>NC_091992.1:121437897-122037897 GCF_044704955.1 Pristiophorus japonicus
AATAAATCTCTCTCACCATCTCTATCACTACAAACCCACTCACCAACTCCACCTCCCCACCCATCCCACCCCTCCCCTCCCCTCTCCCCCTCTCTCCCTCCCTCCCTCCCTCCTCCTCTCTCCCCCCTCCCTCTCCTCTCTCCCCTCCCCTCCTCTCTCTCCTCCCCTCCCTCACTCTCTCCTCCCCCTCTCTCTCTCTCACCCCTCCCTCCCTCCCTCTCTCACCCCCTCCCTCCCCTCTCTCTCCCCCTCCCTCCCTCTCCTCCCCCCTCTCTCACCCCTCCCTCCCTCCCTCTCTCTCCCCTCCCTCCTCTCCTCTCTCCCCCTCCCTCCCTCTCTCCCCCTCCCCTCTCCTTCTCCCCCTCCCTCCCTCTCTCCCCCTCCTCCCTCTCTCTCCCCCCCTCCCTCCCTCCTCTCTCTCTCTCCCCCCCCTCCCTCCCTCTCTCTCCCCCCCCTCCCTCCTCTCTCCCCTCCCTCCCTCTCCCCTCCCTCCCTCTCTCTCCCCCCTCTCTCTCTCACCCCCTCCCTCCCTCTCTCTCACCCCCCTCCTCCCTCTCTTTCTCCCCTCCCTCCCTCTCTCTCCCCCCCTCCCTCCCTCTCCCCCCTTCTCTCTCTCCCTCCCTCCCCTCTCTCTCTCTCCCTCCCCCCCTCTCTCTCTCCCTCCCCCTCCCCACTCTCTCTCTCCCTCCCTCCCCCCCCCCCCCCCTCTCTCTCTCTCCCTCTCTCTCTTTCTCTCTCTCTCTTCCCCTCCCGCTCAGCGGCACGAATGGCTGCAGAATTCTCCCTGGCTGAAGCACTTTCACACAGGTAGGAAGATGGTTTATTTAATCTTTTCTTGGCTTATAAATGTTTATTCAGGTTGGATTTATTTGTATAATATTTGTAGAAGTATAAATAAGGATTTATTGTCGAATTTAATGAGTTCCCTTCCCCCCCACCTCGCCTAATTTGTAACCTGCGCCTGATTTTTTAATGTGTAGAACAGGTTTTTTCAGTTCTACAAAAATCTTCACTGGCTCCATTCTACTTTAGTTTGGAGTACATTTTCACTGTGGAAACTTTCAAATCAGGTGTCAGTGGCCGGACACGCCCCCTTTTGAAGAAAAAATTCTGTTCTAAACTAGAACTGTTCTACCTGACTAGAACTGCAGAAAAAAAAATGTGGAGAATTGCGATTTCTAAAATAGTCCGTTCTCCACCAGTTGCTCCTAAAAATCAGGCGCGAATCATGTGGAAACTTGGGCCCTTTGAGTGAAGAAATTTATCCTCTTCTCAGTCCTCAATGGTGGACCCCTTATTCTGACTAGACTCCCAGCCAGGGGAAACATTCTCCCTGCATCTACCCTGTCAAGCTCTGTAAGAATTTTGTATGTTTCAATGAGATCACCTCTCATTCTTCTAAACTTGAGGGAATATTGGCCGAGCCTACTCAATCTCTCCTCATAGGACAATCTCCCCATCTCAGGAATCAGCCTGGTGGTCCTTTGTAGCATTCCCTCTATGGCATGTATATCCTTCCGTAGGTAAGGAGACCAAAACTGTACACAATACTCCAGGTGTGGTCTCACCAGGGCAGTATATAATTTCAGTAAAATGTATTTACTCTTATACTCAAATCCTCTTGTAATAAAGGCCAACATATCATTTGCTTTCTTAATTCAATGCTGTCCCTGCATGTTAACTTTCAGTGATTTGTGTACAAGGACACCCAGGTTCCTCTGAACACCAATACTTCCCAATCTCTCACCGTTTAAAAATTACTCTGCTCTTCTATTTTTCCGACTAAAGCGGATAACTTCATATTTCTCCACATTATATACTATTTACCATATTCTTGCCCACTTACTTAGCCTGTCTATATCCCCTTGAAGCCCCTTTGCATCCTCCTCACAACTTACATTCCCACCTAGCTTTGTATCATCAGCAAACTTGGATTATATTACATTTGGTCCCCTCATCCAAATCATTGATATGGATTGTGAAGAGCTGAGGTCCAAACACCGATCCTTGTGGTACCCCACTAGTTCCAGCCTGCCAACCTGAAAATTACCCTCTCTCTCTCTTCTGTCCATTAACCAATCCTCAATTCATGCTTGTATATTACCTCCAATCCCATGAGCCATAATTTTGCATATTAACCTCTTGTGTGGCACCTTATCGAATGCCTTCTGAAAATCCAAATGCACCACATCCACTGGTTCCCCCTTATGTGTTCTGCTAGTTACAACTTCAAAAATCTTGAACAAATTTGTCAAACATGATTTCCCTTTCATAAATCTGTGTTGACTCTGCCCAATTCTATAATTATTTTCTAAGTATCCTGTTACCATGTCCTGAATAATAGATTCGAGCATTTTCCCTGCTTTTACTCGGTTGTGCTGTCAGTGTTCTGCAGCACTGACAAGACTGTACAAAGGTGCATGGCTGCACCTAAGCTCTCCCATGATTCCCTTATACAGGGAGTCACAGGTTGGTTCTCTTCCCTTCCAATGGGCAGAAGAGATCTCCCCAGGACACCAACGCAGCCTGGTTGTACATTGCACAAGAGGGCACAAGCAGGAATGTCGTCAGGAGGATCTGGCTGCAGTGGAGCAAACCTTTCAATGATCTCAGTAGATCACGAAGCATTAGTACAAAACCACACTCAACCTCATCCTGCTGTGCCTCTGCCTTCTGCCTTCCCTACCCTACTCTTGCACATCCTTACTCACACCAACTTACCATGCACCTCCACCCATCCCTCTCTCTCTATCTACATTATTACATCCCCATCTCACTAGCCACCCCTCACACTCACCCTCATCATTGGCCAATCATACCAACTAACAACAGACAAGGGTAGGCACTTGGGTCTTTTAGCCAATGTTCATGTAAAGTTTCGATTGATGTGTTGCCAAACATTGAAGCATTTATTTTCAACACTTTGCGCTCTTGGACAGATCTGTGTGCACCTTTGGAAGTGGCTTAGTTCGTTGCAGTGAATGGTGAGACATAATGGTACCACCGCAATGGTATAAGTGGGAAAGGAATGGCTTGGGCATTGCAGGGATGCTTTATGGGGCTGGTGTGGGGTGGTGCCAACCTGGCACATCATGTGGCAGCCAGGGTGTACAGCGCCAAGTGAACTAAATATGGCCATGTGAGGCCAACCCTGGCCTCCTGGGCAGCAATGTGGTCGGGTGCTGATACCTTGTGTCCTGTGCAGCATCAGTTGTGTCATGTATTCAACTATCATTGTAACCCATGTATAAGCTGACCTAAGTTGTACACCTTGAGAACATTAACCACAAGGGGTGAACTTGTGGGAGACACTCCTAACCTGGACTTTCAGGTATAAAAGGGAAGCTCCACCCACCTTCATCACTTGAGGTCTTGGTAATAAAGGTAACTGGTCACAGAGTGACCTCCTACATAAGAACATAAGAATTAGGAACAGGAGTAGGCCGTCTAGCCCCTCGAGCCTGCTCCGCCATTCAACAAGATCATGGCTGATCTGGCCGTGGATTCAGCTCCACTTACCCACCTGCTCCCCATAACCCTTAATTCCCTTATTGGTTCTCTCAAGTATGGGCCTCGTGTGCATTTATACTGCGTAGTAAGGACATATCATTGGCGACGAGAAACTGGGACTTAAACCACGCGAGATGGCCACTAGCAGCACAGAAAGAGAGGTACTGTGTTGGTGATGATTGGGACGACTTTATTGAGAGACTACAGCAAAGTTTTGTCACTAAGGAATGGTTGGGACAGGATTCGGCCGACAAACGCAGGGCTCATCTCCTGGCGGTTTGTGGATCCAGAATGTACTCCCTGATGAAGGACCTTCTAGCGCCAGAGAAGCCGTCGGACAAGACGTTCGAAGAGCTCAGTAAGTTGATCGGGGAACACCTTAAACCGGCGAGCAGCATGCACATGGCGAGACACCGGTTTTACATGCACCGGTGGCGAGAAGGGAAAAGCGTTCCAGAGTTCGTGGCAGATCTGCGGCGACTGGCGAGCCTACGTAAGTTCCCAGATGCATGCAGAGCGGAGATACTGTGAGACTTTTTTATTGAGGGCATCGGGCATGCTGGGGTTTTCAGGAACATAAGAACATAAGAATTAGGAACAAGAGTAGGCCATCTAACCCCTCGAGCCTGCTCCGCCATTCAACAAGATCATGGCTGATCTGGCCGTGGACTCAGCTCCACTTACCCGCCCGCTCCCCGTAACCCTTAATTCCCTTATTGGTTAAAAATCTATCGATCTGTAATTTGAATACATTCAATGAGCTAGCCTCAACTGCTTCCTTGAGTAGAGAATTCCACAGATTCACAACCCTCTGGGAGAAGAAATTCCTTCTCAACTCAGTTTTAAATTGGCTCCCCCGTATTTTGAGGCTGTGCCCCCTAGTTCTAGTCTCCCCGACCAGTGGAAACAACCTCTCTGCCTCTATTTTGTCTATCCCTTTCATTATTTTAAATGTTTCTATAAGATCCCCCCTCATTCTTCTGAACTCCAACGAGTAAAGACCCAGTCTATTCAATCCATCATCATAAGGTAACCCCCTCATCTCCAGAATCAGCCGAGTGAATCGTCTCTGTATCCCCTCCAAAGCTAATATATCCTTCCTTAAGTAAAGTGACCAAAACTGCACGCAGTACTCCAGGTGCGGCCTCACCAATACCCTATACAGTTGCAGCAGGACCTCCCTGCTTTTGTACTCCATCCCTCTCGCAATGAAGGCCAACATTCCATTCGCCTTCCTGATTACCTGCTGCACCTGCAAACTAACGTTTTGGGATTCATGCACAAGGACCCCAGGTCCCTTTGCACCGCAGCATGTTGTAATTTCTCCCCATTCAAATAATATTCCCTTTTCCTGTTTTTTTTTTACAAGGTGGATGACCTCACATTTTCCGACATTGTATTCCATCTGCCAAACCTTAGCCCATTCGCTTAACCTATCTAAATCTCTTTGCAGCCTCTATGTGTCCTCTACACAACCCGCTTTCCCACTAATCTTTGTGTCATCTGCAAATTTTGTTACACTACACTCTGTCCACTCTTCCAGGTCATCTATGTATATTGTAAACAGTTGTGGTCCCAGCATCGATCCCTGTGGCACACCACTAACCACCAATTTCCAACCCGAAAAGGACCCATTTATCCCGACTCTCTGCTTTCTGTTCGCCAGCCAATTCTCGATCCATGCTAATACATTTCCTCTGACTCCGCGTACCTTTATCTTCTGCAGTAACCTTTTGTGTGGCACCTTATCGAATGCCTTTTGGAAATCTAAAGACATCACATCCATCGGTACACCTCTATCCACCATGCTCGTTATATCCTCAAAGAATTCCAGTAAATTAGTTAAACATGATTTCCCCTTCATGAATCCATGTTGCGTCTGCTTGATTGCACTATTCCTACTAGATGTCCCGCTATTTCTTCCTTAATGATAGTTTCAAGCATTTTCCCCACTACAGATGTTAAACTAACTGGCCTATAGTTACCTGCCTTTTGTCTGCCCCCTTTTTTCAACAGAGGCGTTACATTAGCTGCTTTCCAATCTGCTGGTACCTCCCCAGAGTCCAGAGAATTTTGGTAGATTATAACGAATGCATCTGCTATAACTTCCGCCATCTCTTTTAATACCCTGGGATGCATTTCATCAGGACCAGGAGACTTGTCTACCTTGAGTCCCATTAGCCTGTCCAGCACTACCCCCCTAGTGATAGTGATTGTCTCAAGGTCCTGATTGAGACCAAAGACTTGATCTTGGAAGCGGCGGCTCTGATAGCCCAGACATTTATTTCAGAGGAGGAAGAGACCAGAATGATGTATGACAAAAATCTTGGCACAAATGCGGCAAACGACCAGGGAGTCAACATTGTTAACACGGCACACAGTTCTCTAGGCAGACAAGGGCAATCGGACATGCCCCAGCATGTAGTCGAACCCAAAGGGGGAATTCAACAGAGACAATGGCTGGCTGAACGGCGATTCATGCCATCGCAATGGACAATGCGGCCAGCAATGGGGCCATTAACACCTGTTAATGGTGCGCTTAAGGACAGTTACAGAGACAGTCAGAGACGATCGACTGGTAATGGACCTTTTGTTTCCAACAACGGGGCCTCCAGCTCATGCTGGAGCCAGAGCTTGCAGGTATCAGCAATATAACTGCAGAAACTCCAACATCAGCGGTCATTTGGCGCGTATGTGCAGGAAGCCTGCAGCCAGGTTAATGTACGAGGAGGACAGGCCCGATGTAAGCCCTACGAGGCCAAATGAATACTGGGGGAAATCGCTGGAAGCTGAAGTTCAGCGAGTTCATGTGGAGCACATATACAGTTCATATACCAGGATGCCACCGATAATGATGAAAGTGCTCCTCAATGGCATCTCAGTATTAATGGAGCTAGACACAGGGCTCAGCCAGTCCCTGATGAGTATCAAACAGTTCGAAAGGTTATGGGTGTCCAAGGCCAGGAGGCCAAAATCATTGCCGATTGACGCACAGCTAAGGACATATACAAAGGAGATCATTCTGGTGCTAGGCAGCGCCACGGTAGTCGTGACCCACAAAGATTCGGAGAACAGGTTGCCACTCTGGATTGTCCCGGGGGACGGTCCCGCACTACTGTCATGAACTGGAAATGGGGTGATGTCAATGCAATTTCTTCTGTGGAGCGAGTATCATGCTCACAGGTCCTGGACAAATTTGACTCATTATTTCAACCCGGCATCGGCACTTTCATGGGGGCCAAGGTGGTGATTCACATAAACCCGGACGCCAGGCCAGTACACCACAAGGCCAGAGTGGTGCCGTACGTGATGCGGGAAAAGATAGAATGCGAATTGGAGCGCCTGCTGAGGGAAGGCATCATCTCACCAGTTGAATTCAGTGACTGGGCGAGCCCGATCGTGCCGGTGCTCAAGGCGGATGGGTCAGTCAGGATATGTGCCGATTACAAGGCCACCATCAATCGGGTGTCACTCCAAGACCAGTACCCGCTACTGAGAGCGGAGGACCTCATTGCGACGCTATCCGATGGCAAACTTTTTTCAAAATTGGACCTGACCTCAGCTTACATGACCCAGGAGCTGGCGAGTGAGTTGAAGAAGCTGACCACCATCACGACACACAAGGGATTGTTTGAGTATAACGGATGTCAGTTCGGGATTCGTTCGGCCGCCGTGATCTTTCAACGAAATATGGAAAGCCTTCTCAAGTCGATTCCAAGGACGGTGGTTTTTCAAGACGACATCCTCATCACGGGTTACGATACTGAAGAACACTTCCACAACCTGGAGGAGGTGCTACGCAGACTGGACCGGGTAGGGCTGCGACTGAAAAAGGCGAAGTGCACCTTCTTAGCTCCAGAGGTAGAATTCCTGGGGAGGAGGGTAGCAGCAGATGGGATCAGACCTACTGCGTCCAAAATGGAAGCGATCCAGAGAGCACCCAGACCCCGTAACATGACGGAGCTGCGTTCGTTCCTGGGGCTCCTGAACTATTTTGGTAACTTTCTTCCCAAATTGAGCACGCTGTTGGAGCTGCTACACATGCTCCTATGCAAAGGTCGCGATTGGGTCTGGGGGGCAGTCAGGAAAGGGCTTTTGACAGAGCACGCAATTTGTTATGCTCCAACAAACTGTTAACGTTATATGACCCATGTAAGAAACTTTTTTAACGTGCGATGCGTCGTCCTATGGGGTCGGGTGTGTGTTGTAGCATGTGAATGCCAATGGTCAGTTACAGCCGGTAGCTTATGCCTCCAGAAGTCTGTCCCAGGCAGAAAGGGGCTACGGGATGGTAGAAACGAAAGCACTTGCATGTGTCTATGCAGTAAAAAAAATGCACCAATACCTGTTTGGCAGGAAATTTGAGCTGGAGACAGATCACAAACCCCTAATGTCCCTTTTGGCCGACAACAAGGCCATAAATGCGAATGCACGGCCCGCATACAGAGGTGGGCATTCACGTTAGCCGCCTATGACTATACAATTCAACACAGACTGGGCACTGAAAACTGCGCCGATGCACTCAGATGGCTCCCACTAGCCACCACTGAGGGGGCAACTGAGCATGATGCTGAGCTGGTCACGGCTGTTGAAGCTTTCGAAAGCGAAGGCCCACCTGCGACAGCCCGTCAGATTAAAGTCTGGACAAATAAAGACCCGCTACTGTCTTTAGTTGAGAATTGTGTCCTGAATGGGGACTGGGCAGCCACATACGGGGCGTGTCCTGAGGAATTTAAACCGTTTCATAGGCGCAAGGATGAACTCTCGATTCAGGCTGATTGCCTACTGTGGAGAAACCGAATAGTCATGCCCCAGATGGGCAGAGAGGTGTTTATCAGAGAACTTCACAATGAGCACCCGGGCATTGTCATGATGAAGGCAATTGCCAGGTCACACGTTTGGTGGCCAGGGATAGATGCAGACCTGGAATTTTGTGTTTGCAGGTGCAACACATGTGCTCAACTGGGTAACGCACCCAGGGAAGCCCCCCTTAGCCCCTGGTCCTGGCCCGCCAAGCCATGGTCACGCATCCATGTGGACTACGCAGGTCCTTTCATGGGAAAAATATTTTTGATTGTAATAGACGTCTACTCCAAATGGATTAAGTGTGCCATTTTAAATTCAAGCACATCCTCTGCCACGGTAAAAAGT
This sequence comes from Pristiophorus japonicus, assembly GCF_044704955.1. Lineage (NCBI taxonomy): Eukaryota > Metazoa > Chordata > Chondrichthyes > Pristiophoridae > Pristiophorus > Pristiophorus japonicus. The sequence goes on from NC_091992.1 coordinate 121,446,559, forward strand.
CTACGGGCACTGTTCGTCGCCCATGGTCTACCGGATGTCTTGGTCAGCGACAATGGCCAGTGCTTCACAAGCACTGAATTCCAGGACTTCATTGCAGGCAATGGAATCAACCATGTCAGATCGGCACCATTGAAGCCGGCCTCAAACGGCCAGGCGGAATAAGCAGTGCAGATAATCAAACGGGATGCTCAGAATCCAAGGGGGTTCCCTACAAAGCCGCTTATCACGCCTCCTGTTGGCCAATAGATCCCGACCACACTTGCTCACAGGGGCTCCACCTGCAGAGCTGCTCATGGAAAGCACGCTCAAAACCAGGTTATCCCTTATACACCCAACTATGAAAGAAATTGTTGAGAGCAGGCGTCAGTCACAATGTGACAACCATGACAGGAAAGCGAGGGCGCGAAGTATTGATGTTACTGACCCTGTTTTTGTCCTTAATTACGCTGCAGGGCCCAAATGGCTTGCAGGCACTGTGATTGCCAAAGAGGGGAATAGGGCTTTGGTAGTTAAACTTACCAATGGACAAATCTGCTGCAAACACGTGGATCAAACTAAAAGGAGGTTCAGCAACCCCATAGAAGAAGCAGAAGAAGAACACGACGTAGAGATTACTCCATCATAGGTGACCGAACACCGGAATCAAGTGGAGGAGAGCCCAGTCACTGTGGGTATTCCGGACAGGCCTGAGGCACCGCAAACAGCAGACACTCTGGCCAGCGCCCAACAACCGGTGCCCCAACTCAGGCGCTCTACAAGGGAGCATAAACCACCAAAGAGACTTAACCTGTGATCCCAATAAGACTTTGGGGTGGAGGTGATGTCATGTATTCAACTATCATTGTAACCCATGTATAAGCTGACCTAAGTTGTACACCTTGAGAACATTGACCACAAGGGGCGAACTTGTGGGAGACACTCCTAACCTGGACTTTCAGGTATAAAAGGGGAAGCTCCACCCACCTTCATCACTAGAGGTCGTTGTAATAAAGGTAACTGGTCACAGAGTGAGCTTCTCTCAAGTATGAGCCTCGTGTGCATTTATACTGTGTAGTAAGGACATATCAAGTTGATTGCGGAGAAGGTTGTTGTTGTTGGTGATGCTGGTGTTGGGGCTGATCATGGTGGGATTCTGAGGACCAAGGTGAGATTTTTTCAAGGACACCGATTCTGCTGGGATTCTTCGGGGGAGTGGCAGTGGGTCAGTGGAGCAGAAACCTGCTGTCCTTTCTCAGTTTGATAGCATTTCCGATCTCACCACTGCCACTCCACCATTGCACTTTTCGCTGCCTGTTACCTAGCTAGCCCAGACTGCCAACGCCCATCCTGAGGGGACGCAGTGCAAAGCCAGGTCTTCCAGGCCGAGAGCTGGTCGAGTGTGTCCTGCAAGGTCATCTGTAGTCTCTGGCACTAACACTCAGCAGGCTTTCACCAGCCCTGCTACAGCCACTGGGGAGACACTAAGTAGAAGCAGTTGATTATGAAAAGGCACTGTAAAGAGGGGAAGTTAGGGTTTGCACAAGGGTGATTCGTTAATGTTGTGTATATGTGGTTCTTGAATTTGGATAAATATTATTGGAATGTTGCAGATTTGGTGCTGTGTCTTATTTCAGCTTTGGGGTGTCGTGTGGAATGAGGTATTGATGAAATGACGGGGACGTGCTGAGTAACAGGGAAGTAGCCTTGAATTCATAGAAACATAGAAAATAGGTGCAGGAGTAGGCCATTCTGCCCTTCGAGCCTGCACCGCTATTCAACATGATCATGGCTGATCACCCACCCCAGCACCTCCCCCCCACACCCCCCCCGATCCCCCCCCCAGCCGCAAGGATCACATCCAACTCACTCCCGAACACATCCAATGAACTGGCATCAACAACTCTCCGTGGCAGGGGATTCATTGGAACCGAAGGCTGATGAGGCAGTCATGGACCGCCCTTCCACATGGCCGATTGAGTGGTTGCCTCCTCCGTCGCTGTGTTCGTGCTCCTGTTTCTCCTCATCTTCGTCCTTGTCTCCCACTTCCTCCTTCTGAGGTGGCACGGCTATGCCTGCTGGCAATGGCTGTGCCCTCATGTTGTCTGCTGCATGCTGCACAACATGGCCAACTACAAAAAGGGACACCCACTTAGCCGAGTACTGCAGGGCTCCTCCTGAGCGGTCAAAGCAGCGGAACTCCGATGGTCTGCTCAGTGATGTTCCTGGTGGCGGCATGGCTCTCATTATATGAGTGCTGGGCATGCGGAGGGGAATGATGAGCCAGGTGACGAGTGGATAGCACTTATCTCCCAGCAGCCAGCCGCGAGCTTATTGTGGTGGCTGTAACAGAGCTGGCAGGATAGCGGACATTGACGTTGAAGATTCACTGTGTGTGGTTGCACACCAACTGCACATTAAGTGACTGGTAGCCTTTCTGGTTACGGCATACCTAAGGCTTGTTATGCGGTGCCCTCAAAGCGACATGGGTGCAATCAATGGTACCCTGTACCATGGGGGAAGCCCTCTATTGTGGCAAAGCCAAATGCATGCTCATGCTACTTCTCTCTGGTAATGTGGAAGGAAATGTAGTCCCTTCTCCTTCTGTGACCTCGCGGATGCAGCGATGTATGGCGAACTGCGATATGTTAGATGTATCTCCTGTTGCACACTGGAAGTATCCGCTGGTGTAGAAATTGAGGGTGAAGGTGACTTTGACTGCCACTGAGAGGGCTATGGTGACCCTGGTCTGAGGCTGTGCTCTGGTTGCAGGAGGTGGCAGAGTTCCGTGACAACATCCTTGGTGAAGCAGAGCCTTCTAAGACACTGTTACTCAGTGAAATTGACGTAGGAGAACTGCTGCTGGAATACCCTGGGAGGGTAAGGCCTCCTGTGGAGAGCCCTGTTGGCGCTTCTCCCTCTGGCAACATTTTGCAATCTCTCTCTCTTCCTCCGACGTTGACGCTGAAGGGTGAGGTCCTGTGTCATTACAGCCCCATTAAGGTATGGAAATGTTGCACTTTTAAATCTCATCTAAATGAAAGTGAGTAATCTTTCTGAGGCAGAACACTCCTGAAAGTGAAAAAGGCTGAAATCGCTCAAAACGCCTGTTTGCTTATGTCAAACTGACAAGGCAGCATTCTTTGCTGACTACAAATAAACCGGATGTTGACGCCTTTAAATACTGCTCCTGCAGCGGCCATCCGACTGCATACCGCCTCCTCTACCTGTTGTTGTTAACAGCAGGCGCTCAGGCAGGGGGTGAAATGGAATTTCTGATCTGGGGCGATAACAGGATGTTGTGCACAGGATGACGTCATGGTCACCGGGACGTTAGGGACGGAGAGGGTAGGTCTTAGCGCCAGTGCAAAACCAGCAGGAAAGTTCGCGGGCGTCGTTCAATTCGCCGTGCCCAGTTGCAAAATCCATTTGTGCCCCGATATTGCCCCTGGAGGTACTAACAGGAGACGCAAAGGAGGCCAATTTCTAGCCCAATGTCTTCAATCTTCCGAGGAAATTGCTACTCATCTAGTACTGGATGTCGGATAAGCAGTCTGACAATTTGGGGACACCAGAAGTAATGGTGCGTGAATAAGAAGAGAAGCCATTGCAGGTGGCTTCTCTGGCTATGATTAGATAGACAAGAATAGAACCAGGTGAGTGCAGTCCCACCCAGCTGGATGACGGTGGGGAGGTTTTGGAGGAGGATTGTGAACCGTGTCAAAGGCTTGCAGACAGGTTGAGAAGGATGAGGAGGGATGTCATTTGTGACTTGGATTTGGATGTGCCAGTAATTTGGAAATAGGCTAATGTGGTACCCTTGTTCAAAGGTAAAAAAGCAGACACATAACTAGAACCTTTAGACTTCAATCCTTTGTAACATAGTGGAATTGATTATCAGGAATAAACTTAAAGATTATTTGTATTATAATAACCTAGTTAACAGCAGTCAACATGGATTCAACAAGGATTCATTCTTACTTGACTAACCTCCTTGACTATGAGGAAGTAAGCATTCCAAGTAGATTGTTAACATGCCAAGGGCATTGTACAAATTGATTGTGACTTCCCTGACTTTTAAGCAGACCGCGGAGGGTGGGTTTTATTGTGTATTTAACCCCTTGTAACCTTGTAACCTGCATCACACCTGTCCACCAGAGAGCCTACTTGTTGGAGTCCCAAGGGATCGCAGCATCCCTTGGGAGTACAGTATATAAGCAGGCCACCCACGCGGTACCTGCACTCTGGAACTACAATAAAGGAGCTAAAGTCACACTTGCTCATTACACACAGTACTCGGTCTGACCCCTTATTATGAATATAACAATTGGCGACCAATACTTTGTAGCCAACGAGCTGGAAGGGGACGAGAACGCGACCAAATGAAGGGCGATCCTCCTAACTGTCTGTGGGGTCACCACCTATGGCCTCATGAAGAATCTCCTGGCCCGACTAAACCAACAGATAAATCCTATGAAGAACTATGTACGCTGGTCCAGAAACACCTAAATCTTAAGGAAACCATTTTGACGGCGAGATATCGGTTCTACACGTGTCAATAATCGGAGGGCCAGGAAGTGGCGACCTACGTCGCCGAACTAAGGCGCCTTGCAGGACATTGTGAGTTTGAAGGATTCCTAGAACAAATGCTCAGAGACTTTTTTGTACTGGGCATCGGACATGAGACAATCCTTCGTACTGTAGAAACTCCGAATCTGAGTAAAGCCATAACGATAGCCCAGGCATTTATGTCTACCAGCGACAACACCAAGCAAATTTCACAGAACAATGAAGTTTCGACCAGTACTGTGTAAAGTAACGTCGGTTTTGAGCAGAAATGTACAGGGCAGAATGTACAGACGGCTGCTGTGGCCCGACCTCAATTGACCCAGAGTCTGCCATCATCTGTTAATGCGAGGCAGTTAATACCCTGTTGGCGCTGCCGAGGTGATCATCAGCCCCATCAATGCTGCTTTAAGCACTATGCGTGCAATGGCTGCAGAACAATGGGGAGGACATCTCTAATGAATGTGCAGGCAAGCTGCAAACCCTGCAAACTACCACGTTGCAGAGGAAGATGGTCCACAGTGGATCAGATGTAATTGGAAACTTGTACGGAGGAGGCAGAAGTGTATGGGGTACACACGTTCACGACGAAATGCCCACCAATAATGTTGAAAGTTGAACTGAACTTTATTCCATTGTCTGTAGAGCTGGACACGGGGGCAAGTCAGTCCATAATGAATAAAACGGCCTTCGGCAGGCTGTGGGGGAAGAATTCACACAGGCCCAAGCTCAGCCCCATTCACACGAAGTTAAGGACTTATACAAAGGATCTAATCCCGGTAATATGCAATGCTGAAGTCAAAGTCTCCTATGATGGAGCAGTACACGAAGTCCCGCTATGGATTGTGCCAGGGGATGGCTCCACCTTATTTGGCAGAAGCTGGTTGGGAAAAACCCATTGGGACGACATCTGAGCTTTTTCGTCAGTGGATGACACCGCATGTACTCGGGTTCTAAGCAAGTTCCCATCGTTATTCGAGCCAGGCATTGGAAGTTTCTCAAAGGCGAAAGTGCAGATCCATTTGGTTCCCTTATGCGACCCATCCACTACAAGGCTTGGGCGGTACCGTAACTGATGTGTGAAAAAGTGGAAATCGAGCTGGACAGGCTGCAACGCGAGGGCATCATCGCGCCGGTGGAGTTCAACGACTGGGCCAGTCCGATTGTTCCGGTACTCAAGGAGGACGGTACAGTTAGAATTTGCGGTGACTATAAAGTAACAATTAACCGTTTTTCGCTGCAGGACCAATACCCGCTACCCAAGGCAGACGACCTATTTGCGACCCTGGCTGGAGGGAAGACGTTCACCAAGCTGGACCTGACCTCGGCCTACATGACGCAAGAGCTGGAGGAGTCTTCGCAAGGCCTCACCTGCATCAACACGCACAAAGGTTTATTTATTTACAACCAGTGCCCGTTCGGGATTATGTCGGCTGCAGTGATCTTCCAGCGAAACATGGAAAGCCTGTTAAAGTCGTTCCCTTGTACAGTGGTCTTCCAGGACGACATATTGGTTACAGGTCGGGACACCATGGAGCACTTGAAGAACCTGGAGGAGGTTCTTAGTCGGTTGGATCGCGTGGGGCTCAGGTTGAAACGCTCGAAGTGTGTTTTCCTGGCACAGACCGTCAACTTCTTAGGAAGAAGGATCGCAGAAGACGGCATCAGACCCATCGATGCCAAGACGGAGGCCATCAAGAACACGCCGCGACCACAGAACGTGACGGAGCTGCGGACATTTCTGGGACTCCTTAACTACTTCGGTAATTTCCTACCTGGGTTAAGCACTCTACTAGAACCCCCGCATTCTCTACTGCGCAATGCAGACGACTGGGTATGGGGGAATTCACAAGAGGCTGCCTTTAAGAAAGCCAGAACTTTACTGTGTTCTAACAAACTGCTTGTCCTGTATAACCCATGTAAACGACTAGTGTTAGCTTGCGATGCGTCATCATACGGGGTCGGGTGTGTGTTACAACAGACTAATGAATCGGGAATTTTGCAACCAGTTGCATATGCATCCAGGAGTTTGTCCAAGGCCGAAAGGGCCTACAGTGTGGTTGAAAAAGAGGCTCTGGCGTGCGTTTACGGGGTAAAGAAAATGCACCAGTACTTGTTTGGCCTCAAGTTCGAACTTGAAACAGACCACAAACCGCTCATATCTCTGTTCTTGGAGAACAAAGGGTTCAATACCAATGCCTCTGCCTGCATCCAAAGATGGGCACTCACGCAGTCGGCATACAACTACGTAATTCGCCAGAGACCGGGCACAGAGAACTGTGCAGATGCTCTCAGTCGGCTACTGTTGCCCACCACCGGGGTGGAAATGGTACAGCCAGTGGACTTGCTTATGATCTTGCATGCGAGAACGAGAAATCCCCGTTACGGCCCACCAGATGAGGACCTGGACCAACCAGGATCCTTTACTGTCCCTGATAAAAAAAACTGTGTCCTCCATGGGAGCTGGTCCAGTGTCCCAGTGGAGATGCAGGAAGCGACTAAGCCGTTCAACAGACGCAAAGATGAGCTGTCCCTGCAGGCGGACTGTCTCTTGTGGGACAATCGTGTAGTCTTGCCCAAGAAAGGCAGAAACATGTTTATTGGGGAACTACACAGCATCCACCCGGGCATCATGATGATGAAAGCCACAGCCAGATCCCACGTGTGGTGGCCAGGCATCGACTCAGACTTAGAGTCATGTGTACGCCAGTACAACGCTTGCTCTCAGTTGAGCAATGCACCCAGAGAGGCACCGCTAAGTTTATGGTCCTGGCCATCCAAACCGTGGTCGAGGATCCATGTAGACTATGCAGGCCCATTTCTAGGCAAAATGTTTTTGGTTGTCGTGGATGCTTACTCAAAATGAATTGAATGTGCAATAATGTCTGGAGGCACGTCCACGGCCACCATTGAAAGTCTACGAGCTATGTTTGCCACGCATGGCCTGCCCGATGTCCTAGTCAGTGACAATGGGTCGTGTTTCACAAGTGCCGAATTCAAAGAATTCATGACCCGCAACGGGGTCAAACATCTGCGCCGTTCAAGCCTGCATCCAACGGCCAGGCAGAACGGGCAGTCCAGACCATCAAGCAAAGCTTGAAACGCGTGGCGGAAGGCTCCCTGCAGACCCGATTGTCCCGAGTGCTACTCAGCTACTGCACCAGACCCCACTCACTCACAGGGATTCCCCCAGCCGAGCTGCTCATGAAAAGCGCGCTTAAAACAAGACTCTCTCTGGTCCTACTGATCTACATGATCACGTGGAGGACAAGCAGCATCAACAGAGTGTGTACCATGACCGCACAAACTTGTCACGCGATATTGAGATCAACGATCCTGTGTTTGTGCTCAATTATGGATATGGTCCCAAATGGCTTGCTGGCACGGTCACAGCCAAAGAGGGGAGTCAGGTGTTTCAGGTCAAACTGACCAATGGACAAACGCACAGAAAACACTTGGGACCAAATTAAACTACAGTTCACCGACAACTACGTACAACCCGAAGAAGACACCACCAACTTTGACCTTCCAACACACACACAAGTGGCAACTGACATCACAGTTGACCACGAAACAGAACTTATCATCCCCAGCAGCCCGCAAGGCCGGCTGCCCAACAGCCCTATGAAGAACTGACCAATCCAACCACACCAACATTTGTACCGAGACGATCGACAAGGGAGCGCAGAGCCCCAGATCATCTCACCTTGTGAATAAATGTATTGTTGACTTCACGGGGGAGTGATGTTATGCATTTAACCCCTTGTAACCTGCATCACACCTGTCCAACAGAGAGTCTGCCTGTTGGAGTTCCAAGGGATCCCAGCATCCCTTGGGAGTACAGTATATAAGCAGGCCAGCCACGAGGTACCTGTACTCTGGAACTACAATAAAGGAACTAAAGTCATACTTGCTCATTATACACTGTATTCGGTCTGACCATTTATTATGAGTATAACAGGTTTGAGTTGAGTGGGATGTTAAAATATAAAAAATCTGAAACCTGAAGCCAACCCGCCTCGAAGCTGCCCACTTCCGGTTTTAACGGAAGCGGGATGAGGGGGGGAAGGGTGGGTTCCCAGGTGGTGGGTCGCTCATTTAAATACTTTAATGAGGCTGCCTGCCTCAGAGATTACTTTATGCTGGCTGGCCAGTTGTCCTGGACCGAGGGAAACTCAGCAACTAAAGGGAGACAAGGACTGCTGGATCCACCAGGTAAGTGCCACCATCTTGGTCTTTCCGATCCCTCCCTCCCTTCTCTGCACTTCTGGGCAGTCTCTGATCTCCCCCGATCCTTGCAATCACCCCCCCCCCCCCCCAGGCTGCATGACCCTTCTGATCTCCACCCATCCAGTCCTTCCGACTTCCCTCCCTCCTAAACCTTATGATCTCCCCCCTCCCCTGGTCTCTGATCTCCCCAGCCTTTCTGATCTCGCCCTCCCTCCTCTCCACTCCCGGGTTGCACCCTGGTGCTGAAGGTCTACCCGCCCGACAGCCAGCCTCTCAATCTGTGGCCAGGAAACAGAAACAAAATATGTTAATCAGGTCTTGCTGTTAAATTCTGTAGGACCGGAGTGAAAGCAGTTCTTCTGGATTTCCCGAACATAAAATTGCTCCCCCCGCTTATTGTGTTCAGAATAAATCCACAGGACTGTATTGCAAGCTCAAACTGTTGTGACCTCAGTCTCTTTATTCAGACTCCAGAGTGGAGAAGCAGCATGGTGAATCACCTTTTATACCTGCTTGCCCCAGGGTGCACAGGTGACCCTTAGGTCTCCCATAGGTGTGCCCCCTAGTGGAAAATCTTACATATTGGTGAGGTTTACATACATACATAACATCACTACCCCCAAAGTTTTATGTACAAGTTATTTGCCAGTTGAGGCGATCTGGCGCCCTGTGTCCCCGGATCGATCGCCTGAGTTGAAGTCCTGACGTGATGGGTTCATCCTCATGGTTGACGGCGAGGTCGATTGTGTTAGTGGGTCGCTGGGGGCCAGGTCCTTTCACAGTGGTTCCTGGTTATCTGTAGTTCGCAGTTTGGTCTGGTCCAAATGCTTTCTGTGTTTGCCCAGTACATGGTTTCGCAATCAAACGCTCCATTTTCATCACACACACTCCATTCCCCCCCTTTGGCTAATACAGTGCGAGCGGCCCATCTGGGGCCCTGAACATGGTCTACATCACTTATTCTGATGTCGTGTCGAGGAGCTGTGCGATCATGGTACATTCTCTGCTGATAGCATACGGAAGGCTCGGTTCTGAGTGATTCTGTCTGGTGACTGCTTGGCACCTGGGATAACCGGGTCTGTAGGGAGTCGACTGTGACACGTGTGGTGCTTGGCTTTGTGATTTGGGCTGCCTGCTTCGGACTATTGTCGCTGACCCTAAGATCTGGCAAGCCCAGGATGGCCGACATGACCATGAGACTTTCAGTAGTGGCGGGAGGCCTCGTGGTCCCCGTGCATCCTGGGCCATGGTATGGGAGCCCCGGACCACCGACTGTGTGTAGCCACCCTGCCTTTCTTCGCAACGTTGCAGAGTTGCCCCATGGGGGGGCAATCTGATGGGATGGGCCTTTCGTCTTTGCGACGGATAAGCTGTAACATCCCGTCTAGTGGTTCGCCGTTGGCAGGCGGTAACGTAGGATCCTGGCTGGTCCAGGTCCTAAACTGGCGGGCCGTTATGGTTGACACCTTGCTTTCTAGCACTTCCACGACCATGAGTAGGTCTGCAGGCTGCGGGCAACGGTAGCCAACTGAGGACATTGGCGCTGTTCTCGGTGCCTGGCCCGTGGCGGATCATGTTACAGTGCACAGACAGTGTTAGACATTCTCGAAACAATGCATCGATAATGGTGCCTCTGCTCTCCCAAAACTGTGGGATGGGCTGCTTGTCTAACTCGAGCAAATATTGGGACCTTCTTTGATATGTCTCTTTTGTCCTTGGTTAACTTATTGGATACATATACAACTGGTTGGGATTCTCCTGCTACTTTAGCTTGCTGTACAACACGCCCGACCCCATGTGATAACACATCACTTGTTACAAGTACTTTGTCAGATACATATACTTGTATTCGCCCGCTACTTTGGTTTGTTGTAAGGTGCCCCCAACCCCATATTGGCCGCGAAAGAACGCTCACATGGGTTACATAGTGCAAACAACTTATTGGAACGTAGTGGGTTCCTGGCCTTCTCAGCAACCGCCCCTTTACCTTTGCCCCAAACCCAGTCGTCGTCCTTGCTGGGCAACACATTCCTCTGTTCCGTTGCGGCAGCATCCCATGGTCTGGACGCACCTTCGTCCCGTGGTCTGGACGAACTTTTGTCCCGCGGTCTGGATGCACCTTCGTCCTGTGGTCTGAGCGCACTCTCGTCTGTGTCCGTGATGCCGACTGCCGCGATCTTCCTCCCCAGGGATTTAGCCTCTGGCATTGGGAAGATGCATTCAGATCGTTTCGGCTGGAGTCCCACTCTGCATGGTCGACCTGGAGCCTCTTCCATCGTCGTGAAGAAGTCGTTGGCTTTGGGTGGTGGGTACCATGCCTGTATCGCTGCTCGGTTGATCTTCACCTCCTTGTGGTCATGATGAGCCTCGGGGATCTGCAAATGGATCTGCACTTCGATGCGTAGTTCAGCTGATGGTGGGGGTTTGCTCAGCCTTTGAGCAGGGGAGACATCATTCGCCGGAGAAGGTATGCAGAGGTCTTCCCAGTTCCATCGAATCTTCCCCATCCACCTTCTGCTAAGCAGCGTTGGCCCATCACCTGAAACAATCCACAGTGGTAAATCGTGCATTGCTCCCTCATGGGATACTCTTATGTCCGCACTACCAATAATTGGTATCAGTTCCTTGGTGTAGGTACGCAGCTTGGGTCGGGATCAGCTTGGGTTGCTGTGCTTTATCGCCCACAGCTTCTCTAATGCCTTCTGGCTCATAACTGATTGACTTGCCCCCGTGTCTAATATTCCATAGAGACTGGAGTGCTATTGAGTTCAACTTTTAACAGTATCGGCGGGCTTTTAGTGGTGAAGCTGTGTATCCCATATACTTCCTCTTCATCCTCAGGTTGAGTTGCCTCTCCTGCTCGTTCAGCGTGATCCTCGATGGATTGGTCGACCTCTCCTGACTCTGCCATGTGGTGAGTCACAGGTCGTTTGCATAGTCGCTGGAGGTGCCCCATTATTCCACAGCCCTTGCACACATAGGGCTTGAATCGACATTGATGAGCTCTATGACTGCCCCCGCAGTGCCAATATGGTGCTAATGGGGCATCTCCAGCGACTGCAAACGACCTGCAAATTCGCACTGTCCCGCAAGGCATCTTAGGTCGGCAACAAAACTCGCCACGTTCTGACCCTCGGAGCGATGGTGCGTGTAAAAGCGATACCTGGCCATCAAGATGCTTTCCTTCGGCTTGAGGTGTTCCCGAGCCAGCGTACACAACTCTATGTAAGACTTGTCCGTTGGTTTGACCGGTGGCAGCAAATTTTTGAGGAGGCCATATATCGAAGACCCACATATGGTGAGGCGAATCGCCCTGCGCTTGATCGCTGTCTCAGCCTTGTCCAGTTTGTTGGCCAAGAAGTACTGGTAGAGGCGCTCAACAAAGGCTTCCCAATCATCACCCTCGACAAATCTCTCAAGAATACCAACGGTAGCCATTATCGCGTGAAAGTTCGTGATCCGTTACTCGTTGCCAATTTGTTGTGTTCAGAATAAATCCACAGGACTGTAATGCAAGTTCAAACTATTGTGACCTTAGTCTTTTTATTCAGATTCCAGAGTGGAGAAGCAGCATGGTGAATCACCTTTTATACCTGCTTGCCCCAGGGTGCACAGGTGACACTTGGGTCTCCCACAGGTGTGCCCCCTAGTGGCAAGTCTTACATGTTGGTGAAGTTTACATACATACATAACACCGCTCCTTCCCCATCTCTCTGTAAATATTGGGGCCTAGGAGTCTTTATAGACTGGTCGTTAAGCATTTCCAACCAATGCAGAGCAGACATTTAAAAAAAATATTGGAATGTTGAACTTATATAGCTAAAGCTGTAGAATACAAGTCAGAGGAAATCACAGTATACTGCATAATGCTCGTCCCAGATCAGAGAGTTCTGGTCTCTGAGACTAGAAAGACATTCAAGCATTGCATGATGTGGAGGAAAAATCCATAAGGATATTTCCTAGTGTCAAAGCTCTGAGGTATAAGGGAAGATTAGGGAAGATTAGACCTTCCAGCCTTAAAAGGAAGCATCTGAGAAGCTCTGTAGTGCCCATTTTTAGGCGCTACGAGGCATCGTGCGATACATGCACACGTACTTCTGCCGGAAAGTGCGGCAGATGCCATCTTGGTAAAGGGTTTTGCGTGCTCGCACTTAATGACCGCCAGCAGCATGCAGAGCAGGCAGATTATGAAGATAATGAGTGTGTAATGCTGATTTGTTGCCATGCTGCCATTTTCAAATGCTACGCTCCAGCCGACACCCTGTCTTAACCTCGCACAACTAAACACGACGTAAATCTCCTGAAGGACCCCCACCAGCGCTAGCTATTTAAAGAGATCATGAACTACTTAGGTTAGTTGCTGGATTATTCCTTCTGGCTGTTGGTGCAATTGTATGCATTTTGGAGCCTTTCTATACTTACCTAAAGTTTCAATAGTTTATAGGGAGTAGTCTGGCTGGTTTGTTGATTTAAAAGCTTGTGCTGAAACAAGTTACTTTCAGATATGGGTGGCTTGGTTGGCCTTCCTTTTGGATTTGAGCATGATTGGGAGAATGAAGAGAGACCATGCAGAGCAGGACAATCTGCTAGAAGAGGGAGGAGGGGGAGAAGGGCTCTCAGCAGGAGGCCATATCCACAGGGGGTCTTTAGGGAGAAATACCCTCAGTGCCGACCAATGCTTGAGACATCTTTGCTTCACTAAAGAGGTCGTGTATGAAATCTGCCAACTGCTGCAATCACAATTGCAACCTCAACTGCATTGCCTGTGGCTGTCAAGGTAACCGTGGCTCTTACATTTTGCTCCTTCCAGGCTGCTGCTGAAGATAAATGCAACATCTCGCAGTTTGCAGTACACTGTAGCATAAGACAAACATTTAAATGCTTGGTCCTCTGCATTCATTGAATTGAAGGTATTGTCCACATACCACTGAAGCAGGCCGCATGTAAAGAAATACTTGCATTTATATAGCGCCTTTCACGACCACCGGATGTTTCAAAGCGCTTTACAGCCAATGAAGTACTTTTGGAGTACAGTCACTGTTGTAATGTGGGAAATGCGGCAGCCCATTTGCACACAGCAAGCTCCCACAAACAGCAATGTGATAATGACCAGATAATCTGTTTTTATGATGTTGATTGAGGGATAAATATTGATCAGGACGCGGGGGATAACTCCCCTGCTCTTCTTCGAAATAGTGCCATGGGATCTTTTACATTCACCAGAGAGAGCAGCTTCGGTTTAACATCTCATCCGAAAGATGGCACCTCTGACACTGCAGCACTCTCGCAGCACTGAACTGGAGTTTCAGCCTAGATTTATGTACTCAAGTCCCTGGAGGCTCTCTATACACAGAGAGACAGCTCATCTCATTCCCTCTTTCCAGAGACCAGCAGATGGAGCAAGTGTAATGATTTGTCTTCTCCATGGTGCAGGGTGCCATTGACTGCACGCACATTGCCTTGTGTGCACTGTCATGTATCTCACACTACTGTATACAACTGTATCTTACCATGCTATACATGACTGTAACTAGATATGACCTGTAATCACAAGCATACCAGGGGTCCACTTGCAGGAGACACTGCATACCTGTTCCACACAGGTATATAAAGGCAGGTCTCAGGCAAGTGTGGCACTCGAGAGCTGTGAAATAAAAGTGCAGGTCCAGAGTGACCTTGACTTCAGCATGTGCCTCGTGTGAGTCTATACTGCAGGGACAGGACTTTACAGTGGCGACGAGTTACGGGATCACAGAATCCACAGAATGGCGACCAACGGCTCCAATAAGAAATACAAAGCTGGAGACAATTGGGAGGACTTTATAGAAAGGCTCCAGCAAAGCTTTGTAACCAAAGACTGGTTGGGCGACGATAAGGCAGTCAAGAGAAGAGTCCATCTCTTGACCAGCTGTGGCTCGAAAACATACGCCTAAATGAAGGACCTGCTGGCACCCGAGAAACCAGCAAGCAAGTTGTTTGAGGAGTGAGCACACTGGTGAGAGACTACCTGAAGCCAGCGAGCAGCCTACACATGGCCAGATACAGGTTCTACAACTACAAACGCTGTGTGGGCCAGAGCATACCCAACCTTGTGGCGGAACTTCGGAGGCTGGCTAGTTTATGTGAGTTCTCCGATGCATTAAGGAGAGAAGTACTGAGAAACTTTTTTATTGAAGGAATAGGCCACGTAGGCATATTCCGAAATCTTATAGAGACCAAGAACTTGACCCTAGAGGCAGCAGCGCTGGTCGCACAGACATTCTTGGCATGAGAAGAAGAAACGAGGTTGATCTATACTGTGGATACAACAACTAACGAAACATCGGAACAAGGGGTTCACAGCGTGAAACAAGCCACTACCCCCACACACAGACAAAGGCAGGAGAGCAGGCCTTCAACAGCAGGCAGTGGTGCCAGAAGTCATCAAGGGCCACGTGAACGGCTGTTCACACCTCATCAACCCACAATGCGAGCAATCAACTACAGACTGAGAGAAGCTCAAGAGAGATCAGCCAGACGCAGCTTACTCTTCGGAAACAATGGAAGTGGTCTGTGCTGGAGATGTGGGGGAAGGCACTCAACAAGGGGGTGTCGATTTCAGCATGCTGTTTGCAGAAACTGCAACTATACGGGGCATCTGGCTCGCATGTGCAGAAAAACAGCAGCTCGGCTGGTATATGAATCGGAAGGGTCGGAAAGCGGACCAGAAGACGGTGGTGACAGTGCCCGGGACACCGATGTACAGCGGGTCAACACGATCAATGTCCACTGTTCTTACAACAAAACGCCTCCAATAATGATGAGGGTCCTACTCAACGGGATACCCGTCAACATGGAACTGGACACGGAAGCTAGTCAATCTCTCATGAGCGTCCAACAATTTGAACAGCTGTGGCCGCACAAAAGCAACAGACCAAAACTCACAAGGATCGACACCAAACTAAGGACCTATACCAAAGAAATCGTCCCAGTCCTTGGCAGCGCCATGCTCTCAGTCACACACAAAAGGACGGTGAACTGACTTCCCCTGTGGATTGTCCCCAGAGATCTCCCAGCACTGTTGGGGAGAAGCTGGCTGGCAAAACTAAATTAGAAATGGGATGATGTTCACGCCATGTCGTCAGAGGAATGGACCTCCTGCTCAACAGTTCTAAGTCGTTTTGAACATATCTTTCAGGCAGGTGTGGGCACCTTCAAAGGGGCTAAAGTTAAAATCCAGATCACACAGGATGCCAGACTGGTCCATCACAAGGCTAGAGCTGTGCCTTATGTGATGAGGGAAAAGATTGAACACGAACTGGACCGGCTTCTGTGGGAAGGCATTATCTCACCCGTGGAATTTAGCGACTGGGCAAGTCCCATCGTCCCCGTCATAAAGCCTGATCGATCCGTACGAATCTGTGGGGATTACAAGTCTACCATAAACAGAGTCTCCCTACAGGACCAATACCCGCTGCCCAGAGCTGAGGATCTATTTGCCACATTGGCTGGAGGAAAACTTTTCTCAAAACTAGATCTCACATCTGCGTATATGACCGAAGAGTCTAAGCTACTCACTACCATCAACACACATCGAGCCCTTTTTATGTACAATTGATGCCCATTCGGCATCAGGTCGGCAGCTGCTATATTCCAGCGCAACATGGAGAGTCTGCTCAAGTCCATCCCAGGGACGGTTGTGTTTGAGAACCACAGTCTCTGTCACAGGTGGGACAGATAGTCGTTGAGGGAAAGGGTGGGCAGGGAGCCTGGTTTGCCGCACACTCCTTCCGCTGCCTGCGCTTGATTTCTGCATGCTGTCGGCGATGATACTCGAGGAGCTCAGCGCCCTCCCGAATGCACTTCCTCCATTTAGGGCGGTCTATGGCCAGGGACTCCCAGGTGTCAGTGGGGATGTCGCACTTTATCAGGAAGGCCTTGTTACGTTTCCTCTGCCCGCCTTTGGCTCGTTTGCCGTGGCCGAGTTCCGAGTAGAGCGCTTGCTTTGGGAGTCTCGTGTCTGGCATGCAGACTATGTGGCTTGCCCAGCGGAGCTGATCAACTGTGGTCAGTGCTTCAATGCTGGGGATGTTGGCCTGGACGAGGACGCTAATGTTTGTGCGTCTGTCCTCCCAGGGGATTTGCAGGATATTGCAGATACATCGCTGGTGGTATTTCTCCAGTGACTTGAGTTGTCTACTGTACCTGGTCCACGTCTCTGAGCCATACAGGAGGGTGGGTATTACTACGGCCCTGTAGACCATGAGCTTGGTGACAGTTGTGAGGAACTGGTCTTCAAGCACTCTTTTCCTCAGGCGGCCGAAGGCTGCACTGGCGCACTGCAGGCGGTGTTGGATCTCGTCGTCAATGCCTGCTCTTGTTGATAGGAGGCTCCTGAGATAGGGGAAGTGGTCCATGTTGTCCAGGGCCACGCTGTGGATCTTGATGTCTGGGGGGGCAGTGCTGTGCGGCGAGGACAGGCTGGTGGAGGATCTTTGTCTTACTAATGTTTAGCATAAGACCCATGCTTTCATACGCCTCGGTAAATACATTGACTATGTCCTGGAGTTCAGCCTCTGTGTGTGCACAGACGCAGGCGTCATCCGCGTACTGTAGCTCGATGATAGAGGTTGGAGTGGTCTTGGACCTGGCCTGGAAATGGCGAAGGTTGAACAGCTTCCCACTGGTTCTGTAGTTTAGTTCCACTCCAGTGGGGAGCTTATCAACTGTGAGGTGGAGCCCCAGAGAGCTGGGTCATTGAATATATTTAAGGCAGAGATGGACAGATTTTTGAGCGATAAGGTAATAAAGGGTTATGGGGAGCGAACAGGGAAGTGGAGGTGAGTCCATGATCAAATCAGCCATGATCTTATTTAATGGCGGAGCAGGCTCGAAGGGCCAGGTGGCCTACTCCTGCTCCTATTTTTTATGTTCTTATGACAGCTGAAAGCAGCTGCAGTTTGCCATGTAGGGCGAGATAGAAGTAAGGGAAAAAGCAGATAAGGTGTGAAAAAATTCTAGGTGATGTCTCCTTCAGCATTGCCATTCGCCACAACCATAACTCTCTCACTGACCATGATGGTCAGCATGTTTTCTTCCACGGAGGAGAGGGTGTGCAAGTGAGCCCAACCACCAACGTTATCAGCCTTGTTGCCTCAGGTTATGCGTGATCATCTGCTGCAAGAAAGAAGAGAGTGTGTTAGTGACAGTTTTATGAACTGTTTAGAGAATATTCCTGTCCTGATTGAACAGTTGGTATGCAATGTTTGAGATGTGGGGAATTGAGCATTGCTATTGTGACAAGTGTATGAGTATGAGGTGGAGTGAAGTGTGATGCAGTGATTGCAAAAGTTTGAAGGAACACTGGGGAGGTGAGTGTATTGTGTTTCGTGAGGTTGAAAAGTAAGAGTGCAGTATTCTTACCGTGACAACTCTGGTAAGGGCATTGAACTTTTTGCGGCATTGCCTGAGAACTGACCTCTGAAACCTTCCCACTTGTGATGAAGATGTTGCCTGGAGGCCTATCTGCCCCCCCTGGGGGAATAGAATCTCCTTCGTCCTGTCTACAGCTTGGACCAGGGCCCCTAAAGAAGCATTGTAGAATTGGGGCTTGATCTGTTGGACTTTTGTCTTCTTACAAATGTTTCCTGATGCCTGCAGCCAGAGCGCACCTCCCCATTAAGATTTGCTGGCTGCCTTAAAGTGGCATCAGAGATGCTAGATCCCCGCAGCCCCACCCCCTCCCCCACCCCCACCCCTCGGAAACAAGCACCGAAGCGATTTTAAAAATTATTATTCATTCATGGGTTGCGGGCATGGCTGGCCAGGCCAGCATTTATTAAGCATCCCTGATTGCCCTTGAGAAGGTGGTGCTGAGCCACTTTCTTGAACCGCTGCACTTCGTGTGGTGAAGGTACTCCCTCAACACTATTAGGGAGGGAGTTCCAGCCTTTTGACCCAGCGACAATGAAAAAACGGTAATACATTTCCAAGTCAGGATGGTGTGTTCCTTGGAGGGGAACTTGCAGGTTGGGGCGTTCCCATGCTGCCCTCGTCCTTCTAGGTGGTCGAGTTTGCGGATTTGGAAGGTGTTGTCGAAGGAGCCTTGGCAAGTTTCTGCAGTGCATCTTGTAGACGGTGCACACTGCAGCCACAGTGCGCCATTGATGGAGAAAGTGAATGTTTAAGGTGGTGGATCGGGTGCCAATCAAGCGGACTGCTTTGTCCTGGATGTTGTTGAGCATCTTGAGTGTTGTTGGAGCTGCATTCATCCAGGAAAGTGGAGACTATTCCATCACACTCTTGACTTGTGCCTTATAGATGATGGAAAAGCTTTGGGGAGTCAGGAGATGAATCACTTGCCGCAGAATACACAGCCTCTAACCTGCACTTGTAGCCACAGTATTTATGTGGCTGGTCCAGTTAAGTGTCTGGTCAATGGTGACCCCCCAGGATGTTGATTTTGTGGAATTTGACGATGGTAATACCGTTGAATGTCAAGGGGAGGTGGTTAAACTCTCTCTTGTTGGAGATGGTGATTGCCTGGCACTTGTGTTGCATGAAGGTTACTTACTACTTATCAGCCCAAGCATGAATGTTGTCCATGTCTTGCTGCATGTGGCCACGGACTACTTCATTATATGAAGAGTTGCAAATGGAACTGAACACTGTGCGATCATCCCTATTTCTGACCTTATGACTGAGGGAAGGTAATTGATGAGACAATTGAAAATGGTTGGACCTAAGACACTGCCCTGAGGAACTCCTGCAGTGATGACCTGGAGCTGAGATGTTTGGCCTCCAACAAATACAACCATCTTCCGTTGTGCTAGATATGAGTCCAACCTGTGGAGAGATTTCACCCTGACTTCCCATTAACTTCAATTTTACTAGGACTCCTTAATGCTACACTTGGTCAAATGCTGCCTTGATGTCAAGGGGGAGTCACCTTCATCTCACCTCTGGAATTCAGCACCTTTGTCCCTGTTTGGGCCAAAGCTATAATAAAATCTAGAGCTGTGTGGTCCAAACTGAGCTTCAGTGAGCAGGTTATTGGTGAGTCAGTGTCGCTTGATAGTACTGTCGATGATCCCTTCTATCACTTTGCTGATGATTGAGAATAGACTGATGGGACGGTATTTGGATTTGTTCTGCTTTTTGTGGACAGAACAATACCTGGGCAGTATTCCACTTTGGTGGGTAGATGCCATTGTTGTAGTTGTACTGGAACAACTTGACTAGAGGTGTGGCTAGTTCTGGAGCACAAGTCTTCAGCACTATAGCTGGATGTTATCAGCACGCATAGCCTTTGCTGTATCCAATCCATGTGCGCTCGGTCGTTTCTTGATATCACATGGAGTGAATCGAATCAGCTGAAGACTGGCTCCTGCGCCCAACCCGGAAGTCCCGCCCCAACACGGAATTGAGCCATGCGCCCCATCAAAGGAAGCGGAGCGCTTTCTCCACCGCTCAGCTTCCTTGGAGATGCTCTCCCGGGGCATCAGTATGGTGCTGAGTAGGCCAGCACTACGCGGGTGCTCCACATAGCACTAATATGCTACAACACCCCTCCCCTTTAATTGAATTGGGCCACCAGCGACGCGATTGACCAGGGCAGCAGTCTGGCACCCAAAATAGAGTGCCGGGCTGCATGATGGTGGCTTGGTCGACGTGAAGGTCGCCATTGTCAGGCCGACGCAAGAGTCGACCAACAGATAAAAATGGCGGCCGGGGCACTAAAGGCCTCCCCTTTAAGGGGCACGCCGGCGCCAAATGTCCGCCAGCTTCACGACCCGCAAAACTGGCGTTGATATATGCCCGTGGCCCGCGGGGCGTTAAAGGGTCGGCATGCATGACGATGACGTCATCGCCAGCCCAGTAGTTTCCCCGGAGGCACCCCCTCACCTGGATGAAAACGCCATTTTGCCCCGTAAGCGCCGCCCGGAGGTCAATTTCTAGGCATAGCTTGAGTAGAGGTTTGATACAACTGAGTGGCTTTCTACTTCACCTCAGAGGGCAGTTCACAGTCAACCACATTGCTGTGGGTCAAGAGTCACATATCGGCCAGACCACACAAAGTCTGCAGATTTCCTTCCCAAAATGACATCAGTGAACAAGATAGGTTTTTACGATAATCTGGTAGTTTCATGGTCGCTATTTCAGATACTAGCTTTTTATTCCAGAATTAACTGCATTTAAATTTCCCAGCTGCCGTTGTAGGATTTGAACTTGCGTTGCTAGATCATTAGTCCAGGCCTCTGGATTACTCGTTCAGTAACATAACCACTATGCCACCGATTCCGATAAGGTAGCATCAATCTTATGTGGTCCCGAAGACCATCTGAACAGGCGAATGCAGACCTGCCCCCTGCGCACCCATTTATCGCACGATGAATTTTACAGGCACTTGGCTCCAAATATCTGTGGCCACCTTGACAACTGGTGACTTGCATCATAGCAGTATCTGCTGATTCTCTGCAATCTTTGTTGTCGCATATACTTGACAATTGATGAAACTCCTTCAGTGAAACACACTTTGGCAGTGATCCTTACAGATGTTGAATCAAGTAACAAGAGACAGGAACTGGGAAATTCCATAGCGCCTCGTTTGGGGGCGGTAACATCCGCAAGGCGGGACCTGTTGCGACGCGCGGAAGTCCCGCCCTGCTTGCGAAATTGGGGTTACTGCTCTCGAGAGGAAGCGGAGCACAAAAAAACACGGTCCACTTGCTCTCTGGGGCAGAAGTGTTGGGAGCGGGATGCAGCGCTACACTCTGGGCTGCTTGGCGCTGCCACGTGGGAACAACCCTCCCCTTCATTAAAGGGGATTGCCCAGCTGCAAACACTGCAGGGCCCGACCTGGAGCGGGGTGCCATTCCACCAGCTCACGGCACGGTTTAAAGAATTGACACACAGGTAAGTCGGACGATTTTTTAAAGTTCCTCCTGCCGCTCCCGTTCATGTTCCCTGAAGCTGTTGCTGACATCGCCCGGCGCAGCTTCAGATGATGCTTGATAATTTTTGCTCCAGGGTGAAAATGGGGCGCTGCGCTGGCAGAGCGCGGCATTACCAGTTATCGCCGCCGCTAAACTCCCGTGGAATTTAGCGGGAGTCGTTTGTGGTGCCACGCCCGGGTGAAAAATATTTTGCTCCCCGTTAGTGGTCCCTAGGGGTTCTAATGGGAGGCAATTTCTCACCCTAGACCTTTGCAGTAGATCTGTGGTCATGCCTCCAAGGAACAAAATGGTCTACAGAAGGAAACAGCTGCAACCAACCATCTCATTAACACTGGATTGATGTTTCCCTGAAAAGGGACAGGTGCAGGGATGGACTGGCTCCCTGGAAAGGGCATAGGATTCTTCAGATTTTCACAGAAAAAAGTGGGCGCCAATAATACTATGGAACCATTTTCAGGGGCATTTGGAAAATCTCTCAATTTCCCATATAGCCAGTCTGTCCCTGTATGGGGATAGAGAATATTCATGTTCAGGTTGAACCTTGAGTAACCCTCACATAATTACCAAATATTATTGTTTATAAACTTGTTAGGTATGGATGTTGCACATTCTGTCTTGTGGTGGAAGGGGCTTCCTTCGATTTGTCATAATTACTGCTTGGAAGTCTAAAGAGGTCTGTCGAGGATGCCTTGGATAAAAAAAGGAAGAAACCAGTATTTCATATCATGTGAGATCATATTTTTTCCTTTCAATGGAAGTCAATATTCACACATTGCAATTCCATTTTATTATTCCCTTTACCCCATGCAAAGTTTACTTCTTTAGCTATATTTTGCACAGGGACACAAAGGATACACAGCACAGAAACAGGCCATTCAGCCCAACCACTCCATGCCGGTGTTTATGCTCCACTCGAGACTCTTCCAATCTTTCCTCATCTAACTCAACCAGCATAACCCTCTATTCCTTTCTCCCTCACATGCTTATCTAGCTTTTCCTTAAATGCATCTGTACTACAGGTATTTGCTTCAACCACTCCCTGCGGTAACAAGTTCCACATTCTCAGCATTCTGTTAGTAAATAATTTTCTTCTGAATTCCCTATTTGATTTCCTGGTAACTACTTTATATTGTTGGTGTTATGTATTTAACCCCATGTAATCTGTATTACACTGCCGCCAGAGGGCCTACCTGTTGGAGTTCCAAGGGATCCCAGCAACCACCCACGAGGTACCTGGACTCTAGAGATATTAAAGGAGCTAAGGTCACACTTGCTCATTGTGCACAGTACTCATTTTCATCCTTTATTATGAATGTATCAATTGGCAATGAGGTAACGAACAACCGCGCGAAAATGCAAAGAACAGTTGGTATAGAAACATAGAAAATAGATGCAGGAGTAGGCCATTCGGCCCTTCGAGCCTGCACCGCCATTCAATGAGTTCATGGCTGAACATGCAACTTCAGTACCCCATTCCTGCTTTCTCGCCATACCCCTTGATCCCCCAAGTAGTAAGGACTACATCTAACTCCTTTTTGAATATATTTAGTGAATTGGCCTCAACAACTTTCTGTGGTAGAGAATTTCACAGGTTCACCACTCTCTGGGTGAAGAAGTTTCTCCTCATCTCGGTCCTAAATGGCTTACCCCTTATCCTTAGACTGTGACCCCTGGTTCTGGACCTCCCCAACATTAATAAGAACATAAGAACATAAGAATTAGAAACAGGAGTAGGCCATCTAGCCCCTCGAGCCTGCTATGCCACCCAACAAGATCACGCTGATCTGGCCGTGGACTCAGCTCCACTTACCCGTCCGCTCCCCATAACCCTTAATTTCCTTATTGGTTAAAAATCTATCTATCTGTGATTTGAATATATTCAATGAGCTCGCCTCAACTGCTTCCTTGGGCAGAGAATTCCACAGATTCACAACCCTCTGGGAGAAGAAATTTCTTCTCAACTCAGTTTTAAATTGGCTCCCCAGTATTTTGAGGCTGTGCCCCCTAGTTCTAGTCTCCCCAACCAGTGGAAACAACCTCTCTGCCTCTATCCTGTCTATCCCCTTCATTATTTTAAATGTTTCTATAAGATCACCCCTCATCCTTCTGAACTCCAACGAGTAAAGACCCAGTCTATTCAATCTATCATCATAAGGTAATCCCCTCATCTCCGGAATCAACCCAGTGAATCGTCTCTGTACCCCCTCCAAGGCTAGTATATCCTTCCTTAAGGTGACCAAAACTGCACGCAGTACTCCAGGTGCGGCCTCACCAATACCCTGTACAATTGCAGCAGGTCCTCCCTGCTTTTGTACTCCATCCCTCTCGCAATGAAGGCCAACATTCCATTCGCCTTCCTCATTACCTGCTGCACCTGCAAACTAACTTTTTGGGATTCATGCACAAGGACCCCCAGGTCCCTCTGCACTGCAGCATGTTGTAATTTCTCCCAATTCAAATAATATTCCCTTTTACTGTTTTTTTTCTCAAGGTGGATGACCTCACATTTTCCGATATTGTATTCCATCTGCCAAACCTTAGCCCATACGCTTAACCTATCTAAATCTCTTTGCAGCCTCTCTGTGTCCTCTACACAACCCGCTTTCCCACTAATCTTTGTGTCATCTGCAAATGTTACACTACACTCTGTCCCCTCTTCCAGGTCATCTATGTATATTGTAAACAGTTGTGGTCCCAGCACCGATCCCTGTGGCACACCACTAACCACCGATTTCCAACCCGAAAAGGACCCATTTATCCCGACTCTCTGCTTTCTGTTAGCCAGCCAATTCTCGATCCATGCTAATATATTTCCTCTGACTCCGCGTACCTTTATCTTCTGCAGTAACCTTTTGTGTGGCACCTTATCGAATGCCTTTTGGAAATCTAAATACACCACATCCATCGGTACACCTCTATCCACCATGCTCGTTATATCCTCAAAGAATTCCAGTAAATTAGTTACACGTGATTTCCCCTTCATGAATCCATGTTGCGTCTGCTTGATTGCACTATTCCTATCTAGATGTCCTGCTATTTCTTCTTTAATGATAGCTTCAAGCATTTTTCCCACTTCAGATGTTAAACTAACCGGCCTATAGTTACCTGCCTTTTGTCTGCCCCCTTTTGTAAACAGAGGCGTTACATTAGCTGCTTTCCAATCCGATGGCACCGCTCCAGAGTCCAGAGAATTTTGGTAGATTATAACGAATGCATCTGCTATAACTTCCGCCATCTGTTTTAATACCCTGGGATGCATTTCATCAGGACCAGGGGACTTGTCTACCTTGAGTCCCATTAGCCTGTCCAGCACAACCCCACTGGTGATAGTGATTGTCTCAAGGTCCTCCCTTCCCACATTCCCGTGACCAGCAAGTTTTGGCATGGTTTTTGTGTCTTCCACTGTGAAGACCGAAGCAAAATAATTGTTCAAGGTCTCAGCCATTTCCACATTTCCCATTATTAAATCCCCTTTCTCATCTTCTAAGGGACCAACATTTACTTTAGTCACTCTTTTCCGTTTTATATATTGGTAAAAGCTTTTACGATCTGTTTTTATGTTTTGCGCAAGTTTACTTTCATAATCTATCTTTCCTTTCTTTATTGCTTTCTTAGTCATTCTTTGCTGTCGTTTAAAATTTTCCCAATCTTCTAGTTTCCCACTAACCTTGGCCACCTTATACGCATTGGTTTTTAATTTGATACTCTCCTTTATTTCCTTGGTTAACCACGGCTGGTTATCCCTTCTCTTACCGCCCTTCTTTTTCACTGGAATATATTTTTGTTGAGCACTATGAAAGAGCTCCTTAAAAGTCATCCACTATTCCTCAATTGTGCTACCGTTTCGTCTGTGTTCCCAGTCTACTTTAGCCAAATCTGCCCTCATCCCACTGTATTAAAACACTCTACCTAAACGCACGCAGCATTCGAAATAAAGTAAATGAGTTGACGGCACAAATCATTACAAATGGGTATGAATTGGTGGCCATTACAGAAACGTGGTTGCAGGGTGGCCAAGACTGGGAATTAAACATACAGAGGTATCTGACAATTCGGAAGGATAGACAAGAAGGGAAAGGAGGTGGGGTAGCTCTGTTAATAAAGAATGATATCAGGGCAGTTGTGAGAGATGATATTGGCTCTAATGAACAAAATGTTGAATCATTGTGGGTGGAGATTAGAGATAGTAAGGGGAAAAAGTCACTGGTGGGTGTAGTTTATAGGCCCCCAAATAATAACTTCACGGTGGGGCGGACAATAATCAAGGGAATAATAGAGGCATGTAAAAAAGGAACGGCAGTAATCATGGGGGATTTTAACCTACATATCGATTGGTCAAATCAAATCGCACGGGGTAACCTGGAGGAGGAATTCATAGAATGCATACGGGATTGTTTCTTAGAACAGTATGCTACAGAACCTACAAGGGAGCAAGCTATCTTAGATCTGGTCCTGTGTAATGAGACAGGAATAATAAACGATCTCCTAGTAAAAGATCCTCTCAGAATGAGTGATCACAGTATGGTTGAATTTGTAATACAGATTGAGGGTGAGGAAATAGTGTCTCAAACGAGCGTACTATGCTTAAACAAAGGGGACTACAGTGGGATGAGGGCAGAGTTAGCTAAAGTAGACTGGGAACACAGACTAAACGGTGGCACAATTGAGGAACAGTGGAGGACTTTTAAGGAGCTCTTTCATAGTGCTCAACAAAAATATATTCCAGTGAAAAAGAAGGGCGGTAAGAGAAGGGATAACCAGCCGTGGATAACCAAGGAAATAAAGGAGAGTATCAAATTAAAAACCAATGCGTATAAGGTGGCCAAGGTTAGTAGGAAACTAGAAGATTGGGAAAATTTTAAACGACAGCAAAGAATGACTAAGAAAGCAATAAAGAAAGGAAAGATAGATTATGAAAGTAAACTTGTGCAAAACATAAAAACGGATAGGAAAAGCTTTTACCGATATATAAAACGGATAAGAGTGACTAAAGTAAATGTTGGTCCCTTAGAAGATGAGAAGGGGGATTTAATAATGGGAAATGTGGAAATGGCTGAGACCTTAAACAATTATTTTGCTTCGGTCTTCACAATGGAAGACACAAAAACCATGCCAAAACTTGCTGGTCACGGGAATGTGGGAAGGGAGGACCTTGAGACAATCACTATCACTAGGGAGGTAGTGCTGGACAGGCTAATGGGACTCAAGGTAGACAAGTCCCCTGGTACTGATGAAATGCATCCGAGGGTATTAAAAGAGATGGTGGAAGTTATAGCAGATGCATTCGTTATAATCAACCAAAATTCTCTGGACTCTGGGGAGCTACCAGCGGATTGGAAAGCAGCTAATGTAATGCCTCTGTTTAAAAAAGGGGGCAGACAAAAGGCAAGTAACTATAGGCTGGTTAGTTTAACATCTTTAGTGGGGAAAAACGCTTGAAGCTATCATTAAGGAAGAAATAGCGGGACATCTGGATAGGAATAGTGCAATCAAGCAGACGCAACATGGATTCATGAAGGGGAAATCATGTTTAACTAATTTACTGGAATTCTTTGAGGATATAACGAGCATGGTGGATAGAGGTGTACCGATGGATGTGGTGTATTTAGATTTCCAAAAGGCATTCGATAAGGTGCCACACAAAAGGTTACTGCAGAAGGTAAAGGTACGCGGAGTCGGAGGAAATGTATTAGCATGGATCGAGAATTGGCTGGCTAACAGAAAGCAGAGAGTCGGGATAAATGGGTCCTTTTCGGGTTGGAAATCGGTGGTTAGTGGTGTGCCACAGGGATCGGTGCTGGGACCACAACTGTTTACAATATACATAGATGACCTGGAAGAGGGGACAGAGTGTCGTGAAACAAAATTTGCAGATGACACAAAGATTAGTGGGAAAGCGGGTTGTGTAGAGGACACAGAGAGGCTGCAAAGAGATTTGGATAGGTTAAGCGAATGGGCTAAGGTTTGGCAGATGGAATACAATGTCGGAAAATGTGAGGTCATCCACCTTGGGAAAAAAAACAGTAAAAGGCAATATTATTTGAATGGGGAGAAATTACAACATGCTGCGGTGCAGAGGGACCTGGGGGTCCTTGTGCATGAAACTCTTTTGAGTTTATCTGTGAAAACATAAAAACATTAAACGGTGCCACCCGACCTGGGTGACACTCCAGACATTTACAAGGCCCATTTTTTTTTTCCCCCTTTTTTGTGTTTTTTTTTGTGTTTTTTTCTTTTTTTTGTTTTTTTTTGGGCACTAAAATCACAATTTTTCCCCAGTGCCCCCTATAAAAGGGAAGGGGACACTAAAAGCACCGGCAATTAAAACAAATTAACTTTAAAACGTAAAATCAAATTAAAATTTGGTTGCCGGGCGTGATGATGCACTCCAGTCCCTCCGGTGCCCACCTCTCGCGGAAGGCCGCGAGCGTACCGGTGGACACCGCGTGCTCCATCTCCAAGGACACCCTGGACCGGATGTAAGAGCGGAAGAGAGGCAGGCAGTCAGGTTGAACGACCCCCTCGACCGCCCGCTGCCTGGACCGGCTGATGGCACCCTTGGCCGTGCCCAGGAGCAGTCCTACGAGGAGGCCTTCGGACCTACCCGCTCCCCTCCGCACAGGGTGCCCAAAGATCAGGAGAGTGGGACTGAAGTGCAGCCAGAATTTCAGGAGCAGCCCCTTCAAATAATGGAACAGGGGCTGCAACCTCGTGCATTCCATAAAAACATGGAACACGGACTCCTCCAGACCGCAGAAATTGCAGGCGGCCTGGGAGTCCGTGAACCGGCTTAAAAATTTGTTGCACGGCACTGCTCCGTGCACCACCCTCCAGGCCAAGTCCCCGATGAATAGTGGGAGGACCCCTGCGTAGAGTGCCCTCCATCGGGGACCCCCGCCTCCTCCGGACGGCAAGATGGTACGCCATGGCGTGTCCGGACGGCCGGCGAGGATGGCAAAGTTGAGGGTGTGCAGGAGCAGCCCGTACAGGAAACCCCTCCGCGCGGAACTGAAAGGCACGGAGGGGATTTCCCCGAGGCGGCTCAAGTTGTGAGGCGCCGGCCCCCGAGGGAGGTTCCGGGGTTTGGCGCCGATGAGGAATTCCGTCCGGACGGGGGTCAGTTCGGACGGGATCTCCCCACGTGCTTGAGCCTCCTCGATACACCTAACGGAGTCAGGGCCCAGAGCTGTTTTTAGCGACTCGATGGCATCGGCCGCGCGGCGGACGTTGGCAGAATTTAGGCGCCGCGCCAGCGTGACTGGCGCCATCCAGCCCGCTCCTCCGCCATCGAGCAGGTCCCTGACCCTGGTCACCTCACCAGCCACAGCCCTCTCTTCCGACCGCCACATGAAGCCTCGGCCGTGGAGGTACGGATTCCCGAGCAGCGGCTCCTGCAGGACGGCCGCCACTCCAGCCGGCGGAGAGCTGCGCTTGGTGGAGACTTTGTTCCAGACCCTGATGAGTTCCCTGTAAAAGACAGGCAGCTCCCGGAGGGCGGTCCTGGCACCCCCCAAGTTCACAAACAGGAGCTGCGTGTCATAATTGAGGTCGAGCTGCTGGCGGAAGAAATACCTCGCCAGAGCACACCACCTAGGAGGGGGCTCGACGTAAAGGTATCTCTGCAGGGTCTGAAGACGGAAAGTCGCGAGCTGGGCGCTGACGCACACCAACGACTGACCGCCCTCCTCAAGCGGGAGACTCAAGACCGCGACAGAGACCCAGTGCTTCCTGTTGTTCCAGAAGAAGTCCACCAGCTTCTTCTGTATCTTGGCGACAAACGCAGGGGGAGGGGTCAAAGTGACCAGCCGGTACCACAGCATTGCGGCCACCAGCTGGTTTATGACTAGCGCTCGACCCCTGTAGGACAGCACTCGGAGCAGTCCTGTCCAGCGCCCTAGGCGAGCGGCGACCTTGGCCTCCAGCTCCTGCCAGTTCGCCGGCCAGGCTTCCTCGTCGGGGCTAAGGTAGACTCCCAGATAGAGGAGATGGGTCGTGCTCCAGGCAAAAGGCCTGAGCTCCTCCGGCAGGGAGTCCACCCGCCACTGACCCACCAGGAGTCCGGAACATTTCTCCCAGTTGATCCTGGCGGAGGACGCGGCCGAGTAAATCTCCTGGCACTCACGCATCCTCCGCAGGTCAGCGGGATCCTCTACCGCGAGGAGCACGTCATCGGCGTAAGCCGAGAGGACGACCTCCACGCCCGGCCCTTGCAGAGCCAGTCCCGTCAACCTCGTCCGCAAGAGGCGCAGGAAAGGCTCCACGCAAACGGCGTATAACTGGCCGGACATGGGGCATCCCTGGCGCACCCCTCTCCTAAAGCGAAGGGGCGCCGTCAAGGACCCGTTAACCTTAATCAGACACTCCGTGGCGGCGTACAAAAGTCGGATCCGGGCGACGAAATGCGTCCCGAACCCGAAAGCGCGCAGAGTTCCGAGCAGATAGTCGTGATCCACCCTGTCGAACGCCTTCTCTTGGTCGAGGGATAGGAAGGCGACCGACAGACCAGCCTCCTGGGAGCAATGGATGAGGTCCCGGACCAGATGGATGTTGTCGTGGATCGTCCGGCCCGGGACCGTGTAGGACTGGTCGGGGTGGATCATGTGGTCCAGCACGGCACCAAGGCGAGCAGACATCGCCCTGGCGAAGATTTTGTAGTCCGTGCTGAGG
Source organism: Pristiophorus japonicus (assembly GCF_044704955.1). Taxonomy (NCBI): domain Eukaryota; kingdom Metazoa; phylum Chordata; class Chondrichthyes; family Pristiophoridae; genus Pristiophorus; species Pristiophorus japonicus. The sequence goes on from NC_091992.1 coordinate 121,476,933, forward strand.
AGGGAGACCGGGCGCCAGTTCTTAAGGAGGCGGAGATCGCCCTTCTTAGGCAGCAGGACGATGACTGCCCTGCGCCAAGAGAGGGGCATCTCCCCGGTCGCCAGACTTTCCCCCAGGACCCGCGCGTAGTCGCCCCCCAGGACGTCCCAGAACGCCCTGTGGAACTCCACGGTCAGCCCGTCCAGCCCTGGGGATTTTCCCCTCGAGAGCCGGGCGAGGGCACCGGTCAGCTCCGCCAGGCTTAGCGGAGCTTCTAGATTTTCAGCGCCCTCCGGGCTGACCTTCGGCAGGTCCTCCCACAAAACTCTACGCGCTTCCTCGCTGGACGGATCCGGAGAGAACAGAGCCCCGTAATATTCACGGACCCTGTTGTTGACGCCCTCCGGATCCGAGACGAGAGAGCCGTCGTCGGCCAGCAGCGTCAAGAGCTGCTTACGGACACTCTGCCTTTTTTCCAGCGAGTAGAAGAAGGGGGAGCCGCGGTCCAGATCCCGCAGGAACCGGATCCGCGACCTCACGAACGCGCCTCGGGACCCGACGAGCTGCAGGTCCTTCAGCGCGGCCTTCTTCGCTTCGTACACCGTCCGCAGGGCCGGGTCCTGGACGACTTGACCGAGACGGGCTTCCAGGTCGAGCACCTCTTTTTCTAGGCGCCCGACTCTGGCCGCCCGCCTCTTGGTCGACCCCCTCGCGTACTCTTGACAGAAGACGCGGACGTGAGCCTTGCCCACGTCCCACCATAGCCTCAAGGAGGGGAAGCCTCCCTGCTTCCTTCTCCAGTCGGACCAGAATCGACGGAACGAGTCCTGGAACCGCACGTCCTCCAGCAGCCGGTTGTTAAAGTGCCAGTACGCGGACCCCGTCCTCGCGCGGAGCGAAGCGAGCTCCGCCCACACCAGGTGGTGGTCCGAACACGGCACCGGCCGCATGGAGGCCGCCGGGACGCAGGAAACGTACGCCCGAGACACGTAAAGGCGGTCGACTCTAGACCATCCAACTCCAGGCCTCACCCAAGTAAAGGCGCTGGAGTCGGGGTGGAGATTTCGCCAGACGTCCACCAAGTCGAAGGACCCGACCAGGTCCCTCAACTTCTCCATCGCCGTCATGCACTGCGGGGCACCGGAGCGGTCCCTCGCCTCGAGGGTGCAGTTAAAATCCCCCCCGAGGACAATGCAGTCGCCGACGTCGACGGAGCCAAGAAGAGCGGACACCTCTTCAAAGAAGCGCGTTTGCTGCGGGCCGGGATGAGGGGCGTACACGTTCACGAGATGGAGCGGCACGTCCCCCAGGCGAACCGTTACGTGCAGCAAGCGGCCTGGCACGGGCTCCTCGACCCCCAAGATCTCCGGCTGAAAATGCGGGCCCAGCAAGATGGCCACCCCACTAGAAATGGCGGTGAGGTGGCTCATGCGGACCTCTCCTTGCCATTCCAGGAGCCACGTGGCTTCGTCTCCCGGAACGGTGTGGGTTTCTTGCAGGAAGCACACCGCATATTTCCCCTCCCGCAGGAGCGAAAAATTGTCAAATCTACGGCGTGCCCCTCTGCCGCCGTTGATGTTGAGGCTGGCTATGGTTATCTTCATGGCAAAAGCATAGTGCAACCTCTACCTTAACCTATTGTGGGGGAGGGAGCGGAGTCTTTTGTTGAACTCCGCTCCCTCCGCAGCCCAGCGAGGAGTCCCTCGAGCTCGCGCAGCTCAAGGTGCTGCTCCTTTGTCAAGGGCCCGCCCGCGGCCAAGGTTTTAACGGCGGCGCGGACGGACCCCTTGATCAGCTCCGGCTCGGACCATTTTTCCAGGGCCAGTCGGGCTTGGTCGCGGCGACCCCGGCTCTGGGCCAAAAAGTCCCGGAGTTCCTTTGCAGGAACGAGGAGGGCCTCAGCGGCGGCCGCGAGCAGATCCACCGCCTCCCTGGCGGTGGTCTCTAGGTCTTCACCCGCGTCCCCCACCGAGTCCCCGTCCTCCTCCGGGAGGTGGCCGCCAGCAGCCGGCCCATCGACCGCACAAGGTACGGCAAATGAACCGGCCGCTCCAACCGGCCCTGGCACTGCCCCGATCCCACCCCCAGGATCGTCGGCAGAGGAGTCCCCACTGGGCTCTTTTAAAAATGGTGCCGGGTCGGGAAATGACAGCGGAAGGGGTTCCCCCTCCGCCCCAGGAACCGGAGAACAAGGAGAGACCCGGCCATAGGAAATCCCCAGGCCCTCCAAGTGCTCCAGCTCCAAAGTAAGGGGCGAGGGTGGGTGTTCCTCCCCCTCCCCGCTGCCACCCCCCGGCCCAGCATCTACAGTGTCATAATCAATTGTTTCATTCTCTGCCGGGTCGAGCAAATCCCGGGGTAAGTTGTGTATTGGCTGGGCGGGCTCAGGTTCGGCCTTTTCGGCCCCGCCCGCCTCGGTCCCCGGGACGCTCGACCCGGCGGCTACGCATTCTTCCACTGGCCCCACGCCCCCCACGACAGGCAGATCTTCCACGCCCTCCCCAGGAGGCAGCGGCTGGGCAGCCTCGACTGCCTCACCCTCCCCGGGGAAAGACTCCTCGCGCCTGCAGCGCAATTTGGGGGCGCTGGTGGGGGACGCGGGACACGCGGCGGGCACCGCCTCCTCCGCGGAGGGATGTTGTTCCCCCTCCGCCTCATTGGGGCGGTGCCTCTTTTTGTTCCTGGGGGCGCGCGGAGTCAGGGAGACCCCCATGTCTGCCGAGGCCTCCCGCTCCGCCCCCCCCTTTTCCTTTTCTTGCCCGCGCCTGGGCCCCTCTGTGGTGTTATTCAAGGGCCCGGGCACGGGCTCGGGGCACCCCGCGCTCGCCGGTGACTGGGTTGGGCTGAGCGCGGTGGTCAGACTTTCCGGCGCACCGAGGGGACCCGCCTCTAGATGTTTTTCCTTCTTCCGCGCCTTCTTTCCGCTCGGACGCTCTCCCTCCCCCCCGCCGGAGGCCCTGAAAACAAAGGCCTCCGACGATGCCCGCGCACCCATGGCTCCCGGCACGCGGACGCAACTAGGGGGAGGGGTGGCGGCGGTGCCAGCCTTGGCCGCCTTCGGTGGTTTGGCGGCCTTGGAGGCGGGGCAGTTCTTACGAACGTGCCCCACCTCCCTACAGGCATGGCACCGCACGCCGTCCGACGTCCAGAAGACGCGGTAGGCAGTCCCCTCGTGCACCACATTAAAGTGCCCTTCTGTCAGGTCCTCCCGCGCCAGCCGGACAAAGAGCTGGCGGCGGAAGGAGAACACGTGGCGCAGGCTGTTCTCCCTGAGGCCGAGCGGTATGGGGTTGATCCCCGACCTTACCTCCCCCAGTTGGTGTAGGTGAGGGAGGAGGAGCTCAGCGGAAACAAAGGGCGGGACGTTTGACACGATGACCCTCTGCGCGGTGGCCTCGAGAGGGTCCACCGGCAGGAACGTCCCGCCCACCGTGAGCCCCTTTTCAAGGGCCAGGGACACCGCCCGCTCCGACCCCAGGAAGAACACGGCCTTCCCAGACATCTTGGAGGCTGCGACAATGGCCGAGGGGCCGACTACCCCAGCCATCGCCCGCACGCACTCCTCAATGCTCATTGTGGGGTGAGTGTAGCTCTTGACCCCGTGTTTTTTCGTAATTAACCTAAATGGTGGCAGGGCAGCGGGTGGCGCAGGAGGTGCCGTGGATGTGGACACCGCCTGCGCATACGACCTTGCTGGCCCTGCCACCGGCGTGGATGGGGTCGCCATCACGGGGTCCCTTTAAGGGCTACACCCACCCCAAAGTCACAGGCCTTAATGGTCTTTTAATGGCCTCGTATATTAACTGAGCAGAGGAGCCCTTAACGAGGCACCTCTCCCCTCGTTGACAATTGGGGAGAGGCCTTGCTCCCTCTGCTCAGTTGTCTTAATTGGTTTTTTTTTTTTGCAAATTTGGAAGGAAGAGGCCTCAGAGAGAGAGGGGAGAAACAGAGTAGCAGAGAAAGAGAGAGGGGGGTGGGAAGGGGGGGGGGGGACTGCGAGGGCAGGTCTCCCCTCGCAGCTGTGGGTGGGTGCACTCCCCAGATGGCAAAAACACAAAAGTCCTTGGGGTGGTCTTCAGGTGGGGGGAGAAGATGTCTTCACCTGGGGTAGCTGGAGCCACCAGGCACTCCTAACGATCTTTAATTGGGTGAATAAGAAAAACAACAATCTTCAGCCTGGTAGCTCCAGCTATCCCAGGCTAGGCAAATGTGGGGGGGGGTGGGGGGGGTTCCAATTGTGGGGGGGGCCTAGTTGTAAGCAAGGCCCCCACACACACTTCCACACACACACACACCCCCCGCGATGTTCCGGCCCTCAGTGGTCTTCTTTCCTCCCCCCACCGAAACAACAAAGTCTTTTTGGGGAAATGCACCCACACCCACCTGTAGAATGTTGAGTCTCCCTCCTTCCACACTGGATGTTGTTGGTCTTTTCCCCCTCTCTCCAACTCCTTGCAGAAATGATAAAGTTGTTTAAAGTTTTTTGCTTTCTCCTCCTCTCCCTCTGGATAAAGTTGAAGGTGAAGCCCCTTCCTTCCTTCTATTCCTGGGCTGGTCTCAGGGCTCTCCAGGCAGGAGCTCAAGTTGCTTGCAGCTTCCCTCACTGCTCACAGCTCCAACTGAGCAGGACACGCCTCCACTGCTCTACGATTGGTTCCTTGTGCATGAATCCCAAAAAGTTAGTTTGCAGGTGCAGCAGGTAATGAGGAAGGCGAATGGAATGTTGGCCTTCATTGCGAGAGGGATGGAGTACAAAAGCAGCGAGGTCCTGCTGCAATTGTAAAGGGTATTGGTGAGGCCGCACCTGGAGTACTGCGTGCAGTTTTGGTCACCTTAAGGAAGGATATACTAGCCTTGGAGGGGGTACAGAGACGATTCACTGGGCTGATTCCGGAGATGAGGGCGTTACCTTATGATGATAGATTGAATAGACTGGGTCTTTACTCGTTGGAGTTCAGAAGGATGAGGGGTGATCTTATAGAAACATTTAAAATAATGAAAGGGATAGACAAGATAGAGGCAGAGAGGTTGTTTCCACTGGTTGGGGAGACTAGAACTAGGGGGCACAGCCTCAAAATACGGGGGAGCCAATTTAAAACTGAGTTGAGAAGAAATTTCTTCTCCCAGAGGGTTGTAAATCTGTGGAATTCTCTGCCCAAGGAAGCAGTTGAGGCTAGCTCATTGAATGTATTCAAATCACAGAAAGATAGATTTTTATTCAATAAGGGAATTCAGGATTATGGGGAGCGGGCGGGTAAGTGGAGCTGAGTCCACGGCCAGATCAGCCATGATCTTTTTGAATGGTGGAGCAGGCTCGAGGGGCTAGATGGCCTCGTCCTCTTCCTAATTCTTATGTTCTTATGTACCCCACTACAAAGAAGCTCTGTGCTCTGTATCTTGTGGGTGTGCCTCCAGATCTGTCTGAAGCGCATCCTCAGGAGGCCAATGGCTTGTTCAGTGACACATCTGGTTGTGATATGGCTTTCATTATATTGCTCCTGGGCCTCTTTACTTGGGTTCCTCATGGGTGTCATCCGTCATGTTTTAAGTTGGTCTTCCTTGACTCCAAGCAGCCAGCCAGTAAAGTCTACTTCAAGGTGTGAAGAGATCCGAGAAGGAGGACTGCTGCAGGACGAAAGCATTATGGCAGCTGCCTGGGAATTTTGTGCACATCTGCATAAACATCTTTTTGTGGTTGCACACCAACTGAACACTGATGGAGTACGAGCCCTTGCGGTTTATGAATACTTCTGGGTGATCTAGGGATGCCTTAATTGCCACATGCATGCAGTCGATGACGCCTTGCATCTGTGGGAAGTTGACTAGAGCCGCAAACACGAGCATCCGCTCACTGACTGGCATCATCGATGGCAAACTTGACATAATTGCCTGCACTGGCAACAAGCTGTCAGTCACCTGTTTTATGCATTTGCGGGCCGCCGACTGCGAGATCCTGCAAATGTCTGGCAAAGCCCTTGACGGAGCCAGAGGCAAATAAGATGACTTTGACCGTCACTGGTAAAGCGTGGCCAACAGGTCCAATTGGCAGCAGGTCTTGTTCCAGTAGGCTGCAAATGTCTGCCACCACCTGATGGGAGACCTTGAGCCTCCAGAGACACTGATGTTCTGACATATCAAGGAAGCTCATCCTCTGCCTTGTTGCGGGTATGCCCACCTGCGAGCTGCACCTCTCTGCTCATCCCCTCTCTCCTGTAGAGTGGCAGGTCTGTGAGGAGCACACTGTTGGTACTCCTGCTGCTGGTGCCCTCCCTGCTGCTGCTGGTGCTGTTGATGCTGCTAGTCATCTTGGTCCTCAAGTGAGTTCCAAAGTAAAACAGCAGAAGCGGCACCTATGCTGATCTGATAGATCACAGTTCCAAAGCGGAGATCAGATGTACAACCTTCAAAGTTGTGAAAGTCACCTCCAAGTTTTCAAAAGTTACTCCAAGGAAAGTAACCTCTCAGCACAAGTAATGTGAACAAAGCCATTATTCTAGCTTTCCTTAAAACCTATTGTTGATCCTCTTCCTCCAGCATATATATCATATAAATTGGAATTCCAATTATAAATATCATTATATGAGTTCCAGGAAGCCTGGGAAACCTGTGCACCCTCAGTTATATTACAAAACCCATGTTAATATCGCTGTTAATGAATGATTAACCCGCCTGTCTTGAGAGGGCTGCTCGCACATAGCCTAACTCGCTGCAGTTAAATGCAGAACGCGACAGGTTGGAGTTGGCTTCCAGACTCGCTGTCAACTTCAGCGCTTTTAACCCCCCCCCCACCTGCTCCCAAAACCACACGCTCCTACAAGTTAAAATTCACCTCAATTAAATATATTTACTAAAGGCATCTGTAAAATAGTTGTGTAACTTGTACACTGTATGTAGCTTTCATGTTTTGTGTGATTGTAAGTTCTTCAAAACTTTTGATGATTCTTGTCTTCCAGGTGGTATGTACACTTTTCACAAACACTGATAATATGACTAAATGGCCTCAGGTGGTATCAGAAGATGTAGTGAAGCATGCACAACAGCTTAAAAATGATGTGTTTGTAGTTGGTGGACAACTAAAGGGGAAAGCGCTCCTTGCACTTCCAAAAAGTGCAGATGATTTGGAAAATTCAGATGAGGATTCAGACAGGTATGGCTGTACAAAAGCTTACTAATATTTTCTAATGCTTTTTATGTTATATTTATTCAAAGTGCAAAAATATTTCTTGCCTCCTTTGGTCTCGCTGTAAAATGCATTATTCCCCAATTAGGCAATACAAGCAGATGACCTATTCTGAGCTCTCTTCCTTGATTTGATGTTAAAAGGTGCATGAGATTCCCAAGCTGACGATATTCATTTCCCTCTTTGCAGTCCAGCCGATGACATCCCCTCAAGATCATATAAGAATGTAGTTATTTGCAATAAAAAAATGCTCTGATTGGGTCCCCTTGGAGGATAAGACACACTCAGTAGTTTATCTGGAATGTTTAATTAGAACCGCCCAGCACAATTTCTCAGTAACTTTGCAAAATGTAATTCGCGCCATTCTGACTGCCGACTCCAGACAGCAGAGAGCTCCCCCCTCGTAGCCCACGTTCCTGACCCCCTCCCCCCCTCCCCTAACCCAGTCCAAGTTCCTACCACATCCCAGCCCAAGTTCCTCATACACTACCCAAGTTCCTGACCACCGCAGTCCAAGTTCATGCCCCTCCCCCAGCCGATGTTCCTGACCACCGCCCCCCACCCCAAGCCCAAGCTCATGCCCTATCCCAACCCAAGTTCTTGCCACCCTCAGTCCAAGCTCATGCCCCAGCCTACGTTCCTGACAGCCCCCTCCACCAGCCCAGGTTCCTGCCCCATCCCAGCCCAAGCTCCTGACCCCCCCTCAGCCCAAGTTCATGCCGCCTACCCCCAGCTCAAGTTCCTGACCCCCAGCCAGAATTCATGCCCCATCCCAGCCCAAGTTCATCCCGCAGCCCAAGTTCCTGCTTCAACCCAGCCCAAGTTCCTAACCCACCCTAGCCCAAGTTCCTGACCCCCCCCTAGCCCAAGTTCATGCCCCATTCCAGCCCAAGTTCCTGACACCTCCTTTATTCTCCTTTCATTGCCTCTTACCAGTTTATTTTGGGTTATTATTAGGTTTTATACTTAATGACCCTATTATAAAAGTTAGGATTACATATGTTTATTTTTTCAACTTGAGCAACTTGCTCCTCTACTTTTAAAGATTGGTATACTGGAACCCCTGTGTATTTGCATCTTTATTCCTTTTCAACATCATCAACATAGGCAGTCCCTCAGAATCAAGGAAGACTTGCTTCCACTCTTAGAATGAGTCCTTAGGTGGTTGAACAGTCCAATACGAGAACTACATTCCCTGTCACAGATGGGACAGATAGTCGTTGAGGGTAAGGGAGGGTGGGACAGGTTTGCCGCACGCTCTTTCCGCTGCCTGCACTTGATTTCTGCATGCTCTTGGCGATGAGATTTGAGGTGCTCAGCATCCTCCCCGATGCACTTTCTCCACTTAGGGCGGCCTTTGGCCAGGGACTCCCAGATGTCAGTGGGGATGTTGCACTTTATCAGGGAGGCTTTGAGGGTGACGCCTGCGTCTGCGCACATGCAAAGGCTGAACTCCAGGACATAGTCGACGTATTTACTGAGGCGTATGAAAGACTTACGCTAAACATCCAAAAGATAAAGGACCTCCACCAGCCTGTCCTCGCCGCACAGCACTGCCCCCCAGTCATCAAGATCCACGGCACGGCCCTGGACAACATGGACCATTTCCCATACCTCTTATCAACAAGAGCAGACATTGACGACGAGATTCAACACTGCCTCCAGTGCACCAGTGCAGCCTTCGGCCACCTGAGGAAAAGAGTGTTCGAAGACCAGGCCCTCAAATCTGCCACCAAGCTCATAGTTTACAGGGCTGTAGTAATACCCGCCGTATGGCTCAGAGACATGTACAGTAGACACCTCAAGTCGTTGGAGAAATACCACCAACGATGTCTCTGCAAGATCCTACAAATCTCCTGGGAGGACAGACGCACCAACATTAGCGTCCTCGACCAGCCAACATCCCCAGCATTGAAGCACTGACCACACTTGATCAGCTCCGCAGGGCAGACCACATTGTCTGCATGCCAGACACGAGACTCCCAAAGCAAGCGCTCTACTCGGAACTCCATCACGGCAAAAGAGCCAAAGGCGGCAGAGGAAACGTTACAAGGACACCTTCAAAGCCTCCCTGATTCCTTTTAAAGCTTCACTATTTAGTATATATGTCAACTCTATTCCTCTTCTCAAAATATATTACCTCACACATCTTGCCATTCTTTGAATTTAATACCTATCTGTGAATCCACTAAATTGTCCCCCCAGCCCAAGTTCATGCCCCATCCCAGCTCAAGTTCCTGACACCACCAAGCCCAAGTTCCAGACACACCCCAGCCCAAGTTCCTGCCTGGTCCCAGTCCAAATTTCTGACCTTATCACCCTCCCAGCCACCCAACAGCCCCCCCACTCCCCCTCGCCTGCCGCACCATAAATGGGGCATTGTGTGTGGGTCACGGATTGTTAACAGGTTTATTTGGAATGAGGTGAAGAGTGACAGTGTTGTGACTTCCGGATTTCATCTACTCCAACGATGTCCCTTAGCATCGAGCTTTCCGAGAAATTGGTTGGAAGAACGTGATCCGTCGTCCCCGAGTTTCCTCTCTCCCCTCCAATCCCCCAGTCTCCCTTTCCCCCCAGTCTCCCTTTCCCCCCAGTCTCTCTCTCTCTCTCTGTCTCACTCTGCCTCACTCTCGCCCCAGTCTCTCTTACTCCCACCAGTCTCTCTCTGCTCAGTCTCTCTCTCTCTCTCTCTCCCCCCTTCAGTCACTCTGCCCCCCGTCCCAGTCTCTCTCTCTCCCCAGCCTCTCTCTCTCTTCCAACCTCAGTCTTTCTCTCTCCCCCCAGTCTCTCTCTTCCCCCGCAGTTTCTCTCCCCCCACCAGTCTCTCTCTCCCCTCAGTCTCTCTCTTTCTCCCCCCAATCTCTCTCCCCCTCTCCCCCCAGTTTCCCTCTCCCCCAGTTTCTCTCTCCACCCAGTTTCTCTCTCCACCCAGACTCTCTCCCTCCTCCAGTCTCTCATTTTATCCTTCTCCCATTTTCTCCCTCTCTCCCTCCCCCAGTCTCTCCCAATCCCCGCCCCCCAGTCTCTCTCTCCCGCTCCCAGTCTCTCTCTCGCCCCCAGTCTCCCTCTCTCGCCCCCAGCCTCTCTCTCGCCCCCAGTCTCTCTCTCGCCCCAATGTCTCTCTCGTCCTCAGTCTCTCTCTCGCCCCCAGTCTCTCTCTCGCCCCTAGTCTCTCTTTCTACCTCAGTCTCTCTCCCCCAGTGTCTCGCCCCCAGTTTCTCTCTCTCGCCTCCAGTCTGCTCTCTCACCCCCAGTCTTTTTTCTCGCCCGCAGTCTGCACTCTCGCCCCCAGTCTGCTCTCTCGCCCCCTGTCTCTCGCACCCCAGTATCTCTCGCCCTGCCCAGTCTCTCTTTCGCCCTCAGTCTCTCAGTCTCTCTCTCGCCCCCAGTCTCTCCCTCACCGCCATTCTCTCTCTCACCCCCAGTCTCTCACTCACCGCCATTCTATCTCTCTCGCCCCCAGTATCTCTCTCGCCCCCATTCTCTCTCTCGCCCCCAGTCTCTCTCTCGCCCCCAGTCTCTCTCTCGCCCCCAGTCTCTCTCTCCGCCCAGTTTTCTTTCCCCCCAATCTTTCTTTCCCTCCAGTCTTTCTTTCCCTCCAGTCTTTCCCTCCCCCCAGTTTTTCTCTCCCCCCCAGTCTTTCTCCCTTCCCAGTCTTTCTCTTCCCCCCCAGTCTTTCTCTCCTCCGTGTCTCTCTCTCGCCCCCAGTCTATCTGTGGCCCCACAGTCTTTTTCTCGACCCCTGTCTCTCTCTCGCCCCCAGTCTCTCTCTCGCCCTAGTTTCTCTCACCGCCCAGTTTTCTTTCCCCCCAATCTTTCTTTCCCCCCAGTCTTGCCCTCCCCCCAGTTTTTCTCTCCGCCCCAGTCTTTCTCTCCCCCCAGTCTTTCTCCCCCCCCAGTCTTTCTCCCCCCCCAGTCTTTCTCTCCCCCCAGTCTCTCTCTCGCCCACAGTCTCTCTGTGGCCCCACAGTCTTTTTCTCGCCCCCAGTCTCTCTCTCGTCCCCATTCTCTCTCTCGCCCCCAGTCTCTCTCTCCCCCCGAGTCTTTCTCTTCCCCCCAGTCTCTCTCTCGCCCCCAGTCTCTCTCTCGCCCCCAGTCTCTCTCTCGCCACCAGTCTCCCTCTCGCCCCCAGTCTCCCTCTCGCCCCCAGTCTCTCTCTCAACCCCAGTCTCTCTCTTGCCCCCAGTCTCTCTCTCGCCCCCAGTCTCTCTCTCGCCACCAGTCTCTCCCTCGCCCCCAGTCTCTCTCTCGCCACCAGTCTCCCTCTCGCCCCCAGTCTCCCTCTCGCCCCCAGTCTCTCTCTCAACCCCAGTCTCTCTCTTGCCCCCAGTCTTTCGTCCCTAGTCTCTCTCTCTCGCCCCCAGTCTCTCTCTCGCCCCCAGTCTCTCTCTCGCTACCAGTCTCTCCCTCGCCCCCAGTATCTTCCTCGCCCCAGTCTCTCTCTCTTGCCCCCAGTCCCTCTCTCTCGCCCCCAGTCTCTCTCTCGCCCCCAGTCTCTCAATCCAGTCTCTCGCCCCCGGTCTCTCTCTCGCCCCTAGGCTCTCTCTCACCCCTAGTCTCTCTTTCTACTTCAGTCCCTCTCTCTCTTCCCCAGTGTCTCGGCCCCAGACAATCTCTCGCCCCCAATCTGCTCTCTCGCCCCCAGTCTGTCTCTCCGGCCTGTCTCTCTCTGTTCTCAGTTTCTGTCTCTCCCTCCCCCGAATCTCTCTCTCGCCCCCAGTCTCTCTCTCGTCCCCAGTCTCTCTCTCGCCCCCAGTCTCTCTCTCGCCCCCAGTTTCTCTCTCGCCCCCAGTCTCTCGCCCCCAGTCTCTTTCTCGCCCCCAGTCTCTCTCTCGCCCCCAGACTCTCTCTCGCCCCCAATCTCTCTCTCGCCCGCCGTCTCTCGCTCCCAATCTCTCTCTTGACCCCAGTCTCTCGCCCCCCGGTCTCCCTCTCGCCCCCCGGTCTCCCTCACGCCCCCAGTCTCCCTCTCGCCCCCCGGTCTCCCTCACGCCCCCAGTCTCCCTCTCGCCCCCAGTCTCTCTCTCGCCCCTAGTCTCTCTTTCTACCTCAGTCTCTCTCTCTCTCCCCCAGTGTCTCGGCCCCACACTCTCTCTCGCGCCCAGTCTGTTCTCTCGCCCCCAGTCTGCTCTCTCGCTCCCAGTCTGCTCTCTCGCTCCCAGTCTGCTCTCTCGCCCCCAGGCTGTCTCTTGACCCCCAGTCTCTCTCGCCCCGCCCAGTCTCTCTTTCGCTCACAGTCTCTCTTTCAGTCTCTCTCTCGCCCCCAGTCTCTCTCTCACCGCCATTCTCTCTCTCGCCCCCAGTCTTTCTCTCGCCCCCAGTCTCTCTCTCGCCCCCAGTCTCTCTCTCGCCCCCAGTCTCTCTCTCGCCCCCCAGTCTCTCTCTCGCACCCCAGTCTCTCTCTCGCCCCCCCAGTCTCTCTCTCAGCCCCAGTCTCTCGCCCCTAGTCTTTCTACTTCAGTCTCTCTCTCGGCCCCAGTCTCTCTCTCGCCCCCATTCTCTCGCCTGCCCCAGTCTCTCTTGCCCCCAGTCTCTCTCGCCCCCAGTCTCTCTCGCCCCCAGTCTCTCTTTCCGGCCAGTCTCTCTCTGCCCTCAGTCTCTCTCTCCCCCCAGTCTCTCTCTCGCCCCCAGTCTGTCTCTCCGGCCTGCCTCTCTCTGTTCTCAGTTTCTCTCTCTCCTTCCCCCCAGTCTCTCTCTCGCCCCCAGTCTCTCTTTCGCCCCCAGTCTCACTCTTGCCCCAGTCTGTCTCTCGCCCCCAGTCACTCTCTCGCCCCCAGTCACTCTCTCGCCCCCAGTCTCTCTCTCGCCCCCAGTCTCTCTCTCGCCCCCAGTCTCTCTCTCGCCCCCAGTCTCTTTCTCTCCCCCCCAATCTCTTTCTCGCCCCCAGTCTCTTTCTCGGCCCCAGTCTCTTTCTCGCCCCCAGTCTCTCTCTCGCCCCTAGTCTCTCTTTCTACCTCAGTCTCTCTCTCTCTCCCCCAGTGTCTCGGCCCCACACTCTCTCTCGCCCCCAGTCTGTTCTCTCACCCCCAGTCTCTTTCTCGCCCCCAGTCTCTCTCTCGCCCCCAGACTCTCTCTTGCCCGCCGTCTCTCGCTCCCAATCTCTCTCTCGACCCCAGTCTCTCGGCCTCAGTCTCTCACTCCCAGTCTCTCACTCGCCCCCAGTCTCTCGCTCCCGGTCTCTCTCTCGCCCCCAGGCTCTCTCTCACCCCTTGTCTCTCTTTCTACTTCAGTCCCTCTCTCCCTTCCCCAGTGTCTCGGCCCCAGACACTCTCTCGCCCACAAACTGCTCTCTCGCCCCCAGTCTGTTCTCTCGCCCCCAGTCTGTCTCTTGCCCCCCAGTCTCTGTCCCCCCGCTCAGTCTCTCTTTCGCCCTCAGTCTCTCTTTCAGTCTATCTCTCGCCCCAGTCTCTCTCTCGCCCCCAGTCTCCCTCTCGTCCCCAGTCTCTCACTCCTAGTCTGCCTCTCGCCCCCAGTCTCTCTCTCGCCCCCAGTCACTCTCTCGCCCAGTCACTCTCTCGCCCAGTCACTCTCTCGCCCAGTCACTCTCTCGCCCAGTCACTCTCTCGCCCCCAGTCTCTCTTTCGCCCCCAGTCTCTTTCTCTCCCCCCAAGTCTCTCTATCTCACCCCCAGTCTCTCTCTCGGCCCCAGTCTCTCTCTCGGTCCCAGTCTCTCTCTCGCCCCCATTCTCCCGCCCCCATTCTCTCGCCTGCCCCAGTCTCTCTCGCCCCCAGTCTCTCTCGCCCCCAGTCTCTCTCTCCGGCCAGTCTCTCTCTGCTCTCAGTCTCTCTCTCCCCCCAGTCTCTCTCTCGCCCCCAGTCTGTCTCTCCGGCCTGTCTCTCTCTGTTCTCAGTTTCCCTCTCTCCCTCCCCCGCAGTCTCTCTCTCGTCCCCAGTCTCTCTTTCGCTCCCAGTCTCTCTCCCACCCCCAGTTTCTCTCTCGCCCCCAGTCTCTTTCTCGCCCCCAGTCTCTCTCTCGCCCCCAGTCTCTCTCTCGCCCCCAGTCAGTCTCTCGCCCCCAGTCAGTCTCTCGCCCCCAGTCTCTCTCTCGCCCCCAGTCTCTCTCTCGCCCCCCAGTCTCTCTCTCGCCCCCCAGTCTCTCTCTCGCCCCCCAGTCTCTCTCTCGCACCCCAGTCTCTCTCTCGGCCCCAGTCTCTCGCCCCTAGTCTCTCTACTTCAGTCTCTCTCTCGCCCCCAGTCTCTCGCCCCCAGTCTCTCTCTCGCCCCCAGTGTCTCTCTCGCCCCCAGTGTCTCTCTCGCCCCCAGTGTCTCTCTCGCCCCCAGTGTCTCTCTCGCCCCCAGTGTCTCTCTCGCCCCCAGTGTCTCTCTCGCCCCCAGTCTCTCTCTCGTCCCAAGTCTCTCTCTCGCCCCAAGTCTCTCTCTCTCGCCCCCATTCTCTCGCCCCAATTCTCTCGCCCCCAGTCTCTCTCTCGCCCCCAGTTTCTCTCTCGCCCCCAGTCTCTCTCTTGCCCCCAGTCTCTCTCTCGCCCCCAGTCTCTCTCTCGCCCCCAGTCTCTCTCTCTCACCCCCAGTCTCTCTCTCACCCCCAGTCTCTCTCTCACCCCCAGTCTCTCTCTCACCCCCAGTCTCTCTCTCGTCCCCAGTCTCTCTCTCGTCCCCAGTCTCTCTTTCGCCCCCAGTCTCTCTCTCGCCCCCAGTTTCTCTCTTGCCCCAGTCACTCTCTCGCCCCCAGTCACTCTCTCGCCCCCAGTCAGTCTCTCGCCCCCAGTCAGTCTCTCGCCCCCAGTCTCTCTCTCGCCCCCAGTCTCTCTCTCGCCCCCAGTCTCTTTCTCTCCCCCCCAATCTCTTTCTCGCCCCCAATCTCTTTCTCGCCCCCAGTATCTCTCTCGCCCCCAGTCTCTCTCTCGCCCCCAGTCTCTCTCTCGCCCCCAGTCTCTCTCTCGCCCCCAGTCTCTCTCTCGCCCCCAGTCTCTCTCTCGCCCCCAGTCTCTCTCTCGCCCCAGTTTCTCTCTCCGCCCAGTTTTCTTTCCCCCCAATCTTTCTTTCCCTCCAGTCTTTCCCTCCCCCCAGTTTTTCTCTCCCCCCCAGTCTTTCTCCCTCCCCAGTCTTTCTCTTCCCCCCTAGTCTTTCTCTCCTCCGTGTCTCTCTCTCGCCCCCAGTCTATCTGTGGCCCCACAGTCTTTTTCTCGACCCCTGTCTCTCTCTCGCCCCCAGTCTCTCTCTCGCCCTAGTTTCTCTCTCCGCCCAGTTTTCTTTCCCCCCAATCTTTCTTTCCCCCCAGTCTTGCCCTCCCCCCAGTTTTTCTCTCCGCCCCAGTCTTTCTCTCCCCCCAGTCTTTCTCCCCCCCCCAGTCTTTCTCCCCCCCCCCAGTCTTTCTCCCCCCCCCAGTCTTTCTCCCTCCCCCCCAGTCTTTCTCCCTCCCCCCCAGTCTTTCTCTCCCCCCAGTCTTTCTCTCCCCCCAGTCTTTCTCTCCCCCCAGTCTTTCTCTACCCCCAGTCTCTCTCTCGCCCACAGTCTCTCTGTGGCCCCACAGTCTTTTTCTCGCCGCCAATCTCTCTCTCGTCCCCATTCTCTCTCTCCCCCCGAGTCTTTCTCTTCCCCCCAGTCTCTCTCTCGCCCCCAGTCTCTCTCTCGCCACCAGTTTCTCGCCCCCAGTCTCTCTCTCGCCACCAGTCTCTTGCCCCCAGTCTCTCTCTCGCCAGCAGTCTCTCGCCTCCAGTCTCTGTCTCGCCACCAGTATTTCGGCCCCAGTCTCTCTCTCGCCCCCAGTCACTCTCTCGCCCCCAGTCACTCTCTTTCCCCCAGTCTCTCACCCCCAGTTTCCCTCTCGCCACCAGTCTCTTCGACCCCAGTCTCTCTCTCTTCCCAAGTCTCTCCCTCGCCCCCAGTCTCTCTCTCGATCGCAGATCTCACCCTCAGTCTTTCTCTCCCCCGAGTCTCTCTCTCGCCCACAGTCTCTCGGCCCCAGTCTGCGCTCTCGCCCCCAGTCTGCGCTCTCGCCCCCAGTCTGCGCTCTCGCCCCCAGTCTGCGCTCTCGCCCCCAGTCTGCGCTCTCGCCCCCAGTCTGCTCTCTCGTCCCCCCAGTCTGCTCTCTCGCTCCCAGTCTGCTCTCTCGCCCCGTCCAGTCTCTCTTGCGCCCTCAGTCTCTCTTTCAGTCTCTCTCTCGCCCCAAGTCTTTCTCTCCCCCCCCCCACCCCCCAGTCTCTCTCACGTCCCCATTCTCTCTCTCGCCCCCAGTCTCTCTCTTGCCCGCTATCACTCTCTCGCCACCTGTCTCTCGCCCCCAGTCTCTCGCCCCTAGTTTGTCTCTTGGCCCCTATCTCGCTCTCACCCCCCCCCCCCCCCCCGGGTTTCTCACTCGCCCCAAGTCACTCCGTCGACCCCAGTCCCACCATCGCCCCAGTCTTTCTCGCCCCCAGTCTCTCTCTCGCCCCAGTTTCTCTCTCCGCCCAGTTTTGTTGCCCCCCAATCTTTCTTTCCCCCCAGTCTTTCTCTCCCCCCCAGTCTTTCTCTCCCCCCAGTCTTTCTCTCCCCCCAGTCTCTCTCTCACCCCCAGTCTCTCTGTGGCCCCACAGTCTTTTTCTCGCCCCCAGACTCTCTCTCGCCCCAGTCTCTCTCTCGCCCCCAGTCTCCCTCTCGCCCCCAGTCTCCCTCTCGCCCCCAGTCTCTCTCTCAACCCCAGTCTCTCTCTTGCCCCCAGTCTCTCGCCCCCAGTCTCTCTCTCGCCCCCAGTCTCTCTCTCGCCCCCAGTCTCTCTCTCGCCCCCAGTCTCTCTCTCGCCACCAGTCTCTCCCTCGCCCCCAGTCTCTCCCTTGCCCCCAGTCTTTCCCATTCCCCCAGTCTCTCCCTCGCCCCCAGTCTCTCCCTCGCCCCCAGTATCTTCCTCGCCCCAGTCTCTCCCTCGCCCCCAGTCTCTCTCTCTTGCCCCCAGTCCCTCTCTCTCGCCCCCAGTCTCTCTCTCGCCCCCAGTCTCTCAATCCAGTCTCTCTCTTGACCCCAGTCTCTCGCCCCCGGTCTCTCTCTCGCCCCCAGGCTCTCTCTCACCCCTAGTCTCTCTTTCTACTTCAGTCCCTCTCTCTCTTCCCCAGTGTCTCGGCCCCAGACAATCTCTCGCCCCCAATCTGCTCTCTCGCCCCCAATCTGCTCTCTCGCCCCCAGTCTGTCTCTCCGGCCTATCTCTCTCTCTTCTCAGTTTCTGTCTCTCCCTCCCCCGAGTCTCTCTCTCGCCCCCAGTCTCTCTCTCGCCCCCAGTCTCTCTCTCGCCCCCAGTCTCTCTCTCGCCCCCAGACTCTCTCTCGCCCCAATCTCTCTCTCGCCCGCCGTCTCTCGCTCCCAATCTCTCTCTTGACCCCAGTCTCTCGCCCCCCGGTCTCCCTCTCGCCCCCCGGTCTCCCTCTCGCCCCCAGTCTCCCTCTTGCCCTCAGTCTCTCTCTCGCCCCTAGTCTCTCTTTCTACCTCAGTCTCTCTCTCTCTCCCCCAGTGTCTCAGCCCCACACTCTCTCGCGCCCAGTCTGTTCTCTCGCCCCCCAGTCTGCTCTCTCGCCCCCAGGCTGTCTCTTGACCCCCAGTCTCTTTCGCCCCGCCCAGTCTCTCTTTCGCTCACAGTCTCTCTTTCAGTCTCTCTATCGCCCCCAGTCTTTCTCTCACCGCCATTCTCTCTCTCGCCCCCAGTCTTTCTCTCGCCCCCAGTCTCTCTCTCGCCCCCAGTCTCTCTCTCGCCCCCAGTCTCTCTCTCGTCCCCCAGTCTCTCTCTCGCCCCCCAGTCTCTCTCTCGCCCCCCCCAGTCTCACTCTCGGCCCCAGTCTCTCGCCCCTAGTCTTTCTACTTCAGTCTCTCTCTCGCCCCCAGTGTCTCTCTCGCCCCCAGTATCTCTCTCGCCCCCAGTCTCTCTCTCGCCCCCAGTGTCTCTCTCGTCCCAAGTCTCTCTCTCGCCCCAAGTCTCTCTCTCTCGCCCCCATTCTCTCGCCCGCCCCCAGTCTCTCTCGCCCCAGTCTCTCTCTCCCCCAGTCCCGCTCTCCAGCCAGCCGCTCTCTCTCTGTTCTCAGTCTCTTTCTCTCTCTCTCTCTCTCCCCCGCAGTCTCTCTCTGTCGCCCCCAGTCTCTCTCGCCCTCAGTCTCTCTCTCGACCCCAGTCTTTAGGCCTCAGTCTCTCACTCCCAGTCTCTCACTCGCCCCCAGTCTCTCACTTGCCCCCAGTCTCTCACTCGCCCCCAGTCTCTTGCTCCCGGTCTCTCTCTTGACCCCAGTCTCTCGCCTCCGGTCTCTCTCTCGCCTCCAGGCTCTCTCTCACTCCTTGTCTCTCTTTCTACTTCAGTCCCTCTCTCTCTTCCCCAGTGTCCCGGCCCCAGACACTCTCTCGCCCCCAATCTGCTCTCTCGCCCCCAGTCTGTTCTCTCGCCCCCAGTCTGTCTCTTGCCCCCCAGTCTCTCTCCACCCGCCCAGTCTCTCTTTCGCCCTCAGTCTCTCTTTCAGTCTCTCTCTCGCCCCCAGTCTCTCTCTCGCCCCCAGTCTCCCTCTCGTCCCCAGTCTCTCACTTCTAGTCTGCCTCTCGCCCCCAGTCTCTCTCTCGCCCCCAGTCACTCTCTCGCCCAGTCACTCTCTCGCCCAGTCACTCTCTCGCCCCCAGTCTCTCTTTCGCCCCCAGTCTCTTTCTCTCCCCCCCAGTCTCTTTCTCTCCCCCCCAGTCTCTCTATCTCGCCCCCAGTCTCTCTCTCGCCCCCAGTCTCTCTCTCGCCCCCAGTCTCTCTCTCTCGCCCCCAGTCTCTCTCTCGGCCCCAGTCTCTCTCTCGCCCCCATTCTCGCGCCCCCATTCTCTCGCCTGCCCCAGTCTCTCTTGCCCCCAGTCTCTCTCGCCCCCAGTCTCTCTCGCCCCCAGTGTCTCTTTCCGCCAGTCTCTCTCTGCCCTCAGTCTCTCTCTCCCCCCAGTCTCTCTCTCGCCCCCAGTCTGTCTCTCCGTCCTGCCTCTCTCTGTTCTCAGTTTCTCTCTCTCCCTCTCCCCAGTCTCTCTCTCGCCCCCAGTCTCTCTTTCGCCCCCAGTCTCACTCTTGCCCCAGTCTCTCTCTCGCCCCCAGACACTCTCTCGCCCCCAGTCACTCTCTCGCCCCCAGTCAGTCTCTCGCCCCCAGTCTCTCTCTCGCCCCCAGTCTCTTTCTCTCCCCCCCAATCTCTTTCTCGCCCCCAGTCTCTTTCTCGCCCCCAGTCTCTCTCTCGCCCCTGGTCTCTCTCTCGCCCCTAGTCTCTCTTTCTACCTCAGTCTCTCTCACTCTCCCCCAGTGTCTCGGCCCCACACTCTCTCTCGCCCCCAGTCTGTTCTCTCACCCCCAGTCTCTTTCTCGCCCCCAGTCTCTCTCTCGCCCCCAGACTCTCTCTTGCCCGCCGTCTCTCGCTCCCAATCTCTCTCTCGACCCCAGTCTCTCGGCCTCAGTCTCTCACTCCCAGTCTCTCACTCGCCCCCAGTCTCTCGCTCCCGGTCTCTCTCTTGCCCCCAGGCTCTCTCTCACCCCTTGTCTCTCTTTCTACTTCAGTCCCTCTCTCTCTTCCCCAGTGTCTCGGCCCCAGACACTCTCTTGCCCACAAACTGCTCTCTCGCCCCCAGTCTGTTCTCTCGCCCCCAGTCTGTCTCTTGCCCCCCAGTCTCTGTCCCCCCGCCCAGTCTCTCTTTCGCCCTCAGTCTCTCTTTCAGTCGATCTCTCGCCCCAGTCTCTCTCTCGCCCCCAGTCTCCCTCTCGTCCCCAGTCTCTCACTCCTAGTCTGCCTCTCGCCCCCAGTCTCTCTCTCGCCCCCAGTCACTCTCTCGCCCAGTCACTCTCTCGCCCAGTCACTCTCTTGCCCAGTCACTCTCTCGCCCAGTCACTCTCTCGCCCCCAGTCTCTCTTTCGCCCCCAGTCTCTTTCTCTCCCCCCCAGTCTCTCTATCTCACCCCCAGTCTCTCTCTCGCCCCCAGTCTCTCTCTCGGCCCCAGTCTCTCTCTCGCCCCCATTCTCCCGCCCCCATTCTCTCGCCTGCCCCAGTCTCTCTCGCCCCCAGTCTCTCTCGCCCCCAGTCTCTCTCGCCCCCAGTCTCTCTCGCCCCCAGTCTCTCTCTCCGGCCAGTCTCTCTCTGCTCTCAGTCTCTCTCTCCCCCCAGTCTCTCTCTCGCCCCCAGTCTGTCTCTCCGGCCTGTCTCTCTCTGTTCTCAGTTTCCCTCTCTCCCTCCCCCCCAGTCTCTCTCTCGTCCCCAGTCTCTCTTTCGCTCCCAGTCTCTCTCTCGCCCCCAGTCTCTCTCTCTCGCCCCCAGTCTCTCTCTCGGCCCCAGTCTCTCTCTCGCCCCCATTCTCGCGCCCCCATTCTCTCGCCTGCCCCAGTCTCTCTTGCCCCCAGTCTCTCTCGCCCCCAGTCTCTCTCGCCCTCAGTGTCTCTTTCCGCCAGTCTCTCTCTGCCCTCAGTCTCTCTCTCCCCCCAGTCTCTCTCTCGCCCCCAGTCTGTCTCTCCGTCCTGCCTCTCTCTGTTCTCAGTTTCTCTCTCTCCCTCTCCCCAGTCTCTCTCTCGCCCCCAGTCTCTCTTTCGCCCCCAGTCTCACTCTTGCCCCAGTCTCTCTCTCGCCCCCAGACACTCTCTCGCCCCCAGTCACTCTCTCGCCCCCAGTCAGTCTCTCGCCCCCAGTCTCTCTCTCGCCCCCAGTCTCTTTCTCTCCCCCCCAATCTCTTTCTCGCCCCCAGTCTCTTTCTCGCCCCCAGTCTCTCTCTCGCCCCTGGTCTCTCTCTCGCCCCTAGTCTCTCTTTCTACCTCAGTCTCTCTCACTCTCCCCCAGTGTCTCGGCCCCACACTCTCTCTCGCCCCCAGTCTGTTCTCTCACCCCCAGTCTCTTTCTCGCCCCCAGTCTCTCTCTCGCCCCCAGACTCTCTCTTGCCCGCCGTCTCTCGCTCCCAATCTCTCTCTCGACCCCAGTCTCTCGGCCTCAGTCTCTCACTCCCAGTCTCTCACTCGCCCCCAGTCTCTCGCTCCCGGTCTCTCTCTTGCCCCCAGGCTCTCTCTCACCCCTTGTCTCTCTTTCTACTTCAGTCCCTCTCTCTCTTCCCCAGTGTCTCGGCCCCAGACACTCTCTTGCCCACAAACTGCTCTCTCGCCCCCAGTCTGTTCTCTCGCCCCCAGTCTGTCTCTTGCCCCCCAGTCTCTGTCCCCCCGCCCAGTCTCTCTTTCGCCCTCAGTCTCTCTTTCAGTCGATCTCTCGCCCCAGTCTCTCTCTCGCCCCCAGTCTCCCTCTCGTCCCCAGTCTCTCACTCCTAGTCTGCCTCTCGCCCCCAGTCTCTCTCTCGCCCCCAGTCACTCTCTCGCCCAGTCACTCTCTCGCCCAGTCACTCTCTTGCCCAGTCACTCTCTCGCCCAGTCACTCTCTCGCCCCCAGTCTCTCTTTCGCCCCCAGTCTCTTTCTCTCCCCCCCAGTCTCTCTATCTCACCCCCAGTCTCTCTCTCGCCCCCAGTCTCTCTCTCGGCCCCAGTCTCTCTCTCGCCCCCATTCTCCCGCCCCCATTCTCTCGCCTGCCCCAGTCTCTCTCGCCCCCAGTCTCTCTCGCCCCCAGTCTCTCTCGCCCCCAGTCTCTCTCGCCCCCAGTCTCTCTCTCCGGCCAGTCTCTCTCTGCTCTCAGTCTCTCTCTCCCCCCAGTCTCTCTCTCGCCCCCAGTCTGTCTCTCCGGCCTGTCTCTCTCTGTTCTCAGTTTCCCTCTCTCCCTCCCCCCCAGTCTCTCTCTCGTCCCCAGTCTCTCTTTCGCTCCCAGTCTCTCTCCCGCCCCCAGTCTCTCTCCCGCCCCCAGTTTCTCTCTTGCCCCCAGTCTCTCTCTCGCCCCCATTCTCTCGCCCCCAGTCTCTCGCCCCCATTCTCTCGCCCCCATTCTCTCGCCCCCATTCTCTCGCCCCCAGTCTCTCTCTCGCACCCAGTCTCTCTCTCGCCCCCAGTCTCTCTCTCGCCCCCAGTCTCTCTCTCGCCCCCAGTCTCTCTCTCGCCCCCAGTCTCTCTCTCGCCCCCAGTCTCTCTCTCGCCCCCAGTCTCTCTCTCGACCCCAGTCTCTCTCTCTCCCCAGTCTCTCTCTCGCCCCCAGTCTCTCTCTCGCCCCCAGTGTCTCTCTTGTCCCAAGTCTCTCTCTCGCCTCAAGTCTCTTTCCCTCGCCCCCATTCTCTCACCCCCATTCTCTCGCCCGCCCCCAGTCTCTCTCGTCCCAGTCTCTCTCGCCCCCAGTCTCGCTCTCCGGCCAGCCTCGCTCTCTCTGTTCTCAGTCTCTCTCTCTCTCTCTCTCTCTCTCTCTCGCCCCCAGTCTCTCTCTCGCCCCCAGTCTCTCTCTCTCGCCCCCAGTCTCTCTCTCTCGCCCTCAGTCTCTCTCTCGCCCTCAGTCTCTCTCTCGCCCTCAGTCTCTCTCTCGCCCCCAGTCTCTCTCTCGCCCCCAGTCTCTCTCTCGCCCCCAGTCTCTTTCTCGCCCCCAGTCGCTCTCTCGCCTACAGACTCTCTCTCGCCCCCAATCTCTCGCTTGCACGCCGTCTCTCGCTCCCAATCGCTCTCTCGACCCCAGTCTCTCGGCCTCAGTCTCTCACTCCCAGTCTATCACTCGCCCCCAGTCTCTCTCTCGCCCCCAGTCTCTCTCTCGCCCCCAGTCTCTCTCTCGCACCCAGTCTCTCGTCCCAATTCTCCCTCTCGCCCCCAGTCTCTCTCTCCCCCCGAGTCTTTCTCTTCCCCCCAGTCTCTCTCTCGCCCCCAGTCTCTCTGTCGCCCCCAGTCTCTCTGTCGCCCCCAGTCTCTCTGTCGCCCCCAGTCTCTCTCCCGACCCCATACTCTCGCCCGCCCCAGTCTCTCTCGCCCCCAGTCTCTCTCGCCCCCAGTCTCTCTCGCCCCCAGTCTCTCTCGCCCCCAGTCTCTCTCTCGCCCCCAGTCTCTCCCTCGCCCCCAGTCTCTCCCTCGCCCCCAGTCTCTCCCTCGCCCCCAGTCCCTCCCTCACCCCCAGTCTCTCCCTCGGCCCCAGTCTCTCCCTCGCCCCCCGCCCCAGTCTCTCCCTCGCCCCCAGTCTCTCTCTCTCGCCCCCAGTCTCTCTCTCGCCCCCATTCTCTCAATCCAGTCTCTCTCTCACCCCCAGTCTCTCGCTCCCGGTCTCTTTCTTGACTCCAGTCTCTTCCCCCTGGTCTCCCTCTCGCCCCCAGGCTCTCTCTCACCCCTAATCTCTCTTTCTACTTCAGTCCCTCTCTCTCTTCCCCAGTGTCTCAGCCCCAGACACTCTCTTGCCCCCAATCTGCTCTCTCGCCCCCAGTCTGTTCTCTCGCCCCCAGTCTGTCTCTTGCCCCCCAGTCTCTCTCCCCCCGCCCAGTCTCTCTTTCGCCCACAGTCTCTCTTTCTGTCTCTCTCTCGCCCCCAGGCTCTCTCGCCCCAGTCTCTCTCTCGCCCCCAGTCTCTCTCTCGTCCCCAGTCTCTCACTCCTAGTCTCCCTCTCGCTCCCAGTCTCTCTCTCGCCCCCAGTCACTCTCTCGCCCCCAGTCTCTCTCTCGCCCCCAGTCACTCTCTCGCCCCCCAGTCTCTCTCTCACCCCCAGTTTCTCTCTCGCCACCAGTCTCTTCCTCCCCAGTCTCTCTCTCTTCCCAAGTCTCTCCCTCGCCCCCAGTCTCTCTCTCGACCCCAGTCTCTCTCTCCCCCCCAGTCTCTTTCTCTCCCCCCCCAGTCTCTTTCTCTCCCCCCCAGTCTCTCTCTCTCACCCCCAGTCTCTCTCTCCCCCGCAGTCACTCTCTCGCCCCCAGTCTCTCTCGCCACCAGTCTCTCTCGCCACCAGTCTCTCGCCCCCAGTCTCTCTCTCGCCATCAGTCTCTCGCCCCAGTCTCTCTCTCGCCAGCAGTCTCTCGCCCTAAGTTTCTCTCCCACCACCAGTATTTCGGCCCCAGTCTCTCTCTCACCCCCAGTCACTCTCTCACCCCCAGTTTCGGTCTCGCCACCAGTCTCTTCCCTCCCAGTCACTCTCTCTTCCCAAGTCTCTCCCTCGCCCCCAGTCTCTCTCTCGACCCCAGATCTCTCCCCTCAGTCTTTCTCTCCCCCGAGTCTCTCTCTCGCCCACAGTCTCTCTCTCCGGCCAGTCTCTCTCTGTTCTCAGTTTCTCTCTCTCCCTCCCCCCAGTCTCTCTCTCGCCCCCAGTCTCTCTCTCGCCCCCAGTCTCTTTCTCGCCCCCAGTTTCTCTCTCTCGCCCCCAGTTTCTCTCTCTCGCCCCCAGTTTCTCTCTCGCCCCCAGTTTCTCTCTCGCCCCCAGTTTCTCTCTCTCCCCCAGTCTCTCTCTCGCCCCCAATCTCTCTCTCGCCCCCAGTCTCTCTCTCGCCCCCAGACTCTCTCTCGCCCCCAATCTCTCTCTCACCCGCCGTCTCTCGCTCCCAATTTCTCTCTCGACCCCAGTCTCTCACTCCCAGGCTCTCTCTCGATCCCAGTTTCTCGCCTCCCGGTCTCCCTCTCGCCCCCAGTCTCTCTCTCACCCCATGTCTCTCTCTCGCCCCGAGTCTCTCTTTCTACCTCAGTCTTTCTCTCCCCCCCAGTGTCTCGGCCCCACGCTCTCTCTCGCCCCCAGTCTGTTCTCTTGCCCCTAGTCTGCTCTCTCGCTCCCAGTCTGCTCTCTCGCCCCCAGGCTGTCTCTTGACCCCCAGTCTCTCTCGCCCCGCCCAGTCTCTCTTTCGCTCTCAGTCTCTCTTTCAGTCCCTCTCTCGCCCCCAGTCTCTCTCTCACCGCCATTCTCTCTCTCGCCCCCAGTCTTTCTCTCGCCCCCTTTCTCTCGCCCCCAGTCTCTCTCTCGCCCCCATTCTCTCTCTCGCCCCCCAGTCTCTCTCGCCCCCCAGTCTCTCTCTCGCCCCCCCCAGTCTCTCTCTCGCCCCCAGTCTCTCGCCCCTAGTCTCTCTACTTCAGTCTCTCTCTCGCCCCCAGCGTCTCGTCCCCAGTTTCTCGTCCCCAGTCTCTTGCCCCCAGTCTCTCTTTCGCCCCCAGTCTCTCTCTCGCCCCCAGTCTCTCTCTCGCCCCCAGTCTCTCTCTCGCCCCCAGTCTGTCTCTCCGGCCTGTCTCTCTCTGTTCTCAGTTTCTCTCTCTCCCTCCCCCCAGTCCCTCTCTCGTCCCCAGTCTCTCTCTCGTCCCCAGTCTCTCTCTCGTCCCCAGTCTCTCTTTCGCCCCCAGTCTCTCTTTCGCCCCCAGTCTCTCTCTCGCCCCCAGTCTCTCTCTCGCCCCCAGTCTCTCTCTCACCCCCAGACACTCTCTCGCCCCCAGTCTCTCTCTCGCCCCCAGACACTCTCTCGCCCCCAGTCACTCTCTCGCCCCCAGTCACTCTCTCGCCCCCAGTCACTCTCTCGCCCCCAGTCACTCTCTCGCCCCCAGTCTCTCTCTCGCCCCCAGTCTCTCTCTTGCCCCCAGTCTCTCTCTTGCCCACAGTCTCTCTCTCGCCCCCAGACACTCTCTCGCCCCCAGACACTCTCTCGCCCCCTGACACTCTCTCGCCCCCAGACATTCTCTCGCCCCCAGTCACTCTCTCTCCCCCAGTCACTCTCTCTCCCCCAGTCACTCTCTCTCCCCCAGTCACTCTCTCGCCTCCAGTCACTCTCTCGCCCCCAGTCTCTCTCGCCCCCAGTCTCTCTCTCCGGCCAGTCTCTCTCAGCTCTCAGTCTCTCTCTCCCCCCAGTCTCTCTCTCGCCCCCAGTCTGTCTCTCGCCCCCAGTCTCTCTCTCGCCCCCAGTCTCTCTCTCGCCCCCAGTCTCTCGCCCCCAGTTTCTCTCTTGCCCCCAGTCTCTCTCTTGCCCACAGTCTCTCTCTCGCCCCCAGACACTCTCTCGCCCCCAGACACTCTCTCGCCCCCTGACACTCTCTCGCCCCCAGACACTCTCTCGCCCCCTGACACTCTCTCGCCCCCAGACACTCTCTCGCCCCCAGTCACTCTCTCTCCCCCAGTCACTCTCTCGCCCCCAGTCACTCTCTCGCCCCCAGTCACTCTCTCGCCACCAGTCACTCTCTCGCCCCCAGTCACTCTCTCGCCCCCAGTCACTCTCTCGCCCCCAGTCACTCTCTCGCCCCCAGTCACTCTCTCGCCCCCAGTCACTCTCTCGCCTCCAGTCACACTCTCGCCCCCAGTCACTCTCTCGCCCCCAGTCACTCTCTCGCCCCCAGCCACTCTCTCGCCCCCAGCCACTCTCTCGCCCCCAGTCACTCTCTCGCCCCCAGTCACTCTCTCGCCCCCAGTCTCTTTCTCTCGCCCCCAGTCTCTTTCTTTCGCCCCCAGTCTCTCTCTCACCCCCAGTCTCTCTCTCGCCCCCAGTCGCTCTCTCCGGCCAGTCTCTCTCTCTTCTCAGTTTCTCTCTCTCCCTCCCCCCAGTCTCTCTCTCGCCCCCAGTCTCTCTCTCGCCCCCAGTCTCTCTCTCGCCCCCAGTCTCTCTCGCCCCCAGTTTCTCTCTCTCGCCCCCAGTCTCTCTCTCGCCCCCGGTTTCTCTCTCGCCCCCAGTTTCTCTCTCGCCCTCAGTCTCTCTCTCGCCCCCAATCTCTCTCTCGCCCCCAGTCTCTCTCTCGTCCCCAGACTCTCTCTCGCCCAAATCTCTCTCTCCCCCGCCGTCTCTCGCTCCCAATTTCTCTCTCGACCCCAGTCTCTCGCCCCCAGTCTCTCACTCCCAGGCTCTCTCTCGATCCCAGTTTCTCGCCTCCCGGTCTCCCTCTCGCCCCCAGTCTCTCTCTCACCCCATGTCTCTCTCTCGCCCCTAGTCTCTCTTTCTACCTCAGTCTTTCTCTCTCCCCCAGTGTCTCGGCCCCACGCTCTCTCGCCCCCAGTCTGTTCTCTTGCCCCCAGTCTGCTCTCTCGCTCCCAGTCTGCTCTCTCGCCCCCAGGCTGTCTCTTGACCCCCAGTCTCTCTCGCCCCGCCCAGTCTCTCTTTCGCTCTCAGTCTCTCTTTCAGTCCCTCTCTCGCCCCCAGTCTCTCTCTCACCGCCATTCTCTCTCTCGCCCCCAGTCTTTCTCTCGCCCCCTTTCTCTCGCCCCCAGTCTCTCTCTCGCCCCCAGTTTCTCTCTCGCCCCCAGTCTCTCTCTCGCCACCCAGTCTCTCTCTCGCCCCCCCCAGTCTCTCTCTCGCCCCCAGTCTCTCGCCCCGAGTCTCTCTACTTCAGTCTCTCTCTCGCCCCCAGCGTCTCGTCCCCAGTTTCTCGTCCCCAGTCTCTTGCCCCCAGTCTCTCTCTCGCCCCCAGTCTCTCTCTCGCCCCCAGTCTCTCGCCCCCAGTCTCTTTCTCGCCCCCAGTCTCTCTCTCGCCCCAAGTCTCTCTCTCGCCCCAAGTCTCTCTCGCCCCCATTCTCTCGCCCTCAGTCGCTCTCTCGCCCTCAGTCTCTCTCTCGCCCCCAGTCTCTCTCTCGCCCCCAGTCTTTCTCTCGCCCCCAGTCTCTCTCTCGCCCCCAGTCTCTCTCTTGCCCCCCAGTCTCTCTCTCGCCCCCCAGTCTCTCTCTCGCCCCCCCCAGTCTCCCTCTCGCCCCCAGTCTCTCGCCCCTAGTCTCTCTACTTCATCTCTCTCTCGCCCCCAGCGTCTCGTCCCCAGTCTCTCGTCCCCAGTCTCTCGTCCCCAGTCTCTTGCCCCCAGTCTCTCTCTCGCCCCCAGTCTCTCTCTCGCCCCCAGTCTCTCTCTCGCCCCCAGTCTCTCTCTCGCCCCAAGTCTCTCTCTCGCCCCAAGTCTCTCTCGCTCCCATTCTCTCGCCCTCAGTCGCTCTTTCGCCCTCAGTCTCTCTCTCGCCCCCAGTCTCTCTCTCGCCCCCAGTCTCTTTCTCGATCCCAGTCTCTCGCTCGCCCACAGTCTCTCGCCCCCAGACTCTCTCTCGCCCCCAGTCTGTCTCTCCGGCCTGTCTCTCTGCTCTCGGTCTCTCTCTCTTTCTCTCGCCCCCGGTCTCTCTCTCTTTCTCTCGCCCCCAATCTCTCTCTCGCCCCCAGTCTCTCACCCCCAGTCTCTCCATTGCCCCTCGCCTTTCTTTTTCCCTCATTTTCTCTCTCACCCCCAGTCTCTCTCTCGCTCCCATTCTCTCGCCCCTCCAGTCTCTCTCTCGCCCCCAGTCTGCTCTCTTGCCCCCTGTCATGTATGTAACCATCATGTAACAGTAATCTTCATGTAACTGTAACCCTGACCACAGGGGGTGAACTTGTGGGAGACACTCCTCACCTGGGTTTCCTGGTATAAAAGGGGTGGTCCCACCCAGGGTCAGCAATCCTTGGTCCTGGAAATAAAGGTTAAGGTCACGTAGTGACTGTGTCTGCAGTACATGCCTCGTGTGAGTTTGTAGTACAGTGCAGGGACACCACATTTGGCGACGAGAAACGGGAAACACCGAACCACGAAGATGGCCATCGGTAGCACAGAGGAACGTTATTGTGTGGGTGAGGACCGGGACGACTTCGTGGAAAGACTCCAGCAGAACTTTGTCATGAAGGACTGGCTGGGAGCGACAGCGGCTGACAAGCGGAGGGCGCATCTACTGACCAGCTGCGGACCACAGTCGTATGCGCTGATGAAAGACCTGCTCGCACCCCAAAAGCCAGCGGACAAGTCCTTTGAAGAGCTCAGCCAGCTGATCAGTGAGCATCTCAAGCTGGCAAGTAGTGTACACATGGCCCGGCACCGGTTCTACACACACCGGCGTTGGGAGGGACAATACATCTCGGACTTCGTTGCAGACCTGCGGCGCTTGGCCAGTCTCTGTAAGTTCACAGACACCTGCAGCGGGGAGATGTTAAGGGAGTTTTTCATTGAGGGCATTAATCATGCCGGGATTTTCAGGAAGCTCATAGAGGCCAAGGACTTGACTTTAGAAGGTGCGGCGTTGATAGCTCAGACCTTCATGGCAGGGGAAGAGGAGACCAAGCTAATTTACGCGCGCAACCCTGGTTCCAACGTGGCGATGGACCAGGGAATTAACATTGTGAACGCGGCTAGGGGCCCCGCTGACAGGCAAGGGCATTTCGAAACCGTCCAGGCAGAAACAGACTCTAGGGTGGGCCCGCAACAAGGACAATGGAAAGGGGATCGGCAATTCACGCCATCATGAGGAACAATGTGTCCCGCAATGGGACCATTAACACCCACCATCAGAGTGCATAGAAACAACCAAATGGGCAATCAGAGAGGAATGCCTGGTAGCAGTCCCTTTGTTAACAACAATCTCAGCTCATGCTGGAGATGCGGGGGTAGACATACTGCGAAAAGCTGCAAGTTCCAGCAATATACCTGTAGGATTTGTAACGTCAGTGGACACTTGGCCAGGATGCGCAAAAAGGCTGTGGCGAGGGTAATCTGCGAGACAGAGGAACCAGACGAGGGGTCTGCAATGCAGGATGATGCCTGGGGAAAAGCCATGGATGTTGAAGTTCAGCGGGTTCACGTGGCTAACGTCCACAGCTCATACACTAAAACGCCTCCCATGATGATGAAAGTTTCATTGAATGGCATCCCCGGTGCGCATGGAGCTGGACACAGGAGCCAGCCAGTCCCTTATGAGCGCCCAACAATTTGAGAGACTATGGCCACACAGAGCTAGCAGGCCCAAACTGGAACACAGTGACACGCAGCTACGGACGTACACCAAAGAGATCATCCCAGTGCTAGGCAGTGCAAACTTGGTGGTAACACATAATGGATCACAGAACCGGCTGCCATTCTGGATCGTCCCGGGAAATGGCCCCGCACTCTTGGGGAGGAGTTGGCTTGCCGAGATGAATTGGAAATGGGTGGATGTGCACGTCATTTCATCTGTAGAGCGAAGTTCATGCTCACAGGTCCTACAAAAATTCGGGTCACTGTTTCAACCCAGTGTCGGAATGTTCAAGGCACTAAAGTAGTGATACGCATCACTCCGACGCCAGACCAGTGCACCACAAAGCCAGAGCGGTGCCGTATGTGATGCGTGAGAAAATTGAAAGTGAATTGGACAGGCTGCACAGAGAGGGCATAATTTCGGCCGTTGAATTCAGCAACTGGGAAGTCCCATCGTTCCTGTCCTTAAAGCAGATGGCTCGGTCAGGATTTGTGGCGACTACAAAGCCACCATCAACCGAGTGTCGCTGCAAGACCAATACCCGCTTCCGAGAGCGGAGGACCTTTTTACCACGCTGGCAGGTGGCAAGCTGTTCATGAAGCTGGACCTCACTTCGGCCTACATGACTCAGGAACTGGCTGAAGAATCCAAGCTTCTGACCACCATCACGACGCACAAGGGATTATTTATCGACAACAGGTGTCCGTTTGCCATTCGTTCGGCGGCAGCTATCTTTCAGCGGACCATGGAAAGCTTGCTCAAATCCATTCCTGGAACAATCATAGACCAAGATGACATCCTTATAACGGGTTGAGACACCGAGGAACACCTCCACAACCTGGAGGAGGTGCTACGCCGACTGGACCGGGTAGACTTGCAGCTGAAAAAGGCCAAGTGTGTGTTTTTTGCCCCAGACGTCGAAGTTTTGGGCAGGAGGGTAGCCGCAGACGGGATCCGGCCCACTGAATCAAAAACGGAGGTGATCTGCCGGGCGCCCAGACCCGGCAACACATCGGAGTTGCGATCATTCCTGGGACTTTTGAACTTTTTCGGGAACTTTCTGCCGAACTTAAGCACATTGTTGGAGCCGTTACACATGCTCCTGCGTAAAGGTTGTGAATGGCTTTGGGGGGACTGTCAAGAACGAGCTTTCAATAAGGCGAGGAGCCTGCTGTGTTCTAACAAACTGTTGACTTTGTATGACCCCTGAAAAAACTGGTTTTAACGTGCGATGCATCGTCCTACGGGGTTGGGTGTGTGTTGCAGCAGGGTAATGACGACGGCCGACTCCAACCGGTGGCTTATGCCTCCAGGTCACTCTCCCAGGCAGAGCATGGATACAGCATGGTCGAAAAGGAAGCACTCGCTTGTGTTTACGGTGTGAAAAAGATGCACCAGTATCTTTTCGGTAGACGGTTCGAGCTAGAGACGGACCACAAGCCGTCAACATCCCTGTTGTCCGACAGCAAAGCTGTCAATGCCAATGCGTCAGCTCGCCTACAGCGATGGGCTCTCATGCTGGCTGCGTATGACTCCACCATACGGCACCGGCCAGGCACCGAAAATTGCGCACTCAGCAGGCTCCCACTGGCCATCACTGAGGGGGCAGCGGAGCAAAGCGCTGAGATGGTCATGGCCGTTGAGGCTTTTGACACCGCAGACTCCCCCATCACATCCCGCCAGATCAAACTCTGGACCAACAGAGACCCCTTCCTATCCATGATAAAGAAATGTGTCCTGACTGGGGATTGGGCGTCCGCACACAGGGCGTGCCCCGAGGAGGTCAGACCATTTCAGAGACGGATGGATGAGCTCTCCATCCAAGCCGACTGCCTGCTATGGGGCAGCCGGGTAGTCATGCCCCAGAAAGGCAGGGAAACATTTATCAGGGAACTCCACAGCGAGCACCCTGGCATCGTGTTATTGAAGGCCGTTGTCCGGTCATATGTAAGGTGGCTGGGGATTGACTCAGACCTGGAACACTGGGTTCGCAGGTGCCAACGTGTGCCCAGCTGGGCAATGCCCCCAGGGATGCTCCACTCAGCCCGTGGCCCTGGCCCACCAGGCCATGGTCACGTATTCACGTAGACTATGCGGGCCCGTTCATGGGGAAAATGTTCCTGATCGTAGTTGATGCATACTCGAAATGAATCGAGTGCATCATATTAAACTTGCGCACGACATCCATCACCGTGGAGAGTCTGCATACGGTTTTCGTAACCCATGGCTTGCCGGACATCCTGGTCAGCGACAATGGCCCGTGTTTCACCAGCCATGAATTTCAGGAGTTTATGTCGGGCAATCGTATCAAACACGTCCGGCCAGCGCCGTTCAAGCCGGCTTTCAATGGCCAGGCGGAACGTGCGGTCTAAATCATAAAACAGGGCATGCTACGCATCCAAGGACCCTCCCTTCAGTGCCGCCTATCGCGCCTCCTGCTGGCCTACAGGTCCCGCCTGCACTCGCTCGCTCGCCAGCGGAACTCCTCATGAAACGCACGCTTAAAACGCGGCTGTCCCTCATTTACCCAGCCCTGGTAGACATTGTTGAGGGCAAGCGCCAGTCCCAAACCGAGTTCCATGATCGAAACTCAAGGGGGAGGTGTGTAGAAATTGATGACCCGGTATTTGTTCTTAACCATGCTTTTGGACCCAAGTGGCTTGAGGGCACAGAAATTGGCAAAGAAGGGAATAGGGTCATAGTGGTCAGACTAAACAATGGGCAGATATGCCTCAAACACTTGGACCAAGTAGAGAAAAGGTTCAGCATAGACACGGAGGAACCTGAAGAAGAGCATGCGATGTCACCCACACCACTGCCAGTGGACGAGCAACGAGGACAATCCACAGCATGCACAGTCCCTGCGGCCAGCCCGGACAGGCCGGGAATCACCTCAGGTGACAGAGACGCATGCCGAGGATCAGCCACCAGAGCCACAACTGCGGCGCTCCACGAGAGAGCGTCGAACACCTGAAAGACTTAACCTTTGACCCAAAAAGACGTAAGGGGGGAGGTGATGTCATGTATGTAACCATCATGCAACGGTAATCTTCATGCAACTGTAACCTTCATGCAACTCATGTACACTGTACTTATACTCTAGAAATGCACACCCTGACCACAGGGGGTGAACTTGTGGGAAACACTCCTCACTTGGGTTTCCAGGTATAAAAGGGGAGGTCCCACCCAGGGTCAGCACTCCTTGGTCCTGGGAATAAAGGTTAAGGTCACGTCGTGACTGTGTACTGCAGTACATGCCTCGTGTGAGTTTGCAGTACGGTGCAGGGACCACACACCCCCAGTCTCACTCTCACGCCCAGTCTGCTCCCTCGCCCCCAGTCTGCTCTCTCACCACCAGTTTCACTTCTCACCCCCCCGCCGTCTCTCTCGCACCGCCCAGGCTCTCTTTCACCCTCACTCTCTCTTTCAGTCTCTGTCTCGCCCTCAGTCTCTCTTTCAGTCTCTGTCTCGCCCCCAGTCTCCCTCTAACTGCCATTTTTTCACTTGCCCCCAGTATCTCTCTCGCCCCCAGTATCTCTCTCGCCCCCAGTCTCTCTCTCGCCCCCAGTCTCTCTCTCGCCCCCCCAGTCTGCTCTCTCGCCCCCCCAGTCTGCTCTCTCGCCCCCCAGTCTCTCTCTCTTGCCCCCAGTCTCTCACCCCCAGTCTCTCTCTCGCTCCTAGTCTCTCTTTCTCCCTGTCTATCTCGCCCCCAGTCTCTCGCTCCCAGTCTCTCTTTTGCTCTCATTTTCTCTTTCGCCTTAAGTCTCTTGTCATGTATCTTACATTATTATATATAACTGTATCCTAACATGCTATACATGACTGTAATAAGATATGACCTGTAACCACCAGCATACCTGACCACCAGGGGTGCACTTGTAAGAGACAGGTATATAAGGACAGGTCTCAGGCAAGTGCAGCATTCCAGAGCTGTGAAATAAAGGTGCAGGTCCAGAGTGACCTTGACTTCACTACATGCCTCGTGTGAATCTGTACTGAGGGGACAGGACTTTACAGTGGCGACGAGTTACGGGATTACATAATCCACAGAATGGCGAACAACGGATCAGATGAAAAGTACAATGCGGGAGACAATTGGGAGGACTTTATAGAAAGGCTCCAGCAAAGCTTTATAACCAATGAATGGTTAGGCGACGATAAGGCAGACAAGAGAAGAGCCCATCTCTTGACCAGCTGTGTCTCGAAAACATACGCTTTAATGAAGGATCTGTTGGCACCCGAGAAACCAGCAAGCAAGTCGTTTGAAGAATTGAGCACACTGGTAAGAGACCACCTGAAGCCAGCGAGCAGCCTACACATGGCCAGACACAGGTTCTACAACTACGGACGCTGTGTGGGCCAGAGCATACCCGACTTCGTGGCGGAACTTCGGAGGTTGGCTAGTTTATGTGAGTTCTCCGATGAACTGAGGAGAGAAATGCTGAGAAACTTTTTCATTGAAGGAATAGGCCACGCAGGAATATTCCGAAAGCTCATAGAGACCAAGAACCTGACCTTAGAGGCAGCAACACTGGTTGCACAGACATTCTTGGTCGTGGAAGAAGAAACGAGGTTGATTTACAATGCAGGTACGACAACTTACGAAATATCGGAACAAGAAGTTCACAGCACTAAACAAGCTGCTACCCCCACACACAGACAAAACCGGGAGAACAGGTTCTCGACAGCAGGCAGAAGCCATCAAGGGCCACAGGAACGGCTGTTCACACCTCATCAACCCACAATGCGAGCAATCAACTACAAACTGAGAGAAGATCAAGAGAGATCAGCCAGATGCAGCTCATTCTTTGGGAACACATTGAACAATGGAACAGGTCTGTGCTGGAGATGTGGGGGTGGGCACTCATCAAGGGGATGTCGATTTCAGCAGACTGTTTGCAGAAATTGTGAATATACAGGGCATTTGGCCCGCTTGTGCAAAAAAACGGCAGCTCGGCTGGTATACGAATCGGATGGGTCGGAAAGCGGACCAGAAGATGGTGGGGACAGTACCCGGGACACCGATGTGCAGCGGGTCAACACGATCAATGGCCGCTGCTCCTACAACAGGACGTCTCCTATAATGATGAGGGTCCTATTCAACGTGATACCTGTCAACATGGAGCTGGATATGGGAGCGAGTCAATCTCTCATGGGCGCTCAACAATTTGAACAACTATGGCCGCATAAAAGAGACAGACCAAAACTCACAAGGGTCGACACCAAACTAAGGACCTATACCAAAGAAATCGTACCAGTCCTCGGCAGCGCCATGCTCTCTGTCACTCACAAAGGGACAGTGAACCGACTTCCCCTGTGGATTGTTTCCGGAGACCCCCCAGCACTGCTGGGGAGAAGCTGGCTGGCAAAACTAAACTGGAAATGGGATGATGTCCATGCCATGTCATTAGAGGAACGGACCTCCTGCTCAACAGTTATAAAGCGATTTGAACATCTCTTTCAGCCAGGTGTGGGCACTTTCAAAGGGGCCAAAGTCAAAATCTACATCACACAGGATGCTAGACCGCTCCATCACAAGGCCAGAGCTGTACCCTATGTGATGAGGGAAAAGATTGAACACGAACTAGACAGGCTTCTGCGGGAAGGCATTATATCACCTGTGGAATTTAGCGACTGGGCAAATCTTATCGTCCCAGTCATGAAGCCTGATGGATCCGTACGAATCTGTGGGGACTACAAATCTACCATAAACAGAGTCTCCCTACAGGACCAGTACCCGCTGCCCAGGGCGGAGGACTTATTTGCCACATTGACTGGAGGTAAACTTTTCTCAAAATTAGACCTCACATCTGCGTATATGACGCAAGAATTGACCGAGGAATCCAAGCTACTCACCAGCATCAACACACATCGAGGCCTTTTCATGTACAATCGATGCCCATTCGGCATCAGGTCGGCAGCTGCCATATTCCAGCGCAACATGGAGAGTCTGCTCAAGTCCATCCCGGGGATGGTTGTATTTCAAGACGACATACTTATCACGGCCAGGGACTCCGACTCCCATCTCCGTAATTTGGAGGAAGTACTAAAGCGGTTGGATCGGGTAGGCCTACGAGTCAAGAAATCCAAGTGCCTGTTTCTCGCACCCGAGGTTGAATTTTTGGGCAGAAGAATTGCCGCTGATGGAATCTGTCCAACAGAGCCCAAAACAGAAGCAATTCACCTGGCAGCCAGGCCCCGGAATGTCTCAGAACTGCGCGCCTTTCTCGGGCTACTCAATTACTTTGGGAACTTTATGCAGAACTTAAGCACGCTGCTGGAGCCTCTCCACATGCTACTCAGAAAGGGGTGCGATTGGTTTTGGGGGGACGCCCAGGAAGGCGCCTTCAATAAGGCATGCAACCTTCTGTGTTCCAACAGTGTTTTGAATTTCTTTGCTCCAGGTAAAAAGCTAGTTCTCACATGTGATGCATCAGCGTAAGGGGTTGGGTGCGTTTTACAACATGTCAATAGTGCGGGCAAATTACAACCCATAGCTTATGCCTCCAGGTCACTTTTGCGGGCGGAGCGCGGGTACGGAATGGTCGAGAAGGAGGCGCTCGCTTGCCCGTACGGTGTCAAAAAGATGCACCAATACCTTTTCGGGGCCAAGTTCGCATTAGAAACCGACCACCAGCCCCTCACGTCCCTCCTATCCGAGAGCAAGGCAATAAACGCCAACGCCTTGCCGCGAATTCAACGGTGGGCGCTCATGCTGGCGTCCTACGACTGTACCATAAGGCACAGATCAGGCACAGACAACTGTGCCGACGCGCTCAGCAGGCTACCCCTGGCCTACCAAACCACGGTCGCGGGTGCATGTAAACTATGCGAGCCCATTCATGGGCAAAATGTTCCTCGTAGTTGTAGATGCATTTTCAAAGTGGATCGAATGCACCATTTTAAACTCGAGCACAACCTCCACCACTGTGGAGAGCCTCGCAACCATGTTTGCAACGCACGGAATCCCTGACATATTGGTCAGTGACAATGGTCCGTGCTTCACCAGCGCAGAATTCCAAGACTTTATAATTGACCATGTCAATAAATCACGTCAAGACGGCACAGTTGAAGCCGGCCTCCAACGGCCAGGTGGAGAGAGCAGTGCAAATCATTAAACAAGGCATGCTCTCTCCCTCCCCCCAGTCTCTCTCCCTCCCTTACCTCAGTCTGTCTTGCTCCACAGTTTCTCTCTCTTCCCCTAGCCGCTCTCTCCCACCAGTCTCTCACTCTCCCTCCTTCCAGTTTCTCTCTCTCTCCCCAATTTCTCTATCTCCCTATTCCCAGTCTCTCTCTCTCTCTCTCTCTCTCAATCCCGCCAGTGTCTCTCTCTCTTGACCCCAGTCTCTCTCCCTCCCGCTAGTCTCCCTCCCCCAGTCTCCCTCCCTCCCTCAAGTCTCTCTCTCCCTCCCTCAAGTCTCTCTCTCCCCCAGCCTCTCTCTCTCCCTTCTCCCCGCCCCCAGTCTCCCTCCCTCCATTATCTCCTTCTCCGTCTCTCTTTCTCTCCCTCCCCAATCTCCCTCTCTCTCTCCCTCCCCCAGTCTCTCTCCCTCCCCCGTCTCCTTCTCTTCCCCAGTCTCTCTGCTCCCAGTCCCTCTCCCTCCCCCAGTCTCTCTTTCCCTCCCACCCCCAGTCTCCACCCTCCCTCAAGTCTCTCTCTCTCTCTCCCCCAGACTCTCTCTTCCCCCGCCCCCAGTCTCCCTCCCCCCATTATCTCCTTCCACCGTCTCTCTTTCTCTCCCTCCCCAATCTCTCTCTTTCCCTCCCCCGTCTCCTCTTCACCAGTCTCTCTGCTCCCAGTCCCTCCCTTCCCCAGTCTCTTTCTCTTCCTCCCCCCAGTTTCTCTCCCTCCCCCAGTCCCCCTCCACAATCTCCCTCTCCATCATTCATGTGCTATCTCAAGCCATTTAAAAACTATCCATTTCATATACTCTACATACCACTACTACTAGGCAGTCCCTCGTAACGAGGATAACGCTCTTCACATCAAAAAAAGAAGGGCTCACGGGTGTTACAATGAGTTACATCTTAAAGAGTGAAAGATGCCTGCGCGTGGATTTTTTTAACGTGTGGTGACCGTTGCACATCAGCTACCACACGGTCTTGGTCCAGTGGTGAGGATTGACCAAGATGACTGGAGACCAAACTTTGTTGTGCCTCCCCTGGGCCCCGACCCCGCTGCTGTTATATGCTGCGCTGCTCCTGGGCCACGACCCCCCTGTTGTTAAATGATGGGCCACGACCCCGCCACCGCTAAATGCTGCGCCGCTCCTGGGCCACGGCCCCACCCCTGTTAAATGCTGGGCCACGGCCCTGCCGCTGTTATATGCTGTGCCAATCCTGGGCCACGGCCCCGCCGCTGTTAAATGCTGCTCCGCTCCTGGGTCACGACCCCTCCATTTTTAAATGATGCGCCGCACGTGAGCCACGACCTCTTTGATGCGCAGCGCTCCTGGGCCATGGCCCCGCTGCTGTTTAATGCTGTGCCGCCCCTCGCTGGGCTCGACCTCCGCCGCACGCTGGGCTCGAATGCTGCCCCCCGCTGGGCTCGTATGCCGCCCTTCGCTGGGCTCTAACGCCTCACCTTGCTGGGCTCGAACGCCACCCCTCGCTGGGCTCGAACACCGCTCCTCGTTGAGCTCGACCTCCTCCCTCGCTGGGCTCGAACGCCTCCCCTTGCTGGGGTGGTGTTGGGGCTGGAACACCACCCCTCGCTGGGCTCGGACGCCTCATCTCGCTGGGATCGGCCACCACATCTGCTGGCCCAACTCAGCCCCCCACTGGGCTTGACCTCCGCACCTGCTGGGCCCGACTCTCAGCCCCCCATTGGACCCAACCCTCAGGTACCTGCTGGGCTCGGACGCCGCTCCAATGAGCCTGGCTGTACTGTGATGGGCGTGGGACAGGTATGTCGTGACCTTCAAGATGTAGAATCAGTTTAGGTGGAGATAAGAAATAATAAGGGAAAGAAGTCTATAGGTCCCCTAACAGTAGCTACACTGTAGCGGAGGCATCATTGGTGGTATTTCTCCAGTGACTTGAGGTGTATACTGTACATGGTCCATGTCTCTGAGCCATACAGGAGGGTGGGTATTACTACAGTCCTATAGACCATGAGCTTGGTGGTAGATTTGAGGGCCTGGTCTTCGAACAATCTTTTCTCAGGCAGTCAAAGGCTGCACTGGTGCACTGGAGGCAGTGTTGAATCTCCTCATCAATGTCTGCTTTTGTTGATAAAAGGCTCCCGAGGTATGGGAAATAGTCCACATTGTCCAGGGCCGTACCGTGGATCTTGATGACTGGGGGGCAGTGCTGTGCGGCGAGGACAGGCTGGTGGAGGACCTTTGTCTTACGGATGTTTAGCGCAAGGCCCATGCTTTCATACGCCTCAGTAAATACGTCTTCTATGTCCTGGAGTTGAGCCTCTGAATGTGCGCAGACACAGGCGTCGTCCGCTTACTGTAGCTCGACAACAGAGGTTGGGGTGGTCTTGGACCTGGCCTGGAGATGACAAAGGTTGAACAGCTTCCCACTGGTTCTGTAATTTAGTTCCACTCCAGCGGGGAGCTTATTGACTGTGAGGTGGAGCATGGCAGTGAGGGAGATTGCGAAGAAGGTTGGGACGATGATACAGCCATTTGACCCCGGTCCGGATGTGGATTAGGTCTGTGATGGATCCTACAAATCCCCTGGGAATACAGACGCACCAACATCAGTATCCTCATCCAGGCCAACATCCCCAGCATTGAAGCACTGACCACACTTGATCAGCTCCGCTAGGCAGGCCACATCGTCCGCATTTCAGACACGAGATTCCCAAAGCAAGCGCTCTACTCGGAACTCCTTCATGGCAAACAAGCAAAGGTGGACAGAAGAAACGTTACAAGGACATCCTCCAAGCCTCCCTAATAAAGTGCAACATCCCCACCGACACCATGGAGCCCCTGGCCAAAGACCGCCCTAAGTGGAGGAAGTGCATCCGGGAGGGCGCTGAGCGCCTCGAGTCTCATCGTCGAGTGCATGCAGAAAACAAGTGCAAGCAGCGGAAAGAACGTGCGGCAAACCTGTCCCACCCTCCCATACCCTCAACGACTGTCCTGTCCCACCTGTGGCAGGGACTAAAGCTCTCGTATTGGACTGTTCAACCACCTAAGGACTCATTCTAAGAGTGGAAGCAAGTCTTCCTCGATTCCGAGGGACTGACTATGATGATGACACTGTAGCATAGAGTATAAATCAAGAAATAATGGAGGCTTGTAAGAAAGGTACGGCAATAATCATGGGTGATTTTAATCTTCATATTGATTGGACAAATCAAATTGGCATAGAGTGTAATTGGGATGTTTTCTTCGAACAATACGTTGTGGAACCAACCAGAGAGCAGACTATTTTAGATCTAGTAATGTGTAATGAAACTTGATTAATTAATGATCTCATAGTAAAGGATCCTCTTGGGAAGAGTGATCATAGAATGGTAGATTTTCAAATTCAGTTTGAGGGTGAGAAAGCTAGGTCACAAACTAGAGTGCTGAACTTAAATCAATGTAATTGCAAAATTCTGAAGGCAGAGTTGACTAAAGTGGACTGGGAAAATAGATTAAAGGGTAAGACGGTAGATGAAAAGTGGCAAACGTTTAAGTAGATATTTCATAACTCTCAGCAAAGATATATTCCAGTGAGAAGTGAAGGATGAACCATCCGTGGCTAACTAAGTAAGTAAAGGTTGGTATCAAATTGATAACATGCAATGTTGCGAAGAATAGTGGAAGACCAGAGGATTGAGAAATTTTTAGAAACCAGCAAAGGACGATTAAAAAGTAATAAAGGGAGAAGATAGTTTATGAGAGTAAACTAGCAAGAAATATAAAAATAGACAGTAAGAGATTCTACAGGTATATAAAAAGGAAGAGAGTAGCTAAAGT
Source organism: Pristiophorus japonicus (assembly GCF_044704955.1). Taxonomy (NCBI): domain Eukaryota; kingdom Metazoa; phylum Chordata; class Chondrichthyes; family Pristiophoridae; genus Pristiophorus; species Pristiophorus japonicus. Next base: position 121,517,487 of record NC_091992.1, read on the forward strand.
AAATGTTGATCCTTAGAGGATGAGACTGGGGAGTTAATAATGGGAAACAGGGAAATGGCAGAGACTTTGAACACATATTTTGTATCGGTCTTCATGGTAGAAGACACTAAAAGCATCCCAATAATTGGGATGGGGGATCTTAAAACAATCACTATCACTGGAGAAAAAGTACAAGACAGACTAATGGGATTAAAGGTGGACAAGTCCCTTGGACCTGATGGCCTGCATCCTAGAGTCTTAAAAGAAGTGGCTGCAGAGATAGTGGATGCATTGGTTGTAATCTGCCAAAATTCCCTATTTAAGAAAGGAGGAAGACAGAAAGCAGGAAACTAGACCAGTTAGTCTAACATCTGTCATTGGGAAAGTACCGGAGTCCGTTATTCATCATCATTGGCGGTCTCTTGAACGAGGATGACTTGCTTCCACATGGGTTCACAGATGTTTCAATGAAGGACCCGATTTTCCAGTCCTGAACTCCAATTGATGGGGTGGAAGATGCATGTGCATGGATTTTCTTAACATGTGGTGAGCATTGGACATCAGCCACCACACGGGCTTGGCAGAGCTAGGCCTTTATCTAGTGGCAAGGCTTAACCAGGACGACTGGAGACCTGCTCTGCTGAAGTCCATTATTAAGGAAGTAGTAGCAGGACATTTAAAACATCATAATACAGTCAACCAGAGTCAGCATAGTTTTATGAAAGGGAAATCATGTTTGACAAATTTGCTGGAGTTCTTTGAGGATGTAACGAACAGGGTGGATAAAAGGGTACCAGTAGATCTCATGTTTTTGAGGTGAGGTCATCAAACTTCTTCCACCACTCCAAGGGAGTTGTTGGAGTGAATGAGCTCCCATTCAGCTACAGCTGCCTCCTTCCACATGTCCCATGCTGCTGCATATAATGGCTTCTTTCCAGGTCGTCATTATCATTGGCAGTCCCTCGGAATTGAGGAAGACTTGCTTCCACTCTAAAAGTGAGTCCTCAGGTGGCTGTACAGTCCAATGCGGGAATTACAGTCTCTGGTCACAGGTGGGGCAGACAGTGATTGAAGGAAAGGGTGGGTGGGGAGCCTGGTTTGTCGCACATTCCTTCCGCTGTCTGCACTTGATTTCTGCATGTTCTCTGTCATGTATGTAACCTCTATGTAACACCACTGAAATACTGTATATACTTAAGCAATGCACACCTTGACCACAGGGGGTGAACTTGTGGGAGACACTCCTTACCTGGTCATTCAGGTATATAAAGGGAGGTCCCACGCAGGGTCATCACTTCTTGGTCCTGTGAATAAAGGTTCAGGTCATAGAGTGACCTTGTCCATAGAATGTGCCTCGTGTGGGTTTTGTGCTATTGAGCAAGGACATTACATTGGCGACGAGAAACGGGAATCAACAACCCACGAGAATGGCCACCGGTAGCACAGAGGAACGGTACTGTGTTGGTGAGGACTGGGATGATTTCTTTGAGAGGCTCCAGCAAAGCTTTGTCACGAAAGAATGGCTGGGAGATGCAGCGGCCGACAAGCGAAGGGACCATCTGCTGACCAGCTGCGGACCTAAGACTTACGCGCTCATGAAGGACCTACTAGCACCCGAAAAGCCGGCGGATAAAACCTTTGAAGAGCTCAGAAAACTAATAATATATGCGCGCAATTCTGCCTCCAACGCGGAGGGGGATCAGGGAATCAATATCATAAACGTCACTCAGAGCCCCGCAGGCAAGGGCAGTTCGACACACTCCAGGCAGCAATAGACCCCAGAGTAGGTTTTCAACAGAGACAATGGCAGGCTGAACGGACATTTACGCCATCACAGTGGACAATGTGGTCCGGGATGGGGCCATTGACACCCACTAACAGGGTACTCAAGGGCAGTCAAAGGGACAATCAGCGAGGAATGCCGGGTCATAGCTCCTTTGTTCACAACAATGGGAATCTCAGCTCATGCTGGAGGTGTGGGGGCAAACACTCTGCCAGGACTTGCAGGTTTCAACAATTTGTCTGCAGAAATTGCAACCTCAATGGCCATTTAGCTCAAATGTGCAGGAAGCCTGTAACCAGGCTAATTTACGAGGCGGATGGACCAGAAGAGGGATCTGTGAGGCAGGATGACTCTTGGGGCAAATCAATGGACGCTGAAGTTCATGTGGCAAACATTCACAGCTCATATACCAAAACGCCACCAATGATGATGAAGGTTTTATTAAACGGCATCCCTGCACGCATGGAGCTGGACACGGGGGCCAGCCAGTCACTCATGAACGTTCAACAATTCGAAAAGCGATGGCCACTCAAAGCCAGTAGACCCAAACTAGAACGCATTGAGACACAACTACGGACGTATATACCAAATAAATCATTCCAGTACTAGGCAGTGCAATGTTGGCGGTCACACACAATGGATCAGCGAACCGGCTGCCGCTCTGGATTGTCCCGGGCAATGGTGCCGCTCTGTTGGGGAGGAGCTGGTTAGCTGAGATGAACTGGAAATGGGAGGATGTGCACGCAATGTCATCTGTGCAGCGAAGTTCGTGCTCACGAGTCCTACAATAATTTGAATCACTATTCCAACCTGGCGTCGGGACGTTCAAAGGTACCAAAGTAGTGATGTACATCATCCCGGATGCCAGACCAGTGCACCACAAAGCCAGAGCGGTGCTGTATGTGATGCGGGAGAAAATTGAGAACGAATTGGACCGTTTGCTGAGAGGGCATCATCTCGCCCGTTGAATTCAGCGACTTGGCGAGCCCCATCCTTCCCGTCCTAAAAGCGGATGGTTCTGTCAGGATCTGTGGCGACTACAAGGCCACTATCAATCGGGTGTCCCTACAAGACCAATACCTGCTCCCGAGAGCGGAGGATCTTTTCGCCACGCTGGCAGGCGGCAAGCTATTTACCAAGTTGGATCTCACTTCAGCCTACATGACCCAAGAACTGGCTGACGAATCTAAACTACTGACCACCATCACTATGCACAAGGGACTGTTCGTTTACAACAGGTGCCCGTTTGGCATTCGATCAGAGGCCGCGATTTTTCAAAGAAACATGGAAAGCCTGCTCAAATCCATTCCTGGAGCAATCGTATTTCAGGACGACATCCTCATCACGGGTCGTGACACTGAGGAACACCTTCACAACCTGGAGGAAGTGCTACGCCAACTGGACTGAGTAGGCCTGCGACTCAAGAAGTCTAAATGTGTGTTTTTGGCTCCTGAGGTTGAGTTTTTGGGCAGGAAGGTTGCTACAGATGGGATTCGGCCCACCAAATCCAAAACAGAGGCGATTCGACGAGCGCCCAGGCCCGACAACACATCGGAGTTGCGTTCATTTCTGGGACTCTTGAACTATTTCGGGAACTTTATGCCGAACTTAAGCACGTTGTTGGAGCCGCTTCACGTGCTCCTGCGTAAGGATTGTGATTGGTTTTGGGGAGTCTGTCAAGGGCTTTCAATCGGGCGTGGAACCTACTTTGTTCAAATAAGTTATTGACCCTGTATGAACCCTGTAAGAAATTGGTTCTGACATGTGATGCATCGTCCTATGGGGTTGGGTCCGTGTTGCAGCAGAGTAATGCTGAGGGCCAACGACAACCTGTGGCTTATGCTTCTAGGTCGCTCTCTCAAGCAGAACGGGGATATGGGATGGTTGAGAAGGAGGCACTCGCATGTGTCTCTGGTGTTAAAAAAAAAATGCATCAGTACCTTTTTGGCAGGAGGTTCGAATTAGAAACGGACCACAAGCTGTTAACATCCCTGTTGTCAGACAGCAAGGCTGTCAATGCCAACGCGTCAGCCCGCATACAGCGATGGGCTCTCACGCTGGCTGCTTATGACTACTCCACCCGGCGCCGGCCTGGCACCGAAAATTGCGCTGACGCGCTCAGCAGGCTTCCACTGGCCACCACCGAGGGGGCAGCGGAACAAAGCGCTGAGATGGTCATGGCCGTTGATGCCTTTGACAGCGCAGGCTCCCCCACCACAGCCCACCAGATCAAAATCTGGACAAACAGAGATCCCCTCCTATCTCTGATTAAGAAATGTGTCCTGACTGGGGATTGGGCGCCCGCACACTGAGCATGCCCTGAGGAGGTCAGACCGTTTCACAGGCGGATGGATGAGCTCTCCATCCAATCTGACTGCCAACTATAGAGCAGTCGGGTAGTCATGCCCCAGAGGGGCAAGGAGGCATTCATCAGGGAACTCCACAGCGAGCATCCAGGCATCGTGCTGATGAAGGCCATTGTCCGGTCACATGTTTGGTGGCCGGGAATTGATTCGGACCTGGAACACTGCGATTGCAGGTGCACGACGTGTGCCCAGCTGGGTAATGTCCCCAGGGAGGCCCCGCTCAGCCGTGGCCCTGGCCCACCAGGCCATGGTCATGTATTCATGTAGACTACGCGGGCCCGTTCATGGGAAAAAATTTTCTTATTGTGGTAGATGCATACTCTAAATGGATCGAGTGCATCATTTTGTATTGGTGCACGACATCTACCACTGTGGAGAGTCTACGTGCGGTCTTTACAACCCACGGCTTGCCGGACATCCTTGTTAGCGATAATGGCCCATGTTTCATGAGCTACGAATTCCGGGAGTTCATGTCGAGCAATGGCATCAACCATGTCAGGACAACACCGTTCAAGCCGGTCTCCAATTGCCAAGCGGAACATGCGGTCCAAATCATTAAACAAGGCACGCTCAGGATTCAAGGACCCTCCCTTCATTGCCGCTTATCGCGCCTCCTGCTGGCCTATAGGTCCCGACCGCACTCGCTCACGGGGGTCCCGCCGGCTGAGCTACTTATGAAACGAACACTCAAAACTCGGTTGTCCCTCATTCACCCAGTCCTGACCGACATAGTTGAGGGCAAGAGCCAGTCCCAAAACGAGTACCATGACCGAAATTCAAGGGGGAGATGTATAGAAATAAATGACTCCGTATTTGTCCTCAATCACGCCGTGGGGCCCAAATGGCTTGAGGGTACTGTAATAGACAAAGTGGGGAATAGGGTCATCGTGGTTAAACTTAACAATGGGCAGATATGCCGTAAGCATCTGGACCAAGTCAAAAAAAGGTTCAGCATGGACATTGGGGAACCTGAGGAAAATCATGAGATAATGCTCACACCACCGCCAGTGAATGAGCAACAAGAACATTCAGCAGCATGCACAGTCCCGGCGGTCAGCCCGGAAAGGCCGGAATCACCACAGGTGACAGACACTCACGCCAAGGCTCAACAACCAGAACCACGAGGGAGCGTAGACCACCTGAAAGACTTAACCTATGATCCCAATAAGACTTTGGGGGGGGGGGGGGAAGGTAATGTCATGTATGTAACCTCTATGTAACGCCACTGCAATACTGTATATACTTAAGTAATGCACACCTTGACCACAGGAGATAAACTTGTGGGAGACACTCCTTACCTGGTCATCCAGGTATATAAAGGGAGGTCCCACGCAGGGTCATCACTTCTTGGTCCTGTGAATAAAGGTTCAGGTCATAGAGTGACCTTGTGCATAGAATGTGCCTCATATGGGTTTTGTACCATTGAGCAAGGACATTACATTCTCAGCGACGAGAGTCGAGGTGCTCAGCGCCCTCCTGGATGCTCTTCTTCCATTTTGGGTGGTCTTGGGCCAGGGATTCCCAGGTGCTGGTGGGGATTTTGCACTTTATCAAAGAAGCTTTGAGGGTATCTTTGAAACGTTTCCTCTGCCCACCTGGGGCATGCTTGCCGTGTAGGAATTCCGAGTAGAGCGATTGCTTAGGGAGTCTCGTGTTGGGCATGCGGACGATGTGGCTCGCCCAACGGAGCTGGTCGAATGCAGTCAGTGCTTCGATGCTGGGGATGTTGGCCTGAGCAAGAATACTGACGTTGGTGCGTCTATCCTCCCAGTGGATTTGCAGGATCTTGCGGAGGCAGTGTTGGTACTTGTCCAGTGCTTTGAGATGGTCCACGGCAGACAAAAAGGCAGTCAAAAAGCAGGAAACGATAGACCAGTTAGCCTAACATCTGTAGTTGGGAAAATGTTGGAGTCCATTATTAAAGAAGCAGAAATAGGACATTTGGAAAAGCAAAATTTGGTCAACAAAGTCAGCATGGATTTATGATGGGGAAGTCATGTTTGACAAATTTGCTGGAATTCTTTGAGGATGTAACGAACAGGGTGGATAAAGGGGAACCAGTGGATTTGATGTATTTGGACTTCCAAAAGGCATTTGACAAGGTGCCACACAAAAGGTTACTGCACAAGATAAAAGTTCACAGGGTTGAGGATAATATATTAGCATGGATAGAAAATTGGCTGACAAACAGAAAACAGAGTCGGGATAAATGGTTCATTCTCTGGTTGGCAATCAGTAACGAGTGGGGTGCTGCAGGGATCAATGCTGGGACCTCAACTATTTACAATCTATATTAACGACTTGGAAGAGGGGACTGAGTGTAACGTAGCCAAGTTTGCTGACGATACAAAGATGGGACGAAGGGCAATGTGTGAGGAAGACATAAAGAGGCGGCAGGAGGACATAGATAGGCTAAGTGAGTGGCAAGAACTTGGCAGATGGAGTATAATTTTGGAAAGTGTGAGGTCATGCACTTTGGCAGAAAAAATCAAAGAGCAAGTTATTATTTAAATGGAGAAAGATTGCAAAGTGCTGCAGTACAGTTGGACCTGGGGGTACTTGTGCATGAAACACAAAAGGATAGTATGCAGGTACAGCAAGTGATCAGGAAGGCCAATGGAATCTTGGCTTTTATTGCAAAGGGAATGGAGTATAAAAGCAGGGACGTCTTGTTACAGCTGTACAGGGTATTGGTGAGGCCACACCTGGGATACTGCGTGCAGTTTTGGTTTCCATATTTACGAAAGGATATACTTGCTGTGGAGGCAGTTCAGAGAAGGTTCACTAGGTTGATCCCGGTGATGAGGGGGTTGACTTATGAGGAAAGGTTGAGTAAGTTGGGCTTCTACTCATTGGAATTCAGAAGAATGAGAGGTGATCTTATATAAACATATAAGATTATGAGGGGGCTTGACAAGGTGGATGCAGAGAGGATGTTTCCACTGATAGGGGAGACCAGAACTAAAGGGCATGATCTTAGAATAAGGGGCCGCCCATTTAAATCAGAAATGAAGAGAAATTTCTTCTCAGAGGGTTGTGAATCTGTGGAATTCGCTGCCTCAGAGAGCTGTGGAAGCTGGGACATTAAATAAATTTAAGACCGAAATAGTTTCGAGCGATGGGGGCATGAGGAGTTATGGGGAGCGGGCGGGTAAGTGGAGCTGAATCCATGATCAGATCAGCCATGATCTTATTGAATGGCGGAGCAGGCTCGAGGGGCCTTATGACCTACTCCTGCTCCTATTTCTTATGTTCTTATGTCTCTGAGCCATATAGGAGGGGGGTGGAGGGGGTGAGGGGTATCACTACTGCCCTGTAAACCATAAGCTTGGTGCCAAATTTGAGGCCCTGGTCTTCAAACACTCGCTTCCTCAGGCGACCGAAGGCTGCGCTGGTGTTAGACCTCGTCATCGATGTCTGCCCTTGCTGATAGTAGACTTCTGAGGTATGGAAAATTGTCTAAGGCCTCCCGTAGATTTTGATGACCAGAGGGCAGTGCTTTGTGGTGTTGTCAGGTTGGTGGAGGACCTTTGTCTTACGGATGTTTAGCATAAGGCCCATGCTTTCATACGCCTCGGTGAAGGTTTTGACGATGGCTTGGATTTCGGCCTCTGAGTGTGCGCAGACGCAAGCGTCGTCCGCGTACTGTAGTTCGATGACAGAGGTTGGGACGACCTTGGATCGAGCCTGGAGGCGGCAAAGGTTGAAAGATTCCCAATGGTTCTATAGTTTAGTTCCACTCCAGCGAGGAGCTTATTGAGCGTGAAATAGAGCATTGCAGCGAGGAAGATTGAGAAAAGCGTTGGTGCGAAGACGCAGCCTTGCTTAACTCTGGTCTGGATGTGGATTGGGTGTGTGGTGGATCTGTTGGTCAGGATCACGGCTTGCATGTCATCGTGGAGCAGGCGGAGGATGGTGAGTAACTTTTGGGCGCAGCCGAAACGGAGGATGACGCTCCATAGTCCTTCACGGTTGACGGTGTCAAAGGCCTTTGAGAGGTCAAAGAAGGCCATGTACAAGGGTTGATGCTGTTCCCTGCATTTCTCTTGAGGTTGACGTGCGGTAAAGATAATGTCTGTTGTACCGTTCAGTGGACGGAATCCGCATTGCGACTCTGGGAGGAGCTCTTCAGCCACAGGGAGAAGACGACTGAGGAGGATTCTTGCAATGACTTTCCCAGTGGCCGACAGCAGGGAGATTCCTCTATAGTTACCGCAGTTGGACTTGTCCCCATTTTTGAAGGTGGTCACAATTACGGCATCTCATGAGATCTCCTGGCATGCTCTCCTCCTTCCAGATAAGAGAGATAAGGTCATGCATTCATGCCAATAGTGCTTCTCTGCCATACATTAGTGCCTTGGCGGGGATTTCATCTGCTCCTGAGGCCTTGCGGTTCTTGAGCTGACGGATAGCGTTTTCTCGCTGAGATGGTGGCAGGTATGCTGAGGGATGGAGTCAAGGACACTCGTGTCGAAGGCAGAGTCTCGATTAAGGAAATCTTCTAAATGCTCCTTCTAGCGGGCCCTGACTGCCTCGGTATCCAGCAGTGGGGTGGGGCCTTGGGTGCTTGGGCATTAGGTGCACTTGACTGTGCTGAAGAAACCTTGCACATCGTGGTTGTCAGCCAACAGCTGGATCTCCAGTGCTTTTTACACCCACCAACCATTCTTTATGTCATGGGTTTTTTGTTGGACCTCGGCCTTCAGCTGCCTGTCGAGCTGCTTTGTTGCTCCCGAATTGGATTGCTGCTTTTGTACTCCATCCCTCTAGCAATGAAGGCCAACATTCCATTCACCTTCCTGATTACCTGCTGCACCTGCAAACTAACTTTTTGGGATGGCCACACTAGTCTGAAAACGCCCGATCTCGTCTGATTTTGGAAGCTAAGCAGAGTCAGGCCTGGTTAGTACTTGGATGGGAGACTGCCTGGGAATACCAGGTGCAGTAGGCTTAGCAGCTTCCCTAATGGTCTAGTGGTTAGGATTCGGCGCTCTTACCGCCGCGGCCCGGGTTCGATTCCCGGTCAGGGAACATTGTATTTGCGGTGCTTCAAATTGCAATGCTGTTCTTGAACAAGTTTGCAGCTCACCTCGCTGGTTCTAAAAGAGTTTCATGCACAAGGACCCCCAGGTCCCTCTGCACCGCAGCATGTTGTAATTTCTCCCCATTCAAATAATATTCCCTTTTACTGTTTTTTTTCCCCAAGGTGGATGACCTCACACTTTCCGACATTGTATTCCATCTGCCAAACCTTAGCCCATTCGCTTAACCTATCTAAATCTCTTTGTAGCTTCTCTGTGTCCTCTACACAACCCGCTTTCCCACTAATCTTTGTGTCATCTGCAAATTTTGTTACACTACACTCTGTCCCCTCTTCCAGGTCATCTATGTATATTGTAAACAGTTGTGGTCCCAGCACCAATCCCTGTGGCACACCACTAACCACCGATTTCCAACCCGAAAAGGACCCATTTATCCCGACTCTCTGCTTTCTGTTCGCTTATCCCGAAGGGGGTGTCTCTGAGACGGCCCATCAGCTCATTCTTGATGTCGAAGCCAACTCCATGAAGGTGGCGTTCTTCTGATTTGCCTTTCCAGAAGAAGATGTAACTACCACCTTGTTCTTTGAGCTGGCCTTCCCCTGCTCGCCAGGTCTCATTTAGGGCGGCAATGTCAACGTCGAAGTGTCTGCGCTCCTGGGCAACAATAGCTGTGCAGCGTTCCAGTCTGTCGCTGTTGGGGTTGTCCATGAGGGTCCTGACGTTCCAGGTCCTGAGCTTCATTTTGAAGGGTGGAAGATGCCTGTGCGTGAGTTCTTTTAACGTGTGGCGGCCGTTGCACACTGGCTACCACACGAGCTTAGCAGAGCAAGGTCTTGGTCCAGTGGCAAGGGGGTCCGAGATGACTGGAGACCAGGCTCTACTGCATGGGCCTAGTTGCCTATGGTGGAATGTGAGCCGTAAATTCGACACTGGACAGCACCTTTAGCAAAGATGGTGGGAGATCTGAGGTGTGATGAGGAGTGGGGATGAGGGACGCTCCATTTTAGCTTCTTGAGAGGTCGTGAGAGAAGTCAGAGTGGTCGCTGCCATTACCTGCGCCACGTGCTCGTGGCCATTACCCGCGCCACGTGCCCGACAGTGGCTCCACCGCAGCTCCTCCAGCTGCTTTCGCCTCCACAGATTGGGCTGCCGGCCGAAGGGACTCCGGGGTCAGCGCTGAGGCCAGCTCTGAGTTGCCGAAGGGTCTCCGGGGCCAGAATTAAACCTGCCAAAGGGACTCCAGGGCTGGTGTTGAAACGGCCGAAGGGATTCTGAAGGATGCTGCCAGATCGAGAGAACAGAGTTCAGGGGAGGACAGAGTTCAGTGGGAGGTGTTATGTATTTAATCCTTGGCAACCTGTATAACACCATCATCAGAGGGCCTACCTGTTGGAGTCCCAAGGGATCCCAACACCCCTGGGAGCACTGTATATAAGCAGGCCACCCATGCCGCACCTGCACTCTGGAGTCTTATTAAAGGAGCTAAGGTCATACTTACTCATTGTTCACAGTACTCAGTTTCATCCTTTATTATGAGCTTATCAATTGGTGACGAGATAACGAACAACTGCGCGAAAATGCAAACAACAGTTGGTATCCTGGAGAAATTCTCAGAAGGGGACGATTGGGAGGCCTTCGTGGAGAGACTCGACCAATACTTCGTGGCCAATGAACTGGAAGAGGACGAGAACGCTGCCAAACGAAGGGCAATCCTCCTTACCGTCTGTGGGGCAACAACCTATGGCCTCATGAAGAATCTTCTAGCTCCGGTAAAACCCACAACTAAATCCTATGAAAAATTGTGTACGCTGGTCCGGGAGCACCTAAATCCTAAAGAAAGCGTTTTGATGGCGAGGTATCGGTTCTACATGTGTCAACGGTCGGAGGGCCAGGAAGTGGCGAGCTACGTTGCCGAATTAAGGTGCCTTGCAGGACATTGCGAATTTGATGGATTCCTAGAACAATTGCTGAGAGACTTTTTTGTGCTTAGCATTGGCCATGAGGTAATCCTTTGCAAACTATTGACTGTTGAAACTCCTAATCGGAGCAAAGCCATAACGATAGCCCAGGCATTTATGTCCACCAGCGACAACACCAAACAAATTTTGCAGCATAAAGAGGTTTCGGCCAGTACTGTGCTCAAAATAACATCGTTTTCAAGCAGTAATATACATGTACACACTGGCTGCTGCATGACCTCAGTTAACCCAGAGTGCGCCGTCAATCATTAATGTGAGGCAGTTAACACCCTGTTGGCGTTGTGGAGGTGATAATCGGACGCATCAATGCCGCTTCAAGCACTATGCATGCAACAGCTGCAGAACAATGGGACACTTCCAGCAAATGTGCAGGTGAGCTGCAAACCAGCACGTTGCAGAGGAAGATCGATCCACTGTGGATCAGGCTGAATTGGAGACTCAAACCGAGGGGGCAGAAGTGTATGGGGTACACACCTTCACCACGAAATGTCCACCAATAATGCTGAGAGTTGAACTGAACGGAATTCCAGTATCCATGGAACTGAACACGGGTGCGAGTCAGTCCATAATGAGCAAAAAGGCCTTCGACAGGCTGAGGTGCAACAAGGCACCCAGGCCCAAGCTCAGCCCCATTCACACCAAGCTAAGAACTTATACTAAGGAACTGATCCCTGTAATTGGCAGTGCAGAAGTCAAAGTCTCCTATGATGGAGCAGTGCACGAACTCCCATTGTGGATTGTGCCAGGGGATAGCCCCACACTGTTTGGCAGAAGCTGGCTGGGGAAAATCCGCTGGAACTGGGACGACATCCGAATGCTTTCGTCCGTCGATGACGCCTCATGTGCCCAGGTTCTGAGCAGATTTCCATCGTTATTTGAGCCAGGCATTGGAAGCTTCTCGAGGGTAAAAGTGCAAATCCATTTGGTTTCTGGTACGTGACCCATCCACCACAAGGCACGGGCGGTACCATATATGCTGCGTGAGAAAGTGGAAATTGAGCTTAACAGGCTGCAGCGAGAAGGCATCATCGCGCCGGTGGAATTCAACGAGTGGGCTAGTCCGATTGTCCCGATACTTACAGAGGACGGCACGGTTAGAATTTGTGGGGACTATAAAGTAACGATTAACTGTTTTTCGCTACAGGACCAGTACCCGCTATCCAAGGCAGACGACCTATTTGCAATCCTGGCTGGAGGGTCTCGCTCTACATGACGCTGGAGCTGGAGGAATCTTCAAAAGGCCTCACCTGTATCAACACGCACAAAGGTCTGTTTATCTATAACAGCTGCCCGTTCGGGATTCGGTCGGCTGCGGCAATTTTCCAGCGGAACATGGAAAGCCTGCTAAAGTCGGTCCCTCGCACCGTAGTTTTCCAGGACGACACTGGTTACAGATCGGGACACCATTGAGCACTTGAAGAATCTGGAAGAGGTTCTTAGTTGGTTGGATCGCGTGGGATTCAGGTTCAAACGCTCGAAGTGTGTTTTCCTGGCGCCGGAGGTTGAGTTCTTGGGAAGAAGAATCACAGCAGATGGCATCAGACCCACCAACGCCAAGATGGAGGCCATCAAGAACAGAATGTGACGGAGCTGCGGTCGTTCCTGGGATTCCTCAACTATTTCGGTAATTTCCAACCCGGGTTAAGGACCTTTCTAGAACCGCTAAATGTGCTACTGCGCAAGGGAGACGACTGGGTATGGGGGAATTCACAAAAGGCTGCCTTTGAGAAATCCAGAAATCTGTTGTGTTCAAACAAACTGCTTGTCCTGTATAACCCATGTAAACGATTAGTGCTATCTTGCGATGTGTCATCATACGGGGTCGGGTGTCTGTTAAAACAGGCTAACAAATCGGGGATTTTGCAACCGGTCGCTTATGCGTTCAGGAGTCTGTCCAAGGCCGAAAGGGCTGACAGCATGATTGAAAAAGAGGCTCTGACGTGTGTTTACGGGGTGAAAAAAATGCACCAATACTTGTTTGGCCTCAAGTTTGATCTTGAAACTGACAACAAGCCGCACATATCGCTATTCTCTGAGAGCAAAGGGATTAACACCAATGCCCCTGCCCGCATCCAAAGATGGCCGCTCACGCTGTCGACATACAACTATGTAATCCGCCACAGACCGGGCAAAGAGAACTGCGCAGATGCTCTCAGTCGGCTACCATTGCCCACCACTGGGGTGGAAGTGGCACAGCCTGCGGACTTTTTCATGGTAATGGATGCATTCGAAAACAAAATGTCACCCATTACGGCCCACCGGATGAGGATCTGGACCAGCTAGGATCCTTTACTGTCCTTGGTAAAAAAAACTATGTCTTCCATTGGAGTTGGTCCAGCGCCCAGCGGAGATGCAGGAGCGATTAAGCCGTTCCACAGGCACAAAGACGAAATGTCCTTGCAGGCGGACTGTCTGTTGTGGGGTAATCACGTGGTCTTGCCCAAGAAAGGCAGAGAAACGTTCATTTGTGACCTACACAGCACCCACCCAGGCATTATAATGATGAAAGCCAAAGCCAGATCCCATGTGTCATGGCCCGGCATCAACTCAGATTTAGAGTCATGCGTGCGCCAGTGCAACATTTGCTTTCAGCTGAGTAATGCACCCAGAGAGGCACCGCTAAGTTTGTGGTCATGGCCCTCCAAACCGTGGTCGAGGATCCACGTGGAGTATGCGGGCCCATTTCTAGGCAAAATGTTCTTGGTCTTCGTGGATGCTTATTCAAAATAGATTGAATGTGTAATAATCTCTGTAAGCATGTTGAACGGCGACCATCGAAAGCCTACGAGCCATGTTTGCCACACACGGCCTGCCTGATGTCCTAGTCAGCGACAATGGGCCGTGTTTCACCAGTGCTGAATTCAAGGAATTCATGACCCGTAATGGGATCAAGCACGTCACATCTGCCCCATTCAAGCCAGCATCCAACGGCCAGGCAGAACGGGCAGTTCAGACCATCAAACAAAGCTTGAAACTCGTGTCGGAAGGCTCTCTGCAGACCCGGCTGTCCCGAGTGCTGCTCAGCTACTGCACCAGACCCCACTTGCTCACCGGGGTTCCCCAGCCGAGCTACTCATGAAAAGGGCGCTCAAAACAAGGCTCTCTCTTGTCCACCCTGATCTCCATGATCACCTGGAGGGCAGGTGGAATCAACAAAGTATGTACCATGACCGCGCAAATTTGTCATGTGATATTGAGGTCAATGATCCTGTGTTTGTACTCAATTATGGACATGGTCCCAAATAACTCGCTGGCACGGTGGTAGCCAAAGAAGGGAGTAGGATGTTTCAGGTCAAATTGGCCAATGGACTAATGTGCAGAAAACATTTGGACTAAATCAAATTGCGGTTCACCAACAGCTACGAACAACCCAAAGAAGACACCACTAACTTTGACCCTCCAGCACACACACAAGTGGCAACCGACATCATCTTTGACCATGAAGCCGAACTCACCATCCGCAGCAGCCCGGCAAGGCTGGCTGCCCAGCAGCCCAGTGAAGAACTAACCAACTCACCCACACCCACATTTGTACCGAGACGATCGACAAGGGAGCGAAAAGCCTCAGATCGTCTCACCCTGTAAATAAGTGTACTGAGGGAGTGATATGTATTTAACTTTTGGCAACCTGTATCACACCACCACCAGAAGGCCGACCTGTTGGAGTCCCAAGGTGCCCAGGAAAGAATTCAGACCTGGGGGATTTGTTCCAAATCCTCGGAATCCGGAGAGGGAGTGAGTTCCAGGAGCACTGGAGAGGTCCAAGAGGCTCTTGGTGCTGCGGAGAGGCCCGATAGGTGGGCTCAGGTTATTGTCCGTGCAGCACGGGTTTGTGCTTTGGGGGTGGGAAATGCACTCATGATTAGGGTCAGGAGGGAACTTAAGCTTAAACTTAAATGGTGGTGAGGAAGAGAACGGGGGAGAGAAGGTGTAGGATGGCTTTGGATGGCCACGGGTAAAGATGTTCAGCGGAGCTCCCTAGGGAGTTGCCATCCCGGGCACCATCTTGCAATAGGAGCGAGGTATTCCAACAATAGCATCCCTCCTTTGTCTAATTTGGGGTTGCAGGAATTCCACATCAGTCCCAAAGAAGTTAGATGCTGTTCCTTATGTTGCAATGACTATTTCAGTCACTCTATAAATAGCCTGCTTAGCCCATTAACTATATGCAGCCCATTAAATAAGGAATTTGCTTTTTGCCTGGAGGCTCTCTCCAGTACTGAATCAGTTTAGTGGAAATGTACCTGGGGAAGAGAAAAAAATCTCGTAAGTTAATGTAGAAAATCAATTATTTTATTCTACACTGAAAGAAAAAGCAAATACAAATCAAGCTCTTTAATTTTGACTTTGCAGAGTCTGCAATAGAAATAATCAAGTTGAATTTTGCTCTCTTTGTCGCAGTATCAAGGAGAATTATTATAATTTCCCATAGGATTTAAGATTTTCATAAGATTCAAGCATTCTTGTCATATGCTCGGAGCCACAGCAAATGCCATGGCTTTGTCACTGAACCAAGGAGAACCAGATCTAATTTGTTACGGGCAAATCGTGTTTGACTAATTTGATTGCGTTTTTTGATGAGGTAACAGATAGGGTGGATGAAGGCATTGCAGGTAATGTATATATGGACTTTCTGCTGTTTTTGATATACATTAATGACATGGACTGGGTGGGGTTACAGGTAACAATTTCTAAATTTGCAGATGACACAAAACTTGGAAGTGCAGTAAACAGTTAGGAAGGTAGTAATCGACTTCGGAAGGACATAAATCGGTTGGACTGGGCAGACACAGCAGATGAAATTCAACACAGAATTGGTAGGAAGAATGAGGAGAGACAATACATGCTAAATGGTACAATTTTAAAGGTACAAGAAGAGACTTGGGGGTGCACATGCACACATTTTTTAAAGTGGCAGGACAGAGTAACAAAGCAGTTAATTAGGCATATGGGATCCTGGGTTTTATAGATAGAGGCACGAGGAAAAAAGCCAGGAAGTTACGCTAAACCTATATATAAGCATTAATTTGGCCCCAGCTGGAGTATTGTATCCAATTCTGGGCACCACAATTGTGGAAGGTGTGAAGGATTTGGAGATGCTGCAGAAGAAATTGATCAGACTGGTTCCATAGATGAGGGATTACAGTTATGTGGATAAATTGGAGAAGCTGGGGTTGTTTTCCTTAGAGCAGAGAAGGATACGAGGAGATTTGATAGAAGTGTTTACAATCATGGAGGGTTTAGATAGAGAAATTGTTTCCGATGGTTGATGGGTCGATAACCAGAAGTGACAAAAGGAAAACCCTTTTTATACAATGAGTGGTTAGGTTTGGAATGCACTGCCTAATTGGGTAGTGGATACAGATTCAATAGTAGCCTTAAAAAGGTAATTGGATAAATACTTAAAGGAGAAAAAAATTGCAGGGATATGGAGAAAGAGCGGGGGGAATGGGACGAACTGGAATGCTCTTCGAAAGAATCGGCTCAGATTCGATGGGCCTCCCTATGATTCTAATTAGGGCTGATGCTGGAATTCTTGACCATAGTCCCTACAGAAGTGGCTCTGGGCCAATACTACGCAACACTATTCATGATGTCACAATACAATGACTCAATTGGATTGACCTATTCCCCGATATCAAAATAAGTCAGTTATTCTGAGATGGAATGGATTTGGTGTCTGTAGAACTTATTAATGCAGCAATGGAATTACCATAGTTGGCAGTGTCAGCTTCTAAATGTTTAAATAACATGAGAAAATGTTGCTAGAGAGACACCTTGAAAGGAACATGAGGAGGTGCTTAATTCCTATGGTATGCAGAGAATGCATAATGTGTTTGAATAGTAAAAAGTTATTCAAAATATAGGGTGTACAAACATAACATGAAATATATTATTTGTAGTTGTGCTGTGATATGCACTTTGAGTTCGAGTAATTAAGATAATCAACCAATAATTGTGCCATGCTGTATATTTGAAATCGATACCCAGTGACAGTGGTAGGCTAGCTACATTATGATTGTTTTTTTTAAAATTCCAGCTCACTCATTCAAGTAGATGGTGCCGTTTTACATGCTATTGAATCTGTAGTCATTGATTGGACACATCAAGCGAAAGATGTATTAAACAAGGATTCTGCACAATCTTTGCTGGATGGCTTAAACCCTCTGCCTAGAGAAGAGATGGATTTCTGGGACTTAAGACTGAAGGATCTAAAATGTCTTAATGAACAGGTGATCATAAATTTCACATTTAAAATAAGGCAGTAAATCGATCAGAAACCTCACATTTTATTAGTTACAAATTTTTCAGAGCCCTGTAAAGACTTGCAACATTAGTACTTTAGGATGCTGAATATGATTAAGACACCCTTATAAAATGTTAATAGGATCAACCCAACCCCAATCTGCCTACAAATATGAATATCAACATCAATTTGCCATAAAGGTTTAATGACCTGACCAAGTAAAGAGGTTACATTCATTTTGCATTGATGTTGATTTTCACATTCCTTGCGGTACCCCACTAGTCACTGCCTGCCATTCTGAAAAGGACCCGTTTATTCCCACTCTTTGCTTCCTGTCTGCCAACCAGTTCTCCATCCACGTCACTACATTACCCCCAATCCCATGTGCCTTAATTTTGCACACTAATCTCTTGTGTGGGACCTTGTCAAAAGCCTTTTGAAAGTCCAAAAATACCACATCCACTGGTTCTCCCTTATCCACTCTACTAGTTACATCCTCAAAAAACAGTGACCATAACATGATTGAATTCAATATTAGGTTTGAGAGGGAGAAGAGTGAGTCTCAAACCAAGGTTTTAAGTCTAAATAAATTTAAGTAAGGCTGACTTTGACATGAAAAGGTAAAAATTAACCGCAGTAGAATGGGCAGAACTGTTAAGGTGTTCAGAGAAGTATTTAGTACAACACAAGATCTGTACATATCCCGAAAGGGCAAGAACTCTACTTGTGTAATTAAATAACCTTGGTCAACAAAACATTGATGAGTTAGTATAAAATTAAAAGAAAGGGCTTATACAAAGAGATCATGAAGGAAATTGTGCGTGGAGACAGAAGACGTGGGTATGATTCTTAATGAATACTTTGCATCTGTTTTCACAAAAGAGAGTGGCGATGCACACTTTGCAATGAGAGAGGGGGAGTGTGAAATATTAGACGAGATAAACATAGTGAGAGAAGAAGTATTAAGGGGCTTAGCAGCTTTGAAAGTGGATAAATCCCCAGGCCTGGATGAAATGTATCCCAGGTTGTTAAGACGAGCAAAAGAGGAAATAGCAGAGGCTCTGACCATCATTATCCAGTCCTCTCTGGCTACAGGTGTGGTGTCAGAGGACTGGAGGACTACTAATGTTGTACTTTTGTTTAAAAAGGGAGAAAGGGATAGACCGAGTAATAACAAGCCAGTTAGCCTAACCTCAGTGGTGGGAAAATTATTGGTAAAAATAAAAAGAAAGACATGGATTAATCAAGGACAGTCAGCATGGATTTGTTAAGGGAAGATCGTGTCTGACTAACTTGATTGAATTTTTTGAGGAGGTAACCAGGAGGGTCGATGAGGGCAGTGCGTATGATGTAGTGTATATGAATTTTAGCAAAGCTTTTGATAAAGTTCAACATGGCAAACTGGTCACAAAAATAAAAGCCCATGGGATCCAGGGCAAAGTGGCAAGTTGGATCCAAAATTGGCTCAGAGGCAGGAAGCTAAGGATAATGGTTGATAGATGTTTTTGTGACTGGAAGGCTGTATCCAGTGGGGTTCTGCAGGGCTCAGTGCTGGGTCTTACAGGGCTCAGCGCTTGGTCCCATGCTTTTTGACGTACATATCAAGGACTTGGACTTGAATGTTGGGGGTATGATTAAGAAGTTTTCACATGACACTAAAATAGGTTGTGTGGTTGGTAATGAAGAAGAAAGCTGCGGACTGCAGGAAGATATCAACGTACTGGTCAGGTGGGCAGAACAGTGGCAAATGGAATTCAATCCGGATAAGTGTGAGGTAATGCATTTGGGGAGGTCCAACAAGGCAAGGGGATACACATTAAATGGTATGACAATGAAAAGTGTAGCGGTACAAAGAGAGCTTGGAGTGCAGGTCCACAGATCCCTGAAGGTAGCAGGCCAGGTAGATAAGGTGGTTAAAAAGGCATATGGAATACTTGCCTTTATTAGTCGAGGCATGGAATACAAGAGCAAGGACGTTATGCTTTGAACTATACAAAACACTGGTTAGACCGCAGCTGGAGTACTGTGTGCGTTACAGGAAAGATGTGATTGCACTGGAAAGGGTGCAGGGGAATTTTACAAGAATGTTGCGTGGATTGGTGAATTTTGGCTGAGGTTTGGAGATGCTGGGTTTGATTTCTTTGGAACAGAGGAGGCTGAGGGGAGACCTGATTGAGGTGTATAAAATTATGAGGGGCCTGGAAAGAATGGATAGGAAGGACCTGTTTCCTTTGGCAGAGTGGTCAACAACCAGGGGGCATAGATTTAAAGTAATTGGGGGGAGGTATCTTGAAGACATGAGGGGAAATTTCTTTACCCAGAGGGTGGGGGGGGGGGGGGGCACTGGAACTCACTGCCTGAAAGGGTGCTAGAGGCAGAAAGCCTCATCACATTTAAAAAATACTTGGATGTGCACTTAAAGTGCCGTAACCTACGGACCAAGAGCTAGAAAATGGGATTAGGTTGAATAGCTCTTAGTCGGCCGGCGTGGAAACGATGGGCCGAAATGGCCTCCTTCATGCTGTAAATTTCTACGATTCTATGAAATGCAAAAATAGTGGAGATCCCATGGACTGGGAGAGATATAGAGAACAGCAAAGGGATACGAAGAAAGTAGGAAGAGCTGCAAAAAAAGAAAACACTTGCGAGGAATATCAAGGACAGCGCTAAAGGTTATTACAAGTATATTAAGAGGAAGAAAGTGGCTAAGGGTAATCTGGTACCTTTAAAGCCAGATGCATGTGATACAGTAATTGAAAATAAGGAAATAGCAGACATTCTAAATAATTACTTTTTAGGATGCAACTGCTGCTAACGAACCTAAGTAGTCGAGCATGCGTAGTTCAAGTGATTTTTGTTGTTGCTGGACTTCCCAAAATGAGGAATAAAGAAGCGGATTTGCGAAAATGATGCGCGTTTTTAATTCTGTTTGCATTCCTTTATAGGGCCATCCTAGACTGGGTGATGTGTAATGAGAAAGGACTAATTCGCAATCTTGTGCGAGGCCCCTTGGGGAAGAGTGACCATAACATGGTAGAATTCTTTATTAAGATGGAGAGTGACACAGTTAATTCAGAAACTAGGGCCCCAAGTTTCCACATGATTTGCTCCTGATTTTTCGGAGCAACTGGTGTAGAACGGAGTATCTTAGAAATCGGAATTCTCGTCATTTAGTTTGCTCCAGTTCTAGTCAGTTAGAACAGTTTCACTTTGGAACAGAATTTTTTTTTCAAAAGGGGGCGTGTCCGGCCACTTACGCCTGATTTCAAAGTTTCGTGAGTGAAAACTTACTCCAAACTAACTTAGAATGGAGTAAGTGAAGATTTTTGTACGCTCGAAAAAACCTTGTCTACACTTTGGAAAATCAGGCGTAGGTTACAAATCAGGCGTAGGGAATGGTGTGGGGGGGGGGGGTGGTTTAAAGGGAAGTTTACAAACATTAAACACTTCAGTTTTACAAATAAAGAGCCATCATCAATAATAAATGATAAATACATCAATAAATCAACCAACTAAGTTGGGTGGCAGTGTGAGCTGCGAGGAGGATGCTGTGAGGCTGCAGAGCGACTTGGATAGGTTAGGTGAGTGGGCAAATGCATGGCAGATGAAGTATAATGTGGATAAATGTGAGGTTATCCACTTTGGTGGTAAAAACAGAGAGACAGACTATTATCTGAATGGTGACAGATTAGGAAAAGGGGAGGTGCAAAGAGACCTGGGTGTCGTGGTACATCAGTCATTGAAGGTTGGCATGCAGGTGCAGCAGGCGGTTAAGAAAGCAAATGGCATGTTGGCCTTCATAGCAAGGGGATTTGAGTACAGGGGCAGGGAGGTGTTGCTACAGTTGTACAGGGCATTGGTGAGGCCACACCTGGAGTATTGTGTACAGTTTTGGTCTCCTAACCTGAGGAAGGACATTCTTGCTATTGAGGGAGTGCAGCGAAGGTTCACCAGACTGATTCCCGGAATGGCGGGACTGACCTATCAAGAAAGACTGGATCAACTGGGCTTGTATTCACTGGAGTTCAGAAGAATGAGAGGGGACCTCATAGAAACATTTAAAATTCTGACGGGGTTAGACAGGTTAGATGCAGGAAGAATGTTCCCAATGTTGGGGAAGTCCAGAACCAGAGGTCACAGTCTAAGGATAAGGGGTAAGCCATTTAGGACCGAGATGCGGAGGAACTTCTTCACCCAGAGAGTGGTGAACCTGTGGAATTCTCTACCACAGAAAGTTGTTGAGGCCAATTCACTAAATATATTCAAAAAGGAGTTAATGAGGTCCTTACTACTAGGGGGATCAAGGGGTATGGCGAGAAAGCAGGAATGGGGTACTGAAGTTGAATGTTCAGCCATGAACTCATTGAATGGCGGTGCAGGCTAGAAGGGCCGAATGGCCTACTCCTGAACCTATTTTCTATGTTTCTATGTTTCCAATAAATCAATCCAAAAAAATTAATAAGAAATAATTTTTTTTTTAAATCAATAAATAAAACATTTTCTACTTACCGACTGCAGCACCGGGAGCCATCCAACAGCGTGCTGGGATGCACCCCCCCCCCCCCAGTGTGTCTCTGTCAGTGTCTCTATCTCTCTGTCTGTCTGTGTGTCTCTCATTCTCTGTCTGTCAGTGTCAGTGTTTCTGACAGCGAGGAGAGGGGGAGGAGGAGGAGGGGGTAGAGGGAGGGAAGGGTGAGGAATGGGGGAGAGGGGGGAGGGGGGGAGTAGGGGGCAGGGGGGGAGAAGGGGATAAGGGGGAGAAAGGAGATGGGGGGGAAGGAGATGGGGGGGGAAGGAAGGAGATTGTGGGGGGGGGAGGAGATTTTGGGGGGGGAATGGGCCGGGCCCGATACTTCAGGCAGGGCCCGTCACCAGCACCAGATTTACAGGTAGGTGGCATTGGGTTGGGTCGGGGAGGTGGTGGGAGGGAGGTCGGTTCGGGTCGGGGGGAGGGAGAGGGAGGTTGGGTCGGGGGGAGGGAGGGAGAGGGAGGTCAGGTCGGGGGGAGGGAGATCAGGTCGGATCCAGGCGGGGGAGCGGGTGTCGGGGCGGGGTGGGGGGGGGAGGCGGGAGTCGGGGACGGGGGGAGTGGGAGTCGGGTTGGTGTCGGGTCTGGTCCGGAGGCGGCCGGGGCGGGGGGGGGGGCGGGAGTCGGGTCCGGGGGCGGGTGGTGGGGGGGGAGCGGGAGTCGGGTCGGTGTCCGGTCCGGTCCGGAGGATGGAAGCGGGAGTCGGGTCGGGTGGAAGCAGGAGCTGGCCGTGGGAGGAGCCTTATTCACGCAGCCCCAGTGAGGCCATTCGGCCAGGGCTAGGGGCTGCGTGCTTCGGCCCCTCCCACACAGTTTTGGGCGCCTGGAGCTACTGCACATGCACTGGAGCTACTGCACTGTAGCGCGCATGTGCAGAGGTCTCGGCACTGTTTTCAACGCAGGGACCTGGCTCCGCCCCCTACAGCTCCTGCTGCGCTGCGTCGAGGGCCAGAGGACCTGCAGGGAGGTGGAGAATCTGGAGGTTTTTTTTAGGCGCACTTTGTGGCGCGAGAAACGGGCGTCCAGGTCGGGACTGCGCCATTCTAGGCGCGGCTCGAAACTTGGGCCCTAGGGTCCTGAACTTAAGGAAAGGTAACTTCGATGGTTTGAGGCGTGAATTGGCTAGAATAGACTGGCAAATGATACTTAAAGGGTTGACGGTGGATAGGCAATGGCAACCATTTAAAGATCACATGGATGAACTTCAGCAATTGTACATCCCTGTCTGGAGTAAAAATAAAATGGGGAAGGTGGCTCAACCGTGGCTAACAAGGGAAATTAAGGATAGTGTTAAATCCAAGGAAGAGGCATATAAATTGGCCAGAAAAAGCAACAAACCTGAGGACTGAGAGAAATTTAGAATTCAGCAGAGGAGGACAAAGGGTTTAATTAAGAGGGGGAAAATAGAGTACGAGAAGAAGTTTGCCGAAAACATAAAAACTGACTGCAAAAGCTTCTATAGATATGTGAAGAGAAAAGATTAATGAAGACAAATGTAGGTCCCTTGTAGTCGGATTCAGGTGAATTTATAATGGGGAACAAAGAAATGGCAGACCAATTGAACAAATACTTTGGTTCTGTCTTCACGAAGGAAGACACAAATAACCTTCTGGAAGTACAAGGGGACTGAGGGTCTGGTGCGAAGGAGGAACTGAAGAATATCCTTATTAGGCGGGAAATTGTGTTAGGGAAATTGATGGGATTGAAGGCCGATAAATCCCCGGGGCCTGATAGTCTGCATCTCAGAGTACTTAAGGAAGTGGTCCGAGAAATAGTGGATGCATTGGTGATCATTTTCCAACAGTCTATCGACTCTGGATCAGTTCCTATGGCTGGAGGGTAGCTAATGTAACACCATTTTTTAAAAAGGGAGGGAGAGAGAAAGTGGGTAATTATAGATCGGTTAGCCTGACATCAGTAGTGGGAAAAATGTTGGAATCAATTATTAAGGATGAAATAGCAGCGCATTTGGAAAGCAGTGACAGGATCGGTCCAAGTCAGCATGGATTTATGAAAGGGAAATCATGCTTGACAAATCTTCTGGAATTTTTTGAGGATGTAACTCGGGAGAACCAGTGAATGTGGTGTATTTGGACTTTCAAAAGGCTTTTGACAAGGTCTCACACAAGAGATTGGTATGCAAAATCAAAGCACATGGTATTGGGGGTAATATACTGACGTAGATAGAGGACTGGTTGGCAGACAGGAAGCAGAGAGTCGGGAATAAACGGGTCCTTTTCAGAATGGCAGGCAGTGACTAGTGGAGTGCCGCAGGGCTCAGTGCTGGGACCCCAGCTCTTTACAATATACATTAATGATTTAGATGAAGGAATTGTGTGTAATATCTCCAAGTTTGCGGATGTGAGCTGTGAGGAGGACGCTAAGAGACTGCAGGGTGACTTGGACAGGTTAGGTGAGTGGGCAAATGCATGGCAGATGCAGTATAATGTGGATAAATGTGAGGTTATCCACTTTGGGGGAAAAAACACGAAGACAGAATATTATCTGAATGGCGGCAGATTAGGAAAAGGGGAGGTGCAACGAGACCTGGGTGTCATGGTTCATCAGTCATTGAAAGTTGGCATACAGGTACAGCAGACGGTGAAGAAGGCAAATGGTATGTTGGCCTTCATTTCTTGAGGATTTGAGTATAGGAGCAGAGAAGTCATACTGCAGTTGTACAGGGCCTTGGTGAGGCCTCACCTGGAATATTGTGTTCAGTTTTGGTCTCCTAATCTGAGGAAGGACGTTCTTGCTATTGAGGGAGTGCAGCGAAGGTTCACCAGACTGATTCCCGGGATGGCAGGACTGACATATGAGGAGAGACTGGATCAACTGGGCCTTTATACATTGGAGTTTAGAAGGATGAGAGGGGATCTCATAGAAACATATAAGATTCTGACGGGACGGGACAGGTTAGATGCGGGAAGAAGGTTTCCGATGTTGGGGAAGTCCAGAACCAGGGGACACAGTCTTAGGATAAGGGGTAGGCCATTTTGAGATGAGGAGAAACTTCTTCACTCAGAGAGTTGTTAACCTGTGTAATTCCCTGCCGCAGAGAGTTGTTGATGCCAGTTCATTGGATATATTCAAGAGGGAGTTAGATATGGCCCTTACAGCTAAGGGGATCAAGGGGTATGGAGAGAAAGCAGGATAGGGATACTGAGGGAATGATCAGCCATGATCTTATTGAATGGTGGTGCAGGCTCAAAGGGCCGAATGGCCTACTCCTGCACCTATTTTCTATGTTTCTATACTAAAATTATTTCCAACAAGGGAAAAACCACTAAAATAATGAGGATGTTTATCGAGCCGATTCAACGGGAATATTTTAATATTCGTTTTTCTCTTTCTTGCCTGCGTTTATTCTCAAATCGGAGTCTCCACAGAACTACAATAATAAGTAGATTTATTTCATGACCACCTCCTCAGGGAAAAATCCGCTATAAGACACTTTTAAATAACAAGGGTGTTTATCGAGATAATCCAAAGGGAATGTTTTAATATTCGTTTCTCTGTATTTGGGTAAATATGAGTTGACATTTATGCAGACCTCTGTCTGTTGTGAATGTTATTTTTAAAATTTGGGAATGTTTTTTTTTAATTTGGGACCTTCCGGTAGCTTCTGGTTCATTGTCAGGAGTCACTCTACTTTTTATTGGTCTTCACTGTAGTGGAAAAAGATACAGTACCAGTGATATGAGGAAACTAAAAGTCAATCATGGGGAGGAACTTAGTAGATTTAATATATTAAAAAAAATGGCAATGAAGGAAATAATGGGGCTAAAATTCTGGCCTCATAGTCCAAACGAAGTGCGCACGGACCCGGCGAGGCCTCGCACATGTCAGTTTTGGGGGCATGATGCGCATGCGCTGAAAACCAGCTTTTCCGATTTGTCAAGATTTCTCTTGGCAGATCCTCCGAATGCCCGGGAGAAGGACATTTGCGCCGGTGAGATTAGGCTATTTGCCCAACTCTTGCCCAGCGAATGTCCTTCAAACTCTTATGCCTGATAAAAGCAGATGCATAGCCTACTTTTACCAGCGTAAAAGTTTTAAAACCTATAAAAATTAAATTTAAATACACATTTTTATAGTTACCCTGTCCATTAAGTTTATTTTAAATCCTATTAAAATACATTTAAAAAAATTCCCCCAAATATTTATTTAACTTTAAATTCAATTAGTTTTAAATATATGAGGTGTTTTCTTTATTTATTATGTTGTGTTTCTTGTTTTAGGGGTTTATTCTCATTGATAGTAATGAGAAATTGTTAAAAATGGAATTCCCATCAATGAGAATACTCTAGTTGGTGGTCCAGGCCCACGTGACTCCAGCATTTTCATACTTACGGGGAAGTCATCTCCCTGTACGCTATGAAGGCCTCTGTCCGGAATCGAAGACGCCTCCGGAACCACTCGGTATTTTCGTTCGTCCGAAGGAGTCCTCTGACTGGAATTTTAGGCCCATTGAGACTGAAGATAGACAAATCTCCAGGACCTGATGATTTCCACCTCAGGGTATTAATGGATCTGGTGAGGAAATTGTAGATGCTTTAGTCATGATCTTCAAAAACTCTATTGATTCAGGAATTGTCCCTTTGGATTGGAAAATTGCGGATGTCAGTCCATTATTTAAGAAGGATGGGAGAGATAGAAACATAGAAATTTACCGCGCAAAAGGAGGCTATTTCGGCCCATCGTGTCTGCGCCTGCCAACAAAGAGCCGCCCTTCGTCAACAGCCCTAAAGGTTACATACATACAAACTCATGAACAATGATGGAAATGCAAAGAGCACCCAGCCCAACCAGTCCGTCCCACACCATTGCAACACCCCTTATACTAAAAACATCTACACTCCACCCCAACTGGAGCCATGTGATCTTCTGGGAGGGGCAAAAATCAGATAAAAACCCAGGTCAATTTAGGGAGAAAAAATCTGGGAAAATTCCTCTGACCCATCCAGGTGATCGAAACTATTCCAGGAGATCACCCTGGCCGTATTCTATTCCCTGCAGTACTTACCATTATATCTGCACCGACCAACA
The DNA here is from genome assembly GCF_044704955.1 of Pristiophorus japonicus. Classification (NCBI taxonomy): domain Eukaryota; kingdom Metazoa; phylum Chordata; class Chondrichthyes; family Pristiophoridae; genus Pristiophorus; species Pristiophorus japonicus. The sequence goes on from NC_091992.1 coordinate 121,544,460, forward strand.
AAGGTCATCTAGTCTAATCCCAATTACCAGCTCTCGGTCCGTAACCCTGCAGGTTACAGCACTTTAAGTGCCCATCCAACCATCTCTTAAAAGTGGTGAGGGTTTCTGCATGCACCACTCTTCCAGGCAGTGAGCTCCAGATGCCCCACAACCCTCTGTGTAAAGAAGCCCCCCCCTCAAATCCTCTCTAAACCTTCCACCAACCACCTTAAAACTATGCCCCCTCGTAATAGACCCCTCCACCAATGGAAATAGACCCTTACTATCCACTATGTCCAGGCCCCTCAATATTTTGTACACCTCGATGAGGTCTCCTCTCAACCTCCTCTGTTCCAATGAGAACAAACCGAGCCTATCCAATCTGTCCTCATAACTAAGATTCTCCATTCAAGGCAGCATCCTAGTAAATCTCCTCTGCACCCTCTCTAGTGCAATCACGTCCTTCCTATAATACGGCGACCAAAACTGCACGCAGTACTCCAGCTGTGGCCTAACCAAAGTATTATACAATTTAAGCATAACCTCCCTGCTCTTATATTCTATGCCTTAGCCAATAAAGGCAAGCATTCCATGTGCCTTCTTAACCACCTTATCCACCTGGCCTGCTACTTTCAGGGATTTGTGGACAAGCACTCCAAGGTCCCTTTGTTTATCTACACTATTAAGTGGCCTACCGCTTAATGTGTATATCCTTTCCTTATTAGCCCTCCCAAAGTACATCACCTCACACTTCTCTGCATTAAATTCCATTTGCCACTGCTCTGCCCACCTGGCCAGTAGATTGATATCCTCCTGTAGCCCATGATGTTCCTCTTCATTATTAACCACACAGCCAATTTTAGTGTCGTCTGCAAACTTCTTAATCATACTTCCTATATTCAAATCTAAATCGTTGATATATACCACAAAAAGCAAGGGACCCAGTACTGAGCCCTGCGGAACTCCACTGGAAACATCCTTCCCGAAACAAAAACATCCATCAATCATTACCCTTTGCTTCCGACCTCCAAGCCAATTCTGGATTCAACTTGCCACTTTGCCCTGGATCCCATGGGCTTTAACCTTCATGACCAGTCTACTATGCAGGACCTTATCAAAAGCCTTGCTAAAGTCCATATATACTACATTGTACGCACTACCCTCATCGACCCTCTTGGTTACCTCCTCAAAAAATTCAATCAGATTAGTCATCACGATCTTTCCTTAACAAATCCATGCTGACTGTCCCTAATTAATCCTTGCCTTTCCAAATGCAGATTTATCCTGTCTTTCAGGATTTTTTCCAATAATTTTCCCACCACTGATGTTAGGTTGACAGGCCTGTAATTACTCAGCCTATGCCTTTTTCCCTTCTTAAACAAGGATACTATATTAGCAGTCCTCCAATCCTCCAGTTACATCCTCAAAATATTTTTGAAGATTTGTCGAGCATGATTTCCCTTTCATAAATCCATGCTGACTTGGACCGATCCTGTCACCGCTTTCCAAATGCGCTGCTATTACATCTTTAATAATTGATTCCAGCATTTTCCCCATTACCGATGTCGGGCTAACCGGTGTATAATTCCCTGTTTTCTCTCTCCCTTTTTTAAAAAGTGGGGTTACATTAGATACCCTCCAATCCATAGGAACTGATCCAGAGTCGATAGACTGTTGGAAATGATCACCAATGCATCCACTATTTCTAGGGCCACTTGCTTAAGTACTCTGGGATGCAGACTATAAGGCCCTGAGGATTTATCGGCCTTCAATCCAATCCATTTCCCTAACACCATTTCCTGGCTAATATGGATTTCCCTCAGTTCCCTCAGTTCCTCCTTCACGCTAGATCCTCGGCCCCCTAGTATTTTCGAGAGGTTATTCTTTTCTTCCTTAGTGAAGACAGAACCAAAGTATTTATTCAATTGGTTTGCCATTTCCTTGTTCCCCATTATGAATTCACCTGATTCTGACTCCAAGGGACCAACCTTAGTCTTCACTAATCTTTTTCTCTTCACATATCTATGGAAGCTTTTGCAGTCAGTTTTTATGTTCCTTGCAATCTTACTCTCATACTTTATTTTCCCCCTCCTAATTAAACCCTTAGTCCTCCTCTGCTGGCTCTTGCTCAGGATCGAATACAGTCCACGCACTTCTTCCTCGGATTGCGTATCCGGGTCCTCATCAACCACGTAATGAGCCGCACCATGCTTGCTTCGTTGTGGACACATCCTGTGAGGATGCCCCATTTTTGAACATCCATTGCATGTGTATTGTCTAAACTGACACTGATGAGGCCGATGATTGCCCCCACAACGCCAACAGAGTGAAATCTGGTTCGAACCAGTTGGCGGACTCTGAACAGCGACAGGTTTTGTGCAAGCAGCTCTGCCTGAAAATGACGCCATCTTGTTTACAGTACTTGCCGTGGAACTCCGACTTGTCGATGATATCTGCCTCATATTATCATCCGTCGTCATGCGTGCCAGGGCAGTCACGATGGCCTTTTTCAAATCCAGCGTCTCTGCAACCAACAGCTTCCTGAGGATCGCATCATGGATGATGCCTATCATGAAGACATCACACAGCATGTCTTCCAGCATGTTCCTGAACTTACACGGCTCAGCAAGACGTCGCAGGTCAGCGACAAATCCCGAGACGACCTGGCCCTCAGTACGAACATGCGAGTAGAAACGGTAGCGTGATATGATGATCCCCTCTTGTGGCTTTAGATGGTTACCCACCAATGTACAGAATTCCTTGTACCCTTTTTCCGCTGGACGTACAGGTGAGAGAAGATTCTTCATGAGGCCGTAAATTTTTGGACCACCAACGGTGAGGAGAACTGCCCTGCGCTTAATTGCGTAGGCCTCTGCCTCCAAGCAGTTGGCCACAAAATACTGATCCAGGCGGTCGACAAAATCTGCTCAATCCTCGCCCTCCACGAATCTCTGCAAGATTCGAAACGTGCCCATTGTAATGCGAAGGTTCTTAAATTACCTCATCGCCAATTGTAATGACTCAAGAGTCTGGTTACTGTAAAGTCACTCAGGTGCAACCTGATCCATCTTTATTCCAGCCCGAGAGTGCCTGCGTGACAAAGACAACCAGCTTATATACAGGTGACCAAGCACACATGCCACATGTGTACAGCCTGATGTTCTTTGACCGCAGCGCCCTCTGGTGTCTGGTGACCCCTAAGTATTAATGCATAACAGTCCCCATACCTTCCTGACTCGCAGTCACACCCTCACCATTGACTAACTTTAAAGTACTATTGAGCAAAGTGTGCAGGTAACTTTCTCCATCCCTGATGCATCGCAATGTCTGCAGCTCGTATTCCAGCTCAACAATTCTGAACCAAAAGTCCTCGAGCTGCAGACACTTACTACAGATGTGGTTGCTCAGGATGGTGATGCTCTCCACCAACTGCCACATGCTGCCGTTACGATGCAACATTTCTAACATTTTGTTAATTAGTTCAATCTTTGATCGAATTGATATTTTAGTTTTGTTTAATTATTTTATGTAATAAGTTATTTAGTAAGTGCTAGCAAGTTATGGTTTCTCAGCTCTTAATTTAACCCCCTTCCCTAACTTAGAAAGCAAATAAAAGCTGTAATACTCACCAACCAATCACCTATCTGGAATGCGCTACCACATGGAATAGTTGAAGCGAAAGCACAGTTGCATTTAAGGGGAAGCTAGATTAGAGCATGAGAGAGAAAGGAATAGAGGATATGCTGATCGGGTTAGATGAATCATCATCATAGGCAGTCCCTCGGAATCAAGGAAGACTTGCTTCCATTCGTAGCATGAGTTCTTAGGTGGCTGTACAGTCCAATACGAGAATCACAGACACTGTCACAGGTGGGACAAACAGTCGTCGAGGGAAGGGGTGGGTTGGATGGTTTGCCACACGCTCTTTCTGCTGCCTGCGCTTGATTTCTGCAGGCTCTCGACGAGACTCGAGGCGCTCCGCACCCTCCCGGTTGCACTTCCTCCACTTAGGGTGGTCTTTGGCCAGGGACTCCCAGGTGTCAGTGGGGATGTTGCACTTTATCAGGGAGGCTTTGAGGGTGTCCTTGTAATGTTTCCGCTGCCATCCTTTGGCTCGTTTGCCGTGAAGGAGTTCCGAGTAGAGCGCTTGCTGTGGGACTCTCGTGACTGGCATGCGAACTATGCAGCCTGCCCAGCGGATTGATCAAGTGTGGTCAGTGCTTCGATGCTGGGAATGTTGGCCTGGTCGAGGACGCTAATGTTGGTGTGTCTATCCTCCCAGAGGATTTGTAGGATCTTACGGAGACATCGTTGGTGGTATTTCTCCAGCGACTTGAGGTGTCTACTGTACATGGTCCATGTTTCCGAGCTATACAGGAGGGCGGGTATTACTACATCCCTGTAGACCATGAGCTTGGTGGCAGTTTTGAGGGACTGGTCTTCAAACACTCTTTTCCTCTGGCAGCCAAAGGCTGCACTGGCGCACTGGAGGTGGTGTTGGATCTCATCGTCAATGTCTGCTCTTATTGATAGGAGGCTCCCGAGATATGGGAAGTGGTCCACGTTGTCCAGGGCCATGCCGTGGATATTGATGACTGAGGACAGTGCTGTGCGGTAAGGACAGGCTCGTGGAGGACAATGGTCTTGCTTATAAGGCCCATGCTTTCGTACGCCTCAGTAAATACATCGACTATGTCCTGGAGTTCCGCCTCAGTATGTGCGCAGATGACAGAGGTTGGGGTGGTCTTGGGCTTGGCCTGTAGACGGCAAAGGTTGAACAGGTTCCCACTTGTTCTGTAGTTTAGTTCCACTCCAGCGGGGAACTTGTCGACTGTGAGGTGGAGCATGGCAGCAAGGAAGATTGAGAAGAGGGTTGGGGCGATGACGCACCCCTGCTTGACCCCGGTCCAGATGTGGATTGGGTCTGAGATGGATCCGTTAGAAAGGATCACGGCCTGCATGTTGTCGTGGAGCAGGCGGAGGATGGAGATGAACTTTTGGGGGCATCCAAAATGGAGGAGGACGCTCCATTGACCCTCGCGGTTGACAGTGTCAAAGGCCTTTGTAAGGTCGAAGAAGGCCAAGTATAAGGGCTGGCGCCGTTCGCTCCATTTTTTCTGCAGCTGTCCCGCTGTAAAAATCATGTCCGTTGTGCCCCGTAGGGGCCGAAATCCGCACTGCGACTCCGGGAGTAGTTCCTCGGCCACAGAGACGACGGTTGAGGAGGACTCTTAACGACGACTTTACCGGTGGCTGATTGCAGGGAGATTCCTCTGTAGTTGCCGCAGTCGGACTTGTCCCCTTTTTTAAAGAAGGTCACGATCACTGCATCTCTGAGATCTCCAGGCATGCTCTCCTCCCTCCAGATGAGAGAGATGAGGTCATGTATTCGCGCCAACAGTGCCCCTCCGCCATACTTTAGCGCCTCAGCAGGAATTCCCACCCGTAGCCTTGTTTTTAAGCTGTCTTATGGCTTTTTCTACCTTGTGCAGTGTTGGGGTCTCACTGAGGTGGTAGCGGGTAGCATGCTGCGGGATGGAGTCGAGAACACTTGGGTCAAAGGCAGTGTCTCGATTGAGGAGATCTTCGAATGCTCCTTCCAGCGGGCCCTGACTGCCTCAGTGTCCTTGATGACTGTTTCCCCGTTCTTGGCCAGCAGTGGGGTGGGGCCTTGGGTGTTTGTTCCGTAAGTGGCCTTGACTGCGATGAAGAATCCTTGCACATCATGGCTATCGGCCAGCTGCTGTATCTCCTGTGCTTTTTCCATCCACCACCTGTTCTTTAGGTCCTGGGTTTTTTGTTGGACCTCAGCCTCGAGCAGCCTGTAATGCTGCTTTGCTGCTCCCGAGTTGGGTTGTTGTTTAAGGCTCAGAAATGCCCTGCGCTTGTGATCTTTTAGCTCTTGGATCTCTTGCGCCTCTTTGCAGGCAATGGTTATGGAAGCCTGGAGGGCAGACGAAGTGCTGTGGGCATTCTGCGTCTCAGGGTCATCAAGGAACGCCAGGTTAGCTGTGAGGCGCTGACTGTATAGGGCTCTCTTAGCTGGGTCCTTAAGTGCTCCGACATTGACTTTTTTGAGGCACCCTCCGCTTTGGGGCTATGTTGATGTCAATGGTGGATCGGATTAGGCGGTGATCTGTCCAGCAGTCGTCAGCTCCTGTCATGGCGCGGGTGATGCACATATCCTTGCGATCCCTGGCTCGGACAGTGACGTAGTCGAGCAGGTGCCAGTGTTTGGAGTGAGGGTGTTGCCACGATGCCATGTATTTGTCCCTCTGGCGGAACAAGGTGTTGGTGATGACGAGTTCATGTTCTCGACATTTTGTTTGGAGTAGGGTACCACTTGAGTTGGCTTTCCCTACCCCCTCTCTGCCAATCACGCCGCCCCAGAGGTCTGTGTCCTTGCCGACTCTGGCGTTGAAGTCACCGAGGAGGATCAGTTTGTTGCCGGCGGGGACGCAGGACAAGGATTTTTCGAGGTTGGAGCAAAAACCCTCTTTGGACTCATCTGTTGCATCGAGTGTTGGGGCATACGCACTGATGACTGTGGCGCATTGATTCCGGGACAGGGTGAGTCGAAGAGTCATGAGGCGTTCGTTACCCCTGCAGGGGAGTCTTTGAGGCGGTCGACCAGCTCGTTTTTGATTGCGAAGCCGACTCCGTGAAGGCGGTGTTCATCGTCTGGTTTCCCTTTCCAAAAGAAGGTGTAGCATCCACCTTGTTCCTTGAGCTGGCCTTCCCCTGTTCGCCGGGTCTCACTTAGGGTGGCGATGTCGATATCAAAGCATCTAAGTTCCCGGACAACTGTGGCGGTGCGGTGTTCCGGTCTGTCGCTGTTGGTGTTGTCCATGAGGGTTTTTTTTCAGTATTACAAAGATACTCAACACAGGTCTGTTTCGGAGAAAAGAATCGTTAATTATAAAGCACTCGATCGAGGGAGAGACAGCTTCTACACAAGTTTAGTAACTCGGTGACCCAACCAGCCATTCTCTCTGAGCAGCTTCGGTGCTGCTATTTTTATACATTCAAAATACATACAAAATCATGAAGCATATGCGCGGAAGTTTTCCATTGGTTGTTTCCCCTAACACATCACAAGTTTTGCCTAGTTACAACAATTTCATTGGCACGTACAATTTTATTATTTCATTTCCGTGCACCTCTTATCTGATTAGTTACATGCTACATCATTACTTTTCTATGGTTAAGCAATTCCTGTGAAAGTACTTCTTCCCAGACTTATTTGTCCTTGACTAAATCTTCTACTAATTGACAAAGTTGGGGTGTTTCAATTCTTCTTTGTATCGTTATCTCGTGTAATTCTGTCTGTGCGAGGACATCTGCCAAATACTCCCTTCTTGAGAGTTATACGTTATGGTCCCATGCTTAGCTTAAGCTTAGCCAGAATCTTTTTAGAAATACTAATGATTTTTAACTCCTTCAAGGTTCCTGACATTCCAGGTCCCGAACTTCATGTTAACGGAGTGGAAGATGCCTGTGCGTGAGTTCTTTTAACGTGAGGTGGCCGTTGCACACCGGCTACAACACGGGCTTTGCTGTGCAAGGTCTTGGTCCAGTGGCAAGAGGGTCCACGATGACTGAAGACCAGGCACTGCTATATATGGGCCTAGTTGCCTGCGACGAGATGTTGGCCGCAGGCTCGGCGCTGAGTAGCGCCCTTGATGGTAGGTTAGCGGCAGGCATTAGGAGGGTCAGTGGCCCACTGGGGTTTAGGGTGGGAGGTCACAGCCATGATGTTTACCAGTCATAACAGGCCAGGTCACTAGTGGGGAAGTAGAGGCCCAGTCGTCTCTGAAGGAGGGGGAAAGACCAGCCGCCATCATGGAGGAGGAGGAGGCCAAAACGCCATCATGGAGGAGAGGCACAGCTGTCACCGCTGGAGGGGGATCCGGATGCCGTTGGGGGCCCAGACCCCTGGTCGCCGTTAGAGAGGTTTGAATGCCACTGGGGGCCCGAACGCCTGATCACCACTGGGGGCCCGAACGCCTGCTTGTCAATGGAGAGGCCTGAGTGCCGCTGGGGGCCCGCAAGCCTGGCCGGATGCCCACCTAGCTCGCTGGGTGCCGCCGCTGGTCGGGGATCGGGTGGAGCAGCTGGAACTACGTCGACGTGTATCAAGTTGGCCGCCAGGGTGGCAGTTCCCTAGGGAGCTCCCCTGCCGAATCAACTTTACCCTGCCATCCGACAACCATCCACCTCAACCATCCCCCTCCCACTGTCTAAACTCCCCCTCTCTCTAACAGACCCTAATAGGCAGTGCATAAATCCATGCCTTAAACCCCTAACCATGTGAATCCCAAAATCCGGGCCTACATAACATAAGAACAGAAGAATTAGGAACAGGAGTAGGCCATCTAGCCCCTCGAGCCTGCTCCGCCATTCAATAAGATCATGGCTGATCTGGCCGTGGACTCAGCTCCACTTACCCGCCCTCTCCCCATAACCCTTAATTCCCTTATTGGTTAAAAATCTATCTATCTGTGATGTGAATACATTCAATGAGCTAGCCTCAACTGCTTCCTTGGGCAGAAAATTCCACAGATTCACAACCCTCTGGGAGAAAAAATTCCTTCTCAACTCGGTTTTAAATTGGCTCTCCAGTATTTTGAGGCTGTGCCCCATAGTTCTAGTCTCCCCTACCAGTGGAAACAACCTCTCTGCCTCTATCTTGTCTATCCCTTTCATGATTTTAAATGTATCTATAAGATCACCCCTCATCCTTCTGAACTCCAACGAGTAAAGACCCAGTCTACTCAATCTATCATCATAAGGTAACCCCCCTCATCTCCGGAATCAGCCGAGTGAATCGTCTCTGTACCCCCTCCAAAGCCAGTATATCCTTCCTTAAGTAAGGTGACCAAAACTGCACGCAGTACTCCAGGTGCGGCCTCACCAATACCCTATACAGTTGCAGCAGGACGTCCCTGCTTTTGTACTCCATCCCTCTCGCAATGAAGGCCAACATTCCATTCGCCTTCCTGATTACCTGCTGCACCTGCAAACGAACTTTTTGGGATTCATGCACAAGGACCCCCAGGTCCCTCTGCACCTCAGCATGTTGTAATTTCTCCCCATTCAAATAATATTCCCTTTCACTGTTTTTTTTCCCAAGGTGGATGACCTCACACTTTCCGACATTGTATTCCATCTGCCAAACCTTCGCCCATTCGCTTAACCTATCCAAATCTCTTTGCAGCCCCTCTGTGTCCTCTACACAACCCACTTTCCCACTAATCTTTGTGTCATCTGCAAATTTTGTTTCACGACACTCTGTCCCCTCTTCCAGGTCATCTACGTATATTGTAAACAGTTGTGGTCCCAGCACCGATCCCTGTGGCACACCACTAACCACCGATTTCCAACCCGAAAAGGACCCATTTATCCCGACTCTCTGCTTTCTGTTCGCCAGCCAATTCTCTATCCATGCTAATACATTTCCTCTGACTCCGCGTACCTCTATCTTCTGCAGTAACCTTTTGTGTGGCACCTTATCGAATGCCTTTTGGAAATCTAAATACACCACATCCATCAGTACACCTCTATCCTCAGGCCTCGCTCCAAGCCACCCATCGGTGATGACTCAGATGTCCGTGACTCCTGCAGCATCGACCTGGAGCTTTCTCCCACCCCTCAATGACCGCGACCTCCTCCTCCGATGTCGATGTCGTTCCAGCTGTTAGATGAATAAGGGTGAGAGGAATATCATGTGGTGCATCAACACCAGCATAGACCAGTTGGGCCGAATGGCTTGTTTCTGTGTTATAGACTCTATGGGGCCGAAATTGCCCCATTTTTATAAGAGCTGTTATAAGAGGCGGCAACTGGGCGGTAAGGAAATACCGCTCCGTCGGGGCGGTGGGGCCAACATTTGGAACATTGCCCTCGTCCCTTTTTGTGGCATTGAAAGCTACCGCCCTGCCTGTGTTCCTGCCCTGTCGGGCACATGCCGATCCCTTACCGACCAGCGACGACCCTTTTCTGCCCCGTGAGGTAAATTGCCCAAGGAAGCAGAGCCACCACTGGCCACTGCCCCTGACAGCTTTCCCTGAGCAGGACGCGCCTAGTGGCTGGGAGGTGCGTCCGCCCTTAAAGGGGAGGGTGCATATCTACGATCGCCATTTTATTTTAATTGTCGGCCGACTCTGAAGACTTTTTTCCATTCTAAAAGTGAGCTCTTAGGTGACTGAACAGTCCAATACGGAAACTACAGTCTCTGGTCACAGGTGGGACAGACAGTCGTTGAAGGAAAAGGTGGGTGTGATTGGTTTGCCGCACGCTCTTTCCGCTGCCTGCGCCTGTTTTCTGCATGCTCTCGGCGACGAGATTCGAGGTGCTCAGCGCTCTCCCAGATGCACCATCTCCACCTAGGGCGGTCTTTGGCCAGAGACCCCCAGATGTGGGGATATTGCATTTTATCAAGGAGGCTTTGAGGGTGTCCTTGAAACATTTCCTCTGCCCACATTGGGCTTGCTTGCCGTGGAGGAGTTCCGAGTAGAGCGCTTGCTTTGGGAGTCTTGTGTCAGGCATGTGAACAATGTAGTACTTTGGGGCGCTGTAGGAGGCTATATCGGGGTGGGATCAGGTTAGGAGCAGGACGGTGTCCATCACCGGCCCGCTGACTATGTCAGCACGACATGGATGTGCCGCATCGTGCTGATGCATTGCAATGTCCCTCCCCTTTATTTAAAGGGGAGGGACACTGCAAGACCTATTGAGGTCTCCGTGGAGCCCACTGGGCCACCAGGAAGGGGGTGCCTGTTGGCTGTCTGGCTGAATCAGCGGCCGTCATTGTCTAGCTGACTCAGGAATCGGCCGACAATTTTTAAAAAATGGCGACCGCAGCATTGCGCCCTCCCTTTTAAGGGCTGCCGCACCGCCCAGCCACTGGCAGCTTTCCTGCCTTGCGAATTTGTCAATTTACCCCACGGAAAGCGGAAAGGGGGCCACTGCCGGGCGGTAAGGGGTCAGCGCCTGGCCGACAACGGGTAGGAGCGGATGGAAACACGTTTCTACCGCACCCGACTTGGGGGCAGTTGTGGATGGGTTGGCCCCGCCACCTGCCCTCAGTATGTAAGGCCTTAACGCCCTGCTACCGCCTCTAAGAGGGCTTTAAAAAAGGGGGCTATTTCGGCACCGATATGTTGGAAGGATCATAAAATAAGACTATATGGGTTGAACTAAAGAACAAAAAAGAGGCAATCAAACTGTGCTATAGACCCCCCAAACAGTAAGAGGGAGATAGAAGAGTAAATTTATAGTCACATTTCTGACAAGTGCAAAAACAATGGTGCAGTTTTGGTAGAGCAATCAATTACCCTAATATTAACTGGGATACTATCAGTGTAAAAGGCATAGAGGGTTCAGAATTCCTAAATTGCATCAGGAGAACTTTTTTTTTAGCAAATATATAGCAAGCCCAACAAAGGTGGGGGGTTGGCAGTTCGAGATTTAGTTGGGCTGGTGGAAGGAGTATTAGTGGGCAAGCATTTTTATTAAGTTTTGGCATATTTATGGATAAAGACAAAGATAAAACAGGAGTTTAGGTTCTAAATTAAGGGAAGGCCAATTTTCCTCGGTTGAGAAGTGATTTAGCAAAAGTGGACTGGAAACAGCTACTTGAAGATAAATCACTTCAGAGCAGCAAGAGGCATGCATGAGGGGATACAAGGGGTTCAAGGTAAACATGTTCCCTGAAAGAAAGAAGGTAGAACTGCCAAATTTAGAGCCACCCTGGATGACGAGGTGCACACAGGGTAAGATAAGGCAAAAAAGGAAGCTTATATCAGACATCGAAAGCTCAATACTGCAGAAAGCCGAGAATAGGGGTGAAATTAAAAAGGAAATTAGGAAAGCAAAGAGAAGGCATGAAAAAGTACTGCCAAGTAGAATCAAAGAAAACTCAAAGATGTTTTATAATTACATAAAGTGCAAGAGGATAACTAAGGAAAGAGTAGGGCCTATTAAGGACCAAAATGGTGACCTATGTGTGGAGGCAGAGGATGTGGGCAAGGTACTTAATGAATACTTTGCAAAAGAGGGGGACGATGCCAACGTGAAGTTAAGGAGGAAGAGAGTGAAATATTGGGCGGGATAAGTATAGTAAGAGAGGAAGCAAATTATAATTTAAATGGAGAAAAATTGCAAATTGCTGCAGTACAGAGAGATCTGGGGGTCCTTGTGCATGAAACACAAAAAGTTAGTATGCAGGTACAGCAAGTAATCAGGAAGGAAAATGGACTGTTGATCTTTATTGCAAGGGGAATAGAGTATAAAAGCAGAGAAGTTCTGCTACAACTATACAGGGTATTGGTGAGGCCACACCTGGAGTACTGCGTACAGTTTTGGTCTCCGTATTTAAGGAAGGATATACTTGCATTGAAGGCTGTTCAGAGAAGGTTCACTAGGTTGATTCCAGAGATGAGGGGGTTGACTTATGAGGGTAGATTGGGCCTATACACATTGGAGTTCAGAAGAATGAGAAATGATCTTATTGAAACATATAAGATAATGAGAGGGCTCGACAAGGTGTATGCAGAGAGGATATTTCCACTCATAGGGGACACTAAAACTAGGTGACATAGTCTTAGAATAAGTGGCTGCCCATTTAAAACTGAGACGAGGAGAAATTTCTTCTCTCAGAGGGTTGTAAATCTATGGAATTCTCTGCCCCAGAGAGCTGTGGAGGCTGGTCATTGAATATATTTAAGGCGGAGATAGAGAGATTTTTAAGTGTTAAGGGAGTAAAGGGTTATGGAGAGCGTGCAGGAAAGTGGAGCTGAGTCCTTGATCAGATCAGCCATGATCTTATTAAATGGCGGTGTAGGCTCGAGGGGCCACATGGCCTACGCCTGCTCCTACTGCTTATGTTCTTAAATACAAAGGTTTAGAATTTTTGAAAGTAGATAACTCACCAGGACCGGATTAAATATATTGTAGGCTATTAAAGAAGCAAGGGAGGAAATTACGGAGGCTCTGACCATCATTTTCCAATCCTCCCTGGCTACATGAATGGTGCCAGAAGTGGTGGAGAACTGCTAATGTTGTATCATTGTTTAAAAAGGGAGGAAGGGATAAACCGAGTAATTACAGGCCAGTTGGTTTAACCTCTGTGGTGGGCAAATTATTGGAATTCATTCCGAGGGACAGTATAAACCTTCGTTTAAAAAGACACAGATTAATCAAGGACTGTCAGCATGGATTTGTTCAGGAAAGGTCGTGTTTGACTAATTTGATTGAATTTTTTGAGGAGATAACAAGTGGGGTCGATGAGGGCAATACATTTGATGTAGTCTACATGGATTTTAGCAAGGTCGCACATGGCAGGTTGATCAAAAAAGAAAAAGCCCATGAAATCCAAGGGAGAGTGGATCCAAATTGGCTCAGTTTTTGTGACTGGAAGGCTTTTTCCTGTGCGGTTCCACAAGGCTCAGTACTCGGTCCATTGTTTTATGTCCTATATATTAATGATTTAGACTTAAATGTAGGTCAGCTAGGCAGAAAAGTGGGAAATGGAATTCAATCCAGAGGAATTAGTCAGGCACGACCATCCATTTATGTATTTGGGGAGGTGCAACAAGGCAAGGGAATACACAATAAATGGGAGGATACTGAGAGGTGTGGAGGAACAGAGGGACCTTGGAGTGGATGTCCACAGATCCTTAAAGATAGCAGGACAGGAAGATAAGGTATTTAAAAAGGCATGCGGAATGCTTTCCTTTATTAGCCGAGGCATAGCATATAAGAGCAGGAAAGTTATGCTAGAACTGTATACAACACTAGTTGGGCCACAGCTTGAGTACTGCATACAGTTCTAGTCACCACATCACAGGAAAGATGTGATAGCACTAGCGAGGGTACAGAGGAGATTTATAAGAATGTTGCTAGGACTGGAAAATTTTAGCCATGAGGAAAGATTGGATAAGCTGGGGTTGTTTTCTTTGGAACAGAGCAGGCTGAGGGGAGATCTAATTGAGGTGTATAAAATTATGAGAGGCCTAGATAGAGTGGATAGGAAGGACCTATTTCCCTTAGCAGAGGGATCAATAACCAGGGGGCATAGATTTAAAGTAGTTGGTAGAAGGATTAGAGGGGAAATGAGGAATTTTATTTTTCACCCAGAGGATGGTGGGAGTCTGGAAGAGTGGTAGAGGTAGAAACCTTCATCACATTTAAAAAGTACTTGGATGTGCACTTAAAAGATCGGTGACCTACAGGGATATGGACCTAGTGCTGGCAGTCCCCCGGAGTCGAGGATGACTTGTTTCCTCATTAAAATGAGTTCTGAGGTGACTGATGAGACCAATGCGAGAGCTACAGTCTCTGTCACAGGTGGGGCAGATGGTGGTTGGAGGGATGGGTGGGTGGGGTGCTTGATTTATCGTACGCTCCTTCCGTTGTTTGTACTTGGCTTCCGCGTGCTCCCGGCGAAGAGACTCGAAGTGTTCGGTGCCTTTTCAGATGCTTCTCCTCCACTTTGAGCAGTATTGGGCCAGGGATTCCCAACAGTCGATGGGGCTGTTACACTTTTTGAAGGAGGCTTTGAGGCTATCCTTGAAGCATTTTCTCTGCCCTCCTGGGGCTCGCCTGCCATGAAGTAGCTCGGAGTGCAGTGCTTCTTTAGTATTGGACATGCGGACAATGTTGCCTGCCCATTGAAGCTGATCGAGCGTGGTGAATGCCTTGATGCTGGGGATGTTGGCCTGAGAGAGAACGCTGACGTTGGTGCGCCTATCCTGCCAATGAATTTGCAGGATTTTACAGAGGCAGCTTTGGTGGTACTTCTCCAGTGCTTTGAGGTGCCCATTTTTTTATAGTCCATGTCTCTGAAGAATATAGGAGGGCAGATATCACTACTGCTCTGTAGATCATGACCTTGGTGCCGGGTTTGAGATTCTGGTCTTCGAACACTCTGCCTCAGGTGGCTGGCAGGTGGGATTATGCTGGGTAGCTTTTTTGACCGGCACGGACACAATGGCCTCCTGTGTTGGAATTTTTCTATGATCCTATGAAAGATAAGATTCTGAGGGGGATTGACAGTGGAGATGCTGAGAGGTTGTTTCCCCTGGCTGGAGAGTCTAGTAGGGGGCATAGTCTCAAGATAAGGGGTCGGCCAATTACGACTGAGATGAAGAGGAATTTCTTCAGTCAGTGTTGTGAATCTTTGGAATTCTGCCTCAAAGGGCTGTGGATGCTGAATCATAGATAGATTTTTGGACTCTAGGGGAATCAAGGGATGTGGGGATCAGGTGGGAAAGTGGAGTTGAGGTCGAAGATCAGCTATGTTTCTTATTGAATGGCAGAGCAGGCTCGAAGCTCTGTATGGCCTACTCCCGCTCCTAATTCTTATGTTCTTATAACAGGCAATTATATTTATGTCTTCAGTTGTACCAGCCACAGGATGTGGGAGAGGGCGCTCAACCTTGAAGGTCTAGCCTTATTACACATGTTTGTACAGACACTGGGGGTAATTTTGGGGGCCAGTGGTGGGTTGGATGGGAAAGTTTTTTTTACAATGGGTCGGGACCCCGCTGGCAACCCGCCTTTCCCAAATGTCGGGTCTGCCAGCGGGGTGGCTTGTTTACATCCAGTTAAAACCATTAGTGGCTTGTTTACATCCAGTTAACAATGCTTTTTTCCCAGCATTTTGAATTTGATAGGTCGCCCACCGGTTTCCTGATGTGCCTAGACCTCGTCTGTGAATTTGAGGCAGGAGGTCACTAGCCATTGCTTCAGCTGGAGTTGACAGCTTCAGATATCAAGTCAAAGCTCCCAGCTGATTGAGAAATGTTTCCTTAGCCACAAGCATTTCCACTACAAATTCAGAATGCTGCAAGTCTTTATACAAGTCACCAATAGTCCGACCTCATTACCTCTCCTGTCATCTCTACTGTCACCTGCTATTTATCTCATCAGCATCGGTGGACATAATACTCTCTCATCTTGGTCCTCAGAATCCCACCAGGCACCAGCAGCACCAACAACAGCACCAACGTTCTCCACAATCAACCAGTGTTGCACAGGGCATCAGCATATTGCTGCCCAGGAGGCCGGGATGGCCTCACCATAGCCAGATTTACTTCACTTGACGCTGTACACCCTGGCTGCTACATGATGCGCCAGATTGGCACTACCTCTCACCAACACCATAAAGCATCCCTACAATGCCCCAAGCCATTCCTTTTACACTCAGGGGTAACATTATGTCTCACCATTCACTGCAACTCACTAAACCATTTACAGGTGTAAAGCACACAAATCTGTCTAAAAATGCAAAGTGTAAAAATAAAGACTTCAATATTTGATAGCACATTAACAAAAACTTTACATGAACATTGGATAAAACACCCAAGTGTCTATCCTTGTGTGTTGTTAGTTGGTATGATTGCATTAGGATGTAGGTGAGTATGAGGGGTGGGAAGTGAGATGGGGATGTGATAATGTAGATAGAGAGGGATGGTTGGAGGTGCAAGGTAAATTGGTGTGACAAAGGTTGTGCAGGAGCAGGCAAGGGAAGGCATAGTAATGGGGATGTGCTGTGCGGCTTTGTACTAACGTTTCGTGATCTACTAAGATTATTGAAATATTTGTGGCACTGCAGCCTGGTCCTCCTGACCACATCCCTGCTTGTGCCCTCCTCTGCAATGTGCAACCAGGCTGTGTTGATCTCCTAGGGAGGTCTTCTCTACCCATAGGAAGGGAAGAGGACCTCCCTGTGTGCTGTGACTTCCTCCATAAGCATATGGAGGGAGTCATGGGAGATCCTGAGTGCAACCCTGTGCAATGCTTGTCAATGTTTGCAGCACCTCATCCTGTAGATCACTGACAGCCCAAATGTCAAATTAAAGTTGGCATGGTCGCTTTAAGGAAACCAGCTGATGACGCGTCATCAAATTATGTCACAGTCCAGCTTCTTCTAATTGGCCAGGAAACAACCAGGGCGAGCTTAACAAGCCCAATTAGGGAAAATTCTTTCGACACAGCGGGCTGAAGCCAGCAGTGGGGCTTGGACCCGTCACTGATGTCACCCGCCATTGACCCGCTGAGGTTCGTAAAATCCAGCCCTCTATTTTTATTTCCTGATAGCATTCCTAAGAGTCCCTGCTGCCCTCAATTAGCCTCTGCTCTGAACAATCATCCTTGGTGACCTCAATGTACACCTGAACTCACATTGGCTGCCTCACTCCCAACCTTTCTACCTTCCTTTCTTCACACATGAACTCTCCCACGACTTGACTTCTCCACATCTAAGATCTTGATCCCTGATGAGGTAAGTTTTTAATAATTTCCCACCTCCTTCCCAATCCACAACCCTTTTCAACCCTCCATCGCTGGAAAAAAAATCCCTCAACTCCCTCATCAGCACTCCCGAACTCCCAGCTACTTCTCTTATCCGCCAGCCTCAATGACATCAACAGATGGGGTGGTCGCAACAATAGTCCACCCTGCCCTCAGAGGTCCTTGGGCCTACCAGATCTCAAACAGTTTCCCACCTTTGCTGCTCCCATTTGGTCCATCCACCATGACCTCACATCTGAGGAGTGCAGGCTCAGCACACATGGCTCACAGCCACCTTGACTTTCTACTGCCTGATCTGCCTTGACCATTCCAAGTGGAGTCGCCTGAACATTGACAATCCTAAGATTCTCTCTCCACTGCCAACTGATTTCTTTGACTTCCATTATTTTCTCCCTGCATCTTCACCTTGAACACCTAATACAAGGAGACACAGTAATTGTGTTTCCAGCTCTATCTGCTTGGCTGCCAATACTTTCTCTGAACCCACCATCCCTTTGTCACTACCATTCCCAGCTCCCCCCTTACCCTCGAGGCACTCTGCAATTTATCTCCCTTCTGATCTGCAACTCTCATTAGATTCCTTTGAGATCCATATCCTATGCTTTGATCCCCGCCCAACCCAGCTCCGCATGACTTGAACCACTCCTAGGTCCTAGATTGGCCAGCATTGTCAATCCTTTTTTCAGATTCAATTCCCTTCTCCCTTTCAAAATTGCTGTCAATATTCCCTGTTAAAAAATTCCTACCCTTGACCCTTATGCGACTTGAATGGCACCTCATTATTGCTACCGAACATTGTCCGACTCTGCTGTAATTCAAATTCCTCCAGTTTAGTTGTCATTCTATAACACAGAAACCACTCCTATCAAAGTCACCAGTCATGTTATTATGGGTGCCCTCCTCGAAATTATGTCCCACCCAAGTAGACTACTGCCATATTGATCTTCCAGGTCCAGGAATTTCTGGACTCCGGTCTTTACCTCCAACTAATGCATCTTACATTCTATCTTACTGTGTACTCTCAGCTTTTAAAATAGTAAGCGATCAAAATAAAATACATATGTCGGAATTTTTTTTTTTCATTTTCTCATGATGGACAGAGTTGTGTATTTCAATGATTAAAGCACTGGAATACCAGGTAATAAAAATGGAATTTGACTTATTCAGATGTGAACTCAATTGTGATTCAATTGTGAACTTTTTCTAAATGGTTTGTTGAGTTGAGATGATCCTAACAGCTACTTTCATCTGTATTGATCTTATGAATAGATAATCCAGCTTCAATGTTGTCTTCATCATGTCTGAAACAAACATAATAAATGTTTTGCATATGCATATAAGGGGCCTAACACATGTTTGAGGCCCCCTCTGTTTGCAACTCATTCAAGACTGGATAGACAAGCAGTTTGACAGCACAGAGACATTAGAGTGCTGGAGAGATATAGTGGAGAGATTCAACTTAATGCCATCAGGACTTATGATCCAGAGGCCTGGACTAATGATTCGCAGACATGCTGTTCAAATCCCACCATTCAGTTAATAAATGAATCTGGAATAAAACTGACCATGAAACTACTGGATTGTAAAAACCCATCTGGTTCACTAATGTCCTTTGGGGAAGGAAATCTGCCATGCTTACCTGGCCTGGCCTATATGTGACTCGAGACCCACTCTTAACTGTCCTCTGAAATAGCCTAGCAAGCCACCACCTTTTCGAGGACAATTAGTGATGGGCAATAAATGCTGGCCTTGCTGGCGCAGCGCACATCGCGTGAATGAATACATTTATAAAAATGTTGCCAAGGTGCAGCATGTAGAGGAGGGAGCCAAGGATGGAGAAGCTATTGCTAAAGATGCTCTGACTGTGATTGGATATGTACTTTGAAAGGGCGAAGAAGATTGGTATGGTGAATTCACTTGCAATTAATTACTATTCTGTGGGGAAATGTAGCTATCCTGTTCCGTTCCAAATACGAAAAACAACAATGAGACGAAAGACCACTTAATCTGTTTCTTGGCGGTATTGATTAAGGGAAGCAAGCTAACTTTGACACCAGGAGAACTCCAATCTCCTTCAAATAATGCCATAGGGTCTTTACCATAAATACCTTGGTAAAGTTGCCAATACTCCCAGATTGTTTGGGAGTCTCCCGGAATTGCACGCTGCTGTCCCAGGCACTGCTGCTAGTAAGCCGGGAGAAAAGCAGAAAAGATTTGAGAGGGGAGAAAACCCAGGAAATATCGCCACTAACACAGTAAAATCTGGCCAATAGTCAGGAGGGTGGGATAGTTTCAGACTTGGGGATGGAGTTTGAATTTAAAGCGGAAAATTAATCTTCGGTCATGCAGCATTCAAATTTTCCCCTCAACTTAAATACCTGTGTGGAGGCCAGAAAGGGGTTTGAGTCGCGATCGATCACATGGTGGCAATTGATTGAATGGGGCAGGATAATAGACAGAGGCAAAAGGCATCAGCCATGCGAAGTGGTGGAAAATACAGAGAATGTAAGAAAAATGGGAGATTATGTTTTGGTAGTGGAAAAATGTTCAGCAATAATCAAAAAATGCTCAAGAAATGGGTTACCCAGGTTTGATGCTCCAAGCCTTGGCTTCTTGTATTGCAACATTCTATGATTTATTTTTATATAAATTTATATATTATATACATAAATATATAGCTATATGAAAGATGTATGTCTTACCCCTCCCCAACAAAAAACTTTTGTATTGCATATTGAGTGTGAAACAAAAATAATATTGTAAAACATACACCCCTTTTTTATCATTTAAAAATGTTTCTGTGTTTCAGTTGTGGATGCCAAAAGTACGCAAAATTTCTGAAGTTTTGGAAAAATCCAAGAGCAGTTACTGGCCAGCTCTGAAAACCATTTATGATGACATCAAAGCAGGTACTAACAATGTAACAAGATTTTGATTCCTTGAGGCCGAAATTGGCCTCTTGTGCGCCTGCCGTTAGTTCCTCCAAGAGGAAAATGGTTTCTCGCTCTGGCACAGCAAGAGCAGCACCCCTGCCCCCCCGCGGAATTGAACGGGGATTTTGCGGAGTCGCCAAGAGGTAGCGCCTCGCTCCTGCCGGAAGTGCCCCGCTCGGCATTACTGCCCCAAATGTTAAATTTGGCTGTGTCCCCTCAGATACAGCCTGGCAGCTGTCGAGTTGGGGTTGGGAGTCGGCTGGAGGAGCGTTATTTAAAGGCACCATCTTGAAAAACAATATTTATTGGCCATTACTCTTTGTAGCTTGCGAACACATAGGCAGAGTGGCTGGCAGACAGATTTCTGCGATTTTGACCTCAAGGACTGTTCTGCCTCCTAACTATTCACTTGTAGCATTGAGGGCAGATTTGAAACCACAACATTTATCTCATTTCATTGGGGCTATGTTGGCACTCGCCCTCCTGCTCCAGGTTATTTAGGCGAAGAAAAAGGCGGAGACAAACGCACAGAGAAAGACAAGGAGCAGCAGAGGAAGAAGCACAAGGAGAAGCACAGGGGGCAGCACATGGAACAGCACAGTGAGCAAGGCAGAAAAATATAGCCAGAGGAAGAAGGTCCAACAGGCTTGGCAACAGGAGACCTTACCCTCCCAGGGTATTCTGGCAGCAGTTGTTCTGCATCGATTTCACTGAGGATCAGTGTGTTTGAAGTCTATGCTTCAGCAAGGATGTGGTCACAGAACTTTGCTACCTGCTGCAACCAGACCTTGAGCCTCAGTCCAGGGTGAGGATGGCTCTCTCAGTGGCAGTCAAGGTTACCATCGTGCTCAATTTTTATGCCAATGGACCCTTCCAGGGAGCGACAGGAGATATCAACATCTCCCAGTTTGCTGTCCATTGCTCCATCCATGAGGTCACAGATACTTTGTACAGAAGGAGGAGGGAATACATTTCCTTCCCCATGACCAGAGAGAAGCAGCACAAGCGTGCACGTGGTTTCGTCAGGATAACGGCCTTCCCTGTGGTGCACGATGCCATTAACTTCAGCCATATTGTTTTGCGGGCACCGTATCACAATCCTGAGATCTTCCATCACCGCAAAGGCTTCCACTCACTGAATGTGCATTTGGTGTACAACTACACACAGCTACGATGCATTCATCCTGCACCAGACTGTTGTGCTAGCTCTGTTCCAGACACCACATCAAGCTCGCGGCTGGCTGATCGGAGGCGAGGCCTATATGCACCCCACCTGGCTCATGACGCCCCTGCACAACCCCAACACTCCTACCTAGCACTCATATAATGAGAGCCATGCCGCCACCAGGAACATAATTGAGCAGACTAGCGCAGTGCTGAAGGAACTGTTCTGTTGCCTTGACCGCTCGGGAGGAGTCCTCCAGTACTCGCCTGAATGGGTATCCCTATTCGTCATCATCTGCTGCATGCTGCACAACCTCGCCATCATGAGGGCACAGCTATTGCCACCAGGCATAGCCGCACTACCTGAGGAGGAGGAGGATGAGGAATAGTGGCAGGAGGAGGAGGACGAGGAGCAGGAGCAGACACACCAGCGACGGAGGAGGCAGCGAGTAAATCGCGATTCTGTAAGAGCGGTCCGTGACCATCTCATCAGAGTTCTGTTCCAGTGAATTAAATCCCACTTCCTGCTTCCTCTACACATTCCCATCACCCACATCAATTTTCCCTTCCATACCAAAGCCTCAAAACTGAAATGAGAGACAACAGCAAAGATGAAACATTCCAATCAAAATTTATATGACACCAATAAACGTTTTCATAATGTATTTAATAATCACCCTTGTGCATTTCCTTATATCCCCTCTTTGCTTTAATCGAGTGCTCTGCAGTGTGTCCCCTGTGGCTGCAGCACGGCTAGTGGAAGGTTGCTGTGTGTCAGGGCCAGAGACTACAAATGGCTTTGCAGGACGCCCTCGACCAGCTCCGGGCCTGGAAGGCCCGGCTACAGACTGTACCACCTCAGGCTGGGTGGCAGCACTTTGGGCTGGCTGGGTGACTGTTATCAACCAGTGTAATGGTGGAGTGACAGTGGTTGGCTCAGGAATGCTGTCATCCTGAGAGAGGGCAGCAGGTTCCTACTCCACTGATCCAGTACCTATCCCCCGGGGCAGCACCTCAGCATCCTCACCAATCTGCTGGAGCACAGTTTGGTGGACTGTTACGATACCATGAGCTCCCCGGTGGACTGTGGTGGACCCAGCGGTGATGGCAGCTGTCAGCACGTGTTGCATTCAGTGAGACTGTCTGAGAGCAGTCTGAGACTCGATGCCAGCACTCACTGATTGTATGAAGCCTTTGTGTGGCATCAAGCTGAAACTGCATGAGAGCAGTCTGAGCTTCCCTGCCACCAATCATTGTCTGCATTACAGCACTAAGACGTTGAGTTGCTTCTGCCTGTGTTGTAATGGAAGCTGTCACATCGTCCATGACACGCGTCATGAGGTCTGGATCCACATGGTCTCTTTGGAAGCCCATCATCGTCTGCAGATTGGCAATGATGGAGTCCATGGTGTGCGCAGAGCATTGTACAATGCTGGAGGCGGAGTTCTCCACGCTCCTTACTACTGCTGACAGTCTCTCGGGCACCCTTGCATTGCACCTATGATGTCAGAATGCATGGCCATCACCATTTGTGTGAATGCCTCCTCATCGAGGTCCTCAACTGAGCCATGTGGAGCAAAACTCGCATGCAAACTTGCCCTCCGAGGAAATGGCCCCCGAGGTTCCCTTTCCCCTTTGCCCTGTACAGATCGCTAGGCCCCGGTGCATCACCCAGTACAGACCCCTCTACTAACCTAACCTCTAACGAATGCGTAGTGCCAGTACCTGAGCTGGTGCCTGCGGGTGAGAGAAGCAATGACGCAGTGCTCAGCTCCACCTTTTCCTCCTGCTCTTCCTTCTCTTCCTTTTCCTCCACAATGTCTTGGGGGGCTCAGGTGCAGGATGGACAGTTTCTGCTTGGTTATCTGAAAGCATAAATGGCACAAGACTCGCATTAAGGTGAGGGCAGTGGGACAGGAATGGAGCAATGAATGCAGACGCTATCAGGAGCTGTAAAGTGACAATGCCTTCTTGTGTGGGGGGGGAGCCGGGGAAGTGGTATGCGAAGAGGAGAGTGGATAAAGGTTATGTTGTTGCCCCCAGCGGGGTCAACGTCTCCACCAGCCATGGCACCACCACCTGCGGATCAATGAGCCACAGCATTCGCTCCACAAAGTCGGACAGTGGCCACAATTCATGGTTTGCTGAAGTTCTTTGAGGATGTAACAAGCAGGGTGGATAAGGGGGAAACAGTGAATGTGGTGCATTTGGATTTCCAGAAGGCATTCGATAAGGTGTCACTTAAGAGGTTACTGCACAAGATAAAAGCTCACAGGGTTGGGGATAATATATTAGCATGGATAGAGGATTGACTAACTAACAGAAAACAGAGAGTCGGGATAAATGGGTCATTTTCCGATTGGCAAACGGTAACTAGTGGGGTGCTGGGTCCTCAACTATTTACAATCTATATTAATGACTTGGATGAAGGGACCGAATGTAATGTAGCCAAGTTTGCTGATGATACAAAGATGGGTGGGAAAGCAAATTGTGAGGAGGACACAACAAATCTGCAAAGGGATATATACAGGCTAAGTGAGTGGGCAAAAATTTGGCAGCTGGAGTATAATGTGGGAAAATGTGAGGTTATCCACTTTGGCAGAAATAATAGACAAGCAAATTGTTATTTTTGTATGTAAACCTTAACCAAAATGTAAGAGTTGCCACTAGGGAGCACACCTGCGGAGACCTAAGGGTCACCTGTGCATCCTGGGGCAAGCAGGTATAAAGGGGGATTCACCATGCTGCTTCCTCACTTTGGAGTCTGAATAAAGAGACCAAGGTCACAACAGTTTGAGCTTGTGATATAGTCCTGTGGATTTATTCTGAACATAACAAATTGGTGACGAGTAACGGATCACGAACTTTTACACGATGATTGCTGCCGTTGGTATTCTTGAGAGATTTGTTGAGGGTGATGATTGGGAGGCCTTCATTGAGTGCCTCGACCAGTACTTTGTGGCCAACAAATTGGACACGGCTCAAACAGAGATCAAGCGCAGAGCGATTCTCCTCAACCTCTGTGGGTCATCAGTATATGGCCTCCTTAAAAATTTGCTGACACCGATCAAACTAACGGACAAATCTTACACAGAGCTGTGTACGCTGGCTAAGGAACACCTCAAGCCAAAGGAGAGCATCCTGATGGCCAGGTACCGCTTTTACATGCACCGTTGCTCTGAGGGCCAGAACGTGGCGAGTTTTGTCGCCGACCTAAGATGCTTTGTGGGGCAGTGCGACTTTGCAGGATCCTTGGGGGAAATGTTGCGGGACTTTTTTGTGCTTGGAATTGGCCATGAGGTCATCCTTCACAAACTGCTGTCTGTCGAATCCCTAGATCTGAGCAAGGTCACCACGAGCGATAACATGAAACAGACATCTTCTCAGAATCAAAGTTCACCGGCAAGTACCGTGCACAAAATAATGTTTTCAGCAGGCAGAACGGCACAGGGCAGGGCCTACACGATTGCAGAGGCCAGACCTAGGCCTAAAGTGACTCAGAGTCCACCGTGGGGAATGAATGCGTATCCATTAGCACCATGTTGGCGCTGCGGGGGCAACCCATAGAGCTCATCAATGTCGATTCAAGCCCTATGTGTGCAAGGGCTGTGGAACAATGGGGCACCTCCAGCAAATGTGCAAACGATCTGTGACTCACCACGTGGCAGAGTCAGGAGAGGACGACCGATCCAGCGAGGATCACGATGAATGAGCAGGAGAGGCAACTGAACCTGAGGATGAAGAGGAAGTATGTGGGATACACACCTTCACCACCAAAAGCCCTCCGATACTGTTAAAAGTTGAACTCAATGGCACTCCAGTCTCCATGGAACTAGACACGGGGGCGAGTCAATCAGTTATGAGCCAGAAGGCATTTGAGAGGCTGTGGGGTGACAAAGCACAGCGACCCAAGCTAATCCCGATTCAGGCAAAGCTGTGCACCTACATGAAGGAACTGATGCCAGTTATTGGTAGTGCGGACATAAGAGTATTCCATGAGGGAGCAGTGCACGATTTACCACTGTGGATTGTTTCAGGTGATGGGCCAACGCTGCTTGGCAGGAGGTGGATGGGACTGGGAAGACCTCTGCGTACCTTCTCTGGCGAATGAGGTCTCCCCTTCTCAAAGGCTAAACCAGGCATCGAAGTGCCGATCCATTTACAGATCCCCGAGGCATAGGCCGCTCATCACAACCACGAGGAGGTAAAGTTCAACCGAGCAGCAGTACAGGCGCGGTACCCACCACCCGAAGCCGATGACCTCTTCGCGACGATGGAAGAGGCTCCAGGTCGACCATGTGGAGTGGGACTCTGGCCGAAACGATCCGAATGCGTCTCCCCGACGCCAGAGGCAAAATACCTGGGGAGGAAGATCACGGTAGTCGGCATCACAGACACTGACGAGAGGGCGTGCAGACCACGGGATGAGAGTGCGTCCAGACCACGGGACGAGAAGGTGCGTCCAGACCACGGGACGAGAAGGTGCGTGCAGACCACGGGACGAGAGAGCGTCCAGAACATGGGAGGTCGCCGCAACAGAACGGAGGAATGCGTCGCTCAGCAAGAAAGACAACTGGGTTTGGGGCAAAGGCAAAGGGGTGGCCGCTGTGAAGGCCAAGAACCCACTACACTCCAATAAATTGTGTGCATTATGTAACCCTTGTGAGCGGTCTTTCGCGGCAAATGATGTACCATTATATGGGGTTGGGGGTAGTTTACAACAAGCCAAAGTAGCAGGCGAACATCAACCGGTATATGTATCTGACAAAGCACTTGTAACAAGTGATGTGTTATCACATGGGGTCAGGTGTGTTGTACAGCAAGCCAAGTAGCGGACGAACGTCAACCAGTTGTACATGTATCTAACAGTATTTGTAGCAAGTGAGATGTTATCGCACAGGGTCGGGAGTGTTGTGCAGCAAGCAAAAGTAGCGGGCGAGCCCCAAACGATTGAACATGTATCCAATAAGTTAAACAAAGCAGCAGCCTGTGTTTATGGGACTAAAGAGACGTACCAAAGAGTGTCCCAATATGTGCTCGAGTCAGACAAGCTGCTCATCCCACAAGCTCGGGAGAGCAGAGGCACCATTGTCGATGCATTGTCTTTTGAGAATGTCTAAAACTGTGCACTGTAACATGATGTGCCACAGGCCAGGCACTGAGAGCGGCACTAATGCCCTCAGTTAGCTACTGTTACCCCCCACCAGGGTGGAAATGGCGCAGCCTGCAGACCCACTCGCGGTTGTGGAAGTGCTAGAAAGCGAGGGGTCAACCATAATGGCCCCCCAGCTTAGGACCTGGAACAGCCAGGATCCCACGTTACCGCCTGCCAAAGGTGAACAGCTAGACGGGATGTGGCAACCTATCCGTCGCAGAGACGAAAGACCCATCCCAACGTTGCAAAGTAAGGCAGGGTAGCTACACACAGTCGGTGGTCCTGGGTCCCCATCCCACAGCCCAAGGTCCACGGGGAACACTAGGACCACTACCGAAAGTTTCAAGGCCATTGCGGCCATCCTGGGCTTGCCAGACCTCAGGGTCAGCGAAAATAGCCTGGAGCAGGCAGCCCAAATCACTAAACATAGCACCACGTGTGTCACGGTAGACTCCCTGCAGACCCAACTATCCTGGGTGCTACGCAGTCACCAGACCGAATCACTCAGAACCGAGCCTTCCATATGCCATCAGCAGAGAATGCACCATAATTGCACGGCTCCTCCACGCGACATCAGAATAAGTGATGTTGACCATGTTCAGGGCCCCAGTTGGGCCACTAGCACCGCATTAGCCAAGGGGGGGAATGGCGTGTATGTGATGAAAACAGAGCGTTTGATTGTGAAACCATGTACCGAACGAGTAAAGCATTTGGACAAGACCAAACTGCGAACGACAGATAACCAGGAAGTACTGTGAAAGGACCTGGCCCCCAGCGACCCACTAACACGATCAACTGCGCCGTCAACCACGAGGATGAACCCACCACGTCAGGACTTCAACCCAGGCGATCGACCCAGGGACGCGGGGCGCCAGATCGGCTCAACTTGCAAATAACTTGCACATAAGACTTTGGGGGGGAGTGATGTTATGTATGTATGTAAACCTTACCAAAATGTAAGACTTGCCACTAGGGGGCACACCTGCGGGAGACCTAAGGGTCACCTGTGTACCCTGGGGCAAGCGGGTATAAAAGGGGATTCACTATATTGCTTCCTCACTCTGGAATCTGAATAAAGAGACCAAGGTCACAACAGCTTGAGCTTGCGATATAGTCCTGTGGATTTATTATGACCATAACACAGATTGCAATTTTTCTCCATTTAAATTATAAAGTGCTGCAGTACTGAGGGACCTGGGGGTCCTTGTGCATGAAACACAAAACGTTAGTATGCAGGTACAGCAAGTAATCAGGAAGGCAAATGGAATGTTAGCCTTTATTGCAAGGGGGATAGAGTATAAAAGCAGAGAAGTCCTGCTACAACTGTACAGGGAAGGCCACACCTGGAGTACTGTGTACAGTTTTGGTCTCCATATTTAAGGAAGGATGTACTTGCATTGGAGGCTGTTCAGAGAAGGTTCACTAGGTTGATTCCGGAGAAGAGGGGGTTGACTTATGAGGATAGGTTGAGTAGGTTGGACCTATACACATTGGAGTTCAGAAGAATGAGAGTTGATCTTATTGAAACTGATAAGATAATGAGGGGGCTCAACAAGGTGGATGCAGAGAGGATATTTCTACTCATAGGGGAAACTAAAACTAGGAGACATAGTCTTAGAATAAGGGGCCGCCCATTTAAAACTGAGATGAGAATTTTCTTCTCTCAAAGGGTTGTAAACCTGTGGAATTCTCTGCCCCAGAGAGCTGTGGACGCTGGGTCATTGAATATATATTAAAGCAGAGATAGACAGACTTTTGAGTGATAAGGGGGTAAAGGGTTATGGGGAACGGGCAGGGAAGTGGAGCTGAGTCCATGATCAGACCAGCCATGATCTTATTGAATGGCGGAGCAGGCTCGAGGGGCCAAATGATCTACTCCTGCTTCTATTTCTTATGTTCCTCTCCTCTAGTCCTCTGCTGCTCTCTTCTGTTATGTGCCATCTTGGCCTGCAAAAGAAAGGAACTCTTGTGAGTAAGAGTCCAGCTATATATGTGGAAGATATGCCTGCAGTGATTGAATAGCTGTGAATGTAGGCAAGGCGTAAGATGAGAACGTGAGTGTGAGTATCTGCAGATGCTTGGTGGTTGAGTGGTGTGGAACAGTGTGCACAGACAGAGGTTGAGAGGCTGTTATGGAGGAGGTTGAATGTTTTCCTGCACTGGATGAGGCCAACACCCCCTGGGCCTTCTCTTTCTACATGGCATGGAAAACCTGCTTAGATTGCCTCCTACCCGATGCAGGGAACAACGACTCCCTCTGTTATGTATGCAATAAAAGTACAAACTGAGTACTGTTTAACTGAACAAGGTACAACCTTGGCTCTGCTTTATTACAGCCCAAAGTGCCTGACTCATAAAATGGCTGGCCTTTTATACCAGAGCAGCACCATGTGCGTGCTGCTCAGTGGTCTCCAACAATGACACCACCTGGTGGCTACAAACAGCATGTACATACATGACAATACCCTCCTCTGAGATCTTATCACAGTCTTTCACAGGTTGAAACGGTCTGGTGCTTTACGCTCAGTTCGATTCCGGCCTTGGGTGAATGTGCGGAGTCTGTTGTGGCTGGTGGCTGGATAGCTGACTTGTTGGGGGTGGCAGTGGCCATATCAGGAATTGCAAGTCCACTTTTATTGAACAAGTCCGTGATGGGAATTCCGGGTTCACTGATGACTCTTGAGTCCACTGAAGGCTGCTGGTAGTTTGGTTGGTCGCCGACAGTTTCTTCGTCCGACTGCTCTGGCTCGTCTGTGTGCTTCAGCTTTGTTTGATCCATGTGTTTCCTGCAAGTTTGCCCATTCTTGAGCTTAATAACAAATAATCTGTTGCCCTCCTTGGCCATGACCGTACCAGCAATCCATTTGGGACCCTGACCATAATTCAACACATATACAGGATCATTAATAGAAATCTCGCGTGACACAGTTTTGACTTTGTCTTCTGTATTCAACATGGTTACTTAAATCCGGGTGTACAAAAGATAACTTGGTCTTAAGACCTCTTTTCATCATGAGTTCAGCAGGTGAGACTCCTGTGAGTGTGTGGGGTCTTGTCCTGTAACTCAGCAGTATGCAAGACAAGCGGGTCTGCAGTGACCCTTGGGTTACTCTCCTCATGCTTTGCTTGATAATTTGCACTGCACGTTTTGCTTGCCCATTGCATGCAGGCTTGATCGGTGCTGACCTTACATGTTTTATGCCATTAAGTTTTACAAACTTCTGAAACTCCTGACTGGTGAAGCAAGACCCATTGTCACTCATCACTATGTCAGGCAGATCATGTATCCCGAACATGACATTGAGATTCTCAATGGTTGCCGTGGACGTAGTGTATGACATGATTATGCATTCTATCCACTTCAAACAAGTATCCGCCACCACTAAAAACATCTTGCCCAGGAAGGGACCTGCAAAATCTGCATGGATGGCCATGACCACAGACTCAGCAGCGATTCCGCTGGTGCTTTACTGAGCTGCATGCAGGTGTTGCACTGATGCACGCATGCTTCCAGATCAGAATCAATTCCTGGCCACCATACGTGGGACCTGGCAATGGCCTTCATCATCACTATACCAGGATGTGTGCTGCGTAACTCACGCACAAATTTCTCTCTCCCTTTCTTCGGCATTACAACTCAATTGCCCCACAATATGCAGTCTGCTTGAATAGACAGTTCGTCCTTGTGACGAATGTACTGTTTGGCCTCCTCGCACATTTGCTTAGGTATGGCAGACCAATCCCCTTTGAGGATGCAACCCTTTACCACCGATAATATCGGGTCCTGGCTGTTCCAGGTCTTAACTTGTTAAATCTGCTGGTTGTGGCATTTCCACCTCCGGTGTGGGCAACGGCAACCGGCTCAAAGCATCGGCATAATTCTCTGTGCCAGGTCTGTGGCAAATGACATCTGGGCAGATAATGTCAGCGCCCACCTTTGGATGCGGGATGAAGCGTTGGTATTGATACCTTTGCTCTCAGAAAACAATGAAATGAGCGGCTTGTGATCGGTCTCTAATTCAAACCTCAGACTGAACAGATATTGCTGCATCTTTTTAACACCGTACACACACGCTAACCTTTTTGTACCATACTGTAGGCTCTTTCTGCTTTAGACAAACTTTTGGATGCATATGCGACAGGTTGAAGTTTCCCCGACTCATTGGCTTGTTGTAACACGCAACCAATTCCATATGACGATGTGTCAGGCCAAAACTAAATGTTTACATGGGTCATAATGTACCAGCAGCTTGCTCGAGCAAAGCAGATTGGTGGCTTTCTCGAAAGCTCTGTCTTGCAATGAGCCCCACACCCAGTTGCTGCCTTTTCTAAATAGCATGTGCAGTGGTTCAAGTAAGGTGCTCAATTTAGGTAGGAAGTTACCAAAGTAGTTGAGTAGATCCAGGAACGAATGCAGCTCCGTCACGTTCTGCGGCTTGGATGCATTCTTGATGGCTTTGGTTTTCACGTCAGTAGGTCTGATGCCATCAGCGGCAATTTTCCTCCCGAGGAATTCGACCTCCGGTGCCATGAAGACGCACTTCGAATGTTTAAGTCTGAGTCCCACACTGTCCAAACGCAGTAGAACCTCTTCCAAGTTGTTCAGATGTTCCTTGGAGTCACGGCTGGTGATCAGGATGTCATCTTGGAACACGCTGGTGGTAAAAACAGAGAGACAGACTATTATCTGAATGGTGACAGATTAGGAAAAGGGAAGGTGCAACGAGACCTGGGTGTCATGGTACATCAGTCATTGAAGATTGGCATGCAGGTACAGCAGGCGGTTAAGAAAGCAAATGGCATGTTGGCCTTCGTAGCGAGGGGATTTGAGTACAGGGGCAGGGAGGTGTTGCTACAGTTGTACAGGGCCTTGGTGAGGCCACACCTGGAGTATTGTGTACAGTTTTGGTCTCCTAACTTGAGGAAGGACATTCTTGCTATTGAGGGAGTGCAGCGAAGATTCACCAGACTGATTCCCGGGATGGTGGGACTGACCTATCAAGAAAGACTGGATCAACTGGGCTTGTATTCACTGGAGTTCAGAAGAATGAGAGGGGACCTCATAGAAACGTTTAAAATTCTGACGGGTTTAGACAGGTTAGATGCAGGAAGAATGTTCCCAATGTTGGGGAAGTCCAGAACCAGGGGTCACAGTCTAAGGATAAGGGGTAAGCCATTTAGGACCGAGATGAGGAGAAACTTCTTCACCCAGAGAGTGGTGAACCTGTGGAATTCTCTACCACAGAAAGTAGTTGAGGCCAATTCACTAAATATATTCAAAAGGGAGGTAGATGAAGTCCTTACTACTCGGGGGATCAAGGGGTATGGCGAGAAAGCAGGAAGGGGGTACTGAAGTTGAATGTTCAGCCATGAACTCATTGAATGGCGGTGCAGGCTAGAAGGGCTGAATGGCCTGCTCCTGCACCTATTTTCTATGTTTCTATGTTTCTACGACAGTTCTGGGAACGGACTTCAGTAGACTTTCCATATTCCTCTGGAATATTGCAACAGCCGAGCAAATTCCAAACGGGCATCTGTGGTAAATAAACAGTCCTTTGTGCATGTTAACGCATGTAAACCTCTTCGACATCTCGACCAACTCTTGCGTCATATAGGCCGACGTCAAGCCCAGTTTTGTGAACGACTTCCCTCCAGCTAGCGTCGCAAACACGTCATCAGCCTTCGATAACGAGTACTGATCTTGTTTCGAAACCCAATTGATCGTAGCCTTGTAGTCTCCACAGATTCTGACTGTGCCATCACTTTTCAGCACAGGAACAATGAGGCAGGCCCATTCATTAAATTCAACCGGTGATATGATCCCTTCACGCTGGAGTCTGTCCAGTTCAATTTCGACCTTCTTCATCAGATATGGCACTGCTCGAACTTTATGATGGACGGGTCTTGCATCTGAGTCCACGTGAATCTGCACCTTGGCTCCCGTGAAGTTGCCGATACCCGGTTGGAACAGCGAGGGGAACTTGCTCAATACTTGGACACAAGTAACTTCCTCCGACGACAATGCCTTTATGTCGTTCTCGTCGCATCTGATTTTCTCCAACCAGCTCCTGCCGAGCAGCATTGGGTCATTGCCTGGAACAATCCACAGTGGTAACTCGTGAACCGCACCGATATACGACACATTAATTTGTGCACTGCCAATCACCTTTATCAGTTCTTTGGTGTATGTGCACAGCTTGGCGTTAACAGGGCTCAGCCTGGGCCACAGAGTCTTAGTATCCCACAGCTTATTAAATGCCCTCTCGTTTATGATCAATTGACTCGCCCCTGTGTCCAGTTCCAACGATACCAGTATCCTGTTAAACTTCACATTAATCAAAATTGGTTTACTCTTGATTATCCAATCGTGCTCATTTTGCAAACAACGGTTCTTGTATTCTCGTCGCCAAATGTTATGTATGCAATAAAGATACAAACTGAGTACTGTTTAACTGAACAAGGTACAACCTTGGCTCTGCTTTATTATGGCCCAAAGTACCTGACTCACAAAATGGTTGGCCTTTTGTAGCAGAGCAACACCATGTGCGTGCTGCTCAGTGGCCTCCAACAATGACACCATCTGGTGGCTACAAACAGCATGTACATACATGATAGTATCCTCCTTGTCCTCCGTGCCCCCACCAATGTCTCCGGAGCCATCGTTAAAACGTGTGGCTCTCTCCCTTGAAGGAGGATTAGGTTCACAGATCACTGACCCAAGTGCAGCAATGCTGAAAATGAGCAGCAGCATGTGCAAATGACCTCCCATTTAAGAGCCAGATCGAACTGGAGTCAAGGATTGTAGGCTGATTGCTGAATGGAAGTCAGCTGAAATTGGGTAACTGGCTGAGAATAGCACCCTGCAGCGCCCAGCTGAGGCCTCATTTACCACTCCCTTTACTCTCACTTCTGGGGCAAAAAAGCCGAATTTCACACAATTTGGCAAGGCAAGGCATATCGTTGGGCACTAAATTTTCTAAAAATATAAGTAACCGCCTCAAATGGGGCGATACCGAATTTCATCCCCCTTATGTCTGTGAGGCATGATAAATACATGCATTATGCTTTACTGTTGTATTGGATTAGCCATGTGTGATTAGTTATGTATATTTGTGAGTCTTGATAGCTAAACATAGTAGATAACTGCTTATGTTTCACTTCTGTTTCTGTTGTGTTTTGTCTTTGTTAAATATAGGCCTGGAAGAAGCAAGCGATATTGTTTTGCACTTGATACCTCTCAAGTCCTTAATAGAAGATTTAGAGCAAACAGATTATGCAGACGTAAGCAGAATCACTTCCGTGGTGGGGGTGGGATGGATATTGGGAGCAGGGGTGGGGGATGGGCGGGGTGGTGTGGGGCCGGGGGTGGGGGCGCATTGGGGCGTTAAGGGGGACAGGGTAGGGGACGGGGTGGCGTTAGCGGGGGTGTGGGCGGTGGTAGGAATCTAGGAACGATCAACATTCTCTTAGGGAATGTTTTGGGAGGTAGTGGAGGTAATTGGCTCTCTAGAAACTAAAACTTCAGTTAATCATGGTTTAATATCTATTCATGGAATCATAGAATGTTTACAGCCAGTGCCAGCTCCCTGCAAGAGCACTTCAGCTAGTTCCACTCCCCGCCTTTTCCCTGTATCCCTGCACTTTTTTTTCTTCAGTTATTTATTTATTCAATTCCCTTTTGTAAATCACAATGGGTCTGCCTACACCACTCTTTCAGGCAGTGGATTCCAGATCCTAACCACTCGCTGCGTAAATGTTTTTTCCTCATGTCGCTTTTGTTTTTTTTGCCAATCACCTTAAATCTGTATCCTCTGGTTCTCAAACCTTCCGCCAATGGGAACAGTTTCTCTTTATTTACTCTGTCTAGACCCATCATGATTTTGAACATCTGTATCAAATCTCCTCTCAACCTTTTCTCTGCTCCAAGGAGAATAACTGCAGCTTCTCTAGCCTGGGCACATAAGTGAAGTCCCTCATCCCTGGAACATAGAAACAAACATAGAAAATAGGTGCAGGAGTAGGCCTTTCGAGCCTGCACCACCATTCAATAAGATCATGGCTGATCATTCACCTCAGTACACCTTTTCTGCTTTCTCTCCATTACCCTTGATCTCTTTAGCCGTTAGGGCCATATCTAACTCCCTCTTGAATATATCCAACGTACTGGCATCAACAACTCTCTGCGGTAGGGAATTCCATAGGTTAACAACTCTCTGAGTGAAGAAGTTTCTCCTCATCTTAGTCCTAAATGGCTTACCCCTTATCCTTAGACTGTGTCCCCTGGTTCTGGACTTCCCCAACATCGGGAGCATTCTTCCTGCATCTAACCTGTCCAGTCCCGTCAGAATTTTATATGTTTCTATGAGATCTCCTCCAGCGAATACAGTCGCAGTCGATCCAGTCTCTCTTCATATGAACCATTCTCGTAAATATTTTCTCCACCCTCTCTGAGGCCTTCACATCCTTCCTAAAATGCGGTGCCCAGAATTGGACACAATAATCTAGTTGAGGCCGAACATATGTTTTATAAAGGTTCATAATAACTTCCTTGCTTTTGTACTCTATGTCTCTGTTTATGCAGCCCAGGATCCCTTTTGTTTTTTAACCGCTTTCTCAACTTACTCTGCCACCTTCAAAGATTTCTGGACATATATCCCCAGGTCTCTCTGGTCATGCACCCCCCTTAGAATTGTACCCTTTAGTTTATATTGCCTCTCCTTGTTCTTCCTACCAAAATGTATCACTTTTCTGCATTAAATTTCATCTGCCACGTGTCCGCCCAGTTCACCAGCCTGTTTATGTCTTCTTGAAGTCTATCACTATCCTCCTCACTGTTCACCCTACTTCCAAGTTTTGTGTCATCTGCAAATTTTGAAATTGTGCCCTGTACACCCAAGTCCAAGTCATTAATATATATCAAGAAAAGCAGTGATCCCAGTACCAATGCCAGGGGAACACCACTATATATCTTACTCCAGTCTGAAAAACAATCGCTCACCCCAATCTCTGTTTCGTGTCACTTAGCCAATTTTGTATCCATGCTGCCATTGTCCCTTTTATTCCATAGGCTTCAACTTTTCTGGCAAGCCTATTATTTGGCACTTTATCAAACGCCTTTTGGAAGTTCATGTACACCACGTCAACCACATTGCCGTGATCCACCCTCTCTGTTATTTCATCAAACATAATTTCCCTTTAACACCCGTGCTGGCTTTCCTTAATTGATCCACACTTGTCCAAGTTACTGTTAATTTTGTCCCGGATTATCGTTTCTAAAAGCTTCCCCACTACCGAGGTTAAACTGACTGGCCTGTCGTTGCTGGGTTTATCGTTACACCCTTTTTTGATCAAGCTTATAACATCTGCAATTCTCAAGTCCTCTGGCACCACCCTCGTTTCTAAGGAGGATTAGAAAATTATGGAAAATACCTCTGCAATTGTTTCCTTCAAAGTCCTCAGCGTTCTAGGATGCATCCCATCTGGTCCTGGTGACTCATCTACTTTAATTGCAACCAGCCTTTTTAGTACTTTCTCTTTATCAATTTATATGCCACCCAATATCTCCTCTACCTCCTTCTTCATTATGGCTATTGAAGCATCTTTTTCACTGGTTGGGGCCAGTGTCCTGGCGAATTGAATAATTGGGCTGTAGATAGGGCTTTAAAGTAAATAATAGGGGGGGCGGGGGGGGGAAGGAATCTGGTGAATGGAAATTTAAAAAGTCAGGGAAAGGAGAAGGCCAAAGTGCAGGGTTGCAATAGGGGTAATGATAACCAGAGTCTGACAGGAAGGGACTGAGCGTATACATATAAGACAAAATTAAAAGCTCTATATCTGAACGCACGTAACATTCGTAACAAGATAGATGAGTTGATGGCACAAATAGAAATAAATGGGTATGATCTGATTGTCATTATAGAGACGTGGTTGCAAGGTGATCAAGGGAACTGAATATTCAGGGGTATTTGCCATTTTGTAGGGATAGCAAGAAAGGAAAAGGAGGTAGGATAGCTCTGTTAATAAGGGATGAAATCAGTACAGTAGTGAGAAATTATATTGGCTCAGAAGACCAAGATGTAGAATAGGTTTGGGTGGAGATAAGAAATAATAAGGGAAATAAGTCACTGGTGGGAATGGTCTACAGGCCCTCAAACAGTAGCCACATTGTAGGATAGAGTATAAATCAAGAAATAATGAAGGCTTGTAAGAAAGATACGGCAATAATCATGGGCGCTTTTAATCTTCATGTTGATTGGATAAATCAAATTTGGCAAAAGTAGCCTTGAGGAAGAGTTTTCTGGAACAATACATTGTGGAACCAACCAGGGAGCAGACTATTTTAGAACTGTCAATGTGTAATGAGTCTGGATTAATTAATAATCTCGTAGTGAAGGATCCTCTTAGGAAGAGTGATCATAGCATGGTAGAATTTCAAATTCAGTTTGCGGGTGAGAAAGCTAGGTGTCAAACTAGTGTCCTGAACTTAAATAAAGGTAATTACAAAGGTATGAAGGCAGAGTTGGTTAAAGTGGACTGGGAAAATATATGTAGAAAAGCAGTGGCAAACATTTAAGGAGATATCTCATAACTCTCAGAGAAAGAAAGACTCTGGGCCCAAAATTGGTGGACTTACCATCCGCTGTGGTGGTCTCCCTGGTTTCTGGGCGCTCTCCCCTCCGAGCAAGTTTGATGAAGTCCTCCAGTCGGCGGGGAGAGAAGATCACTGGGTACCGTCTGCTGGCATGCGCCGGCATGCAACGCCCACAAGAGTCCTCCTGCCTGCTGCGTTGCCAGTTTGGTCTGGGCTGTCCTCCGCTCCAGTAGGGGAAAAAACCGCCGTGTGGAGGCAGGTCTTACCTCAACAGTAGGTATGAAGACCTGCAAAAAAAGGTTAGTGCACTTTTCTTTAATTTATTTTGCAGGGATTTAGGTAGATGGGGGTCCCCTGAAGGATTTCTGATGTTCTTTTTTGTTTTGAAAATTTTTTATTTTATCAGTTCTCCCCCCCGCTCCCTGGACCCGACTCAATCCTCGGCGGTACTTCGCTGAGGATTGCGTTTGTCGCTCAGAATGGGAGCTACCGCCCGCTGCCGCCCAGAATCGGCGTGCAAGGCACATTTTTGCCGCCTGGCGGTCTTTCGTACATCTTTTCATGAAACTTTCGCCCAAAGTCGTCATCATCATCATAGGTAGTCCCTTGGAATCGAGGAAGACTTGCTTCCACTCTTAAAATTAGTTCTTAGGTGGCTGTACAGTCCAATACGAGAACCACAGTCTCTGTCACAGGTGGGACAGATAGCCGTTGAGGGAAGGGGTGGGTGGGACTGGTTTGCCGCACGCTCTTTCCACTGCCTGCGCCTGATTTCTGCATGCTCTCGACGACGGTCTTTGGCCAGGGACTCACAGGTGTCATTGGGGATGTTGCACTTTGTCAGGGAGGCTTCGAGGGTGTCCATGTAACGTTTCCGCTGCCCACCCTTGGCTCGTTTGCCGTGAAGGAGTTCTGAGTAGAGCGTTTGCATTGGGAGTCTCGTGTCTGGCATGCGAATTATGTGGCCTGCCCAGTGGAGCTGATCAAGTGTGGTCAGTGCTTCAATGCTGGGGATGTTGGCCTGGACGAGGACGCTAACGTTGGTGCGTTTGTCCTCTCAAGGGATTTGTAGGCTCTTGCGGAGACATCATTGGTGGTATTTCTCCAGCGACTTGAGATGTCTACTGTACATGGTCTATGTTTCTGAGCCATACAGGAGGGCGGGTATTACTACAACCCTGTAGTACCATCAGGATCTCAGCAGTCCTTTCGACAGTATTTACACGGAACTTAGCTTTCACCAAACTCAGGCCCTCTAAGAGAAGGATGAACCATCCGTGGCTAACTAAGGAATTAAAGGATGGTATCAAATTGAAAACAAAGGCATACGATGTTGTGAAGAATAGTGGAAGGCCAGAGGATTGGGACATTTTTAGAAACCAGCACAGGACGACTAAAAACATGATAAAGAGAGAGAAGATAGTTTATGAGAGTAAACTAACAAGAAATATAAAAACAGACAGTAAGAGCTACAGGAAGTGAGCAGCTAAAGTAAATGCTGGTCACTTAGATGACGAGACTGGGGAATTAATAAGGGGAAACAGGAAAATGGTGAAGACTTTGAACACATATTTTGTATTGGTCTTTATGATAGAAGACACAAAAAGCATCTCAAGGGGCCATTGGGGGAGGGGGAAATTAAAACAATCACTATCACGAAAGAAAAAGTACGAGGCAAATTAATGGGACTAAAGGTGGATAAGTCCCCTGTACCTGATGGCCTGTATCCTAGGGTCTTAAAAGAGATGGCTGCAGAGATAGTGGATGTATTGGTTGTAATCTGCCAAAATTCCCTGGATTCTGGAGAGGTCCCAGCGGACTGGAAAACTGCAAATGTAACGGCCCTATTTAAGAAAGGAGGAGACAGAAAGCAGGAAACATACAAACATAGAAAATAGGTGCAGGAATAGGCCATTCGGTCCTTCGAGCCTGCACCACCATTCAATATGATCATGGCTGATCATTTTTGCAACTTTAGTACCCCATTCCTGCTTTCTCTCTTTCCCTTTCGTAAGGGCCACATCGAACCCCCGTTTGAAGAGATCTAACGAATTGGCCTCAACAACTTTCTGTGGTAGAGAATTCCACAGGTTCACAATTCTCTGAGTGAAGAAGTTTCTCCTCATCTCGGTCCGAAATGGCTTATCCCTTACCCTTAAACTATGACCCCTGGTTCTGGACTTCCCCAACATCGGGAGCATTCTTCCTGCATTGAACCTGTCCAATCCCGTCATAATTTTATATGTTTCTATGAGATCCCGTCTCATTCTTCTAAATTCCAGTGAATATAAGCCTAGTCGATCCAGTCTTTCTTCATATGTCAATCCTGCCATCCTGGGAATCAGTCTGGTGAACCTTCGCTGCACTCCCTCAATAGCAAGAATGTCCTTCCTCAGATTAGGAGACCAAAACTGTACACAATATTCAAGGTGTGACCTCACCAAGGCCCTGTACAACTGCAGTAAGAGCTTCCTATACTCAAATCCTCTCGCTATGAAGGCCAATGTGCCATTTGCCTTCTTCATTGCCTGCTGTATCTGCATGCCACCTTTCAATGACTGATGTACCATGACACCCAGGTCTCGTTGCACCTCCGCTTTTCCTAATTTGTCACCATTCAGATAATATTCTGCCTTCGTGTTTTTGCCACCAAAGTGGATAACCTCACATTTATCTACATTATACTGCACCTGCCATGCATTTGCCCATTCACCTAACCTGTCCAAGTCACTCTGCAGCCACTTAGCATCCTCACAGCTCACGCTGCCACCCAGCTTAGTATCATAGAAACATAGAAAATAGGTGCAGGAGTAGGCCATTCGACCCTTCGAGCCTGCATCGCCATTCAATGAGTTCATGGTTGAACATGCAACTTCAGTACCCCATTCCTGCTTTCTCGCCATACCCCTTGATCCCCCTAGTAGAAAGGACTACATCTAACTCCTTTTTGAATATATTTAGTGAATTGGCCTCAACAACTTTCTGTGGTAGAGAATTCCACAGGTTCATCACTCTCTGGATGAAGAAGTTTCTCATCTCAGTCTTAAATGGCTTACCCCTTATCT
The DNA here is from genome assembly GCF_044704955.1 of Pristiophorus japonicus. Classification (NCBI taxonomy): domain Eukaryota; kingdom Metazoa; phylum Chordata; class Chondrichthyes; family Pristiophoridae; genus Pristiophorus; species Pristiophorus japonicus. Next base: position 121,584,663 of record NC_091992.1, read on the forward strand.
TCAGACTGTGACCCCTGGTTCTGGACTTCCCCAACATTGGGAACATTCTTCCTGCATTTAACCTGTCTAAACCCGTCAGAATTTTAAACGTTTCTATGAGATCCCCTCTCATTCTTCTGAACTCCAGTGAATACAAGCCCAGTTGATCCAGTCTTTCTTGATATGTCAGTCCCGCCATCCCGGGAATCAGTCTGGTGAACCTTCGCTGCACTCCCTCAATAGCAAGAATGTCCTTCCTCAATTTAGGAGACCAAAACTGTACACAATACTCCAGGTGTGGCCTCACCAAGGCCCTGTACAACTGTAGCAACACCTCCCTGCCCCTGTACTCAAATCCCCTCGCTATGAAGGCCAACATGCCATTTGCTTTCTTAACCGCCTGCTATACCTGATGCCAACCTTCAATGACTGATGTACCATGACACCCAGGTCTCGTTGCACCTCCCCTTTTCCCAATCTGTCACCATTCAGATAATATCTGTCTCTCTGTTTTTACCACCAAAGTTATCCACATTATACTTCATCTGCCATGCATTTTCCCACTCACCTAACCTATCCAAGTCACTCTGCAGCCTCATAGCATCCTCCTCGCAGCTCACACTGCCACCCAACTTAGTGTCATCTGCAAATTTGGAGATACTACATTTAATCCCCTCGCCTAAATCATTAATGTACAATGTAAACAGCTGGGGCCCCAGCACAGAACCTTGCGGTACCCCACTAGTCACTGCCTGCCATTCTGAAAAGTACCCATTTACTCCTACTCTTTGCTTCCTGTCTGACATCCAGTTTTCAATCCACGTCAGCACACTACCCCCAATCCCATGTGCTTTAACTTTGCACGCAAATCTCTTGTGTGGGACTTTGTCGAAAGCCTTCTGAAAGTCCAAATACACCACATCCACTGGTTCTCTCTTGTCCACTCGACTGGAAACATCCTCAAAAAATTCCAGAAGGTTTGTCAAGCATGATTTCCCTTTCACAAATCCATGCTGACTTGGACCTATCATGTCACCTCTTTCCAAATGCGCTGCTATGACATCCTTAATAATTGATTCCATCAATTTACCCACTACTGATATCAGGCTGACCAGTCCATAATTCCCTGTTTTCTCTCTCCTTTTTTAAAAAGTGGGGTTACATTGGCTACCCTCCACTCCATAGGAACTGATCCAGAGTCTATGGAATGTTGGAAAATGACTGTCAATGCATCCGCTATTTCCAAGGCCACGTCCTTAAGTACTCTGGGATGCAGACCATCAGGCCCTGGGGATTTATCGGCCTTCAATCCCATCAATTTCCCCAACACAATTTCCCGACTAATAAGGATTTCCCTCAGTTCCTCCTTCTTACTTGATCCTCTGACCCCTTTTATATCCGAAAGGTTGTTTGTGTCCTCCTTAGTGAATACCAAACCAAAGTACTTGTTCAATTCGTCTGCCATTTCTTTGTTCTCAGTTATGACTGCCCCTGATTCTGACTGCAGGGGACCTACGTTTGTCTTTACTAACCTTTTTCTCTTCACATATCTATAGAAGCTTTTGCAGTCCGTCTTAATGTTCCTTTCAAGCTTCCTCTCGTACTCTATTTTCCCTGCACTAATCAAACCCTTTGTCCTCCTCTGCTGAGTTCTAATTTTCTCCCAGTCCCTGGGTTCACTACTATTTCTGGCCAATTTGTATGCCACTTCCTTGGCTTTAATACTATCCCTGATTTCCCTTGATAGCCACGGTTGAGCCACCTTCCCTTTTTTATTTTTTACGCCAGACAGGGATGTACAATTGTTGTAGTTCATCCATGTGGTCTCTAAATGCCTGCCATTGCCCATCCACTGTCAACCCCTTAAGTATTATTCGTCAATCTATCCTAACCAATTCACGCCTCATACCTTCAAAGTTACCCTTCTTTAAGTTCTGGACCATGGTCTCTGAATTAACTGTTTCATTCTCCATCCTAATGTAGAATTCCACCATATTATGGTCACTCTTCCCCAAGGGGCCTCGCACAACGAGATTGCTAATTAATCCTCTCTCATTACACAACACCCAGTCTAAGATGGCCTTGCCCCGAGTTGGTTCCTCGACATATTGGTCTAGAAAACCATCCCTTATGCACTCCAGGAAATCCTGCTCCACCGTATTGTTTCCAGTTTGGTTAGCCCAATCTATATGCATATTAAAGTCACCCATGATAACTGCTGCACCTTTATTGCATGCACCCCTAATTTCCTGTTTGATGCCCTCCCCAACATCACTACTACTGTTTGGAGATCTGTACACAACTCCCACTAGCGTTTTCTGCCCCTTGGTATTCCGTAGCTCCACCCATACCGATTCCACATCATCCAAGCGCATGTCTTTCCTTACAATTGCAATAATTTCCTCTTTAACCAGCAATGCCACCCCGCCTCCTTTTCCTTTCTGTCTATCCTTCCTAAATGTTGAATACCCTTGGATGTTGAGTTCCCAGCCTTGGTCACCCTGGAGCCATGTCTCCGTGATGCCAACCACATCGTATCCGTTAACTGCTATCTGCACAGTTAATTCGTCCACCTTATTCCGAATACTGCTCGCATTGAGGCACAGAGCCTTCAGGCTTGCATTTTTAACACACTTAGACCCTTTAGAATTTTGCTGCAAAGTGGCCCTTTTTGTTTTTTGCCTTGGGTTTCTCTGCCCTCCACTTTTACTCATCTCCTTTCTGTCTTTTGCGTCTGTCTCCATTTTGTTTCCCTCTGTCTCCCTGCATTGGTTCCCATCCCCCTGCCATATTAGTTTAACTCCTCCCCAACACTCCTCCAAGGACATTGGTTCCAGTCCTGCCTAGGTGCAGACCGTCTGGTTTGTACTGGTCTCACCTCCCCCTGAACTGGTTCCAATGCCCCAGGAATTTGAATCCCTCCCCGCTGCACCACTGCTCAAGCCACGGATTCATCTGAGCTATCCTGCGATTCCTACTCTGACTAACACGTGGCACTGGTAGCAATCCCGAGATTACTATTTTGAGGTCCTACTTTTTAATTTAGCTCCTAGCTCCTTAAATTCGTCTCGTAGGACCTCATCCCGTTTTTTACCTATATCGTTAGTACCAATGTGCAGCACGACAACTGGCTGTTCACATTCCCTTTTCAGAATGTCCTGCATCCGCTCCGAGACATCCTTGACCCTTGCACCAGGGAGGCAACATACCATCCTGGAGTCTCGATTGCGGCCGCAGAAACGCCGATCTATTCCCTTCACAATTGAATCCCCTATCACTATTGCTCTCCCACTCTTATTCCTCCCCTCCTGTGCAGCAGAGCCAGCCATGGTGCCATGAACTTGGCTGCTGCTGCTCCCCACTGATGAGTCATCCCCCTCAACAGTACTCAAAGCGGTGTATCTGTTTTGCAGGGGGATGACCGTAGGGGATCCCTGCACTACCTTGCACTGCTCTTCCTGTTGGTCTTCCATTCCCGATCTGGCTGTGGACCCTTTACCTGCTATAAGACCAACTCACTAAACGTGCTATTCACGTCATTCTCAGCATCGTGGATAAGAACATAAGAATTAGGAACAGGAGTAGGCCATCTAGCCCCTCGAGCCTGCTCCGCCATTCCAAAAGATCATGGCTGATCTGGCCGTGGACTCAGCTCCACTTACCCGCCCGCTCTCCGTAACCCTTAATTCCCTTATTGGTTAAAAATCTATCTATCTGTGACTTGAATACATTCAATGAGCTAGCTTCAACTGCTTCCTTGGGCAGACAATTCCACAGATTCACAACCCTCTGGGAGAAGAAATTCCTTCTCAACTCGGTTTTAAATTGGCTCCCCCATATATTGAGGCTGTGCCCCCTAGTTCTAGTCTCCCCGACCAGTGGAAACAACCTCTCTGCCTCTATCTTGTCTATCCCTTTCATTATTTTAAATATTTCTGTAAGATCACCTCTCATCCTTCTGAACTCCAACGAGTAAAGACCCAGTCTACTCAATCTATCATCATAAGGTAACCCCCTCATCTCCGGAATCAGCCTAGTGAATCGTCCCTGTACCCCATCCAAAGCTAGTATATCCTTCCTTAAGTAAGGTGACTAAAACTGCACACAGTACCCCAGGTGCGGCCTCACCAATACCCTATACAGTTGCAGCAAGACCTCCCTGCTTTTGTATGCCATCCCTCTCGCAATGAAGGCCAATATTCCATTCGCCTTCCTGATTACCTGCTGCACCTGCAAACTAACTTTTTGGGATTCATGCACAAGGACGGCCGTCCTGCAGGAACCGCTGCTCGGGAATCCGTACCTCCACGGCCGAGGTTTTATGTGGCGGTCGGAAGAGAGGGCTGTGGCTGGTGAGGTGACCAGGGTCAGGGACCTGCTCGATGGAGAGCCTGGGGATTTCCTATGGCCAGGTCTCTCCTTGTTCCCCGGTTCCTGGGGCGGAGGGGGAACCCCTTCCGCTGTCATTTCCCGACCCAGCACCATTTTTAAAAGAGCCCAGTGGGGACTCCTCTGCCGACGATCCTGGGGGTGGGATCGGGGCAGAGCCAGGGCCGGTTGGAGCGGCCGGTTGATTGGCCGTACCTTGTGCGGTCGATGGGCCGGCTGCTGGCGGCCACCTCCCGGAGGAGGACGGGGACTCGGTGGGGGACGCGGGTGAAGACCTAGAGACCACCGCCAGCGAGGCGGTGGATCTGCTCGCGGCCGCCGCCGAGACCATCCTCATTCCTGCAAAGGAACTCCGGGACTTTTTGGCCCAGAGCCGGGGTCACTGCAACCAAGCCCGACTGGCCGTGGAAAAATGGTCCGAGCCAGAGCTGATCAAGGGGTCCGTCCGCGCCGCCGTTAAAACCTTGGCCGCGGGCGGGCCCTTGACAAAGGCGCAACACCTGGAGCTGCGCGAGCTCGAGGGACTCCTCGCTGGGCTGCGGAGGGAGCGGAGTTCAACAAACGACTCCGCTCCCTCCCCCACAATAGGTTAAGGTAGAGGTTGCACTATGCTTTTGCCATGAAGATAACCATAGCCAGCCTCAACATCAACGGCGGCAGAGGGGCACGCCGCAGATTTGACAATTTTTCGCTCCTGCGGGAGGGGAAATATGCGGTGTGCTTCCTGCAAGAAACCCACACCGTTCCGGGAGACGAAGCCACGTGGCTCCTGGAATGGCAAGGAGAGGTCCGCATGAGCCACCTCACCGCCATTTCTAGTGGGGTGGCCATCTTGCTGGGCCCGCATTTTCAGCCGGAGATCTTGGGGGTCGAGGAGCCCGTGCCAGGCCGCTTGCTGCACGTAACGGTTCGCCTGGGGGACGTGCCGCTCCATCTCGTGAACATGTACGCCCCTCAGCCCGGCCCGCAGCAAACGCGCTTCTTTGAAGAGATGTCCGCTCTTCTTGGCTCCGTCGACGTTGGCGACTGCATTGTCCTCGGGGGGGATTTTAACTGCACCCTCGAGGCGAGGGACCGCTCCGGTGCCCCGCAGTGCATGACGGCGATGGAGAAGTTGAGGGACCTGGTCGGGTCCTTCGACTTGGTGGACGTCTGGCAAAATCTCCACCCCGACTCCAGCGCCTTTACTTGGGTGAGGCCTGGAGTAGGATGGTCGAGAGTCGACCACCTTTACGTGTCTCGGGCGTACGTTTCCTGCGTCCCGGCGGCCTCCATGCGGCCGGTGCCGTGTTCGGACCACCACCTGGTGTGGGCGGAGCTCGCTTCGCTCCGCGCGAGGACGGGGTCCGCGTACTGGCACTTTAACAACCGCTGCTGGAGGACGTGCGGTTCCAGGACTCGTTCCGTCGATTCTGGTCCGACTGGAGAAGGAAGCAGGGGGGCTTCCCCTCCTTGAGGCTATGGTGGGACGTGGGCAAGGCTCACGTCCGCGTCTTCTGTCAAGAGTACGCGAGGGGGTCGACCAAGAGGCGGGCGGCCAGAGTCGGGCGCCTAGAAAAAGAGGTGCTCGACCTGGAAGCCCGTCTCGGTCAAGTCGTCCAGGACCCGGCCCTGCGGACGGTGTACGAAGCGAAGAAGGCCGCGCTGAAGGACCTGCAGCTCGTCGGGTCCCGAGGCGCGTTCGTGAGGTCGCGGATCCGGTTCCTGCGGGATCTGGACCGCGGCTCCCCCTTCTTCTACTCGCTGGAAAAAAGGCAGAGTGTCCGTAAGCAGCTCTTGACGCTGCTGGCCGACGACGGCTCTCTCGTCTCGGATCCGAAGGGCGTCAACAACAGGGCCCGTGAATATTACGGGGCTCTGTTCTCTCCGGATCCGTCCAGCGAGGAAGCGCGTAGAGTTTTGTGGGAGGACCTGCCGAAGGTCAGCCCGGAGGGCGCCGAAAATCTGGAAGCTCCGCTAAGCCTGGCGGAGCTGACCGGTGCCCTCGCCCGGCTCTCGAGGGGAAAATCCCCGGGGCTGGACGGGCTGACCGTGGAGTTCCACAGGGCGTTCTGGGACGTCCTGGGGAGCGACTACGCGCGGGTCCTGGGGGAAAGTCTGGCGACCGGGGAGATGCCCCTCTCTTGGCGCAGGGCAGTCATCGTCCTGCTGCCTAAGAAGGGCGATCTCCGCCTCCTTAAGAACTGGCGCCCGGTCTCCCTCCTCAGCACGGACTACAAAATCTTCGCCAGGGCGATGTCTGCTCGCCTTGGTGCCGTGCTGGACCACATGATCCACCCCGACCAGTCCTACACGGTCCCGGGCCGGACAATCCACGATAACATCCATCTGGTCCGGGACCTCATCCATTGTTCCCAGGAGGCTGGTCTGTCGGTCGCCTTCCTATCCCTCGACCAAGAGAAGGCGTTCGACAGGGTGGATCACGACTATCTGCTCGGAACTCTGCGCGCTTTCGGGTTCGGGACGCATTTCGTCGCCCGGATCCGACTTTTGTACGCCGCCGCGGAGTGTCTGATTAAGGTTAACGGATCCTTGACGGCGCCCCTTCGCTTTAGGAGAGGGGTGCGCCAGGGATGCCCCATGTCCGGCCAGTTATACGCCGTTTGCGTGGAGCCTTTCCTGCGCCTCTTGCGGACGAGGTTGACGGGACTGGCTCTGCAAGGGCCGGGCGTGGAGGTCGTCCTCTCGGCTTACGCCGATGACGTGCTCCTCGCAGTAGAGGATCCCGCTGACCTGCGGAGGATGCGTGACTGCCAGGAGATTTACTCGGCCGCGTCCTCCGCCAGGATCAACTGGGAGAAATGTTCCGGACTCCTGGTGGGTCAGTGGCGGGTGGACTCCCTGCCGGAGGAGCTCAGGCCTTTTGCCTGGAGCACGACCCATCTCCTCTATCTGGGAGTCTACCTTAGCCCCGACGAGGGAGCCTGGCCGGCGAACTGGCAGGAGCTGGAGGCCAAGGTCGCCGCTCGCCTAGGGCACTGGACAGGACTGCTCCGAGTGCTGTCCTACAGGGGTCGAGCGCTAGTCATAAACCAGCTGGTGGCCGCAATGCTGTGGTACCGGCTGGTCACTTTGACCCCTCCCCCTGCGTTTGTCGCCAAGATACAAAAGAAGCTGGTGGACTTCTTCTGGAACAACAGGAAGCACTGGGTCTCTGCCGCGGTCTTGAGTCTCCCGCTTGAGGAGGGCGGTCAGTCGTTGGTGTGCGTCAGCGCCCAGCTCGCGACTTTCCGTCTTCAGACCCTGCAGAGATACCTTTACGTCGAGCCCCCTCCTAGGTGGTGTGCTCTGGCGAGGTATTTCTTCCGCCAGCAGCGCGACCTCAATTATGACACGCAGCTCCTGTTTGTGAACTTGGGGGGTGCCAGGACCGCCCTCCGGGAGCTGCCTGTCTTTTACAGGGAACTCATCAGGGTCTGGAACAAAGTCTCCACCAAGCGCAGCTCTCCGCCGGCTGGAGTGGCGGCCGTCCTGCAGGAACCGCTGCTCGGGAAGCCGTACCTCCACGGCCGAGGTTTTATGTGGCGGTCGGAAGAGAGGGCTGTGGCTGGTGAGGTGACCAGGGTCAGGGACCTGCTCGATGGCGGAGGAGCGGGCTGGATGGCGCCAGACACGCTGGCGCGGCGCCTAAATTCTGCCAACGTCCGCCACGCGGCCGATGCCATCGAGTCGCTAAAAACAGCTCTGGGCCCTGACTCCGTTAGGTGCATCGAGGAGGCTCAAGCACGTGGGGAGACCCCGTCCGTACTGACCCCCGTCCGGACGGAATTCCTCATCGGCGCCAAACCCCGGAACCTCCCTCGGGGGCCGGCGCCTCACAACTTGAGCCGCCTCGGGGAAATCCCCTCCGTGCCTTTCAGTTCCGCGCAGAGGGGTTTCCTGTACGGGCTGCTCCTGCACACCCTCAACTTTGCCATCCTCGCCGGCTGTCCGGACACGCCATGGCGTACCATCTTGCCGTCCGGAGGAGGCGGGGGTCCCCGATGGAGGGCACTCTACGCAGGGGTCCTCCCACTATTCATCGGGGACTTGGCCTGGAGGGTGGTGCACGGAGCAGTGCCGTGCAACAAATTTTTAAGCCGGTTCACGGACTCCCAGGCCGCCTGCAATTTCTGCGGTCTGGAAGAGTCCGTGTTCCATGTTTTTATGGAATGCACAAGGTTGCAGCCCCTGTTTTATTATTTGAAGGGGCTGCTCCTGAAATTCTGGCTGCACTTCAGTCCCACTCTCCTGATCTTTGGGCACCCTGTGCGGAGGGGAGCGGGTAGGTCCGAAGGCCTCCTCGTAGGACTGCTCCTGGGCACGGCCAAGGGTGCCATCAGCCGGTCCAGGCAGCGGGCGGTCGAGGGGGTCGTTCAACCTGACTGCCTGCCTCTCTTCCGCTCTTACATCCGGTCCAGGGTGTCCTTGGAGATGGAGCACGCGGTGTCCACCGGTACGCTCGCGGCCTTCCGCGAGAGGTGGGCACCGGAGGGACTGGAGTGCATCATCACGCCCGGCAACCAAATTTTAATTTGATTTTACGTTTTTAAGTTTAATTTGTTTTAAGTGCCGGTGCTTTTAGTGTCCCCCTTCCCTTTTATAGGGGGCACTGGGGAAAATTGTGATCTTAGTGCCCAAAAAAAAACCAAAAAAAGAAAAACACAAAAAAAAACAAAAAAAGGGGGGGAAAAAAAAAGGGCCTTGTAAATGTCTGGAGTGTCACCCAGGTCGGGTGGCACCGTTTAATGTTTTATGTTTTTGCAGGTGAACTCCAAAAAGAGTTTCATGCACAAGGACCCCCAGGTCCCTCTGCACCGCAGCATGTTGTAATTTCTCCCCATTCAAATAATATTCCCTTTTACTGTTTTTTTTCCCCAAGGTGGATGACCTCACACTTTCCGACATTGTATTCCATCTGCCAAACCTTAGCCCATTCGCTTAACTTATCTAAATCTCTTTGCAGCCTCTCTCTGTCCTCTACACAACCCGCTTTCCCACTAATCTTTGTGTCATCTGCAAATGTTGTTACACTACACTCTGTCCCCTCTTCCAGGTCATCTATGTATATTGTAAACAGTTGTGGTCCCGGCACCGATCCCTGTGGCACACCACTAACCACCGATTTCCAACCCGAAAAGGACCCATTTATCCCGACTCTCTGCTTTCTGTTAGCCAGCCAATTCTCTATCCATGCTAATACATTTCCTCTGACCCCGAGTACCTTTATCTTCTGCAGTAACCTTTTGTGTGGCACCTCATCGAATGCCTTTTGGAAATCTAAATACACCACATCGATTGGATCACCTCTATCCACCATGCTCGTTATATCCTCAAAGAATTCCAGTAAATTAGTTAAACATGATTTCCCCTTCATGAATCCATGTTGCGTCTGCTTGATTGCACTATTCCTATCTAGATGTCCCGCTATTTCTTCCTTAATGATAGTTTCAAGCATTTTCCCCACTACAGATGTTAAACTAACCGACCTCCAGATGCTCCAGAGTGAATCCACCCTTAGCTCCAATTCCGCAACGCGATCCGTCAGGAGCTGGAGGCGGATACACTTCCTGCACACGTAGTTGTCAGGGACAGCAGAGGCGTCCCTGATTTCCCACATAGTACAGGAGGAGCATATCACGTGTCCGAGCTCTCCTGCCATGACTTAACCCTTAGATTAACTTAGATTGGCAACAACAGTGCTAAAAGTTACTCACTGATATAGAAGAGAAAAAAAAACTACTGACCAATCACCAGCCAATCACTTACCCCCTTGGCTGTGACATCACCTTTCTATTTCTTTTTACTTCTTTTGCCTTCTTCCTGTCGCAGCACAAGCACAACTCTCGCCAACGCTGCCCGACTCCTGATCTCGCGGCCTTTTGTAGGCCTCCTCGACCCACGACTCTCGCCGACGCAGCCCGACCCCTGATCTCGCGGCCTTTTGTAGGCCTCTTCGACCCCAGACTGTTGCCTCTCGCAGACACTGCCCGACTCCTGATCTCGCTGTCTTTTGTAGGCCTCCTCGACCCCCGACGTGTCGCCTCTCGCCGACGCAGCCCGACTCCTGATCTCGCGGCCTTTTGTAGGCCTCCTCGACCCCCGACGTATCGCCTCTCGCCGACGCAGCCCGACTCCTGATCTCGCGGCCTTTTGTAGGCCTCCTCGACCCCGGACTGTCACCTCTCGCCGACACTGCCCGACTCCTGATCTCGCGGCCTTTTGTAGGCCTCCTCGACCCCGAACTGTCGCCTCTCTCGTCGGAGTGGGACTCACCCGCAAATTTGGAGATATTACATTCAATTCCTTCCATCTAAATCAATAATATATATTGTAAATAGTTGGGGCCCAGCACGGAACTTCCTGCATTCTGAAAAGGACCCGTTTATTCCTACTCTTTGCTTCCTGTCTGCCAACCAGTTCTCTATCCACGTCAATACATTACACCCAATGCCATGTGCTTTAATTTTGCACACTAATCTTTTGTGTGGTAACTTGTCAAAAGCCTTTTGAAAGTCCAAATACACTACATCCACTGGTTCTCCCTTGTCCACTCTACTAGTTACATATTCAAAAAATTCTCGAAGATTTGTCAAGCATGATTTCTCACTCATAAATCCATGCTGACATGGACTAATCCTGTCACTGCTTTCCAAATGCGCTGCTATTACATCTTTAACAATTGATTCCAATATTTTCCCCACTACCGATGTCAGGCTAACCGGTGTATAATTCCCTGTTTTCTCTCTCCCTCCTTTTTTAAAAAGTGGGGTTACATTAGCTACCCTCTAATCCATAGGAACTGATCCAGAGTCTATAGAATGTTGGAAAATGACCACCAGTGCATCCACTATTTCTAGGGCCACTTGCTTAAGTACTCTGGGATGCAGACTATCCGGCTCTGGGGATTTATCGGCCTTCAGTCGCATCAATTTCCCTGGCACAATTTCCTGACCAATAAAGATTCCCTTCAGTTCCTCCTGCTCGTTAGACCCTCGGTCCCCTAGTATATCCGGAAGGTTATTTGTGTCTTCCTTCGTGAAGACAGAACCAAAGTATTTGTTCAATTGGTCTGCCATTTTTTTGTTCCCCGTTATAAATTCACCTGATTCTGACTGCAAGGGACCTACATTTGTCTTCACTAATCTTTTTCTCTTCACATATCTATCGAAGCATTTGTAGTCAGTTTTTATGTTCCCTGCAAGCTTACTCTCATACTCTATTTTCCCCCTTCTAATTAAACCCTTTGTCCTCCTGTGCTGAATTCTAAATTTCTCCCAGTCCTCAGGGTTGTTGCTCTTTCTGGCCAATTTATATGCCTCTTCCTTGGATTAAACACGATCCCTCATTTCCCTTGTTAGCCACGGTTGAGCCACCTTCCCTGTTTTATTTTTACACCAGACAGGGCTGTACAATTGTTGAAGTTCATCCATGTGATCTTTAAATGTCTGCCGATACCTATCCACCGTCAACCCTTTAAATATTATTTGCCAGTCTATCCTAGCCAATTCACGTCTCATACCATTGAAGTTACCTTTCTTTAAGTTCAGGACCCTAGTCTCTGAATTAACTATGTCGCTCTCCATCTTAATGAAGAATTCTACCATATTATGGTCACTTTTCCCCAAGGGGCCTCGCACAACAAGATTGCTAGTTAATCCTCTCTCATTACTCAACACCCAGTCTAGGATGGCCAGCTCTCTAGTTGGTTCCTCGACGTATTGGTCTAGAAAACCATCCCTTATACACTCCAGGAAATCCTCCTCCACCATATTACTACCAGTTTGATTCGCCCAATCTATATGCAGATCAAAGTCACCCATGATAACTGCTGTACCTTTATTGCACGCATCCCTAATTTCCTGTTTGATGCCATCCCCAACCTCACGACTACTGTTTGGTGGTCTGTACACAACTCCCACTAGCATTTTCTGCCCTTTATTTGTTCTGCAGCTCTTCCCCTATAGATTCCACATCATCCAAGCTAATGTCCTTCCTTACTGTAGCGTTAATCTCCTCTTTAACCAGCAATGCTACCCCAGCTCCTTTTCCTTTCAGTCTATCCTTCCTTAATATTGAATACCCCTGGATGATGAGTTCCCAGCCTTGGTCATCCTGGAGCTATGTCTCTATAATCCCAATTACATCATATCCGTTAACAGCTATCTGCGCAGTTAATTCATCCACCTTATTACAAATACTCCTCGCATTGAGACACAGAACCTTCAGGCTTGTTTTTTTAACACTCTTTGTCCTTTTAGAATTATGTTGTAATGTGGCCCTTTTTGATTTTTGCCTTTGATTTCTCTGCCCTCCACTTTTCCTTATATCCTTTCTACCTTTTCTTTCTGCTCCCATTTTACTTCCCTCTGTCTCCCTGCATAGATTCCCATCCCCCTGCCATATTAGTTTAAACCCTCCCCATCAGCACTAGCAAACACTCCCCCTCGGACATTGGTTCCGGTCCTGCCCAGGTGTAGACCATCCGGTTTGTACTGGTCCCACCTCCCCAGAACCGGTTCCAATGTCCCAGGAATTTGAATTCCTCCCTCTTGCACCATTCCTCAGTTAGCCTTAGAGTCCATCATTAAGGATGTACAGGTACAACATCCGGAATCCTCAGGACCGAGTCCGTGATGGTTTTTTTTTTTCGGGATTTCAGACAAGAAAATCATTAGTCTGAAATCCAGAATCCTCGGGACCGAATCCTTGCCAGATTCTGGTTTTTGCCGGATTTCGTACATCGCCGACCACCGATCCTCCGCTTCTTGCCGCTCACTGAAATGTCTGGTTTTCGGACGATTCCGGTTTTTGGAGTTCCGGATTCGGGACGTTGCACCTGTACTAGCAGGAAATTTAGAAAATCAGAATACAGTCAAGCAGAGTCAGCGTGGTTTTATGAAAGGGAAATTATGTTTGACAAATTTGCTGGAGTTCTTTGAGAATGTAGTGAGCAGTGTGGATAAAGGGGAACCCAGTAGATGTCGTGTATTTGGATTTCCAGAAAGCATTCGATAAGGTGCCACATAAAAAGTTACTGCACAAGATAAGAGCTCACGGGATTGGAGCCATGAATAGAGGATTGGTTAACTAAGAGAAAATAGAGAGTCAGGTTAAATGGGTCATTTTCAGGTTGGCAAACTAACTAGTGGGGTGCCACAGGGATCAGTGCGGGGGCCGTAACTAATTACAATTTATATTAATGACATGGATGAAGGGACTGATTGTTATGTAATCAAATTTGCTGATGGTACAAAGATAGGTGGGAAAGCATGTTGTGAGGAGGGCGCAAAGAATCTACAAAGGGAAATAGATAGGCTGAGTGGGCAAAACTTTGGTAGATGGAGTATAATGTGGAAAAATGTGACGTTATCCACTTTGGTAGGGAAAAAAACCCAAATTATTATTTAAATAGGGAGAGATTACACAATGCTGTGGTACAGAAGCATCTGGGGATCCTTGTACATGGAACACAAAAGATTATCATGCAGGTACAGCAAGTAATTAAGAAGACAAATGGAATGTTGACCTTTATTGCAAGGGGGATGGAGTATAAGCTATAACTACAGGGCATTGGTAAGACCACACCTGGAGTACTGCATACAGTATTGGACTCCTTATTTACGGAGGGATATACTTGCATTGGAGGCAGTTCAGAGAAGGTTCACGAGATTGATTGCTGAGATGAAGGAGTTGCCATATGAAGAAAGGTTGAGCCTATACTCATTGGAGTTTAGAAGACTGAGAGTTGATCTTATTGAAACATATAAGATTCTGAGAGGGCTTGACAGGGTTGAGGCAGAGAGGATGTTTCCACTCGTGGGGGAATCTAGAACTAGGGGGCATAGTTTAAGAATAAGGGGTTGCCCATTTAGAACTGAGATGAGGAGGAATTTCTTCTTTCAGAGGGTCGTGACTCTTAGGAAGTCTTCATCCCAGAGAGCTGTGGAGGCTGGATCATTGAATATATTTAAGGTGAAGATAGACAGATTTTTGAATGATAAGGAAGTCAAGGGTTATGGGGAACAGGCGGGGAAGTGGAGCTGAGGCCAGGATCAGATCAGCCATTATCTTATTGAATGGTGGAGCAGGCTCGAGAGGCCAAGTGGCCTATTCCTGCTCCTATTTCTTATGTTTATGTTCATATGTTCCTTGGTGAAGACTGATGCAAAGTACTCATATAGCACCTCAGCGATATCCTCTGCCTCCATTCGTAGGTATTTTTAGTTTCTAATCGGCCCCACCACTCCTCTTACTATCCATTTACTATTTATATGCCTCTATTCCGAGCTATGTCATGGCAGACGAGCCCCAGGAGGGCAGAGAAAATGCTTTGAGGACACCCTCAAAGCCTCCTTCAAAAAATGCAACTTCCCAACCGAGTCTTGGGATTTCCTGGCCCAAGACTGCTCCAAGTTGAGGAGGAGCATCCGAGAAAGCACCGGACACTTTGAGTCTCTTTGCCTTGAGCATGTGGAAGCCAAGCACAAAAAACTTAAGGAGTGTTTGACAAATCCAGCACCCCATCCACCTGTCCCTCCAACCACCGTCTGCCCCACCTGTGACAGAGACTGTAGATCCCGCTTTGGTCTCATCAGACACCTTAGAACTCATTTTAGTGTGGAAGCAAGTCATCCTCGACTCCGGGAAACTGCCTACAAAGGCGAGAGATTTATATGCCTGAGGAAGATTTTTGTATTACCTTTTTGTTAGCTGCCATTCTAGTCTCATACCCTCTTTTTGCCCCTCTTATTTTCTTTTTCACTTCTCCTCTGAACCTTCTCTATTTAGCCTGATTCTCAGATGTATTCACAACCTGACATCTGTTCTTTTTCTGCTTCATCTTACTTTCTATTTCTTTCATCATCTAGGGAGCTCTGACTTTAGTTGCCTATCTTTCTTCCGAGTGGGAACGTACCTCGACTATTTCCTCTTTAAAGGTAGACCATTGTTCCATTATAATATTGTTCCATTATAGTAAAGGGAGTTAGATGTGGCCCTTACAGCTAAATGAGTCAAGGGGTATGGAGAGAAAGCAGGAATGGGGTACTAAAGTTGCAAAAATGATCAGCCATGATCATATTGAATGGTGGTGCAGACTCGAAGGGCCGAATGGCCTACTCCTGCACCTATTTTATGTTTCTATGTTTGCTAATCATTGATTTCAGTTTACCCGGGCCAGATCCGTTCTCATCCCACTGAAATTGGCCTTCGTCCAATTAAGTATTTTTACTCTAGATTGCTCCCTGTCCTTTTCCATAGCTAATCTAAACCTTATGATACTGTGATCACTGTTCTGTAAGTGTTCACCTACTGACACTTGCTCCACTTGACCTACCTCATTCCCCAGAACAGATCCAGCAATGCCTCCTTCCGCGTTGGACCAGAAACACACTGATTAAGAAAGTTCTCCTGAACACATTTTGTAATTCTTCCCCCTCTCTGCCCTTTACACTATTACTGTCCCAGTCTATATTAGGATAGTTGAAGTCCCCCATTACCACAATCTCCAGAGTTCTTGCATCTCTCTGTAATTTTTCAGAAAATTTGCTCTTCCATATTTTTCCCGCTAGTTGATGGCCTATAGAATACACCTAGTAGTGTAATGGCACCTTTATTATTTCTTAACTCTAGTCCTTGACCCCCCAGGACATTTTTTTCTCTCCAGCACTGTAATATTCTCCTTAATCAATACTGCCACACCACCTGTATCTTTTCTTATCTATCCTTCCTGAACACCTTATATCCAGGAATATTTAATACCCAATGCTGGCCTTTCTGAGCCAGGTCTCTGTTATTGCTGCGACATCATGTTCCCATATGGCTATTTGTGCCTGCAGCTCACCAACCTTGTTTACTATGCTTTGTGTGTTCACATACATACATACACTGTAAACCTATCTTAGACCATCCTGTGTTCTCTTTTAGTCTGACCTCACCTAATACCTTGCTATTTATTACTTTGGTGCTATTCGTCTCTCCCAATCTTTTGTGCCCTTTGTTTCTCCTTTTTAATGATACATCCTGGTGCCCATCCCCCTGCAGACTTAGTTTAAACCCACCACAACAGCACTCGCGAGGATATTGGTACCGGCTCTGTTGAGATCCAACCTGTCTGGCCTGTTTTGGTCCCACCTCCTCCAGAACCGGCGCTAAAGCCCAGGAATCTGAAGCCCTCCCTCCTGTATCATCTCTCCGGCCACGCATTCATCTGCTCTCCTCCTATTTCTGTACTCACTCGCGTGTGGCACCGGGAATAATCCAGAGATTTCTACCTTTGGGTTCCTGCTTTTTAATCTTTTTCCTAGCTCCCTAAAATCTGCCTGCAGGACCTCATCTGTGTCACAACCTATGTCGTTGGTACTGATATGGACCACAATCTCTGGCTGTTCACCCTCCCCCCTCAGAATGATCTGCAGCCGTTCAGTGACATCCTTGACCCTGGCACCAGATAGGCAACATACCATCCTGGAATCACGTCTGCAGCCGCGGAAACACCTATCTGTTCCCCTAACTATCGAATCCCCTACCACTACTGCCTTCACAATTCTCCTCCCCCCGCCTCCCTCCCTGTATAGCTAAGACAACCGTGGTGCCGTGGACTTGGCTCTGGCTGTATTCCCCAGAGGAACCATCGTCCTCACTTGGAGAGTGAGATGCGCTCAGGGGACTTCTTCTGCACTACCTGCCTGGTCCTCGTCCTGTCTGGCGGTCACCCATTCTCTCTCTACCTGCACACTCCTTGTGGCAGGGTGACCACCTCCTGAAACGTGCTAACCACGTAGCTCTCAGCCTCACAGATGCACTGCAGTGACACCATCTGCTGTTCAAGCTCCGAAACCCCAAGCTTGAGCTCCTCCAGTCGATGACACTTCCTACACACATGGTTGTCCAGGACATGGGAAGAGTCCTGGATTTCCCACATGGCACAGGATGTGCATTCTTTACGGGACTGAGGTGCCCTGCCATTGCTCTATTTAATAGGCTATTTACTAACTTACAGAAATAAAGGATGAGAAATTGCCCTTCCCCCCCCGATTGTGGGTGGTAACCTTCTGGGGTCGGGACTGTCATGTATCTCACATTACTGTATATAACTGTATCTTACCATGCTATACATGACTGTAACTGGATATGGCCTGTCACAATAAGCATACCTTACCACCAGGGGTGCACTTGCAGGAGACACTCCATACCTATCCCATTGTGGTTTATAAACGGAGATCTCAGGCAAGTGCAGCACTGGAGAGCTGGAATTAAAGGTGCAGGTCCTGAGTGACCTTGACTTCAGCATGTGTCTCGTGTAAGTCTGTACATTAGAGTCAGGACTTAACAGTGGTGACGAGTTACGGGATCACAGAATCCACAGAATGGCTACCAACAGCTCAGATGAGAAATACAATGCTGGAGATACTTTATAGAAAGGCTCCAGCAAAGCTTTGTGACCAAAGACTGGCTGGGCGACGATAAGGCAAACAAGAGAAGAGCCCATCTCTTGACCAGCTGTGGCTCGAAAACATACGCTTTAATGAAAGACCTGCTGGCACCCGAGAAACCAGCAAGCAAGTCGTTTGAGGAGTTGAGCACACTGGTGAGAGACCACCTGAAGCCAGTGAGCAGCCTACACATGTCCAGACACAGGTTCTACGACTACAAACGCTGTGGGCCAAAGCATACCCGGCGGAACTTCGGAGGCTGGCTAGTTCATGTGAGTTCCCCGATGAACTAAGGAGAGAAGTACTGAGAGACTTTTTTATTGAAGGAATAGGCCACGCAGGCATATTCCGAAAGCTTATAGAGACTAAGAACTTGACTCTAGAGGCAGCATCACTGGTCGCACAGACGTTCTTGGCAGGCAAAGAAGAAACGAGGCTGATCTATACTTCGGGTACAACAACCAACGAGGC
The DNA here is from genome assembly GCF_044704955.1 of Pristiophorus japonicus. Taxonomy (NCBI): domain Eukaryota; kingdom Metazoa; phylum Chordata; class Chondrichthyes; family Pristiophoridae; genus Pristiophorus; species Pristiophorus japonicus. The sequence goes on from NC_091992.1 coordinate 121,602,917, forward strand.
ATCGGAACAAGGGGTTCACATTGTGAAACAAACCGCTACCCCCACACACAGAAAAAGGCAGGAGAGCAGGCCTTCAACAGCAGACAATGACGCCAGAAGCCATCAAAATCAAGGGCCACATGAACGGCCGATCACACCTCATCAACCCACAATGCGAGCAATCAACAACAGATTGAGAGAAGCTCAAGGGAGATCAGCCAGATGCAACTCATTCTTCGGAAACAATGGAAACGGTCTGTGTTGGTGATGTGGGGGAAGGCACTCAACCATTTGTCGATTTCAGCATGCCGTTTGCAGAAACTGCAACTACACAGGGCATCTGGCTCGCATGTGCAGAAAAACAGCAGCTCGGCTGGTATACGAATTGGAAGGGTCGGAAAGCGGACCAGAAGACGGTTGGAACAGTGCACGGGACGCCGAGGTACAGCGGGTTAACACGATCAATGTCCAGTGTTCTTACACCAAGACGCCTCCAATTATGATGAGTGTTCTATCAACGGGATACCCGGCAACATAGACACGGGGGCCAGTCAATCCCTCATGAGCGTTCAACAATTTGAACAGCTGTGGCCGCACAAAAGCAACAGACCAAAACTCAAAGATCGACACCAAACTAAGGACCTATACTAAAAAAATCGTCCCAGTCCTTGACAGCGCCATGCTTTCAGTCACACATAAAGGGATGGTGCACCGACTTTCCCTGTGGATTGTCCCCGGGGATCTCCCAGCCCTGTTGGGGAGAAGCTGGCTAGCAGAACTTAATTGGAAATGGGATGATGTTCACGCCATATCGTCAGAGGAACGGACCTCCTGCTCAACAGTTCTAAGCCGTTTTGAACATCTCTTTCAGCCAGGTGTGGGCACCTTCAAAGGGGCTAAAGTTAAAATCTACATCACACAGAATGCCAGACCTATCCATCACAAGGCTAGAGCTGTGCCTTATGTGATGAGGGAAAAGATTGAAAACGAACTGGACCTGCTTCTGCGGGAAGGCATAATTTTTCCCGTGGAATTCAGTGACTGGGCAAGCCCCATCGTCCCCATCATGAAGCCTGCGAAGCTGTGGGGATTACAAGTCTACCATAAACAGAGTCCCCCTACAGGATCAATACCCGCTGCCCAGAGCGGAGGACCTATTTGCCATGTTGGGTAGAGGAAAACTTTTCTCGAAACTTGACCTCACATCTGCGTATATGACGCAAGAACTGACCGAAGAGTCTAAGCTACTCACCACCATCAACACACATCGAGGCCTTTTTGTGTACAATCAATGCCCATTCGGCATCAGGTTGGCAACTGCTATATTCCAGCGCAACATGGAAAGTCTGCTCAAGTCCATCCCGGGGACGGTTGTGTTTCAAGATGACATACTCATCACAGGCAGGGACACGGACTCTCATCTCCACAATCTTGAGGAAGTACTAAGTCGATTGGATCGGGTAGGCCGAAGAATTAAGAAATCCAAGTGTCTGTTTCTCGCGCCTGAGGTTGAATTTTTGGGCAGAAGGATTGCCGCTGATGGAATCCGCCCAACCGAATCCAAAACCGAAGCAATTTGCCTGGCACCCAAACCCCGGAATGTCTCGGAACTGCGCGCCTTTCTCGGGCTACTCAATTACTTTGGAAACTTTATGCAGAACTTGAGCACGCTGCTGGAGCCTCTCCACGTGCTGCTCAGAAAGGGGTGCGATTGGTTTTGGGGGGATGCCCAAGAACGCGCCTTCAATAAGGCACGCAACCTTCTATGTTCCAAGAGTGTTTTAGCCTTTTTTGACCCAGGTAAAAAGTTAGTCCTTACGTGTGATGCGTCAGCGTACGGGGTCAGGTGCGTTTTACAGCACGTCAATGATGTGGGTAAATTGCAGCCCGTTGCTTATGCCTCCAGGTCACTTTCGCGGGCGGAGCGCAGGTACGGTATGGTTGAGAAGGAGGCGCTCGCGTGCATATACGGTGTCAAAAAGCTGCACCAATACCTTTTCGGGGCCAAGTTTGCGTTAGAAACCGACCACAAACCGCTCATGTCCCGACTATCCGAGTGCAAGGCAATCAACGCCAACGCCTCGGCGCGCATTCAGCGGTGGGCATTCATGCTGGCGGCTTACGACTACACGATAAAGCACACACCAGGCACAGACAACTGTGCCGACGCGCTTAGCAGGCTACCCCTGGCGACCATAGAAGGGTCCGATGAACAGGAGTGTGAGATGGTCATGGCAATCAATGCCTTTGAATCCATGGGTTCGCCCATGACGGCTCGCCAAATCAGAGCCTGGACGACCAGCGACCCCATGTTATCTCTAGTTAAAAGATGCGTTTTAACCGGTGACTGGGCAGAGGCTCGCGATGCCTGCCCTGAGGAGATCAAACCCTTCCATAGGCGAATGCATGAACTCTCACTATAGGCAGACTGCCTGATGTGGGGCAGCCGAGTAGTTATGCCCTTGCGAGGCAGAGAGGCGTTTGTCCGGGAGCTCCATCGTGAGCACCCGAGGATCATCCTTATGAAGGCCATAGCCAGATCTCATGTCTGGTGGCCTGGCATTGATGCGGACTTGGAGCTCTGCGTCCGTCGGTGCACCATTTATGCCCAGCTCAGTAATGCCCCCAGGGAGGCTCCCTTAAGTCCCTGGCCCACCAAACCGTGGTCGCAGGTGCATGTAGACTATGCGGGTCCATTCATGGGCAAAATGTTCCTCGTAGTCGTTGATGCATTTTCAAAATGGATCGAGTGCACCATTTAAAACTCGAGCACCACCTCCACCACTGTGGAGAGCCTTAGAACCATGTTTGCAACGCACGGCATTCCTGACATATTGGTCAGTGATAATGGTCCGTGCTTCACCTGCGCAGAATTTCACGATTTTATAGTTGACCACGGTATAAATCACATTAAGACGGCACCTTTCAAGCTGGCCTCCAATGGTCAGGCGGAGCGAGCAGTGCAGATCATTAAACAAGGCATGCTCAGAATCCAAGGTCCCACGCTGCAGAGCTGCCTGTCGCGACTGCTGCTGGCATATAGATCGCGTCCGCATTCGTTGACTGGGGTTTCCCCGCGTAACTATTGATGAAATGAACCTTAAAGACCAGGCTCTCGTTAATCCTCCCAGACATGCATGAAATTGTTGAGGCTAAGCGTCAAAAGCTAACTGAGTACCATGACCCAAATTCGAGGGGGACAAAGTGTTTGTGCTAAACTATGACCGGGGTCCCAAATGGCTTGCAGGGACAGTAACAGACAAAGAGGGAAACAGGCTATTGGTTGTACAAATGGACAATGGTCAAACCTGCCGGAGGCATGTAGACCAAGTAAAAAGTAGATTCACTGATAACACTGAAGAACCAGAGGCAGACTACAATGTGGAACTCACACTACACCTGGTGGATTCCTGGGGCATTGGAACCGGTTCTGGGGGAGGTGGGACCAGTACAATCCGGACGGTCTGCACCTGGGCAGAATCGGAACCAATGTCCTCGGGGGAGTGTTTGCTAGTGCTGTTGGGGAGGAGTTAAACTAATATGGCAGGGGGATGGGAACCAATGCAGGGAGATAAAGGGAAACAAAAAGGAGGCAAAAGCAAAAGACAGAAAGGAGATGAGGAAAAGTGGAGGGCAGAGAAACCCAAGGCAAAGAACAAAAAGGGCCATTGTACAGCAAAATTCTAAAAGGACAGAGGGTGTTAAAAAAACAAGCCTGAAGGCTTTGTGTCTTAATGCAAGGAGTATCCGCAATAAGGTGGATGAATTAACTGTGCAAATAGATGTTAACAAATATGATGTGATTGGGATTACGGAGACGTGGCTCCAGGATGATCAGGGCTGGGAACTCAACATCCAGGGGTATTCAACATTCAGGAAGGATAGAATAAAAGGAAAAGGAGGTGGGGTAGCATTGCTGGTTAAGGAGGAGATTAAGGCAATAGTTAGGAAGGACATTAGCTTGGATGATGTGGAATCTATATGGGTAGAGCTGCAGAACTCTAAAGGGCAAAAAACGTTAGTGGGAGTTGTGTACAGACCTCCAAACAGTAGTAGTGATGTTGGGGAGGGCATCAAACATGAAATTAGGGGTGCGTGCAATAAAGGTGCAGCAGTTATAATGGGTGACTTTAATATGCACATAGATTGGGCTAACCAAACTGGAAGCAATACGGTGGAGGAGGATTTCCTGGAGTGCATAAGGGATGGGTTTTTAGACCAATATGTCGAGGAACCAACTAGGGGGGAGGCCATCTTAGATTGGGTGTTATGTAATGAGAGAGGATTAATTAGCAATCTCGTTGTGCGAGGCCCCTTGGGGAAGAGTGACCATAATATGGTGGAATTTTGCATTGGGATGGAGAATGAAACAGTTAATTCAGAGACCATGGTCCAGAACTTAAAGAAGGCTAACTTTGAAGGTATGAGGCGTGAATTGGCTGGGATGGATTGGCGAATGATACTTAAGGGGTTGACTGTGGATGGGCAATGGCAGACATTTAGAGACCGCATGGATGAACTACAACAATTGTACATTCCTGTCTGGCATAAAAATAAAAAAGGGAAGGTGGCTCAACCGTGGCTATCAAGGGAAATCAGGGATAGTATTAAAGCCAAGGAAGTGGCATACAAATTGGCCAGAAATAGCATTGAACCTGGGGACTGGGAGAAATTTAGAACTCAGCAGAGGAGGACAAAGGGTTTGATTAGGGCAGGGAAAATGGAGTATGAGAAGAAGCTTGCAGGGAACATTAAGACGGATTGCAAAAGTTTCTATAGGTATGTAAAGAGAAAAAGGTTAGTAAAGACAAACGTAGGTCCCCTGCAGTCAGAATCAGGGGAAGTCATAACAGGGAACAAAGAAATGGCGGACCAATTGAACAAGTACTTTGGTTTGGTATTCACGAAGGAGGACACGAACAACCTTCAGGTTATAAAAGGGGTCGGGGGGTCTAGTAAGGAGGAGGAACTGAGGGAAATCCTTATTAGCCGGGAAATTGTGTTGGGGAAATTGATGGGATTGAAGGCCGATAAATCCCCAGGGCCTGATGGACTGCATCCCAGAGTACTTAAGGAGGTGGCCTTGGAAATAGTGGATGCGTTGACAGTCATTTTCCAACATTCCATTGACTCTGGATCAGTTCCTATGGAGTGGAGGGTAGCCAATGTAACCCCACTTTTTAAAAAAGGAGGGAGAGAGAAAACAGGGAATTATAGACCGGTCAGCCTGACATCGGTAGTGGGTAAAATGATGGAATCAATTATTAAGGATGTCATAGCAGTGCATTTGGAAAGCGGTGACATGATAGGTCCAAGTCAGCATGGATTTGTGAAAGGGAAATCATGCTTGACAAATCTTCTGGAATTTTTTGAGGATGTTTCCAGTAGAGTGGACAAGGGAGAACCAGTTGAGAATCAGAAGGCGTTCGACAAGGTCCCACACAAGAGATTGATGTGCAAAGTTAGAGCACATGGGATTGGGGGTAGTGTACTGACATGGATTGAGAACTGGTTGTCAGACAGGAAGCAAAGAGTAGGAGTAAATGGGTACTTTTCAGAATGGCAGGCAGTGACTAGTGGGGTACCGCAAGGTTCTGTGCTGGGGCCCCAGCTGTTTACACTGTACATTAATGATTTAGATGAGGGGATTAAATGCAGTATCTCCAAATTTGCGGATGACACTAAGTTGGGTGGCAGTGTGAGCTGCGAGGAGGATGCTGTGAGGCTGCAGAGCGACTTGGATAGGTTAGGTGAGTGGGCAAATGCATGGCAGATGAAGTATAATGTGGATAAATGTGAGGTTATCCACTTTGGTGGTAAAAACAGAGAGACAGACTATTATCTGAATGGTGACAGATTAGGAAAAGGGGAGGTGCAAAGAGACCTGGGTGTCATGGTACATCAGTCATTGAAGGTTGGCATGCAGGTGCAGCAGGCGGTTAAGAAAGCAAATGGCATGTTGGCCTTCATAGCAAGGGGATTTGAGTACAGGGGCAGGGAGGTGTTGCTGCAGTTGTACAGGGCATTGGTGAGGCCACACCTGGAGTATTGTGTACAGTTTTGGTCTCCTAACCTGAGGAAGGACATTCTTGCTATTGAGGGAGTGCAGCGAAGGTTCACCAGACTGATTCCCGGGATGGCGGGACTGACCTATCAAGAAAGACTGGATCAACTGGGCTTGTATTCACTGGAGTTCAGAAGAATGAGAGGGGACCTCATAGAAACATTTAAAATTGTGACGGGGTTAGATGCAGGAAGAATGTTCCCAATGTTGGGGAAGTCCAGAACCAGAGGTCACAGTCTAAGGATAAGGGGTAAGCCATTTAGGACTGAGATACGGAGGAACTTCTTCACCCAGAGAGTGGTGAACCTGTGGAATTCTCTACCACAGAAAGTTGTTGAGGCCAATTCACTAAATATATTCAAAAAGGAGTTAATGAGGTCCTTACTACTAGGGGGATCAAGGGGTATGGCGAGAAAGCAGAAATGGGGTACTGAAGTTGAATGTTCAGCCATGAACTCATTGAATGGCGGTGCAGGCTAGAAGGGCCGAATGGCCTACTCCTGCACCTATTTTCTATGTTTCTATGTTTCTAACCTGAGGAAAGGGCAGTCTCAACAGACAGCCCAGGCGAGATACCAGCAATCACACTGAACGAAACAGACAGCCCAGGCGAGATACCAGCAATCACACCGAATGAAAAACAGGCACCAAGGCAAACAACTGAACCACAACTACGACGCTCCACGCGAGAGCGCAGACCACCTGAGAGACTGGATCTATAAAGGCAATAAGACCTTGGGGGAGGGTGATGTCATGTATCTCACATTACTGTATATAACTGTATCTTACCATGCTATACATGACTGTAACTGGATATGACCTGTAACAATAAGCATACCTTACCACCAGGGCTGTACTTGCAGGAGACACTACATACCTGTCCCACTGTGGTATATAAACGGAGGTCTCAGGCAAGTGCAGCACTGGAGAGCTGGAATTAAAGGTGCAGGTCCTGACTTCAGCATGTGTCTCGTGTAAGTCAGTACATTAGAGTCAGGACTTAACAGGGACTTTTAACGCCTGGCCCAGAAGTCCCACACCTGCTGCGGAATTGCCCTTACCACCCCACAAAGAAAGCGGAGCGCAATCTCGCTTCTTTTGGGGTGGTAACTGGGGTGCTGAAGGAAGCACTGCATGGATGCTCCGCATAGCACTGACGGACTTCAACACCCCTCCCCAGCAATTAAAGGGGAGGGCCGCTGTGCACTCTGCAAGGCCTCTGATGGCTACCAGGGCAGCGTTCTACTGGGCCAGCAGCCTGCACCCAAGACGGAGTGCCGGGCTGCACGAATGGTAGCCCAGACAACGCTAGTGCTGCTATCATTGAGCCGACCCGACAGTTGGCCAACAAAAAAAAGACGGCGGCTCGGAACTCTGGCACCTTCCCCTTTAAGGAGTGCCCCGAGAGTGGATGTCTGCCAGCTTCGCGACTCACGAATTTTCCCCAGGCATTAAGGGTCGCTGCTGAGGAGTCACCGTGCATGGTGATGATGTCTTTGCCAATTCCGCGGCAGCCGGGGCGCTAACTACGTGGCACTGTTGTGATAGCGCCTCCACAAACTGCTGGGCAATTTCCCGGGAGGTGGTAGCACTGTCCTGCCCCGGGCAAAAAGTGTCTTGTGCCCTGGAGACGTTAACGGCGCTATAAAAAGGAGCAAAAGTGTCTTAAAAGGGCCTACCTTTATCTCTGGCCTCTTTTCTTGCTCTCTTAAAGTCTTTATTCACACGATTATTTATAGTTATATTCATTAATTTATGCAGTTATGTTAAAGAGAATAAAACACTAATACTCACCCACCAATCACCTACCTGCAGTCCTGTGATGTCACTCCTCGCTTTTGCTGTTCTTTTGGAATTTGGCGGATTTGTGTCTGCATCCTCTGCTGACGATTCCTTTCAGGTCCGCTGTACTTGCGACCCTTTATCCTGTGCTGCCTCCTATGCAGCCGATTCCCTCCATGCTTTGATCTAATTGGTATTTTATGTTAAAATATTAACTTGGTATTCAGAGCAGTAAACAGTTATTCATGAAAATATTTCATCAAAATGGGCCTATTTTCAAGAGGCATTGGAACAATTCCCTGACACAGCCCTACAATGAGATATTTCTTATTTTATATTATTACCCAGTATCCTTAACAGAGAAGGAACTGCCAAAGGGCCACTGAATTGTGGCTTCTTGGGTGGTTTGTGGATTGCACTTTACATTATCATTTCTCTTAAATTTTTTTAGTGCGACAGCTGCAAGAAAAATGCAGAGGACAGCACCAACCCTTGTACATGGCCTCCTTTGACCTTACTAAGGTCTTTGAGACGAGGGTCTATGGAGCGTCCTCCTCCGTTTTGGCTGCCTCCAAAAGTTCGCCACCATCCTCCGCCTGATCCACGATGACATGCAAGCCTTGATCCTTACCAACGGATCTATTACAGACCAAACCACGTCCAGACCGGGGTCAAAGAGGGCTGCGTCATCGCGCCAACCCTCTTCTCAATCTTCCTCGCTGCCATGCTCCACCTCACATTCAACAAGTTCCCCGTTGGAGTGGAACTAAATTACAGAACCAGTGGAAACCTGTTCAACCTTCATCGTCTCCAGGTGAGATCCAGGGTCGTCCCAACCTCTGCCGTCGAGCTACAGTGTCTGCGCACATACAGAGGCTGAACTCCAAGTCATAGTCAACATATTCATTGAGGCATACGAAAGCATGGGCCTTACACTAAACATCCGTAAGACAAAGGTCCTCCACCAACTTGTCCCCGCCACATAGCACTGCCCCCCAGTCATCAAGATCCACGGCACAGCCCTGGACAACATGGACCATTTCACATACTTCGGGAGCCTCCTATCAACAAGGGCAGACATCGACGACGAGATTCAATACCGCCGCCAGTGCAGCCTTTGGCTGCCAGAGGAAAAGAGTGTTCGAAGACCAGTCCCTCAAATCTGCCACCAAGCTCATGGTCTACAGGGCTGTAGTAATACCCGCCCTCCTGTATGGCTCAGAAACATGGACCATGTACAGTAGACACCTCAAGTTACTGGAGAAATACCACCAATGGTGTTTCCGCAAGATCCTGCAAATCCCCTGGGAAGACAGACGCACCAATGTTAGTGTCCTCCACCAGGCCAACATCCCCAGCATTGAAGCACTGACCACACTCTAGATCAGCTCCGCTGGGCAGGCCACATTGTTCTCATGCCTGACACGAGACTCCCAAAGCAAGTGCTCTACTTGGAACTCCTTCACGGCAAACAAGCCAAAGGTGGGCAGCGAAAACGTTACAAGGACATCCTCAAAGCCTCCCTGATAAAGTGCGACATCCCCACTGACACCTGGGAGTCCCTGGCCCAAGACCGCCCTAAGTGGAGGAAGTGCACCCAGAAGGGCGCTGAGCTCCTCGAGTCTCGTTGAGAGCATGCAGAAATCAAGCGCAGGCAGCGGAAGGAGCGTGCGGCAAACCAGATTCCCCGCCCACCCTTTCCTTCACCCACTGTCTATCCCACCTGTCATCATCATAGGCAGTCCCTCGGAATCTAGGAAGACTTGCTTCCACTCTTAGCATGAGTTATTAGGTGGCTGTGCAGTCCAATACGAGAACCACAGTCTCTGTCACAGATGGGACAGACAGTGGTTGAAGGGAAGGGTAGACGGGGAGCCTGGTTTGCCGCTGCCGAGAGCATGCAGAAACCGAGCGCAGGCAGCGGAAAGAGCGTGCGGCAAACCAGTCCCACCCACCCTTTCCCTCAACGACTGTCTGTCCCACCTGTGACAGGGACTGTGGTTCTCGTATTGGACTGTTCAGTCACCTAAGAACTCATCTTTAGAGTGGAAGCAAGTCTTCCTCGATTCCGAGGAACTGCCTATGATGATCATCATCTTGTAGGCATGAAAACATCAGTGTCACAGGCCATTCCACCCATCCTGTGGCTGCTTCAATGGCATCCTTGAAACAACTTAACTGTCTGGAAAATTCGACGCTTGACAGGTGTGTCCTGGTAGTTGGAGCCTCTGTTATGCCACTGACCTCTTTCTACTTACTAATTGTGTAAGAAGAAAGTGTACTGTAGAAGAAAAATGGATTACCTACCTTGTAGGGTTTTTCTAACATATTCCTATTTTGCTATACAGCCAGATTGTTAATATTGCTGAGCTGATCACCTTTATCAGACAGACTGGCCTTCAAAGGATGGGCTTGTTCAACACAGATTATTAATAAAAAAGGTTTCATGTGCTTTCAATTTGGCTTGTTTTAGAACAGGGGCGTTTGCATGGATTTGGCTCTTAAAGGAAGGCCTCGAAGCACACCACTTGCTCCCAGTACTAGGGGCTCGAGTTGTAGTCCCCCTTGGACTGCAACATCACATGGAGATAGAACAGAGACAGCAAAGTGGATAAGCTGCTCACAGAGGGAGAAGGAGGAAGCAGAAGTGGCTGGGATATCCAGGATCGAATCATTTGCCAGCCGTACCAGTAAACACAACCTAATTTCCCTTTAAGCATTTGTTGTACACTTTACCTTTACTCTGTTATTGACCATCACAGCATCCTCTTGGCCACAATGCTAAAATAAAAGCCACAACAAAGCAACTTTCTCCATATATGCATCCAAGATTACATCAAAAAGTCCACTAATCTCCCTTGTGCATTCACTTAATGACTGTCTTGCGTGTGCCTTTGTCTATCCTAGTGCTCCTATGCAGTGCTTCCCCAGTGTCTGGTGGAAGGTTGCTGGCTTTCAGAGGGGGAGACTGGGGATGGCTTTCAGGATGACCTTGAGGAGCTTTCGGCCTAGTAGGCCCGGCTTCTGACTCTACCTCGACATGGCGGCAGCAGTCTGGGCTGACTGGCTTACAGGCAACAGCAAGGGCACTGGTCGAGTGGCAGTGATGGAAGGACGAATGCTGTCCTCCTGAAAGATGACAGCAGGGTTGTTCTCTTCGTGTCCATTGCCACTCCCCAGGGCAGTGCCTCAGCAATCCAGAAGGCATTCGATAAGGTGCCACATAAAAGGTTACTGCACAAGGTAAAAGTTCACGGGGTTGGGGGTATTATATTAGCATGGATAGAGGATTGGTTAACTAACAGAAAACAGAGAATCGGGATAAATGGGTTATTTTCCGTTTGGCAAACAGTAGCTAGTGGGGTGCCGCAGGGATCGGTGCTGAGGCCTCAACTATTTCAATCTATATTAATGACTTGGATGAAGGGACTGAGTGTAATGCAAAGAAAAGGGACAATGCAGATACTGCTATCGAGGAAGAGTGTGATATTCTGGATGAAATAAATATAGTGAGAGAGGAAGTATTAAGGGGTTTAGCAGCTTTGAAAGTAGATAAGTCCCCATGCCCGGATGAAATGCATCCCAGACTGTTGAGCGAAGTAAAAGAGAAAATAGCAGAGGCCTTGACCATCCTTTTCCAGTCCTCTTTGAATCTGGGCATGGTGCCGGAGAATTGGAAGACTGCTAATGTCGTACCTTTTTTAAGAAGGGAGAAAGGGATAGGCCGAGTAATTACAGGCTTGTCAGCCTAACCTCAGTGGTGGGAAAATTATTGGAAAAAATCCTGAAAGACAGGATAAATCTGCATTTGGAAAGGCAAGGATTAATTAGGGACAGTCAGCATGGATTTGTTAAGGAAAGATCGTGTCTGACTAACCTGATTGAATTTTTTGAGGAGGTAGCCAAGAGGGTCGATGAGGGTAATGCGTACGATGTATATATGGACTTTTGCAAAGCTTTTGATAAGGTCCCACATAGTAGACTGGTCATGAAGGTTAAGGCCCATGGAATACAAGGCAAAGTGTCAAGTTGGATCCAAAATTGGCTTGGAGGTAGGAAGCAAAGGGTAATGATTGATGGATATTTTTGTGACTGGAAGGATGTTTCCAGTGGGGTTCCGCAGGGCTCAATACTGGGACCCTTGCTTTTTGTGGTATATATCAACGATTTAGATTTGAATATAGGGAGTATGATTAAGAAATTTGCAGACGACACTAAAATTGGCTGTGTGGTTAATAATGAAGAGGAAAGTCATGGGCTGCAGGAGGATATCAATCTACTGGTCAGGAGGGCAGATCAGTGGCAGATGGAATTTAATTCAGAGAAGTGTGAGGTGATGCACTTTGGGAGGGCTAATAAGGAAAGGGTATACACATTAAGCGGTAGGCCACTTAATAGTGTAGATGAACAAAGGGACCTTGGAGTGCTTGTCCACAGATCCCTGAAAGTAGCAGGCCAGATGGATAAGGTGGTTAAGAAGACATACGGAATGCTTGCCTTTATTGGCCAAGGCATAAAATATAAGAGCAGGGTGGTTATGCTTAAATTGTATAATACTTTGGTTTGGCCACAGCTGGAGTACTGCGTGCAGTTCTGGTCGCCGTATTATAGGAAGGACGTGATTGCACTCGAGAGGGTGCAGAGGAGATTTACTAGGATGCTGCCTGGAATGGAGAATCTTAGTTATGAGGACAGATTGGATAGGCTCGGTTTGTTCTCATTGGAACAGAGGTGGTTGAGAGGAGGCCTCATTGAGGTGTACAAAATATTGAGGGGCCTGGACATAGTGGATAGTAAGGGTCTATTTCCATTGGTGGAGGCGTCTATTACGAGGGGGCATAGTTTTAAGGTGGTTGGTGGAAGGTTTAGAAGGGATTTGAGGGGGAGGCTTCTTTATGCAGAGGGTTGTGGGGATCTGGAACTCTCTGCCTGGAAGAATGATGCATGCAGAAACTCTCATCACTTTTGAGAGATGGTTGGATGGGCACTTTATGGGTCCAAGTTTCCACAAGAAAAAAAACGGGCGCCCCTCCGAGCTGTGCGCCCGTTTTTCGCGCCTAAAACGGCGCCTAAAAACATCCTCGGTATTCTCCACCGACTTACAGGTCCTGTGGCACTCGCAGCCGGCACGAGCTGTGGGGGGGTGAAGAGCCAGGTCCCTGCGCTGAAAACAGTGCCGGGACCTCTGCACATGCGCGCTACAGTCGGCACGCAAGTGCAGTAGCTCCAGGCGCCGAACAGTGTGGGAGGGGCCCGAAGCACGCAGCCCCTAGCCCTGGCCCAATGGCCTCATTGGGGCTGCGTGAATGAGGCTCCTCCCACGGCCAGCTCCTGCTCCCCGCCCGACCAGACCCGACACTCGCTCCCCCCCCCGCAGACCCGACCCGACACCCGCTCGCCCCGACCCGACCCCCACTCCGCTCCCCCCCCCCGACCAGACACCCGCTCCCCCCCCCCGACCCGACACCCGCTCCCCCCCCCCCCGCGACCCGACACCCGCCCCCCCCCCCGACCCGACACCCGCTCCCCCCCACCCCCGACCCGACACCCGCTCCCCCCCCCCGACCCGACACCCGCTCCTGTTCCCCGACCCCCCCCTCTCTTCCCTCCCTCCCCTCCCCTCCCCTCCCTCCTCCCTCCCTCTCCCCTTCTCTCTCTCCCTCCCTCCCTCTCTCTCCCTCCCTCTCTCGCTCAGCGGCACGAACAGCTGCAGAATTCTCCCTGGCTGAAGCACTTTCACACAGGTAGGAAGATGGTTTATTTAATCTTTTCTTGGCTTATAAATGTTTATTCAGGTTGGATTTATTTGTATAATATTTGTAGAAGTATAAATAAGCATTTATTGTCGAATTTAATGAGTTCCTTTCCCCCCCACCTCGTTCTGGACGCCTAATTTGTAACCTGCGCCAGATTTTTTAATGTGTAGAACAGGTTTTTTCAGTTCTACAAAAATCTTCACTGGCGCCATTCTACTTTAGTTTGGAGTACATTTTCACTGTGGAAACTTTCAAATCAGGCGTCAGTGGCCGGACACGCCCCCTTTTGAAGAAAAAATTCTGTTCTAAACTAGAACTGTTCTACCTGACTAGAACTGCAGAAAAAAAAATGTGGAGAATTGCGATTTCTAAAATAGTCCGTTCTCCACCAGTTGCTCCTAAAAATCAGGCGCGAATCATGTGGAAACTTGGGCACAAAGTGCCGTAACCTGCAGGGTTACGGACCTAGAGCTGATAATTGGGATTAGACTGGATGACCTTTTGTTGGACAGAGCAGATATAATGGTAAGTACTGCAGGGAATAGAATACGGCCATGGTGATCTCCTGGACTAGTTTCGATCGCCTGGATGGGTCGGAGAGGAATTTTCCCAGATTTTTTTCTCCCTAAATTGGCCTGGGTTTTTATCTGGTTTTTGCCTCTCCCAGGAGATCACATGGCTCCAGTTGGGGCGGAGTGTAAAATGTTTTAGTATCAGGGGTGTCGCATTTGTGCTGAGGCGGATTGTTTGGGCTGGGTGCTCTTTGCCTTTCCATCATTGTTCATAGGTTTATATGTAACCTTTAGGGCTGCTGATCAAGGGCCGTGCGGCTCTTTGTCGGCCGGCACAGACACGATGGACTGGAATGGCCTCCTTCTGCGCTATAAATTTCTATGTTTCTATGTAATGTAGCCAAATTTGCTGTTGATACAAAGATGGGTGGGAAAGCAAATTGTGAGGAGGACACAAAAAATCTGCAAAGGGATATAGACAGGTTAAGTGAATTCACTCAAGAGAATTGTGAACCTGTGGAATTCTCTACCACAGAAAGTTGTTGAGGCCAGTTCATTAGATATATTCAAAAGGGAGTTAGGTGTGGCCCTTACTGCTAAAGGGATCGAGGGGTACGGAGAGAAAGCAGGAATGGGGTACTAAAGTTGCATGATCAGCCATGATCATATTGAATGGTGGTGCAGGCTCGAAGGGCCAAATGGCCTACTCCTGCACCTATTTTCTATGTTTCTAAGTGAGTGGGCAAATATTTGGCAGATGGCGTACAATGTGGGAAAATGTGAGGTTATTCACTTTGGTAGAAAAAATAGAAAAAGAAAAATACAATTTAAATGGAGAAAAATTGCTAAGTGCTGCAGTACAGAGGGACCTGGGGGTCCTTGTGCATGAAACACATTAAGTTAGTATGCATGTAAAGCAAGTAATCAGGAAGGCAAATGGAATGTTGGCCTTTATTGCAAGGGGGATAAAGTATAAAAGCGGAGAAGTCCTGCTACAACTTTACAGGGTATTGGTGAGGCCTAGAGTACTGCATACAGTTTTGGTCTCCGTATTTAAGGACTGTTCAGAGAAGGTTCACTGGGTTGATTGTGGAGATGAGGGGTTTGACTTATGAAGATAGGTTGAGTAGGTTGGGTCTATACTCATTAGAGTTCAGAAGAATAAGAGGTGACATCAAAACATATAAGATAATGAGGAGGCGCGATAAGGTGGACGCAGAGAGGATATTTTCACTCCTAGGGGAAACTAAAACCAGGAGACATGGGGCTCAATTTTCCCCAGTATTTATGTAGGGGTTTTTCCTTCTACTGTTGCTTGTGACCGGGCGCAACCTTCAGACTATGGTGATTTGAGTTGCTATCACCAGTGGACCCCTTTTCTGCTTATACCCAATTACAGCTTAGTGATACGTTTGATGCCACCAATAGGTCTGAGGCTGCTTATACCCAATTGCAACCTTGACGTTTTGAGGTGTCCTGCAACCCTATCTGGTTCTGACCTCAGAATTTAGGTGGCTAATGAGCTTCCCATAATAAAACACTCAGAGATGCAAAAGACAAGAAATATTCCTGGAAAAGTCAGGTAAGTCCTACTTTATTAAAACCCAGGTGAGCGTTTAAACAAGGTTAAGTTGCTAAAGACAACAGAAAACTAATACACACATAATAAAAGTGGTGCGAGCCCCCAAAGTGTGGACCAAGTGAAATACAAGGTCGACGCACTAGCTTGTTGAACCACTTTGAACTAAGGAAAAAAAAAAGGTTTATGGGAGGAACGGACAGAACGAAATTCTACACAAGTTTAAAATCCTTATACCCATTCTATCACCCACCCCCTCCTTTACACCTAACTAGCCGAAGCTGACAGTTGGGAGAAGACTCCAGGGTGATACTCACAGTTTCCTTTGACGGGTATAGTGGGTCCCACCTTAAATCGGATTTGCTCCAGTTATCCTCGGAGGTTGTATGGGCTCGCAGTTGTGTTTCTTTTCGGCCGGGTGAGTTGTCGGTGTGGACTGGGGTGAATGTTGCCTCCCCCGGTCACCTCGGTTGTGCAGTCGGTGGGCCTCGGAGCGCGGTCCTGGTGTGCGGCTCGGTTGCTTAGGGCAAGGTTGAGCCCCCTTTTTTCCTCTTCCTTGGTTTTCGGTTGCTGGTTCAGCACACGGATAGGGTCTAGGTCCGCTGGTGGCAGTTGTCTTTGGCCGCTCCGAAGTTCTTTAGCCTGGGTCATTCTTTTGCGACGCTGAGTCCCTCTCTCTTCCTTCGAGGTGTCGTCATGTCCCCTTGTCTGTGTTTTTCAAGTGCTGCTAGCTCTCACTTTTATACCCGGGTTCGGTTTCCGGCCCTTTTCAAGCCCAAACTGAATCAGTGTCTCATTGTTTGAGTCGAGGTGGGGATGAGGTGTTAAAGTAAAGCATTGTTTCTTGTGCACCTCTGTGCCTGATGGTCTGGCTGGCTATTGTGTCAGGGTCGGGATGCACTGAGGTGTTGGCCTCTCCTATTGTCTTTATGTACATGGGTAATGGGCTGGTGATGGGCCATTCTCCTTGATTAGATCCAGGTAAGCTGTCTTTTACAAAATGGACCGAGTATTCCCTATTGGTCGAGGATTTCCCTGCTTCTGGCCCAGCTCGATTCACTGATTGGTTGGCCCAGGATGCACTTTCCCGGGATTGGCTGACTTCTCAGCCTGCATGTGGCCCCCGAATTCACATCGTGAATGGCCACAGACATATTTCCCAGCCTGCCTTTCTTCCTGCAGCTTGCCTTGGCCAAAGTTCGATTAAAAGAGTGTATGGAATGGTCCCATGCTTTGTTTCTTTGTTACCCGGTGCCTTTTTTTTGTGTAGCACTGGATTTTCGACCCTTACATTTGCGCCGTATTTTTTGGAGCAGGCTGCTTTTTCTGGCCTAACTTAAAAATCCCCAGTTTGCCCAATCCATTTGCACCAGTGTAACTCAGTTACAAATTTTTTAAGTCCGTTTTTTTTTCAGCCAAAGGGGGCGTAACCAGCCACCTACGCCAGTTCTGGCTATTTAGGGAAGTTTGGCCAGCTGAGAGTTTGCCCAGCGTATGTGGCCTGTCCTGAAAAACCTTCCCTAGATTTAAGGAAAGCGGCGCAGGTAAGGAAAGCCTGGACACACTGAGAAAATTGAAAACACATAGCAGCAACTTATCTCCAACCCCGCCCGAAGGCTGTCCGGTCCCATTCTTGGTCCCCGGTTCTCACACACAGGAAAGCTGTCCGGTCCCATTCTCGTTCCCCGGTTCACACACACAGGAAGGCTTTCCGGTCCCATTCTCTGTCCCCAGTTCACACACACACAGTCCGGACCCATGAGAGAGAGAGAACGAGGTAAGGTGCTATGTGTTTTTCAATTTTTTTAATGTGTTACGAGGTGGCTGTATACTTCACTTTGCAGCCTCAGCTCGCATTGTGTCCCTGGTTATCATGGCAGCCCGATCTTTTTTGCGCCAATCAAGGCTCTACCCACCGCCCCCCCCGCCCCCGGGTTAGTCCACGCCAAAATGAAGAGATCCAACAGAGAAACTTGCAACACTTTTTTTGGCATACTTGGGCCCCAAAAAACCGGGCGTAACTCTTCAAGTATGCCAAAAAATGCTTTGGGGAAAATTGAGCCCATAGTCTCAGAATAAGGGGCCGCCCATTTAAAACTGAGATGAGAAATTTCGTCTCTCAGAGGTTTGTAAATCTGTGAAATTCTCTGCCCCAGAGAGAGCTGTGGAGGCTAGGTCATTGAATATATTTAAGGCGGAGATAGACAGATTTTTGAGCGATAAGGGAGTAAAGGGTTATGGAGAGCGGGCAGGGAAGTAGAGCTGAATCCATGATCAGATCAGCCATGATCTTATTGAATAGCGGAGCAGACACGAGGGGCCAAATGGCCTACTCCTGCTCCAATTTCTTATGTTCATATGTTCTTAAGTCTCCCCCTCTATACAGGCAGGACTCTCCAGTGGAGGTAGCCTCACCATTTCAATGACTTTGCGGCAAGAAATAACATAGAAGTCAAGTTGGGAGTGGACAGAAGTCATACCTCGTCGGAACTATGTCCCAATCAAAGGAAGCAGAAGGGTGGAAAACTTCGGCCACTGTGTCAAATTATGTATATGGGGAATTTTCAATTATCTGCTGCGATAAAGGCCTTCTCTTTTAGGGTGGAGAACCCAAATTCCACTGCAGTGACTTATGGCGGGGAATGGGGACAGATGAGGTTCAATTACCGAATTTCTAATTTGTTCATGGTCCTGATCGTAATTATTATTACTGCTGTCTGATGATGTGAATCCTTGATAAGTTAAGACAGCCAAGAAATTCGACTAAGCACGAAAACAGGCGGTGTCATTATGGGCTAAGGTTAACCGTCACCCGCATAAAGAGTGCAGGCAGTACTTTGGTGCTGCCTGCTGATTTAAATGAGCGCAGTGCAGAATCTCCTGTGCAACGCATTCATTCCAGCGTAAAATCAGCAGGTGGCCGAAGGTCTTTATCATTTAAGAAACTGTCTATTTCTGTCTTAAATTTATTCAATGTCCCAGCTTCCACAGCTCTCTGAGGCATCGAATTCCACAGATTTACAACCCTCTGAGAGAAGAAATTTCTCCTCATCTCTGTTTTAAGTGGGTGGCCCCTTATTCTAAGATCATGCCCTCTAGTTCTAGTCTCCCCCATCAATAGAAACATCCTCTCTGCATCCCCTTGTCAAGCCCCCTCATAATCTTATATGTTTCGATAAGATCACCTCTCATTCTTCTGAATTCCAATGAGTAGAGGCCCAATCTACTCAACCTTTCCTCATAAGTCAACCCCCTCATCCTCAGAATCAACCTAGTGAACCTTCTCTGAACTGCCTCCAAAGCAAGTATATCCTTTCGTAAATATGGAAACCAAAACTGCACGCAGTATTTCAGGTATGGCCTCACCAATGATTATGTTTCTTGGTTGACAGGGTATGCAAGATAAATGAAAGGTGAAAAATACACTAATGTGTCACATTTTAAAGAATGCAAGCAATATTTCTGATTCTACTCCCTAGAATACAAATAAAAGCAACCTATGCTTTTAATACACATACATAGTGAATAAGCTTTGTTATGACAGAGGCTTTTCACTGCAAGTCTTTTTGGGAGTATATCTTTCTAGAAGGTACCCGGATAAGCATTTTGAAAGGGCAATGGTGTACTGGAATTGGGCAATTTGTTTGCAATATTGGATGTCAGAGCCAGCAGAAGTGATCAGGATTCCTTCCTGAATAGACCAAGAAATGTTAAAAGTTTACAGGATACCCTGAATATCGATACGAGCAAATGCAAATGTACAAATACCATCAGAAACAGGAAAAACTTGTTTGGTCTCCTTTAATTGAAGTGTAATAAGCACACACCTGTGACTTCAGAGGAAAAGGATGCAAATTCAATATAGATGTTTGGGTCATTAACAGTAATCATTTACAAAACCTAAATATCATTTCATTTCCAATTTACTGACCCAACTTCAAGTGTTTACTGGTAAAATTTCCAAGCTGGTGTACAAGTGTACGTCTTGCATTACACAACAGACCTACAGTAATCGATCAGGCCTTTAGATGCAGTACAAGTCCCCCAAACTATTTGTAACCATATGTTGTTCTGTACACATTGCGTGCCAGAACTCACTGACCTACTCTGGTTGATTGCTGTCATGTAACATGTATCGAAGAGGCATTCAATCTGTTGATGTGTTTCTGCAGCAATCTCGTGAGCCGTGAGCCATCTCACTGGACTGAGCATACTTTGCAGAGTTATTGAAGACTTTGGCGGGGGTCTGTAGCTCTCAGCCGCTTTCTCCCAGCTCTATGTGCTGGCAACAGCTGCACGGCACGCACAGGCGTGCTTTGGAGAGGGTAGTAACAGGAGCGGTGATGTCCAAAATAGCTGAGCATGTGTCAATTCGGCGTTGCATGCCGATTGGCGTCATGCTCTTCTTGCTCTTGATCATTAAAATATTTGCAGTCATTTTTTTCTTCAAAACCAGCCTTCACTGCTGGTGCTAAAGGTTCCAATTTCTAGGCCAACAGATCAGACTATTTGTGCCAGCAGTAAATGTATGTGGTTATGCTATGAAAGTATCTAAAAATACATTTGCAATGTACATGAGTACCTTCTCTGTAGTTCTTAGTATTTACATCACAATATGAACTTAAGTGAATATGGAGGAAAATGTTTGTTACAAGAGTTTGTTAATATTAGGCTTGCTATGAATACAGCAGTGAGAGCATTAACTTTTATTAATATTAAATGCATTTGATTACAGGTGCCTCCCTATGTTGATGTTATAATGCATACCGTTTGTTTAGTGTGGGCCAATTGTAGAAATTACAACACCCCTGCAAGGATCATTGTTATCTTACAAGAAATTTTCAACCTCTTTATTGAGATGGTATGGAATATATTTTTGATTGCATAGTGCTTTTCAAACAGTATGTTATAGTTACAAACCTTTTATAATATGTTGCACCGGGACCAGATATTGGGAAGGCCCCAGGCCCTTAAAATACAGTGGGTCCCTTGATTTACCTTGAGGTTCCTTTTCAGCTTGCTGACAGACCCCCTCAAGTTTGAAAGGACTCTTAAGCCAAACCTTTCTGCAGAATCTTGAGGAGCCCCTGGGGCCGAAATTGCCCCTTCCCTTAAGGCCTATTACTGTCGGAAATGGCGGCCACGCTGCAGTGTGCAATGACCGCCGATTTTTCGTGTAATGACCGCCATTTTGAAAATTCTTCTCCTGCGGTATCCCGGCAGTGAACTGCTCCCCCCACTACCACTCGGCTGCTGCCAATCCGTCCTAAGTGCGTCACCAGAGCGTGCACCGCCGATGTTTCCCCCCCGATGGCGAAATTCCGCTGAACAAGTTTTGCTCTCGCTGTGCAACCTCTTGGTTGCCAGGCTGCTGGCCCGTCCTAAGCCCTCCCTGGTGGCCCAGTGGACTGAACTTAAAAGAATTGCGCAGGCTCTCCCCTTTAAGCAAAAGAGAGAACCGTGGTGATGTGGCACCGTGATGATGACTGACAGCGGCAGACCCGACACCCGCCCCCAACTTCTGCCCCTCTCGACTGCGAACTTATGCTTACTGCCGCATATCCGCCCCCATTATGACTGACTTCCGGTCCACTGGAAAAAAAAGCCAAAGAGCAGAATTTCGCTCAAGAGGTCATCGCTTCTACCGCGTCTATAAAAACAACAGAAATACTGTAGGTGCGCCCCGTTTCCAGCGGTGGCCAATTTTGGCCTCCGCCAGCATCTGGGCACCCCATGGCTGGGAAGCCAGTAAGTGCATTGTGGTTTTGTTTGCAAGTTGCAGTCATAAATTATAGTACTGTGTAAATGCATGTTTAATCTTTATGGATGCTGAACACTAATTCTACATGTCAAAAGAATAATTAAATTAATAAAAGTCTTCATTCTTGTACACTTTCTTAAAATCTTGTTTCGGTAGACCTGTACGTTTTTGAACCCAGATGAGTTGATGAAAGGGCTACAGGGGGAAATAGAGGAGGTGTTGGTAACAATCCAGATGGCAATATCAGTCTTAAAGAAGCTTTACCAGGTCTATGAAGATAACCGGTCAGGAATGCACAAATTCTTTAAGGTATTGTATATTCAGAATGTTTTACATTGACCAATTTAAAACAATAAATTGAATACTTTTATAGAAGTGTGTTGGCCATAGATTTCCTGTCTTTATCCAGTCGAAAATATTTACGGTCCGGTGACTTGTGTCCCAGATATAAAATGGCACCAGTATTAATAATATATTTACATAATAGCTGTGAGAGAATGCTGTTAAATGTTTCTCCGACAACTGTTAAAGAAAAATACATTTCCTTCTATTTTAGGATAGAGAACCAAAATACTGGGAGTTCCCCTCACGTCTTGCCTTTGCAAGGCTGGACAGATTTATGCTCCGATTACAGACTATTGAGGTACTGTGCTCTTTATATATTCTGATTTTCATTCCTTTCCTGGGCGCTATAGTGCAGAGTACAGTTCTTAATCTCATTACTTTCCTGGAATATGATCATTAGAAAATGAGTCAACCTAATCAACTGCCATTCATCTTTTAAAATGCTAGTTCAAGAATGGTTTAGATAAGAGTTTAGAATTAGTTTACCCGTATACTATTGTGACTGGGAAAATGAGCATTGAACCTCAAGCAATTAAAAGAAAATAACAAGTAGTGTTAGTAAAATTTAAAAGAAACAATTATTAAAAGACAGATTAATTTTTAACTTTTTTTATCGATTATTGAATGTCAGCTGTGGCTTAGTTATTGGTTGTGGGTTCAAGTTCCACTCCTGAGACTTGAACACAAAAATCTAGGCTGACATTTCAGTGTGGTACTGAGGGAGTGCTGCACTGTAGGAGGTGCCATCTTTCAGTAGAGATGTTAAACCGAGGCCCCGTCTGCTCACTCAGGATGTAAAAGATCCCAAGGCAATATGTCAAAGAAGAGCAGGGGAGTTATCCCCGGTACCCTGGCCAACATTTGTCCCTCAAGCAACATAACAAAAAAAAAGATTATCTGGTCGTTATCACATTACTGTTTGTGGGAGCTTGCTTGTGCGCAAATTGGCTGCTGCGTTTCCTACATTACAACAGTGACCACACTCCAAAAGTACTTCATTGGCTGTAAAGCGCTTTGAGACAGCTGGTGGTTATGAAAGGTGCTATATAAATCCAAGTCTTTTTCAAAATTCAGGTGAAAGCAAAAGGATCGTTGTTGACAATTAAAGCAGAGATGTCACATTTGTCTTTGTCAATATAATTTTTAATATGTGTTTCTATTGGTTTTGTTGTTTTGGAAACTTTCATTTGTATTATTTACTTTTAGTTGTGTTGACTGGGACTGCTTTCCTAGGTTCAATTCATAGAACTACTTCAGTATGATTCTAGTCTAACAGGGGGCAATTCCGTTGCGACCCGTTTGGGGCGGTAACATCCATGAGGCAAGACTTTTTGCACCAGGTGCGAAAGTCCTGCCCCGCTCTTGAAATTGGGGTTACCACCCCCAAAAGGAAGTGGAGCGCAAAATAACGCACTCCACTTCCTCTTTGGGGCGGAAGCAGAGGGAGCGGGGCGCAGGGATCCTCCCATTCCTATGCACTATAAAGTCTACCATGTCCATGGAGCACTGAATTCATAAAACTATAGAATTTATGAACTTACTGCCCATTGCCACCAACATTCCTCTGCATGAACCTTTTCCACTTTCGATGTGGCCTGGAGTGGGCGGGAGGTGGGATTGCCGGCAATCGCCCACTGATGTCGCGCAACTGAGCTCCCGCCCGCCAAGCTCCCATATTCATGCGGGCTGGAGTTGGCGGCAGGAAGGCGGGAGACCGCTGCATGGAGGCTGCTCTGTCCTGAATGGTGAGTGTCAAGATCCTGTAAAAAAGGTAAGTGGAATGATTTTTAATTATTTCTTTACGGGTACTTACCTGGATGGGGTCCCCTGAAGGTCGTCAGATGCTTTTTTTTTGTTTTTTATTTTTACCTCTTCGACCCTCCGTGGGCCCGACTCCACAGCACTTGGGCGGCAAGCGCCTCTGCCGCCAAGAATGAGACCTCCCGCCCGCTGCCGCCCAGATTGGCGGCGTACATCGTTGATTTGCCACCTGTTGACCTTCGAGGGACCTCGGCGATGAAAACTCCACCGAAAGTACCGTCCGGAGGCCTTGACCAAGTTCGGCCCCTATAGTGCTGAAGGAGTCTATTTTCCCATTATGTCTACGCCAGCTGCACAGTTAGTGCTGTTTACTCTAACCTCATTACCCACCAGGCATAATTTTTGCTAGCTCCATGCAACCACATTTTTGTCAGCTGCTTCAAGTAGGTAGGTTAGGAGACAGGACTCATGCTAACTCCCTAATTGCTTCATGATAGGATATTATCGCCTTGAACTTACCTGAGTATGTTAGAGGAAATGTGTCTTCAGCGTCTCCACTTCACTGCGGCTACAGTGACTGAGCTATGCCATCTGCTGCAGCCTGACCTCAGCATCATCATAATAGGCAGTCCCTCGAAACGAGGATGATTTGCTTCCACGCCAAAAAAGGATGAGTTCACAGGTATTTCAATAAAGGACCTAATATTTCAGGTCCCGAACTACACCCTGAAGGGTGGAAGATGCCTGTGCGTGGATTTTCTTAACGTGTGGTGGCCGTTGCACACCAGCCACCACACGGGCTTGACAGAGCTAGG
Source organism: Pristiophorus japonicus (assembly GCF_044704955.1). Taxonomy (NCBI): domain Eukaryota; kingdom Metazoa; phylum Chordata; class Chondrichthyes; family Pristiophoridae; genus Pristiophorus; species Pristiophorus japonicus. The sequence continues at coordinate 121,627,271 of NC_091992.1, forward strand.
TCTTGGTCCAGTGGCCAGGGTTATCCAAGACGACTGGAGACCTGCCCTGCTGCACGGATCTAGTGCGCATAAATATCGCAATATGGGCTGGCCCGTGCTACCCCTGGGCCTCCTGGCCCCAAACTCACGCCTCTACTGGGTCCCGATAATGTCCCTCTACAGCCTCTCGCTGCTCCTTCGCCCCGATCTCGCCGCTCCTGCTGTATCTGCCCACGCTCCAATCACCGACCTGGACCTTGATGCCTGACCTACAAGCAGCATCAAGGACTGGAAAAGCTCTTCCTGTTGTTGTTGAGATCATCATTAAGCTTCTATTCAATCAAATATTTCCAGACAGAGGAGACATCTGTCGGATAAGAAAGTTGGCATTTCATTCCTCTATAAAATCAGTGACAAATTTGCCACACCTTTATCATTTTCCTAATAGAAAGCATACACCAACTGGCTGGCGATGTCATAGAACTTTTAGGTGTCAGCCTTGACTCAGTAGTAGCATTCTCACCTTCGAGTCAGAGTGGTTCAAGTGTCACTCCAGAGACTTGAATAAGTAATCTAGACTGACAATCCAATGCACAAGTAAGGGAGTGCTGCATTGTCGGGAGTGCTGTCTTTTGGATGAGATGTTAAAAGACAGGGGCTAAAATTGCTCCTATGCACAAGCTCGTTAGTGCTTCCGGCCGGTGCTAACGGGGCAATAAGTGGTTTGTGCCCAGGACGCCGATGGAGAAAACGGCTTTGCGCCCCGCCCCGTCATTGGCGCCCCAGGCGGCGGCGCACACACCGATGATGTCTTATTGCCCCACAGGGGAAATTGTCCCGCGGGAGCACAGTTGGCGCTGGGCGATGCGATAGGCCTCCCTTAAAGCGGCCACCATCGTAATTTAATTGTTGGCCGACTCTGGAGTCAGCCCGACAGTGGCGGCCACTGCGCCGCCAACAGGCAGCCCGGCACCCTCTCTTGGGCCGAACCCTTGCTGGGAGCCCAGTGGGCGCCACGGAGCTGGCTGTAGGCTTCGCGGCATCCCTCCCCTTTAAGAGAGGAGGAGGGACGTTGCGACTTGTTAGGCCGACGCGGCACGTCCATGCCACGCTGACGTCATCAGTGCCAAGTTAGTACGCCGCTGAGTCGGTTAATGCGGCGCTAACTCACAGCGCCGTGCTCCCTATCTCCCTCCCACCCCGTGGGCACCCCGAGAACACCAGCACCTTTTTTTCAGGTAAAGAGCCCAATTCTGGGACTCATGGGTGCTACTACTGCCGGGCGATAAAAAATCGCATAAATCAAATTCTGCGCCTCAAACCCAGCGCGGGGTAAATATAATGGCCTAGAAATTGGATAAGGCCCAAAAACGGGTGGTTGCACTGACCAGCGTTATTTGCCTGTGCCTCTTCTAAGTAGTGTAGGCAGCATGCTAAATTTATGCTGTCTGCTCGTTAACATGATTGGAGCGCTGATTTCAGCACTAAAAGCGCTGCTGATTGGTTTTGTGCTCAGCAGGGTGGGGAGGGCAATATCGGGTGCAGACTAATGGGCATTAAAGTTTGGCTTAGGCTCGCTCCACTACTTAAAGGGGAGTTGTTTTCCTGCAGACGCACCTCATTGTCAGTCTGGAGAAACAATAGCACAACAACCAAGAGAATGAGCTAAACAATTTTTAGATTGTGCACTGGAGGCCCTGGTCTTGCAGATCCCAAGATGGTGGGCTGTCCTTTACCAACAGGAAGGCCAGAGGCCATCAAAGGTCATTTACAGAAGGTTATGGGAAGAGATCGCTCAATCCGTCACAGCCACCAGTGTTGTCCCAAGGACCTGGATTCAGTGCTGCAAAAAGTTTAATGACCTCACACTGCTGGTCAAGGTGAGTGAAGGTTTCAGCAAATTCCATATCCCACCATCTGCACTTTAAGCCCAACACACTGCTCAAAGCAACACACACCCATCACGCATCTACCAGCAATCTCTACCTAACACCACTCATGCCTCACAATCATAGCTTCATTTTACCCTCACAGACTTAACACTGCTGCAGCACTCACACCCACATCTCACAACTTGCACACACTGACAGCTATTCAATCATGAGAACATAAGAACATAAAAAAATAGGAGCAGGAGTAGACCATATGGCCCCTTGAGCCTACTCCGCCATTCAATAAGAGCATGGCTGATCATCGACTTCAACTCCACTTTCCCGCCCTATCTCCATATCCCTTGATTCCCCAAAAATCTATCTATCTCAGCCTTGAATATACTCAAAGACTCAGCATCCACAGCCCTCTGGGGCAGGGAGTTCCAAAGATTCACAACCCTCTTGAGTGAAGAAATTCCTCCTCATCTCAGTCTTAAATGGCCTACCCCTTATCCTGAGACTATGCCCCCTAGTTCTAGACACTGCAGCCAGGGGAAACAACCTCTTAGCATCTACCTTGTCAATGCCCTTCAGAATCATGTATGTTTCAATTAGATCACCTCTCATTTGTCTAAACTCCAGAGAGTATAGGCCCATACAAAGCAAATGTCACGACAGAGGTGTCAAAGAAATGTTGTACGCTGGATGATGTCACCACGCAAGTGGCGTTAGCTGGCACAGCGTTGCCTCTTGGCGCATCTGCCAAAAAGTCGACTCAATTTAAGTCGAGGCGTCGACACCGCTTACCAAATACGGTAGGTATTTGCCGCCCGTAAGCTGCCTCCTGAATTTTGACCCCTTACAATTTTACCAATCTTTTGCCGGCTTTGCCGTTCCTCGGGATTCATGCCAGGTAAGTGGAGTCGGGTTCTTAGTGACTTTCATTGGCTAGTTGACAGCTGCAGAAGTGGTATAAAAGCTACGATTTCACAACTGTTCACTTTCCAATGTCAGAAGCTGAAGCCTTAAGCTTTTGGAAAAGATTTGTGAGCTTCAAGCATTTTGGAAGTGTTTGCAGTGAATTCTCCATTCACTGTCACCTCCTTGGAGCAACCTATGGGTTCAATTTTTCCCACTGATTTGCGCCGTTCTTTTGGAGCAGGCTGCTCTTTTTGGCCTAAGTTGAAAAACCACAGTTTCCCCAATCAATTTGCACCAATGTAACTCAGTTTTTTTTTCAGCCGAAGGGGGCGTAACCAGCCACCTACGCCAATTCTGGCCATTTAGGAAAGTTTGGCCAGCTGAGACTTGTGCTTAGGCCAGCGAATGTGGCCTCTGCAGAAAAACCTTCCGGAGAGTTAAGGAAATCGGCGCAGCAGATGCCCGGACACACTAAAAGAATTGAAAAACACATAGCAGCAACTTAACGCCAACCTTGCTCGAAGAGTTTGCCAGTCCGGTCCCAATCTTGGACCCCATTCTCCCAGTCCGGTCCCATTCTCGGTCCCCGGTTCTCAGAGAGAGAGAGAGAGAATGAGAAGGAATGACAGAATTCGGGGACCGAGAATGGTACCGGACCAGGAGAATGGGGACCGAGAATGGGATCGGACTGGCAAGCCCTTCGGGCGGGGTTGGAGCTAAATTGCTGCTATGTGTTTTTCAATTCTTTTAATGTGTTGGGAGCTGGCTGTATGCTTCACTTTGCAGCATTAGCTCGCATTGTGTCCCTGGTTACCATGGCAGCCTGGTGCAGATCAAGGCTCCACCCCCAAAACTAAAAGTCGGGTTACGCCATCCCAAAATGAAGAAATCCAGGCGTACTTAGGACCCCAAAAATCAGGCAAAACTCTTCAGGTACGCCAAAAAAATGTTTCGGGGAAAATTGAGCCCTCTCTCACCATTGACAGAGTGCTTCTGTCATCTCAACCTTACCTGCCATCTATTGCAGCAGCATTGGTGCCCTTGAAAAAATCCCACCTTGGTCCTCTGAATTCCACCACGATCAGCCCCAACACCAACATCACTAAACATAACCAGCATCACTACCAACATCACCTACCTTCTCCGCAATCACCTGATGCTGCACAGTACACAGGACATCAGCACCCGACCACAATGCTGCCAAGAGGCCCAGTGATGGCGTCGGTCATCAAAACTGAGGGGAGATTACTGAACAGCTTCGGCAACGGTCCAAATTGGCCTTTTAGATTTCAGATGGGTTGGTGCCACGTTGTTCAAGTCGACCTGGATTGGCATGTCTTTGCTGGTGTAGCTGTTGTATTCTCTGGAAACTGCATATGCGTGGCGTACGTGTGCTGGTGTGATGTTTGCAAGCACGGGCAGCCAAGGTGTTAGTGTCGGTAGGAGCATTAGACTAGGTAAAGGCACACGGCAGACATTAAAGGAATGCATAGTGGTGAATAGTTGAGATTGTCATTTTGATTGGATTTAGATAAATTTATGAATTTTGTTTGGAATGTATGTTTTGTGGTGGCTGTCATTTCAGCTTTGTGCTCAGGAAGACTCTGTGATTTTCCGTGACAGAGGGATAGTATGATGGGGAAGGATTGAGCAACAGGGATCTGGGGTTTCAATCATTCGAAATCGAGTCTGATGAGCCGCTCATGGACAGCCCTTCAAGAATGGGGATTTGCTGCCTTCCTATCTCCTCCCTCCCACTCCTCCTCTTCCTCCTCTTCTTCTTCTTCTTTCTCCTACCTCCTCCTCTTCTTCCTCCTCCTCCTTCTTCTCCTCCTCCTACTTCTCCTCCTACTCCTCTTGAGGTGGATCTGCAATCCCTGGTGGTAAGGACTGTGCCTTCACGATGGCCAAATTGTGGAGCATGCAGCAGACCACAAAATGGGACACCCATTATGGTGAGTACTTGAGGGCTCTTCCTGAGCACTCAAGGCAGCGGAACCGTTGCTAGAGCACCCCAATATCTGTTTGATGATGTTCCTGGTGACAGCATGGCAGTCATTTTATGAGTGCTGGCCATGAGTAATGGGGTTGCGGAAGGGTGCCAGGTGCAGAGCAGATAGCCCTTGTCTCCGAGCAGCCACCTTCGGGTTTGCTGGGGTGGCTGGAAGATTGCTGGCACACCGGACTGGCGCAGGATGAAGGCATCATGACAGCTTCCAGGATAGCGGGCATTCACCATCATGATGTAATGCGTGTGGTTGCTCAACAACTGCATATTAAGTGAGTGGTAGCCTTTTTGATTACGGAACATTTCAGCATTGCTACAAGGGCTCGCAAAGCCACGTGTGTGCAGTCAATGGCACTGACAATGTCAGGAGCTGACGACTGCTGACGACTGCTGGACGGACCACCACCTAATCCGCTCCATCATCAACATCAATTAGCCCCAAAGCGGCGCCGGCAGCAGAAACAGTGCCACAAAAAACTCAATGCCGGGGCATTCAAAGACCCAGCTAAGAGAGCCCTTTACAGCCAGCGCCTCAGTACTAACCTGGCGACCCTTGATGACCCCGAGACACAGAATGCCTACAGCGCTTGGTCTGCCCTCCAGACAACCATAACCAGTGCCTGCGAAGAGAAGCTCGATCACTCAACCAGGAAACACCAGGACTGGTTTGATGAGAATGACCAGGAGATCCAACAGTTAATAAATCGCAAGTGCAGGATATTTCTGAACCTAAAACAACAACCCAACTCGGGAGCAGCAAAGCAGCTTTACAGACGGATTAAGGCTGAGGTCCAGCAAAAAACCCGCGACCTAAAGAATAGATGGTGGGTGGAGAAAGCTCAGGAGAATCAGCAGCTGGTCGACAGCCATGATGTGCGAGGATTCTTCACTGCAGTCAAGTCCACCTACTGGCCAAGAACTGGGGCGATTCTCATCAAGGACATCGAGGCAGTCAGAACCCGCTGGAAGGAGCACTTCGAAGAACTCCTTAATCAAGACTCTGCCTTCGACACGAGTGTCCTCGACTCAATCCCGCAGCATGCTACCCGCCACCATCTCAGCAAAACCCTAGCCCTGCACGAGGTAGAAAAGGCCATCCGTCAGTTTAAGAACAACAAGGCATCGGGAGCGGATGTAATCCCCGCTGAGGCACTAAAGTATGGCGGAGAGACACTATTGGCACGAATGCATGACCTCATCTCTCTCACCTGGAAGGAGGAGAACATGCCGGGAGGTCTCAGAGATGCAGTAATCGTGACCATCTTTAAAAAAGGGGATAAGTCTGTTGTGGATGTAGGCACCTTTAGTAATGACTCCACGAGGCAGGGTATGGTACTTAAACTGTGTAGACTATAGTCCTTTATTTGCAGCTCTACGAGTGAGGACACCAAACTGTGAGCTTCCTTTTATACTGGGTTACCTGCAGTGTGCAGGTGTACAGGTAAGGTGTGTACAGTGTAAAGGTACATTCAGTGTTACACACATCATACAACAATACAGGCATGCATACATAACAAAGTCTGACTGCGGCAACTAGAGAGGAATCTCCCTGTTATCAGCCACTAGGAAGGTCATCGCTAGAATCCTCCTCAACCGTCTTCTCCCTGTGACTGAGGAGCTCTTTCCGGAGTCACAGTGCGGATTCTGTCCACTACGGGGTACAACGGACATGGGGATAGAACCTCCACTTTTTTTGCATGCTTAACACCCACTTAACACCCATTTTACCACTGAAATAACGTATAACGCCCATTTTGGCACAAAATGGAAACTGACGGGATTTTTTAGGATACTTATCGCCAAGCATTATTTTCCCAATGGACTTAGAGGCAATAAAAAGTATTACCGCCCGCCCACTTTTTTTGGCCAGTATCAGCAGAATGGGCGATTTCAACGCCCATATTATCGGCCAGCGTTACTTTCCTCGAGAAATTAACGCCGAGATTCAATATTAATGCCCGGCGACTGTTTTTTGTTGTAAAGAGCATATTTACCCAAACTAGCAGCCATGGAGATCGCCCACAGTCAATTTCATCACCTTGCACACATATCGCCCAGAATATCGCCCGCTCAAAAAACCGCCCACAAAAAGTAGAACTAACCGGGACGGACGCCAGCGGGGTGTGGCTGGCATTTGTTGAATCCCACTCTTACGTGAAGAGCTGATATCGGAAAGATTTGCCTGAAAGAGCGCTGATGTGAGTGACAACGCTGACCACTGCTGTGTGGGTCCAGCTCAGACATCAATGGTGCCCATCAACTTGGTGCCAGTTAAAGTTTAAGTTGATTGATGTTAAGTTGTATTTAACCCTTTCACAGTAAGGAATCACCAGTGTGTAATGGTCCAGCTATCTTGAGACAATGCGCAACAAGGTTATGTTCAATAAAAAAAGTTTAATAGCAACATTGGTCTGAAATCATAAGTATCACAGCTAATAACACCCAACCCCTGCCCACACCCAACTTTTTTCACCATTGACATAAATCACATGTTCAATATGTCCAGCAACACAGAATACAAAGGCAAAGTAGGAGCGTGGTCCTGAGCCCCCGTACATTGCAACAAATTGCATACACCCAGATGGAGATATAACACAGCCATCACCTGCGCACATGCACCTCACTTTCCTTCCCCCTCTCTCCTTCTCCCCACCTCTACCCCTTCCCCTTCTTGCTCCACGGCGCCTGGCCGAGGAGCTCCTCAGGCAGTGCCTCATTGGGGAGCATGAAGGCAGATGTGGTGGTTGCATGGTTACGAGAGCAGGGGGTGCCGAGGGGGCAACATTCTCTGATGCAGAAGCAGGATCTTGGTCCTTGCTCTCATCTGTCGTTTGCAGTGGTGGGGCGGAACCGAAAGGTGGAGTGCTGCGCTCAGGGACCATGGGAAGCCTGTGGCAGCAGTGTTCCTGGCTATTGCATCCAGGGACTCCGTCATGCACGGCGTGTACTCGTCATGGTGGCCAGCTGTCGGAATATGTCCCCTAATGCCTCGATGAACTGGTTACCAATGTCTACAGTCCTCCTGGACAACTGTACCATCTCTCCGCTGTCATGTCGCGCTCGCGGAACAGACCTGCCGCATCCACGAGGCCTCCGTGGGGTCGGCGCCGTCCTGGGGACAAATGGGATGCCCTGAGGAGAGGTGCTTGGGGCCTGCACCTCCAGAGTGGAGGCGGGAATGACCGGAGGGACCACGAGATGGTCTTGGCATGGAATGGCTTCTGGAGCGTGGCGATGCAGGTTCTTCGAAGTCCACCCTCGCATCTGTGGAGAACAGACCCAGCGGATTGACGGGCGACAATTGAAACTCCTCAGCATCAGATGTAGTTGGATCGTCCGCCGACGCCTGCCCCGCATCCCCACCTTCTGGCCTCTGTGGCCTTGCCTGGGGCCGCGCTGCTGGCTGAGCTGCAAAGCACAAATTAGGTTATTAGAGTAGAAGGACGTGCTTAGGTGACAAGATGAGTCTAGCGCTACACACAGCATATGCACGACAAAAGCACCAGCGCTCTCTAAATCATCGCAGACATCACATTTCATGACCATCAACACATTGTGCATTGCAATGATTTTCATGAGGCCAGCATTATTTATATGACACTTAGAAATCATCTGTCATATATGATTGTTCGGATATGAGTTGGTGTGGCATCTATTGACTTTAGATCACGCAATGGTGTAAGCTTTACTCATCTGGCATCACTTCAGAGTCTGCAGATGCATCCGTGGCTGTTCAGGGGTGCTTCCCCATGAGTACGAGCACTCGATCCTCCATCTCAGTGATCGGCCATGATCTTATTGAATGGTGGTGCAGGCTCGAGGGGCCGAATGACCTACTCCTGCACCTATTTTCTATGTTTCTATGTCGCTGGGGACTGGTGGCCTTCCACCCATTCGCCTCTGCTCGATAGCTTCTTCTGTAAAAAGTACCAGGACGTCATGGCATGAGATCATTGCGTGATATCATTGCTAGGTACTGTCTCAGACACTGATACAAGACATAACCGACAGATGTAATCATGATTATTATGATTATTATCATTCTTTACCTAAAGATGTACACCGTGACCGCAGGTTTTGAGTAAAACATTCCTGGTAAAAGTGCAAGACTTCACATCTGCTGATATTCACTCATGACTTGTTACAAATCAAATTATATAAATACATAAGTACATGTAAATCAATGTAATACATACTCTTGTGGACCCCACAAGGTCGTTCCATCGTTTGCGGCATTGGTTGCCCTCACGCATCTCATTGGTCGCGGACAAGACCACCTCTGCTATCTCGGTCCATATCCTTTGGTAGGCCTTTGGAGTGGGCTTCCCACACCCTCCCTTTGTCAAATCACCCCAGCGTACCTCGACCTTCTGCAGGATGGAGGCATTTGCCTCGTCCGAGAACCTCCTGGCTCTTTTGCGGCCTTCAATGTGCTCTTCCCCCACCTCAGTGATCTCTCCAGCGTCAGTCTCCACAGCGAGCTGTGATGCCTCCTCCTCTCTCTCCATTATAGGGCAAATTCGGTCAAATATGTGACTGGTAACACCTAATTTTTGTTTGCCTACTTGCTGCGAAGCTCTAAAGTCTCCTTCCTTCCTCCCAAAGCAGCCACACCACATCCAGACACTCCTTCAGTCCCTCTGAGCTCCCTCTCTCTCTGTTTCTTCTTCTGCACATGTCATGGTGACCCTTGACCTCCTGAATCGCGGGAATCGAGCGTTGCCATGCCGTTGCTAAGGACGGCCACACTTTACGGCAGAAGGTCAGAAAAATTTAACGCTACCGCCCATTTAACATCGCTCGCGGTAATGGCCATTTTCAAAAATGTAAACTAGGTGTTTTGAGAATGGGCGAGAAGCCGGCAATCTGAAAACCCTTTTTTACCGCCCATGTCGGAAATAATGCCCATTTATGGGCGATAACCACAAAAGTGGGGGTTCTTGCCCTAGATCTTTACGGTGCGACAACTGCAAGACAACCTTACAAAGGCCTTTGACACTGTTAAACACGAAGGACTATAGAGCGTCCTCCTCCGCTTCGGCTGCCCCGAAAAGTTTGTCGCCATCCTCCGCCTGCTCCACGACGACATGCAAGCCATGATCCTGACTAACGGATCCACCACAGACCCAATCCGCGTCCGGACCGGGGTCAAGCAAGGCTGCGTCATCGCGCCAACCTCTTCTCGATCTTCCTCGCTGCAATGCTCCACCTCACAAGCTGGAGTGGAACTAAACTATAGAACCAGTGGGAACCTGTTCAACCTTCATCGCCTTCAGGCCAGATCCAAGACCGTCCCATCCTCGGTCATCGAGCTACAATACGCGGATGACGCTTGTGTCTGCGCACATTCGGAGGCTGAACTCCAAGTCATAGTCAACATCTTCACCGAGGCATATGAAAGCATAGGCCTTACACTAAACATCGATAAGGCAGCGGTCCTCTACCAACCTGACCCCACCACACAGCACTGCTCCCCAGTCATCAAGACCCACGGCGCGGCCCTGGACAACGTGGACCACTTTCCATACCTCGGGAGCATATTATCATCAAGGGCAGACATTGACGACAAGGTTCAACACCGCCTCCAGTGCGCCATTGCACCCTCCGGCCGCCTGAGGAAGAGAGTGTTTGAAAATCAGCCCTCAAATCTGGCACCAAGCTTATGGTCTACAGGGCAGTAGTAATACCCGTCCTTCTGTATGGCTCAGAGACGTGGACCATATACAGCAGACACCTCAAATCGCTGGAGAAATACCACCAACGTTGTCTCCGCAAGATCCTGCAAATCCCCTGGGAGGACAGACGCATCAACGTTAGTGTCCTCGTTCAGGCCAACATCCCCAACATCGAAGCACTGACCACACTCGACCAGCTCCCTTGGACGGACCAATTGTTCGCATACCTGACACAAGACTCCCAAAGCAAGCGCTCTACTTGGAACTCCTACACGGCAAGCGAACCCCAGGTGGGCAGAGGAAACATTTCAAGGTCTCCCTCAAAGCCTCCTTGATAAACTGCAACATCCCCACCGACACCTGGGAGTCCCTGGCCAAAGACCGCCCTAAGTCGAGGAAGAGCATCCGGGAGGGCGCTGAGCATGCAGAAAACAAGCTCAGGCAGCGGAAGGAGCGTGCGTCAAACCAGACTCTCCACCCACCCTTTCCTTCAACGACTGTCTGTCCCACACAGAGACTGTAATTCCTGTATTGGACTGTTCAGTCACCTAAGAACTCACTTTTAGAGTGGAAGCAATTCTTTATCGATTTCAAGGGACTGCCTATGATGACTCTGCACCTTAAGTACAAAGGGTAACTGCAGGAGTAGGTAGAGGTGAGGTGTGATGAAATTCACGGCAAGGTTTTGGTCGTGATCCTCTGGGTGGAAGGACCTCTGATTTCCCTGAAATAGCTGGAGTTACATCTGATAATGCAGTTGCTGGCAACATCTACATACAAGCGTTGAAGTGGCCTGGCTGGTGGGGAAGATATACAGAGAAGTACCGCATTGGACACTTTTACTATCATACTACTGATCTAGGTACTGCAGTTCGAGGGCTAATGGACTACATGAGAACACTCTCTAGGATTCCTCTAATGTTTATGCAGCCTGCCACCTCTGCTCTTTCCAAATGATTTCCCAGTCTTTCCAACCCCGCAATGATAGACTCCACAGCTGGGTGCACAAACCTTGCATGGTAAGTCATTGGGCTGGATTTCACCAACCTCGGCGGGTCTGTGGCGAGCAATGTCGTTGGCGGGTCCTGGCCTCGCTGCTGGCTTCAGCCGACTGTCCAAAATTATTTTCCTCTGATTGGGCTTGTTAAGCCCGTCCAGTGCGTTTGCTGGCCAATTGAAGGAAGCGGGTCTGATGACGTAATTTGCTAGTCATCAACTTGTTTCCTTAAAGGGACTATGTGCAAATTTATTTTGACATTTGTGCTGTCAGTGTTGTATAGCACTGAGGTGCTGCAAACACTGACAAGCACTGCATAGAGATGCACAGCTGCACCAAAGCTGTCCCATAACTCTCTCCATAGGCTTAGGGAGGGAGTCACAGGATGCAAGGAGGTTCTCTTCTCTTTCATTGGGTGGAAGAGATCTCCCCAGGAGACGAACACAGTCTGCTTGCACATTGCACAGGGCGATGCAAGCAGTGATGTCAAGAGGACCAGGCTACAGTGACACAAACATTTCAAAGATCTCAGTAGATCACAAAATGTTAGTACAAAGCCACACTCAACCTCATCCTGCTGTGCCACTCATCACATCTCCAACACTCTGCCTTCCCTACCCTACTCGTGCACATCCTTATTCGCACCAACTTACCTTGCACCTCCACCCATCGCTCTCTACATACATTATCACTTCTCCATCTCACTAGCACCCCTCACACTCAATCATATCCTTGTGCAATCATACCAACTAACAACGTACAAAGGTAGGCACTTGGATGTTTTATGAAATGTTTATGCAAAGTTTCTGTTAATGTGGTGTCAAACATTGAAACCATTATTTTGAACACTGTGTTATTGGACAGATTTGTGTGCACCTTTGTAAGTGGCGTAGTAAGTTATAGTGAATGGTGAGACATAACGATACCCCCCCCTCCCCAACCCCCGCAATGCTGATGAGTGTGAAAGTAATGGCTTGGGCATTGTAGGGATGCTTTACGGTGTGCCAACCACAGCGTCGAGTGAAGAAAATCTAGCTGTGGTGAGGCTATCCCTGGTCTCCCATGCAGCAATGTGGTCGGGTGCTGATGCCCTATGTCCTGTGCAGCATTAGTTGATTGCGGAGAAGTTAGGTGTTGTTGGTGCTGCTGGTGTGCTTGGTGTTGTCGGTGTTGGAGCTGATCGTGGTGGGATTCTGAAGACCAAGGTGAGATAGATGGAAGGGCACCGATACTGATGGAATAAATGACAGGAGAAGTCGAGGTTATAGAAGCGATCTGTCAATGATGGGAGAGGTAATAAGGTCAGACTGGATGGAGACTTGTGTAAAGACTTTCAGCATTCTGAATCTGTAGTGGAAATGCAGTTTAGAGAAGCTAGTGGCTAAGGGAATATATCTGATTCAGCTGGGAGCTTTGACTTGACATTTGAAGCTGTCAACTCAACAGCTGAAAGAATGGCCACTCACCTCCCACCTCAGTTTCACTGACGAGGTCCAGGCACAGCAGAAACTGTCAAATTCCAAAGGCTAGGGAAAAAGCATTGCTAAGTGGCTGTAAACAAGCCACTAATGATTTCAATTGCCTCCATCGCCGCTGCGTGCTCAGTACTGACAGACGTGACATTTGGGAAAGGCACATGGCGATGGATTGACAGCAGGGTCCCGACCCGCTGTCAAAAGAACCCCACTTTTCCATCCAACCTTCCACTGATCACGCCTACTGACCCCCCCACCCCCAGAAAATTCTTCCCATAATATTTGTGAGAGAATGTTCACTGATTGTTCCCGCACGGTTTTGATGTTTCCATGCAGATAGTAGTGAAGCTGCTACCTGCTCTATGGACTTCAGGATTTATGCAAATCTGTCCTGGTGTATTGCGATAATATCCAAAATGCTCTTCACATTACTGCACGGAGGCAAGGATTGCTTCATTATCTGAGGAATTGCGAATGGAGCTGAACACTGCAATCATCAGCAAACAGCCCACTTCCACCTTGTGAAGGAACGGAGGTCATTGATGAAGGAGCTGAAGAAAGTTGAGCCTAGGACACAGCCCTAAAGACCCCATGCAACGATCTCCAAGGACAGAGAACATTGGGCTGCAACAATTACAACCATATGATTCAAGCGACTGGTCAGTTTTCTCACTGATCTCCATTGAATTAAATTTTAATAGGGCTCCTTGGTGCCATGCTTAATCAAATGTTGCCTCGATGTCAATGTCAGTCACTCTTGTCTCATTACAGCCTTGGTTCAATCATTGACATAGGACCTGAATTCAAGAGTTGAGGTGAAAGTGACTGTTCTTGACATCAAGGCGACATTTGAATCTGAGGCACCACAAAACTCGAGTAAAACAGGGCAAGGGGGATCAGAGGGAAAACTCTCCAGTCACTTTTATTGATAAAGCTTTTGCATTTCAGATGTTTATTTTTAACTTTCTCAAACTGCCATGGGCCTTGAATTCATGCTTTCTGGACTATTAGTTCAGGCCTCTGAATTACCAGTCCGGTAACTTAACTCAGTCAAACCTGGAAGTTAGTCAGTTTTCAAGCCTCTGTATCTTCTGTCATCAGCTGGCGATTTCATGCTGGAGTCTGCCAAATTCTATTGGTCTAGTGGCCCTGTTTGCTTTCATTAGTAGTATACCCTGTAGTGGCAGGCCTTGAGACTACCACCTTAGCAATCACATTCTCCACCTCCCTACACATTACGATCCAGGACATCTGCCCCACCATCTATGATTCCCACTTTGACCCAACCATGACTCCGGAATCTACTTTGAACCCTGAACCCCGACCCTTGACCCTGCATTGTTGATGTGCCCACCACTCTGAATTTATCAATTCATTGGTGCCCCTTTTATTTCATTGATTTATTGATGTAATGATTTATTGCTCAATGAATTTGATTCATTGATGTCCACTGCTTTATAAATTCATGATTTCAGTTTCTCCTTTAGTTTATTTGTTGGTCTGACCACTGATATATGACATTATTAATCCACTGGTGCCCACTGCTCAATTTATTCTTTGCTGTGCCTGCTGGACTACCTGCTGGACTAGAATTTATTTATTTATTACTTTATTGACTTGGGTGTGTTAGTGTGTTTGCTGCTTCATTGGTTCCTGCAATAATTCATGCCTACTGCTGTCCTAACTTTTTAATTGACTGATCCATACTTAGCTGTGTTGCAATGTCTATTGGTGTCCAGTGAATTGTGATACGTGTGTTTTTGTTGGCTTCTATGCGTTCAGTTTCCTGTTAAGATTGCTTAATGTCAAAAAAGCAACTAATTTTGCTTTAAATTCTCAATTTGTTCAGTTATTTTTTGATCTCCGTATTATTGTAATACCCTGTACCAGTTTTAGGACACGTATGCTGTATTTGTCTGTAGAAATAATGGTGAGTGCTGTGTAAAAGCATAAATTGGATAGCGATTTCCAGCAACTACACATGCGCAGTTAAAAGGGGAAATCAGGAATTTGTTTTAGTTAGGTGATATATACCCTCTAAACTCGCCAGGCAAAGTTAGGGCTTGTCCATTCCAGTATAAGTAACTTTTTTTTATCGAAGTTTTAATTACTGCCAAACAACCTCTCTGGCACTGAAATTTTACTTTTACAAGTGTAGAGTATCATTCCTTCCGATTTTAATTATTGTTGGAGATTTTAAAAAAAATAAAAATAATGTTCTTTACTTTTCCTTTCTGTCTCTATTATCTCTCTCTTTTAATCCAATCTTTCTTTCCCTCTCTATTTCACTTTCTGTACCTGATGCGACATTGAATTAAATATTTGAACTGGCACTTCCTCATTTAGAGTCTATGCTGCTCATTAACAATTCTTCAATTTATTTGATTAAGGAAATCCACAATTGCTTGCTCCGTTTGCACAGGGCTGAGATCCCCTGTAGAGGGCACCACACCATTTTGGCTTTCTAATTAACAGTAAGTTTGAGTGCAAAATCCCACAGAAAGTCTGGGAAAGTGCAAGTGTAATGAACGGCTAATGCCTTTCATTTACCACTGACAGCAAAATCTGGCCCAATGTCATTGCATTGTTTGGGAACTTCGTGATAAATATTTTTAACAATGTGGCTTACCATATGCAATACCACATGAGAGTGACTGGTAAACCTCTACTTGTTCATTTTTAAGTGCCAGTGGCTTTTACTATGGAAAGTAATGATTAATCAAATTTTCCTCAGAGTGCTTTAGTGATGCTGTTGGCAAAGGCATGGAGATCTACAGCTTATGACTGTCCATCTAATGGTAGAAGTGTGAAGTTGCTGGCATGACGATGTCACATAATAGTGATGCCCAAATACGGATTGCACGACATACATAGGAAATGCAACATATTATAAATAGTTCTATCGGGTAAAGCTGACGAGATAGACCTAAGGACCATCATTTGAATTCAATGCCCAGGTGGTTATTATATCATAAAGTGATGCCGAATTTGTTGTTTTATACAGGAGATATTTTCCACTACTGTTGAATTCTTAAAGCTCGAAAAAATTGAAGTAGGAGGGGTTAGAGGAAATCTCCTTGGCCAAATGGTACAGCAGATCTATGTGGAGTTTTTAGAAGTTATTAAAATCTTTGCTGAATGCAACTACAATGCTTTGGATCCAGCAGAACACGTAAGAAAAAATACCTAACAGAGTGATGCAATACTATTATTAAATATTTAATCTTGTCATATATTTAAAACAATATAAGCAATTTATGGCATTTATTGATCCTAAAATGTTTCATAATTATGTCAAAATTGAAAGGAACACAATATTGCTATTTTTTATAATTTCATTTACTTATGAAAACCATGTTTAGTGGTGGGACCTAATTTAAAAGACTTTCTGAAATGCTATTCAATCTTTGAACTTGTTCCGACATGAAGGTATCATTAGAATCTAAGTTAGAAAATAATCTTTATGCTTGGACATTTGCCACCAAATGAAGAGATCTTTGACAGCGTATTTGGCACAATCCCATAAAAACACAGTTCAGCTACAGATTTATATATTCAAAGTTGATTTGTTCACTGTTATTTGAACACCAAATAACTTGTCACTCTCGCCACCTCATATATTTCCATATTTCCATGTGGTTGACAAAGGTAAGCTTGATGTGTCACTATGTGTACTATAGGAGTACACTCTATACAATAAACGGCATGCTACGCCCTAAAAAGGAAACCTAAAATAGATATATTTAGTGTTTCCAAATTATTTATTGAAGGTAACATTTGTGCGTGTTTCTGTGCCTGTTGTGTACATTGATTTATTTACTCTTTGAAACTTGTACTTTGCTCATCCTATGTATATGTATATATATATGTAAATGTGTTTCTAGCCATTTCTGCTCCTTGTGATAAAATTAGCAATGATTTAAGCTGTCACATCCAACTGGAATGCCAATTTTGATATGCTTGCACAATGGCAGGATTAGTGGCAAGGTGTGCCTTCAAAGCAAAATGAATGTTTTTTTATTATTTGTTTTCGGGATACGGGAGATGCTGGCATGGTCATATTTACTGGCCTTCTGTGTTGCCCTGAGAAAGTAGTGGTCGGTTGCTTTCTTGAACCACTGCTGTCTTTGTGATGATCATGCTTCCATGGTGAGGTAGAGAATTCCAGAGCTTTGACATAGCGACAATAAAACCACAATGCACCAGTGGTGATGAGGGTGGATATTGAGTCCAGTGGCTGGATGTTGATCAAGCAGACAGTCTGATCTGCATGATTTTGAAGTTCTTGAGCAATTGTGAGGCTGCTTGCATCCAGGTGAGTTTTCCATCACACTCCTGATTTGTTCCTTGTCAATATTGATGACACTTTGAGGGTCAAGGGATGGTCATTCATCGCACAGTTCCTAGCCTTTGTCTTGCTCTTGTAACCGCCGTGTTGATATCGTTGGCCCAGTTAAACTTCTGGTTAGTGGTGACCCCCAAGATGCTTACAGTGGGAGATGCAATGATAGTGATACTGTTCAGGGGAGATGGTTAGTCTTTTTTCTTGGAAATGATAATATTATGTCTGTAATGCACTTATGAATGACTCCACGAGGCAATTTGTTGTACTCAAACTGTAGTGACCTTGGTCCTTTATTCATAACTCCAGAGTGAGACACAAGCATGGTGGGCAGCCTTTTATACTGGGCCCTGCACACTTATGCAGGTGACCCTCAGGTCTCCCACTGCAGTGCCCTCTGGTGGACAGCCTCTGCCACAGGGACAGGAAACCCCGGTCGACACCAGTTGCACCCTCTAGTTCTGCCAGCATAGTATATACACAGTGTAAACCTTATTGATAGTACATCAGGTAACATATCTCCATCTTATGCAACTATACGGTAACTACACAGAGAGTATATCTATAGTCTGCATATATAACAGATAATTTCTTGGAACTTGTATATCAGCTCTCCTCTAGCACTCCACTCTTGTGTCCATGTCTGGATCAAGGCTATGATGAGATTTGGAGCCAAATAATTCCATCGTAACCCAAAATGAGCATTGCTGAGCACGTGATTGGTACGTAAATGTTACTTGATGGCACCATAGATGCTCCTTCCATCGCTTTGCCGGCATTTTGGAAGATGCTGGTTAGATTTGTCCTGTTTTCTGTGAACAGTACATACTTGAACAATTTCCTACAATCAAATGCAAAATACTGCAGATGCTGGAAATCTGAAATAAAAACCGAAAATGTTAGAAATACTCAGCAAGTAAGACAGCATCTGTGGAGTGAGAAATAGAGTTAATGTGTTAAGGTGCCTATTGTACATTGTCCATGTCTCTAAAGCATATAGGAGGACGGGTGTCACTACTGCTCTGCAGACTATGAATTTGGTGCCGGGTTTGAGATCTTGGTCTTCGAACACTCTTTTCATCAGGCGGCCGAAGGCTGCACTGGCACACTGAAGGCGGTATTGGACTTCGTCATCGATGTCTTCCCTTGCTGATAGTAGGCTCCCAAGGTATGGGAAGTGGTCAACATCATCCAAGGTCTCATCGTGGCTCTTGATAACTGGGGAGCAGTACTGTGTGGCAGTGGCAGGTCGGTAGAGGACCTTTGTCTTATGTAAGCGGTTTTGATCCTAGCCCAATGGCTAGATGGATGGTTCGAATCACCCCCGCCTTACGAGAATTCTATATCTGGGGTTTATTATTCAGACTGTAAATGGAATAAGTCACAGACAGGAATGCTTCAGTGAAAAATTGCACTTATGTATTTGGTCTAACATACACTGGCTAAAACATGCACTACTAAACTAAATCACTGTCTCTGTGGAGAATAAGATCCAGGTTAAAACAACATAAAGTATAACACTGGGGACCGGTGACATGCAGTAATTTCCTTGTTGCTATGGTGGAGTCTAACTCCCCCCTTCCAGCGAATTACCCAGTCGCAGGAAGCTCCTTCCCCAGGATAGCCCGAAAAAGCTTCACTTCCAAGAAAACTCTGAGCCCTTTACATTCCACACAGCTCGCCTGGCGCACTGGTTACCGGCTTGGGACACTCGCGACCATGCTCACCAGTTGGTCTCGATCGCTCAGCTGGTCCTTCTTGTCACGTCACTCTTGGTGGAGCGAGAGAGAGAGGGGGAACGCTCGAACGCTGGAGAATGCTCCAGAATGCAAGAGAATGGTGGAAAAGAGTTTATCTTTAAAGGAGTCCTGCTGCTCTTATCTCTCCCGCCAATCTTTGAAATTCTTTTGCTTCTAAGTACTCCGGTGCTTAGTCGGTGATGGGCCATCAGACCCATGTGTATTGGACAGATGGCCCGGCTTTTGTGTAGGGAAGAACTGGCCCCTCTTGGTCTGACCAGGCTAGTGGGTCCATTGTTCTGCTTCTCTTCTGAGATAGAGGTGAGAAGTGCCTTTGCATATTAGAGTGGTTTTCCAATAGTTTATGCATGCCTCAGATATCTGAGCCCCTTTCCTTTTGCTAGGAGGAACTCGTACATTCTGGATGACTGACAGTTCTTTTTCACAGCCAACTGCAATGCGGTCTCTGGAGTTTTAACAAACCAGCCTTTTCACGTATCTGCACAGGGTGACCCCATCACAGGGAAAGTACCCTCAGAAAAAAAAACCATAAAGTCCACGGAGCATTCGCGACTGAGTCCATTCTTGAAACAGAAACTTTGCGATCTCTTCAGTCCCCAGTTTGATACTTTTTCTTTCCATAAAATATCACTCGATGAGAGAGCAAAGGCTAAAGTCTCCCACAAGTGAAGCTGTTCCCCTGATTTTACGTTTTAAAGCCCCAGAACTATACCTCTTACGGCGTGTCACATTACCCTTCTACAGAGTCAAAATATAAGAAAACAGCTTCTTCACACATAAGATCCACAAGACGTTACCAAAAAGAAATCACCGCGCACATCACTCAGGACAGCATTCACTCAGTTTGGTTAGCCCAATCTATATGTAGATTGAAGTCATGCATGATAACTGCTGTACCTTTATTGCACACATCCCTAATTTCCTGTTTGATGCCATCCCCAACCTCACTACTACTCTTTGGTGGTCTATACACAACTCCCACTAGCGTTTTCTGCCCTTTGGTGTTCCGCTGATCTACCCATACTGATTCCATATCATCCAAGCTAATGTCCTTCCTTACTATTGCATTAATCTCCTCTTTAACCAGCAACGCTACCCCACTTCCTTTTCCTTTCTGTCTATCCCTCCTGAATATTGAATATCCCTGGATGTTGAGTTCCCAGCCTTGGTCACCCTGGAGCCATATCTCCGTAATCCCAATTACATCATATCCGTTAGCAGCTATCTGCGCAGTTAATTCATCCACCTTATTACGAATGCTCCTCGCATTGAGACACAGAGCCTTCAGGCTTGTTTTTTTTAACACTCTTTGTCCTTTTAGAATTATGTTGTACTGTGGCCCTTTTTGATTTTTGCATTTGATTTCTCTGCCCTCCATTTTTCCTTATCTCCTTTCTACCTTTTGCTTCTGCCCCCATTTTATTTCCCTCTGTCTACCTGCATAGATTCCCATACACCTGCCATATTAGTTTAAACCCTCCCGAACAGCACTAGAAAACTCTCCCCCTAGGACATCGGTTCCGGACCTGCCCAGGTGCAGACCGTCTGGTTTGTATTTGTCCCACCTTCCCCCAGAACCGGTTTCAATGTCCCAGGAATTTGAATCCCTCCCTCTTGCACCATTCCTCAAGCCACGTATTCATCTTAACTATCCTGCTATTTCTACTCTGACTAGCACGTGGCACTGGTAGCAATCCTGAGATTATTACCTTTGAGATCCTACTTTTTAATTTAACTCATAGCTCCCTAAATTCAGCTTGTAGGACCTCATTCCATTTTTTACCTATATCGTTGGTACCTATATGCGTCACGACAACTGGCTGTTCACCCTCCCCCTCCAGAATGCCCTGCAACCGCTCCGAGACATCCTTGACCCTTGCACCAGGGAGGCAACATACCATCCTGGAGTCTCGATTGCGGCCGCAGAAATGTCTATCTATGCCCCTTACAATAGAATCCTACCGACCACTATAGCTCGCCCACTCTTATTCCTGCCCTCCTGTGCAGCAGAGCCACCCATAGTGCCATGAACTTGGCTGCTGCTGCCTTCCCATGATGAGCCAACTCCCCCAACAGTATCCAAAGTGGTGTATATCTGTTTTGGAGGGAGGTGACCACAGGGGACTCCTGCACTACCTTCCTACTCCTGCTCTGCCTGATGGTCACCCATCCCCTATCTGCCTTTGTAACCTTTTCCTGCGGTGTGACCAACTCACTAAACGTGCTATTCACAACATCCTGAGCATCACGGATGCTCCAGAGTGAATCCATGTGCAGCTCCAATGTCGCAATGCGGTCTGACAGGAGCTGCAGCTGGATACACTTCCCGCACACATAGTAGTCAGGGACACTTCCAGTGTCCCTGATTTCCCACATAGCACAGGAGGAGCATGACATGGGTCTGGGCTCTCCTGCCATGAGTTAACCCTTAAATTAACTTAATTTGGCAACAATGCCAAAGGTTTCGTACTGATAAGAAAAAGAAAAAAAGATAAAGAAAAAAGAAAAACTACTCAACCAATCACTTACCCTCTTGGCTGTGATGTCAAACTTCGATTTCTTTTTACTTCTTTCTTTTACTTTTGACCCCGTTGCCGCTGCTTCCCTCACAGGTCCGCCCGCTCCCATTGCTGCTCCCAACAAGCTCGGTCTGGGCCTCGAGCCTCAGGCTTTATTGAAGCGCTCTGCTGCTGCCGCTTCCCTCACAAGTCCGCCCGCTCCCGCTCCCGACTAGCTCGGTCTGGGCCTCGAGCCTCGGACTTTATTGAAGTGCTCCGCTGCCGCCGCTTCCCTCACAGGTCCGCCCGCTCCTGCTGCTGCTCCCGTCTTCCCCTCTCAGCCTCTGCAGGGCAACGGTGAGGGGCACAGAGACAGCACCGGAAGTGACAACACTGCGGGGCACAGAGACTGAACTGGAAGTGACAACAATCAAGGACACTCACGTCAAAGCCAGAGTCTTGGTTGAGAAGATCCTCGAAGTGCTCCTTCCAACGGGCACTGACTGCCTCTCTGTCCTTGATGAGCACCTCTCCATTCTTGGCTCTCAGTGGAATTTGACCTTGAGTGCTTGGGCCGTTGATGGATTTGACTGCGCTAAAAAAATCCATGCACGTCCTGATTGTCGGCTAGATGCTGGCTCTCCTGTGCTCTTCGACCCACCATTTGTTCTTTAGGTCACGAGTTTTTCATTGGACCTTGGCCTTCTGTTGTCTGTAAGTCTGCTTTCTTTCACTCGACTTATGGAGTTGTTTCCAATTCAGAAATGCCTTGTGTTTACGGTTTATTAGCTCCTGGATCTCCTGATCATTCTCATTGAATCAGTCTTGTTGTTTTCTGGTAGAGTAACGAAGAGTCTCTTCGCAGGTGCTAATTATGGTGGACTTAAGGGCAAACTAGGCACTATGGACACTCTGCGGTTCCGGTTCATTGGAGGTTGTCAGGGTTGGCTGTGAGGCATTGGCTTAGTATGGCTTTCTCTGCAGGGTATTTGAGTGCTTCAGAGTTGTTCTTTTTGCGGCAGCATTACTGTTGCCCCTGCCGTTTTGAGGCTACGTTAATGGAGATATCAGAGCGGATTAGACAGAGGGGGTCAGTCCAGCAGTCGTCAGCTGCTGTCATGGCGCGAGTGATGCGGGCCCTCGCTCGGACGATCACATAGTGTAGCAGATGCCAGTCTTGGAGCGAGGGTTTTGCCAGGAGGCCTTGTATTTGTCTTTCTGACAAAACAAGATGTTGATTATGACAAGACCATGGGCTAGATTTTCCATTATTTTTGCATGCATAACGCCCACTTAACATCCATTTTACCGCCAAACTGAGGTGTAACGCCCAGATATCGCCCATTTAGCCACAAGATGGAAACTGACGCCCATTTATCGGATACTTATCGCTGAGCATTACTTTCGCCATGTATGTAACAAAAATAATACCGCCCGCCCACTTTTTTGGGGCGGAATCATTAGAATGGGCAATAGCAACACCCATAATATCGCCCAGCATTACTTTCGGAATGTAATTAACACCGAGATTCAATAATACCACCCGCCCACTTCTTTTTGTCGTAAAGATCACATTTGCCAAAACTAATGCCCATTATATCGCCCAGCGTCACTTGCACACATCTCGCCCACAATATCGCTCGCCCAAAACACTGCTCTGAAAAAGTGGAACTGTTTTGAACTAATCACAGCAGAGTGGGCGCCATTTTTCAAATTGCAAGCCGCTTCATTGAAAAGGCTGCTTCAACTTTGGGGAAGTATGGATTGACTCTGGAGTTCGTCTCAGGTGAAGTGACCATCTCAACAGACATCTTTTCAGATTCTGGACGATTGGGTTTTACTGTAGGTGTCTTTTAGTGTTGCAGTTATTGCCTCAGATCAGTATTATACTTTCATTGGAATGGGGCCAGCCATTTCTCAGCCTGCATCGATTAATACGCAGATGCTGCAGAGTGCAAATGGCACAATGTCTAATGCACACCATTATGTGCCCAATCTAAGACGTGCCCAAATGAGGAGGAGGTCCAGACCATGTGCACCCCGCACTTACAGGGAGAAGAGGCCTGACCTCGACGTGTCTGAGAACACTTGCCTTCGGAGACCGTGCTTCCACAAAGTGGTGATCACTGAAATATGTCAGCTCATCAGAGCAGATCTGCAGCCTGCCATCACCTTCAGGACATCATTGTCCGTCGAAGTCAAGGTCACCACGGCACTGTCGTTCTACGCGTCCGGTTCTTTTCGGGCCTCCGCGCTCGACATTTCGCCTCTGTCTCACCATGCCACACATTGCTGCATTAGACAGGTCATGGAGGCCCTGTTTGCACGCAGGAAAGACTTTATCAGCTTCCCCATGACCACGGAGGCTCAGACTGACAGGGCTGGAGCATTCTATCGCATTGCTAAGTTCCCCAAGGTGCAGGGAGCAATACAGTGTACTCACATCGCCATGCGGGCACCTTCTCAGGACACAGAACTTTTTCGCAACAAAAAAGGATTTCACTCCCTGAAGGTCCAACTAGTTGTCGACCACAACCAGATAATAATGGCAGTGAATGCCAAATGTCCGGGCAACTTCGATGAGGCTCACATCTTGCATGAGAGCGCTGTCTCTGACATGTTTAATAGTCAGCCACAAGGACAATGCCGGATGCTTGGTGACAGCCGATATGGCCTAGCCACTTGGCTGATGACCCCTCCCCCCCCCCCCGTGTGACACCCACACCGAGGCTGAGAAGAGATACAACGAGAGCCACAGAGACACATGTAATGTGGTCCAGAAAACAATTACTGTGTTCAAACAGCGCTTTAGATGCCTGGAGCACCCAGGAGGGGAGCTACAATACAACCCTGAGCAAGTAGCTCAATTCGTGGTCGTCTGCTCTATGCTGCACAACCTGGCTATCAGGAAGGGACAAGAATTGCCAGAAGGGACTGATGGTCCACCTCAGGAGAGAGAGGAAGAGGAAGATGAAGGACTGGACGCTGACCTCGGGCCAGACAATCAGGCTGACTATGCAACCATGCCCACGTCCCCCTCCAGACCGCAGGAAAGGGCCCGTAGTGGTTACATAGCTGCAAGACTCTTACGTCAGGAGCTCATAAATGAGCGATTTGCCTGAAAACGTTGCTGTATTTTACAAAGCTGACACACTGCTGTGTGTGTGCAGCTCAGACATCAATGGTGGGCATCACCTTGGTGCCAGTTAAAGCTTAAGTTGATTCAAGTTAAGTTTAATTTTACCCTTTCATGTTTAGGGCTCACCAGTGTGTAATGGTCCAACTATCTGAGACAATGCGCAACAAGGTAATGTTGAATAAAAAACATTTTATAAGTCCATTGGTCTGAAATCATAAGTATCATGGACAAAAACACCCCACCACCACACCACTTTTTCGACCATTGACATCAATCAAATGGTCAACATGTCCACCAACACAGAACACAAATGCAAAGCAGAAGTGTGGCCCCCTCCCCCCATATATTACAACAAATTGCATACACTGAGATGGAGATATAACACAAGCCATCACCTGCGGACATGCGCCTCACTTTCCTTCCCCCCCCTCCCTATCTCTACCCCTTCCCCTCCTCGCTCCATGCCGCCTGGCCGAAGAGCTCTTCAGGCGGTGCCTCACTGGGGGGGGCTGAAGGCAGAGAAGCGGTGGTTGGACGGGAGCGGGTGCTGCCGAGGTGGAAACATTCTTGGATGCAGAAGCAAGATCTTAGTCCTGCCTCTCATGTGTCGTTGGCACTGGTGTTGTGGAACCTAGGGGTGGAGTGCCGCGCTCCAGGACCACTGGGAGGCCTGTGCCAGCAGTGTTCCTGGCTATCGCCTCCAGGGCCTCCGCCATCCGCAGAACATACTCAGTCATGGTGCCGGAGATGTTGGCCAGCTGTCGGGATATGCCCCCCAATGCATTGAGGATCTGGTCACCAATGTCTACAGTTCTCCTGGACAACCTAACCATCTCTCCGCTCTCATCTGGTGCTCGTGGAGCAGACCTGCCGCGTCCACGAAACCTCCGTGGGGTCTGTGCCGTCCTGGCAACAAATGGGGTGCCCTGTGGCGAGATGCTTGGGCCCCGTACCTCTAGAGTGGAGGCGGGAATGGCCGGAGGAGCACTAGATGGCCTTGGGGTGGAATGCCTTCTGGCGCCTGGTGTTGCAGGTTCCTTGAAGTCCGCGCTCTCATCCGTAGAGAACAGACCCAGCGGATTGACGGGCGAGAATCGGAGCTCCTCAGCACCAGTCCGGTCCCGTGCCCCCACTCTGGCTTCTGTGGTCTTGCCTGGGGCCGCGCTGCCAGCTGAGCTGCAAAACACAAATGAGGTTATTAGAGGAGAAGGAGATGCTCGGGTCACAACGTGAGTCCAGCACTACACACAGCATATGTAAGACAGAAGCACCACCGTTATCAAAATCATCACAGACATCACGTTTCATGACCATCAACACATTTTCATTCGGCCAGCATTATTTATAGGACAATATTAGAAACCATCCATCATATAATATATTATTGTTCAGATATGAGTGGTGTGGCATCAATTGACTTTAGATCACGCAATGGTGTAAACATTATTCACGTGGCATCAATTCAGGGTCTGCAGCTGCTTGTGTGGCCGTCCGGGTGTGCCTCCCCACGAGTGTGAGCACCCGCTCCTCGATGTCAGTAATGCCGCTGGTGACTGGTGTGCCCCCACCCCGTTCGCCTCTGAGTGGACCTAATCGTCGATAGCTTCTTCTGTAAAAGGTAACAGGACGACATGGCATGAGATCATTGCGTAATATCATTGCTAGGTACTGTACAGAGACTGATGTAATCATGATTATTATGATAATTATCATTCTTTACCTAAAGACATACACCATGA
Source organism: Pristiophorus japonicus (assembly GCF_044704955.1). Classification (NCBI taxonomy): domain Eukaryota; kingdom Metazoa; phylum Chordata; class Chondrichthyes; family Pristiophoridae; genus Pristiophorus; species Pristiophorus japonicus. The sequence goes on from NC_091992.1 coordinate 121,653,675, forward strand.
ACGCAGGCTTTGAGTACAACATTCCCGGTAAAAGTGAAAGACCTCACATCTGCTGATAGTCACTCATGACTCTTACAAATCAAATTATATAAATATATATGTATATGTAAATAAATGATATACTTACTCTTGCGGATCCAACAAGGTCGTTCCATTGCTTGCGGCATTGATTGCCCTCACGCACCTCGTTGGTCGCCGACGAGACCACCTCTGCTACCTCGGTCCATATCTTCTGGTAGCCCTTTGGGGTGGGCTTCCCATGCCCTCCCTGGGTCAGATCACTCCAGCGTAACTCGATCTCCTGCAGGAGGGAGGCATTAGCCACGTCCGAGAACCTCCTCGCTCTTTTGCGCCCTCCAATGTGCTCCTCTCCCAGCTCACCGCTCTCGCCAGCGTCAGTCTCCACAGTGTGCTGTGTCGCCGCCTCCTCTCCCTCCATTATGGGCACCAAGTTCGGGTAAATATCTGGCTGGTAACAGCTCATTTTTGTTTGCCCAATTTGCTATAAAGCTCGAAACTCTACCTCCTTCCTCCCAAAGCAGCCACACCACACCCACACACACCTTCACTCCCTCTCAGCTCCCTCTCTGTCTCCTCTTATGCGCATGACCTCCTGAATCGCAGGAATCGAGCATTGCCATGCCGTTGCTAAGGATGGTGACACTTTACGGCGGGAGGTCAGAGAGATTTAACGTTAACGCCCATTTCAGATCGCTCACAGTAATGCCCAATTTCAAAAATGGAGACTAGGAGCTTTGAGAATGGGCGACAAGCCGGCGATCTGAAAACCCATTTTTACTGCCCACGCTGGAAATAATGCCCATTTTTGGGCGATCTGCACAAAAGTGTAAAATCTAGCCCCATGTTATGAGCATTTCGTCAGGAGGAGGATACCATTGGAGTTGGTTTTCCTTCTCTGCCAATCACCCCTCTCCTTAGTAAGAGGCTGAACAATCTCATGTGTGTGACTTCAGACAGGACCTGCTCCAGGGCACAATACAATGGACAAACTCACAGTTAGAATTTTAAAAATATATTCTAAATTCTTGATAACAATGAAGAAAAAGATTAAAATAAAGATTAAAAACAGAAAATGTTGGAAATATTCAGCATGTCAGGCATCATCTGTGGAACGAGAAACAGAGTGAATGTTTCAGGTCGATAACCCTTCGTCAGAACTGGAAAATGTTAAGAGATGTAACAGATTTTAAGCAAGTAGGAGCAGGGAAAGGGGGAGGGGAGGAAAGAACAAAAAGGAAGCTGTGTGATAGGGTGAAGGCAGAAGAGATTAGGGTCTAAAATTAAAACTTTTGTGCAGATCGCCCAAAAATGGACGGTATTTCTGGCGTGGGTGGTAAAAATGGATTTACAGATCGCCAACTTGTCGCCCATTCTCAAAGCCCCTAGTCTCCACTTTGAAATTGTGCTTTACCACGAGTGATATGAAATGGGCGGTAGCGTTAAATCTCTCTGACCTTCTGCCTAAAGTGTCGCCGTCCTTAGCAACGGCATGGCAACACTCGTGATTCAGGAGGTCAAGGGTCATCATCACATGCACAGAAGAGGAGACAGATAGGGAGCTGAGAGGGAGTGAAGACGTGTGTGGGCGTGGTGTGGCTGCTTTGGGAGGAAGGACGAAGAGTTTAGAGCTTTAGAGCAAATAGGGAAACAAAAATTAGCTGTTAACAGCCAGATGTTTGCCCGAATTTGGCCTATAATAGAGGGAGAGGAGGAGGCGACACAGCACGCTATAGAGACAGACGCTGGCGAGAGCAGTGAGCTGGGAGAGGAGCACATTGGAGGGCGCAAATGAACGAGGAGGTTCTCGGATGAGGCAAATGCCTCCCCCTTGCAGGAGGTTGAGTTATGCTGGGGTGATTTGACCCAGGGAGGGCGTGGGAAGCCCACCCCATAGGCCTACTAGAAGATATGGGCTGAGATAACAGAGGTGGTCTCGTCGGCGACCAACGAGGTGCGTGAGGGCAACCAATGTCACAAACGATGGAACGACCTTGTAGGATCTGCAAGAGTAAGTATTACATTTATTTACATGTTATGTATTCATATAATTTGATTTAATTTGATGAGTGACTATCAGCAGATGTGAGGTTTTTCACTTTTACCGGCAATGTTGTAGTCAAAGCCTGCGGTGACGGTGCACGTCTTTAGGTAAAGAATGATAATTATCATAATTATGTGTTGTATCAGTCTCTGACACACAATGATCTCATGCCATGTCGTCCTGTTACCTTTTACAGAAGAAGCTGTCGCTGATGAGATCCGTGCAGAGGCAAACGGGTGGGGGCCCACCAGTTCCGAGCAACATCACTGAGATGGAGGAGCGGGTGCTCACACTCGTGAGGAAGCACCCCTGGACGGCCACGCAAGCATCTGCAGACCCTGAAGTGATGCGACATGAGTAATGTTTACACCATTGCATGATGTAAAGTCAATAGATGCCACATCCACTGATATCCGACCAATCATATATTGATAGATGATTTCTAAAATTGTCCTATAAATAATGCTGGCCTAATGAAAATCATTGCAATGCAGAATGTGCTGATGGTCATGAAATGTGATGTCTGTGATGAATTTGATAGCTGTGGTGCTTTTGTCTTGCATATGCTGTGTGTAGCGTTGGAATCACCTTGTGACCCTAGCACCCCCTTCTCTAATAACCTCATTTGTGTTTTGCAGCTCAGCCAGCAGCGCGGCCCCAGGCAAGACCACAGAGGCCAGAAGGTGGGGCGTGGGGCCAGACAATCCTACATCTGGTGCTGAGGAGCTCTGATTCTCGCCCGTCAATCCGCTAGGTCTGTTCTCTACGGATGAGAGCGCGGACTTCGAGGAACCTGCATCGCCACGCTCCAGAAGCCATTCCACCCCAAGGCCATCTAGTGCTCCTTCAGTCATTCCCGCCTCCTCTCTGGAGGTACTGGCCACAAGCACCTCGCCACAGGGCACCCCATTTGTCCCCAGGACGGCGCCGACCCCACGGAGGTTTCGTGGACACGGCAGATCTGATCCACAAGCGCCACATAGAAACATAGAAAATAGGTGCAGGAGTAGGCCATTCGGCCCTTCGAGCCTGCACCGCCATTCAACGAGTTCATGGCTGAACATGCAACTTCAGTACACCATTCCTGCTTTCTCGCCATACACCTTGATCCCTCTAGTAGTAAGGACCTCATCTAACTCCTTTTTGAATATATTTAGTGACTTGGCCTCAACAACTTTCTGTGGTAGAGAATTCCACAGGTTCACCATTCTGGATGGTGAAGTTTCTCCTCATCTGGCTTACCCCTTATCCTTAGACTGTGACCCCTGGCTCTGGACTTCCCCAACATTGGGAACATTCATCCTGCATCTAACCTGTCTAAACCCGTCAGAATTTTAAACATTTCTATGAGATCCCCTCTCATTCTTCTGAACTCCAGTGAATACAAGCCCAGTTGATCCAGTCTTTCTTGATTTGTCAGTCCTGCCATTCCGGGAATCAGTCTGGTGAACCTTCGCTGGATTCCCTCAATAGCAAGAATATCCTTCCTCAAGTTAGGAGACCAAAACTGTACACAATACTCCAGGTGTGGCCTCACCAAGGCCCTGTACAACTGTAGCAACACCTCCCTGCTCCTGTACTCAAATCCCCTCGCTATGAAGGCCAACATGCCATTTGCTTTCTTAACCGCCTGCTATACCTGCATGCCAACCTTCAATGACTGATGTACCATGACACCCAGGTCTCGTTGCACCTCCCCTTTTCCTAATCTGTCACCATTCAGATAATAGTCTGTCTCTCTGTTTTTACCACCAAAGTGGATAACCTCACATTTATCCACATTATACTTCATCTGCCATGCATTTACCCACTCACCTAACCTATCCAAGTCACTCTGCAGCCTCATAGCATCCTCCTCGCAGCTCACACTGCCGCCCAACTTAGTGTCATCCGCAAAATCGCACATGAGAGCGGAGAGATGGTACAGTTGTCCAGGAGGACTGTAGACATTGGTGATCAGATCCTCGATACATTGGGGGGCATATCCTGACAGCTGGTCACCATGACTGAGTATGTTCCGCGGATAGTGGAGGCCCTGGAGGCGATAGCCCAGGAACACTGCTGGCACAGCCCTCCCAGTGGTCCCGGAGCGCGGCACTCCATCCCTAGGTTCCGCACCACCACTACGAACGACAGATGAAAGGCAGGACCAAGATCCTGCTTCTGGATCAGAGAATGTTCTCTGCTCGGCACCCCTGCTCCCGTACCTGTCCAATCACCGCCTCTGCCTTCATCCCCTCAATGAGGCACCGCCTGAGGAGCTCTTCGGCTATGTGGCTTGGAGCGAGGAGGGAAAGGGGTGGAAGTGGGGAGAAGTAGGGTAGGGGGGAAGGAAAGTGAGTTGCATGTCTGCAGGTGATGGCTGTGTTATATCTCCATCTGGGTGTGTGCAATTTGTTGTAATGTATGGGAAGAGGGGGGGCCACCCTCCTGCTTTGTATTTGTAATCTCTGTTGCTGGACATGTTGACTATTTGATTGATGTAAATGGTCGAAAAAGTGGGGTGTGAACGGGGGTGGGGGAGTGTTTTTAGCCATGATACTTACGATTTCAGACCAATGTTGGTATAAAAAAAAAATTATTCAACATAACTGTTGTGCATTGTCTCAGATAGCTGGACCGTTACACACTGATGATTCCTTAACATGAAAGGGTTAAATAAAACTTAACTTCAATCAACTTAAACTTTGACTGGCAACAAGGTGATGCCCACCATTGATGTCTGAGCTGCACACACAGCACTGTGTCAGCATTGTCACTCACAGCAACGTTCTTTCAGGCAAATTGTTCAGTTATCAGCTGCTGACGTAAGAGTCTTGCAGCTATGTAGCCACCACAGGCTCCTTCCTGTGGTCTGGAGGGGGGCGTAGGCATGGTTGCATAGAAACATAGAAAATAGGTGCAGACCATCATGTCTGATCATTCACCTCAGTACCCCTTTCCTGCTTTCCATACCCCTTGATCCCTTTAGCCGTAAGGGCCATATCTAACTCCCTCTTGAATATATCCAACGAACTGGCATCAACAACTCTCTGCAGTAGGGAATTACACAGGTTAACAACTCTCTGATTGAAGAAGTTTCTCCTCATCTCAGTCCTAAATGGCTTGCCCCTTATCCTTAGACTATGTCCCCTGGTTCTGGACTTCACCAACATCGGGAACATTCTTCCCGCATCTATTCTGTCCAGTCCCGTCAGAATCTTATACGTTTCTATGAGATCCCCTCTCATCCTTCTAAACTCCAGTGACTAAAGGCCCAGTCAATCCAGTCTCTCCTCATATGTCAGTCCAACCATCCCTGGAATCAGTCTGGTGAACCTTCGCTGCACTCCTTCAATAGCAAGAACGTCCTTCCTCAGATTAGGAGACCAAAACTGAACACAATATTCCAGGTGAGGCCTCACCAAGGCCCTGTACAACTGCAATAAGGCCTCCCTGCTCCTATACTCAAAACCCCTAGCTATGAAGGCCAACATACTATTTGCCTTCTTCACCACCTGCTGTACTTGCATGCCAACTTTCAATGACTGATGTACCATGACACCCAGGTCTTGTTGCAACCCCCTTTTCGTAATCTGCCGCCATTCAGATAATATTCTGCCTTCGTGTTTTTGCCCCCAAAGTGGATAACCTCACATTTATCCACGTTATACTGCATCTGCCATGCATTTGCCCACTCACCTAACCTGTCCAAGTCACCCTGCAGCCTCTAAGCGTTCTCCTCACAGCTCACACCGCCACCCAGTTTAGTGTCATCCGCAAACTTGGAGATATTACACTCAATTCCTTCATCCAAATCATTAATGTATATTGTAAATAGCTGGGATCCAAGCACTGAGCCCTGCGGCACCGCACTAGTCACTGCCTGCCATTCTGAAAAGGACCCGTTTATCCCGACTCTCTGCTTCCTGACTGCCAACCAGTTCTCTATCCACATCAGTACATTATCCCCAATACCATGTGGCTTAATTTTGCACACCAATCTCTTGTGTGGGACCTTGTCAAAAGTCTTTTGAAAGTCCAAATACACCACATCCACTGGTTCTCCCTTGTCCACTCTAGTCAGCCTGATTGTCTAGCCCTAGGTCAGCGTCCAGCCCCTCGTCGTCCTCTTCCTCTCTCTCCTGAGGTGGACCATCAGTCCCTTCTGGCAATTCTTGTCCCCCTCTGATAGCCAGGTTGTGCAGCATGGACCACGAATTTAGCTACTTGCTAAGGCTACAACTGTACGTGGTATTGGTGAAACCACACCTGGAGTACTGTGTACAGTTTTGGTCTCCGTATTTAAGGAAGGATATACTTGCATTGGAGGCTGTTCAGAGAAAGTTCACGAGGTTGATTCCTGAGATGAAGGGGTTGACGTATGATGAAAGGGTGAGCACATTGGGCCTATACACATTGGCGTTCAGAAGAATGAGAGGTGATTTTATCAAAACATATAAGATAATGAGGGGGCTTGACAAGGTAGATGCAGAGAGGATATTTCCACTCATAGGAGAAACTAAAACTAGGGGACATAGTCTCAGAATAAGGGGCTCACCCATTTAAAACTGAGATGAGGAGAAATTTTTTCTTCTCAGAGGGTTGTAAATCTATGGAATTCTCTGCCCCAGAGAGCTGTGGAGGCTGGGTCATTGCCTATAGTTAAGGCGGAGATAGACATATTTTTTGAGCAATAAGGGAATAAAGGGTTATGGGGAGCAGGCAGGGAAGTGGAGATGAGTTCATGATCAGATCAGCCATGATCTTATTAAATGGCGGTGCAGACTCGAGGGGCCAGGTGGCCTACTCCTGCTCCTATTTCTTATGTACTATGTTCTTATGAAGAACTAAATCCTGGGACGTGATTAAAAAGCGTGCCTGCGCTCTGGATTTGCTCCTGCGGGTCTGCAGGAATGAGCTGCCAGCAACGCATGGTGCGCGGCACCCACGAGATAGCTCCGCACCTGCGCAACTTAGAGGGAACAGTGCCTCCGACGCTGGCGTCTCTTAACCCCATCACTGGCAGCCACGCCTTCTGCTCTACTTGTGTCATTTTCTCCCAAAGCCTCTCTATTTCCATCTCCTATAAGACTTTCTTTAAAAACGTCGCTTGTTGGTCACCCCTCCGATTAACTCTGCCTTTGGCACAGCATCCATTTTAGTCTGATTACATCTCTGTGAAGTGCCAAGGAACAACCATCGTTGGACGTACCTTCAGCTGCCTGGGCCCTAAGGTTTGGAACTCCTTCCTAAACCTCTACATCTCTCTACCTCTCCTTCCTCCTTTAAGATGCTTGTTAAAACCTACCTCTTCAAACAAGCTTTTGATCATCTGCCTTAACGTCTTCTGTGGCTCGATGTCAAATTTATCCGTTTGTTTGTAACACTGTTGTGAAGCGCCTTGCGATGTTTTACTACGTTAAAGGCGCTATATAAATAAACATTATTATTAATATTTTATTATGTTAAAGATGCTGTATAAATGCAAATTGTTGTTGCTGTTATATGGGCCAAAAATTGCAGTCGGCGGCTTTCCTTCGTACGAATCTCTCTGACCCGAACAAAATCTACAAAAGTACCTGGTGGTCCCAGAGGAACCTACGATTCCGGTCTGAGTCCTTCATTTGCTGCGCAGCATACGGGAATATTTCTTCCATGTATGGACGCATATGCTGGAATCACATGGGCCTGGACCACCAATCACTATCTACTATTCTCTTTGATAATAATAGGAACTCCGTTTTTACAAACTCCCATTACTATCATTGAGAATACTCCCTAAAACAAGAAGCACAACACAATAAATAAAATAATACATCACATATTTAAAATTAATTGGAATGAAATGTAAAGGTTAGTGCTGGCCGAGTTGGGCGTGAGGAGTTTGTAAATTCGGCACTTTGTTCTGCAAATCAGAGAGCTGCGTTGTTGGAGCGCTAAATGGCCTCCGTGTGGCGCTGGAGGGGTGCTGCAGGGGCCGTGGTGGAAATGTGCAGCCAATTTCAGGTGAGTTTCATTCACTCATAACAAGTCACCTGGTCATTCGGATTCTTAAAGAGGATGCCTTGCAGGTTTGTTCTGCTGATTCTCTTCTTCACAGTTCAGTAGCTGCTCCATGAGGGCTGTCATGGCAGCTGAGAGAGGCAGCACAAGGGCCACGCGTCTCTCAGTTGCCGAATTGGAAACACTGTTGGGAGCAATGGAAGACAGGAGGTGCATCCTTTTCCCTCTAGCTGGAAGGTCCATTCCACAGCTTCTCAGAGCTATCTGGGCAGAGGTGGCTGCCAAGGTGTCGGGCACCTCCGTCTTTGACCGCACACGCACACCGTGTCGCATTATGTTCTGCAACCTCACTCACCTGGTCAAAGTGAGTACATGCTCCCACAATTCTTACCTGTAAGCCCACAACTCTTACAAGGCAGCCTCTGTGCAGATTTAGTAAACCAGCATTTAACTCAGGATGTGTGCCTACTCTCTGTTATTGCCTCATTTTAGCTTTGCTTAGAATCACAGCTGCTTAAGCTGTCCATGCATTTATTCCACATACATAACTGCGCTGTTACTCACCAAGCTTCCTTTCTTTTGCAGGCCAAGATGGCACATAACAGGCTGCAGCAGCAGCAAACAGGATGGGGAAGCCTGAACTGTGCAAGCTCACAGACCTGGAGGAGCTTGCACAGTTCAGGCTTATGGGCCCACAGGTGGCCATCTCTATGGCATTGGGAACTGCCGAGATCACCTGGGGGCCAACATTGGTAAGTGAAAGCCTTCCTCTCATCCCACCTTCCATTTTAAGCAGAAGGCCTTATCATTGAGCGACTCCACATTCTAACCACCTTTCTTCCTGCATGCCTGCCCTCCTTCCTTCACCTTAATGCCAATCTTGTGCCATTTGTGCTTTGAGACAATGCCCCAGCCGTGGCCCAGTCTGTGCCCGAGCCCCTCCAACCCAGTCTTAAGGGAGAAGAAATGGGGGAGAGGGAGGAGGAGGACGATGCAAGCACCGCGTCACTGCTTCTCACACTCGCACGCACCAACTCAGATACAGGGAGCACTCGGTCGTTGCAGTTGAGCTTAGGAGAGGGGTCTCCACTGGGTGATGCACTGGGGTCTAATAGCTGCAGCAGGGTCACGGGGTAAGACAAGCTCCGGTGCCAGCTCCCTGGAGAGTGAGTTCGCGTGAGATGAGGACCTCGTTGGGGAGGCGTTTGAACAAGGGGTGCAGACTGCTCTCATGGAGTCTCAGCATGATGCCACGCAACGTCTTGGAGATGTCATGCAGTCTCAGCTGCATGACACACAAGTCCTGACTGCTGCCATCGCTGTTGGATCCATCACGGTCCACCAGCAATCTGTGCTCCATCAGATTGGTGTGGCGGCTGAAGTGCAGCCCCAGGGGGAGTGGCATTGGGTCAGTGGACCAGGAACCTGTTGTCCTCTCAGGACTACAGCATTTCTGATCCCACCACTGCAACTCCTTCATTGCAATCATTCACTTCTGTCACGCAGACAGCCCAGACTGCCGCGGCCCAGCCTGAGGTGCTTCAATCTGCTGCCGGGCCTTCCAAGCCCAGAGCTGGTCGAGGATGTCCTAGAAGGCCATCTCTGGCCCATAAGCACAGCAGCCTCCCACTAGCCATGCTGCAGCCACAGGGGAGACACTGTGGCATAGTAGTAGAGTGGGTTTACGTAAAAAGGGATATAAGGAATTGCACAAGGGTGAATGCTATATGTTATGTTGATGTTGTACTTTTTCTCATATTTACTGTTTGGTAATGTATCTCATTTCATTGTTGGGCATGTTGTATGGAAGGAAGGGCTCATTGATGTGTTTATGGAGAGGCACAAAGGAAGCTAAGTGGCGAGGACCTTATTGAAACCGAGATCTTATGAGATGGTCTCGGACCTCCTTTGCAGTTTCGGGACGGTGTCGACGCATCCTGCTTGCCGGCTGTGCCTCCTCCTGCAGCTCCTCGTTCTCCTCCTGCAGCTCCCCCTCTTCCTGATCCTGCTGCTCTTCCTCCTCCTGAGGTACAACGGCTATGTCTTCGGGCAATGGCTGTGCCCTCATGATTTCCAGGTTGTGAAGCATGCAGCAGACGACGACGAAGAGGAATACCCGGTCAGGTGAGTACTGCAGGACTCCTCCTGAGCAGTCAAGGCAGAGGAACCATTGCTTCAGCACTCCGATGGTCTGCTCAATGATGCTCCTGGTGGCAGTATGACTGCCATTGTAAGTGTGCTGGGCAGAAGTGGTGGGGTTGTGGAGGGGTGTCATGAGCCAGGTTCATAGCGGGTAGCCCTTATCTTTGAGGAGCCAGCCGGGAGCTGTATTAGGTGGCTGGAACAGAGCTGACACATCGGTCTGGCGTAGGATGAAGGCATCATGACTGCTGCCAGGATAGCGGGCATTAATGGCCATTATTGTGCTTCTGTGGTCACACACCAACTGGATATTGAGTGAGTAGTATCTTTTTCGGTTTAAAAAGATCTCAGGATTGTAGTACGGAGCCCTCAAGGTGACGTGTGTGCAGTCTATGGCACCCTGCACTATGGGGAAGCGCGTCTTCGTGACAAAGCCAGTTGACCGCTCCAACTGCTTCTGTCTCGTCATAGGAAATGAGATGTATTCCATCCTCCTTCTATACAGAGCATGTGTCATATCACGAATGGAGCAATGGGCGGCAAACTGTGAGATGTTCAAGATGTCTGCTGTGGCTCCTTGGAACGATCCATTGGCATAGAAATTGAGGGCGACGGTGACCTTAACTGCCACTGAGAGATCCGTTCTCACCCTTGTTTGAGGCTCAAGGTCTGGCTGCAGCAGATGACACAGCTCCGGCAGTACATCTTTTGTAAATCGCAGCCTTCGAGAAATGCACGTAGGAAAACTGTTGGCGAAACACCTTGGTTGCATATGGCCTTCTGTTGGCACGACTGTGTTATCGTCTTCCTCTGCCCACCTCCTCATGGTCTCCTTCATTGCTGTTGCTGTCCCTCTGCATCATCCTGCTATTGTGCCTCTGCCTGCTGCTCTTGCTCCCTTTGCCTCTCCCTGTTCTTTTCCATCTGCCTCTGTCTGTCCCTCTCCCTCTCCTTGTTCCTCTCCCTGATCCTCAGAGCATGGGCCTCTCTTAGTGCAGGTCCCTCTACAGTGGGAGACTTTCTTTGTACCTCTCCAGATGCCTTTGCCTGGCTAAATCACGGCACCATTGTTTTCCATGAACTATCCTCCAATGATGAGGAGGCGGTCCACTGTCAACACTGAGCCCATGATTGGCAAAGAATGTTGTTCTCTCCAAATAGACCTGACTAAAGCAGGGGCAGCGATGAAAGCCAAAGGAAACTGAGGCCCAGAAATCAATGATGTCGGTGGCACAACCTGCTACCTGGGAAAAATTTGGCCAACTAAAAAAGATCTCAAACAGCGTGCCTTTAAATATCGCTGGTGCTGCAGCCTGATGACTTGAAACCGACAGCAAAAAATGTCGTTGGCATTTGCAAGCATTAGGTAGAAGGGCGCGGAGCAGTTAAAGCTTCCGGGGCGGTCACGAGGCGATGTGCGCAGTGATTAGCTCATCATCGCGTGCGCAGAGGAGCTTTGTGAGTGATGTTGGAGTGGGGCACAAACCGTAGCATCATCGGCGAAGAGGTGGACAATTCCCCACGGGTCAATGTGGCCGCCGCGCCCCTGCGCTAACTCATTAACGCTCTGTTAGCACTAGGCGGAGGCTCTAACTGGTCCTGCGCAAAGAGGCAATTTCGGCCCCTACAAGTTCAGTTTTCTGGTGAATCCAATTGATGCCCCAACTAACTCAACATAGATTGAGACATGGACCTGGGATCTTAGTGTCCTCACCCCCTGCTTCAGCCCATCTGCTGCTGAAACCCTCATCCATGCATTTGTTACTTCCAGCCTCAACTATTCCAATATTCTTCTGGCTGGCTTTCCATCTTCCACCTTCCATCAAATAATGCTCATCTAAAACTCTGCTGCCCATATCCTAACGCGCACTAAGTGCCACTCACCCATCACCCCTGTGCTTGCTGTCCTAAGTTGGAGTCCACCAATGCCTCTATCTTACAATTCTCATTCTTGTGTTCAAAACCCTTTATATCTCAATAGGCTCAAATTTCCTCAACCCCTTTGGGCTCAAATTTCCCCAACCCCTTTTTCTGACGCCCTCATCCGAGGTGCGCCGCTTTTGTCATGCTCCAAGCACGCTGAAAATCTTCCTCCGGATTCTGGCCACTTCCCAGCCTCTCCTCAGTGGTGGCATAGCGTGGCCCAGTGGATTGGGGGTGGAGCCAGGTCCCGGCGCATGAAAACAGTGCCGGGACCTCTGCACATGCGCGCTCGAGTCTGCACGCATGTGCAGTAGCTCCTGGCAGGCCGAATCTGAGAGTGCGTGCTGTAGGCCGTGTGGGAGGGGCCCGAAGCACGCCGCCCCTAGCCCTGGCCAAATGGGCTCCCTCATCAGCAGCCCGCTGCGTTCCCTAAGGTAGGACTTCTATTTTTTCTTTGTTATTTACTGATTGATTGATTGCTTATTACTTTAGTCATGGTGCTTTAGGTGCAGGGTTCCTTCTCTTTTTTTATTTGTTATTTATTGATTGATTGATTGCATATTACTTTGGTTTTGGTGCTTTAGGTGCAGGGTTCCTTCTATTTTTTATTTGTTAATTAATTGCTTATTACTTTTTGTGCTTGGTGCAAATGTACTGCTTTGTTTCGCGCTCCCCTCCAACACCTGGTGATATCGAGGCCAGCATCTCGCTACCCGCCTCCCCCCAACCCCCACCGCTGCCTTCCCGGGCTGACTTTAAAGATTAAGGTAGGATTTACTTGATTTCTATTTGCATGTTACTTGTTTGTGCTTTTCCTAACAATGTTTAGTGCTTGGTTGTATTGTTTCAGGTCCTCTCCGGTTCCCATCCCTTCCTATCCCTGCCCTAATGTCCATCGATGTACTAATGTGCGCTATTTTCTTCACTGCCCGCAATGTTTTTCAGAGCTGGCCACATACGCTGACCTAAGTCAATTTGGAGTAAGTTTTAGCTGACCAAAGTGGCATAAATGGCCAAAACTGGCATAAGTGGCTGGGAACGCCCCCTTTTGAAAAAAAAACGGAACTAAAAAAAATCGTACCTAACTAAGTTACGCTGGAGCAAGTTTATTGGGGAAAATGGCGTTTTTCAACTTACGCAAGAAAACCCAACTTACTCCAAAAAAATTGGACTAAGTCATGGCCAAAATTGGGCCCATACTCTGTAACCTCCTCCAGCCCAACAACCCTCTGCCAACACTGCATTGCTCCAATTCTAACCTCTTGTGCATTCCCCACTTCCTTCGCTCCACCATTGGCAGCAGTGCCTACAGCTGACTAGCCATTAAGCTCTGGAATTCTCCCTAATCTTCTCCACCTCTCTCTAAGATGCTTCTTAAAATCTACCTCTTTGACTAAGCTTTTGGCCACCTGTTCTAATTTTGGCTCCTTGGTTTTGTCAATTTTTGTCTGATTATATTGCTGTGAAGTGCCTTGGGATGTTTTATATGTTAAAGGTACTATATAAACGTAAGTTGTTATTGTTCATGTTTGCTTTATGAACTGAACTATTGGGAGAACCACATGTAAAAAGCTAAAAGCACCATATAATGTCTTGTGGTAACTGATGGCTTTTGAATTATGTTCACTGTATGTGGAGGAAACATTCATTCAGAGAATAACCTTGGTACTGTATTCATATTCAAACATTGTTTTAATTAGCAGATATTTGTACAAGCATAATTGCTTATTGTTTTATTTGGATATATTTACATACAGAAATTTGAAGAAGACTATGCAGTGTTTCAAAGCAAGATTGATGATTTTGACAGAAGGTTGGGAATGATCATTTGCCAGGGATTTGGGGACTGTTCAAGCATTATATCTGCTGTGAAGGTAAAACAGGATTATGAAAATTGTTTTTGAGACTAAGCATAAAGTAAAATTGCATGTTTGCTACTACAAATAGATTATTTGCTACAAAATAAATTTGTTTGTCATTTGATTATATACTTTTCCATGGGACATTGTTCCTTCATATAGTTCTACTGAGAGGTATGTAACTTTTCCATAATGCCAACATTGTCACTGTAAGCTTCTACAGCAGCATACTGGTGAGAAATATATAAATGTTGCTTGCTCTCCATCCCAGGCTGAAATAAACAGCGCACTACAGGAAATCTCCTTACATGAGTGGATCTCAACCTGCCTGCATTTCTAGTTTCAAGTAATAACATGAAGGTCTGCAGCAGCTTAAAGGAGAAATCACCATTTTCAATATTGCCTGCAGAAAGAAGCTGTGCAGTTAATGACATGCCAAACTGCAATCTGCAGATAAGCAATGCACCCTGTTTTAATGAAGAGGCCATAGAAATCATGTTGCAGCATGTGCAGTGTTATGTATGAATAAAGAGTCTGACTGGATACTGTGAGCTCAAAGTGAAGTGTGGCCTTAGTCTTTTATTTCAGGTCTCGAGAGTGTCTCTCCAGCCTGTGAGGCCTCCTTAAGTACCTGTGCTCCCAAAGGATTGTGCGATCCCTTGGGACTCCAGGGGATGGGTCCTCTGGTGGCTCACAAGGTATATACAGGTTTACATATATAACAACACTCCCCCCGCCCCCCCAAAGTCAACAGTGTAACTATTTACCAGGTGAGTCGATCTGGGGCCTTTCTTTCCCTGCTTGGTCGTCTCGGCGCAATGCTGGTTTTGGTAAATCGTTTGTTGGGCCCTCGCTGCGCTGCTGTGCAGCTGGCCTTGCTGGGCTGCCTGGTGTGGTGAGTCCTGTTGGGCTGCTGCGGGTGATGGGTTCTGCTTCGTGGCCAACCGCGGTGTCGGTTGCCACTGGTGTGTATGTTGGGGGGTCAAAGAACGTAGGGTCCAAAGTGGGTTGCTCAGGATAGTCCGTGAATCTGAGTTTGATTTGGTCCAAGTGTTTCCGGTGAATGAGTCCATTTGAAAGTTTGACCCGAAACACCCTGCTCCCCTCTTTAGCTACAATAGTGCCGGGAAGCCACTTGGGACCTTATCCATAGTTCAACACAAATACAGGATCATTGATTTCAATTTCGCGTGACACATTTGCGCTATCATGATATGTACTAAGAATGACGAAGAAAGCAATAAAGAAAGGAAAGATAGATTACGAAGGTAAACTTGTGCAAAACATAAAAACGGATAGTAAAAGCTTTTACAGATATATAAAACGGAAAAGAGTGACTAAAGTAAATGTTGGTCCCTTAGAAGATGAGAAGGGGGATTTAATAATGGGAAATGTGGAAATGGCTGAGACCTTAAACAATTATTTTGCTTCGGTCTTCACAGTGGAAGACACAGAAACCATACCAGAAATTGCTGGTCACAGGAATGTGGGAAGGGAGGACCTGGAGACAATCACTATCACGAGGGGGGTAGTGCTGGACAAGCTAATGGGACTCAAGGTAGACAAGTCCCCTAGTCCTGATGAAATGCGTCCCAGGGTATTAAAAGAGATGGCGGAAGTTATAGCAGATGCATTCGTTATAATCTACCAAAATTCTCTGGACTCTGGGGAGGTACCAGCGGATTGGAAAGCAGCTAATGTAACGCCTCTGTTTAAAAAAGGGGGCAGACAAAAGGCAGGTAACTATAGGCTGGTTAGTTTAACATCTGTAGTGGGGAAAATGCTTGAAACTATCATTAAGGAAGAAATAGATAGGAATAGTGCAATCAAGCAGACGTAGCATGAATTCATGAAGGGGAAATCATGTTTAACTAATTTACTGGAATTCTTTGAGGATATAACGAGCATGGTGGATAGAGATGTACCGATGGATGTGGTGTATTTAGATTTCCAAAAGGCATTCGATAAGGTGCCACACAAAAGGTTACTGCATGTTGGCCTTCATAGCGAGGGGATTTGAGTACAGGGGCAGGGAGGTGTTGCTACAGTTGTACAGGGCCTTGGTGAGGCCACACCTGGAGTATTGTGTACAGTTTTGGTCTCCTAACTTGAGGAAGGACATTCTTGCTATTGAGGGAGTGCAGCGAAGATTCACCAGACTGATTCCCGGGTTGGTGGGACTGACCTATCAAGAAAGACTGGATCAACTGGGCTTGTATTCACTGGAGTTCAGAAGAATGAGAGGTGACCTCATAGAAACGTTTAAAATTCTGACGGGTTTAGACAGGTTAGATGCAGGAAGAATGTTCCCAATGTTGGGGAAGTACAGAACCAGGGGTCACAGTCTAAGGATAAGGGGTAAGCCATTTAGGACCGAGATGAGGAGAAACTTCTTCACCCAGAGAGTGGTGAACCTGTGGAATTCTCTACCACAGAAAGTAGTTGAGGCCAATTCACTAAATATATTCAAAAGGGAGTTAGATGAAGTCCTTACTACTCGGGGGATCAAGGGGTATGGCGAGAAAGCAGGAATGGGGTACTGAAGTTTCATGTTCAGCCATGAACTCATTGAATGGCGGTGCAGGCTAGAAGGGCTGAATGGCCTGCTCCTGCATCTAATTTCTATGTTTCTAAGATAAAGGTACGCAGCGTCATTGGAAATGTATTAGCATGGATAGAGAATTAGCTGGCTAACAGAAAGCAGAGAGTCGGGATAAATGGGTTCTTTTCGGGTTGGAAATCAGTGGTTAGTGGTGTGCCACAGGGATCGGTGCTGGGACCACAACTGTTTACAATATACATAAATGAACTGGAAGAGGGGACAGAGTGTAGTGTAAGAAAATTTGCAGATGACACAAAGATTCGTGGGAAAGCGGGTTGTGTGGAGGACACAGAGAGGCTGCAAAGAGATTTAGATAGGTTAAGCGAATGGGCTAAGGTTTGGCAGATGGAATACAATGTCGGAAAGTGTGAGGTCATCCACCTTGGGGAAAAAAAACAGTAAAAGGGAATATTATTTGAATGGGGAGAAATTACAACATGCTGCGGTGCAGAGGAACCTGGGGGTCCTTGTGCATGAATCCCAAAAAGTTAGTTTGCAGGTGCAGCAGGTAATCAGGAAGGCGAATGGAATGTTGGCCTTCATTGCGAGAGGGATGGAGTACAAAAGCAGGGAGGTCCTTCTGCAACTGTATAGGGTATTGGTGAGGCCGCACCTGGAGTACTGCGTGCAGTTTTGGTCACCTTACTTAAGGAAGGCTATACCAGCTTTGGAGGGGGTACAGATAAGGGAATTAAGGGTTATGGGGAGCGGGCGGGTAAGTGGAGCTGAGTCCACGGTCAGATCAGCCATGATCTTGTTGAATGGCGGAGCAGGCTCGAGGGGCTAGATGGCCTACTCCTGTTCCTAATTCTTATGTTCTTATGTACTTTGTTGAAGCAGCCTGCTCTCTACCTGTTCATGTAGATCAGGGTGAACTGACGAGAGCCTTGTCTTAAGTGCCCTTTTCATGAGCAGTTCAGCAGGTGGAATCCCAGTGAGCGAGTGGGGTCTCGTGCGGTAACTAAGCAGAACTCGGGATAGGCGAGTCTGCAGTGAGCCTTCAGTTATCCTCTTCAAGCCCTGCTTAATAGTTTGCACTGCTCTCTCTGCCTGACCATTGGATACTGGTTTGAACAGGGCAGATGTAACATGTTGATGCCATTACGGGTCATGAGCTCTTTGAACTCGGCACTGGTGAAACATGGCCCGTTGTCGCTCACAAGGACATCAGACATCCGTGCATGGCAAACATGGCCCGCAGGCTTTCAGTGGTGGCAGCGGACGTGCTTGCCGACATTATCTCACATTCAATCCATTTGGAGTACGCATCTGCAACCACAAGGAACACTTTACCCAAAAACGGGCCTGCATAGTCGACATGGACTCTGGACCACGGTTTGGAGGGCCAAGACCATAAACTTAGTGGCGCCTCCCTGAGTGCATTGTTTAACTGCGAGCATGCGTTACATTTGTGCACACAGGACTCTTAAGTCCACATCGATACTAGGCCACCACACGTGGGATCTGGCTATCACTTTCATCATTACGATGCCTGGGTGA
Organism: Pristiophorus japonicus; assembly: GCF_044704955.1. Lineage (NCBI taxonomy): Eukaryota > Metazoa > Chordata > Chondrichthyes > Pristiophoridae > Pristiophorus > Pristiophorus japonicus. The sequence goes on from NC_091992.1 coordinate 121,671,748, forward strand.
GTACTGTGGAGGTCACTGATAAAGTGTCCATGCCCTGTTTGGGGACCACTACCTGATTACCTCACAGAAGACAGTCTGCCTGTACAGACATATCATCTTTGTGCCGCTGGTACGGCTTTAACTCTTCCAGCATTTCCACTGCGACGCTGGACCAGCTCCCATGAAGCACACTATTTTTTACTCGGGACAGTAAGGGGTCCTGGCTCATCCAGGTTCTAATCTATCGGGCTGTGACGGGTGATTGCTCACTGTCGAATGCTTCCATAACCATGACTAAATCTGCGAGCTGTGCCATTTCCACCCCTCTGGTGGGCAGTGGCAGCCTACTGAGAGCATCGGCACAGTTTTCTGTGCCTGGCCTGTGGCGGATGGCGTAGTTGTATGCGGACAACGTAAGCGCCCAGCTCTGGATGCAGGCCGATGCATTCGTATTGATCCCCTTACTTTCGGAAAAAAGGGATATCAGTGGCTTATGGTCAGTTTCCAATTCAAATTTGAGCCCAAACAGATATTGATGCATTTTCTTTACCCCATAAACACACGCTAACGCTTCTTTTTCAATCATGCTGTAGGCTCGCTCAGCCTTAGACAGACTTCTGGATGCATAAGCAACCGGTTGCAATTTCCCAGATTCATTAGCTTGTTACAATACACACCCGACACCGTACGACAATACATCACATGCTAGTACCAAAACGCTTACATGGATCATACAACACAAGCAATTTGTTTGAGCATAACAATTTTCTAGCTTTTACAAAGGCATTTTCTTGGCTTTTATCCCATACCCATTCGTCTCCTTTATGCAGTAAGGTGTGCAGTGGTTCTAACAGTGTGCTGAGGCCCGGTAGGAAGTTACCAAAGTAGTTTAGGAGTCCTAGAAATGACCGCAGCTCCGTCATGTTCTGTGGCCTCAGTGCGTTCTCGATTGCCTCCGTGGGCCTGATGCCATCAACTGCGATTCTTCTCTCCCGGAACTCCACTTCAGGCGCCAGGAAAATGCACTTTGAGCGTTTTAACCTGAGCCCCATGCGGTTGAGTCGACTAAGAACCTCCTCCAGGTTGTGCAGATGCTCGACTGTTTCCCGACCTGTACCAAGATGTCGTCCTGGAAGACCACCGTGCGCGGCACCGACTTCAGTAAGCTTTCCATGTTTCTCTGGAATATCGCCGCGGCTGATCAAATTCCAAAAGGGCATCTGTTTTAAATGAAGAGACCTTTGTGCGTGTTGATGTAGGTGAGGCCCTTCGATGATTCCTCCAGCTCCTGCGTCATGTAGGCCGAGGTCAAGTCCAGCTTCGTGAACGTCTTTCCTCCCGCCAGCGTGTCAAAAAGGTCATCAGGCTTTGGTAGTGGGTATTGATCCGACAAATAGAAACGATTGATAGTTATTTTGTAATCACCACAAATTCTGATGGTACCATCTCCCTTGAGGACTGGAACAATCGGACTGGCTCACTCGTTGAATTCGATCAGTGAAATGATGCCCTCTCGTTGCAGCTGGTCTAGCTCGATCTCTACCCATTCTCTCATGTATGGTACGGCTCTCGCATTGTGATGGATGGGTCGTGCCCCCGGAATTAGGTGGATCTGTTCTTTTGCTCCTTGGAACTTCCCGATGCCTGGTTCGAACAGCGGAAGGAACTTGTTTAAGACCTGGGCACATGAAGTGTCATCAACGGATGAATGCGCTCGGACGTCATCCCAGTTCCAGTGTATCTTTCTCAGCCAGCTCCTGCTGAGCAGCATGGGACCATCACCCGGTATCAACCAGAGTGGTAGCTTGTGCACCGCTCCATCGTAGGAGACTTTTACAGTAGCACTGCCGATTACGGGAATCAGTTCCTTTGTGTAAGTTCTCAGTTTTGTGCGAATGGGAGTCAAGACTGGCCTTGAGGCCTTGCTGCACCACAATTTATCGAAAGTCTTTTTACTCATAATGGACTGGCTCGTGCCCATGTCGAGCTCCATTGACACCGGGAGTCCATTTCATTCAACCTTCAGCATTATCGGGGGACAGTTTGTGGTAAATGTGTGCACCCCATATACCTCTGCTTCCTTGGTCTGAGGCACTGGTTCGTCATGATCCGCCGTGGATCTGTCCTTCTCTGCAGCATGGTGGTTTGCAGAATTGACACGGTTTGCAACTCGCCTGCACATACGTTGGAGGTGTCCCATTGTTCCACAGCCTTTGCAAACGTACCCTTTGAAGCGGCATGAATGGAAATAATGATCACGGCCGCAGCGCCAACAAGGTGTTAATGGCCTTGCATTCATCACCCTTGATGGTGGACTCTGAGACATCTGCGGACGTGCAGCTGCAAGCATGTGGGGCCTACCCTGTACGTTGCGATTTGAAAACATCACTTTGTTCACAGTACTTGTAGCAGCACTCGTGTGCTGAGAGATTTGCTTAGTATTGTCACTGGTGGCAATGAACGCCTGGGCTATCGCTATGGCTTTAATCAAAGTTGGGGTCTCTACAGTCTGCGAAGTATCACTTCATGGCCAATGCCAAGTACGAAAAAGTCTTTGAGCATGTGCTCCAAATGTCCTTCAAATTCGCAATGTCCTGCAAGGCATCTTAACTTGGCGACATAACTTGCCACTTCCTGGCCTTCAGACCTTTTGTCAGTGTAAAATCGGTACCTCGCCATCAGAACGCTTTCCTTCGGGTTCAGTTGCTCCCGGACCAGTGTGCACAAATCATTGTACGATTTCTCTGTGGGTTTTGCTGGAGCAAGACAGATTTTTCATGAGGCCATACGTTGTTGCCCCGCAGATGGTGAGGAGAATCGCCCTTCGTTTGGCAGTGTTCGCTTCTCCTTCCAGCTTGTTGGCCACAAAGTATTGGTCGAATCGCTCCACAAAGGTTTCCCAATCATCTCCATCTGAGAATTTCTCCAGGATGCCCACTGTCCTCTGCATCGTTGGGTTCGTCATCTGTATCTCGTTGCGAATTATGGATACTGTGAGCACAAAGTAAAGTGTGACCTTAGTCTTTTATTTCAAGTCTCCAGAGTGCCTCTCCAGCCTGTGAGGCCTTCTTAAGTACCTATGCTCCCAAGGGATTGTAGGATCCCTTGGGACTCCAGGGGATGGGCCCTCTGGTGGCTACACAAGGTATATACAGGTTTACATATATAACATGCAGCTCAGGAGCCACCTCCTCTTTCGCCAAGATTACTGTTGGGTGAATAAGATGGAGGGCGAGCAAGATAAGGGGAGGGCAGATAACTTGACGGGAGATGGCAGATTTGATTAATGCAAGTAACACTGTTCAGAGAACCTAGCACCTTGGTTACAAGAAATTCAAAGATTTCCCCAGGAGGAGCAAGATAGTGGACTGCAACGTCAGCTCATATTTCAGCACTATGTTAATTATTACTATCGTGAACTGTTCTTTCCTATCTATCCATTTTCTCATGAGTGCCCATTATTACACTGTACACTTCCCAACCCTTTCCTTGCACAATGTTCTCTCATTCAGTAGAAGACTGGACAGGACAACCCACTGCCAATCCTTCTATGACCAGGACCTACATAAGAATATAAGAAATAGGAGTAGGCCATCTGGCTCCTCGAGCCTGCTCCGCCATTTAATATGATCATGGCTGATCCGACCATGGACTCAGGTCCACTTCCCTGCCCGTTCCCATAACCCCTGATTCCCTTATCGGTTAAGAAACTGTCTGCAAGTTTCTACCTTCAAAATACCAACAGAAAACACTGTGACACATGCATGTAGGGACACTATGCCACCAATGTTATTAAATCAATGCATGTTTCTGCTTTGTAAGAAAGGACAGCACATAACAAGAAGCAGAGTATTATTATAAGAGGAGGACCAACCACACTGCAGGCTCTCCAAAACCAGGAGTACGAACTTGATGAGGAAGCAGAGGGTGGAGATACAAGAAAAATATCTCAGCTCTTGAACTGTACACCACATATTCTTTCTTCATTCAAAATTCTATTCAATTACTCGTTCACTACCATGAAAGCTTGCATAGATCAGCAGTTCTATGCCAGCTCTTTGGCCACGAGCTGTAATCAGGATCTGCATTTAACATTTTCCTTTTTTTGTAAGCAGATGTGAAAGAAGCTGTTTTGGGATCCTCAACTAGAGTCACCTAGTGCTTTAACATTCAATTTCACTGCAATGCAGCAGCGCAGATACACTCATCCTGGGGATTTGGAAAGCACATTAAGTGAACCATTGAATACATGAGTAGGTATCGATGGATCCGGGACGAGCAGGAAGCATCTGGCCGTGAATCATGTCACATCTGTCCACAGCAGGGGTCCTGATCTTCAGGGCTAGTTTTAAAAGAGCTCTTTTAAAGAGCCAGCACAGGAACAATGGGCCAAATGGTCTGCTTCTGTGCTGTAAGATTGTATAATTCTAAGAGAAGGATGCTTTTGGAGAGTGAGATTATTGCAGTTGTTGGGGTACATGCCTCGCAGCTTTGAACACACAACGGGTGAAACATGATAACGCAAAAAAACGGGCGAGGGAACCGCGATGCAAGATACGCCTGTACTCGTTGAGAAAGCACAGGCAAACACGCCAATTTGGTGCTGCCTGTTAATTAACATGATAGGAGTGCATAGCCGAGCGAGGAATGCACTGGTGCCAGGCTATGCGCTCAGCAGGGGGTCGCTGGAGCGAGGTTAGCATTACTTAAAGCTAGCCTATTCCTTTTCAAGGCTATCTGCAGCTCTGAAAGATGGCCTTGCAGCTCTAACGCCCAAAGAAGATTCATGACCTCAGACGAGTGATCAAGGTCAGTGAATGTATCTTCAAAAGCCGTCTCCTACCAACTGCACCACTAGCCACACACACTGCACAATGCACGACCTCTCCCTGATCACTCCCCAACCAACAATCTCTCCAAAACACAAGGCATACCTCAAATTCCTATCTTCACCTCATCCCCTTGGAGAAGATGGTGCTGGCCATTCTTAGCAGGGGCATGGCTGAGCCCTTGCCCAGCAGCGGGGCTAAAATAATACATCGAGAGGCTGTCTATGATTATGATGATGAAATATTGCAAGATGCCGGTATCCTCATAAGATATCCTCTTTCTCACATCCCGCTTCCCCCTCATCCCAAAATCTCTTCTGATTTACACACTGCACCTCTTGCTTTACCTCCCTCCCCTCACCATAACCCTATATTTATGCCTTCCTTATTTCACACACTGAAGAAATCCAGTTAATGGTTGACCAAGAAGAGGGAAAGGAGAGTAAAGAAGAAGAAACACCATCACTTGATTTGGCACAGCATAGCATCACTAGGAAAGGCAAAGGCATGCATAAAACAGTTACTAAGGGAATGCACAAGGGTGATTAGTTGATTTTTTTTAATGTAATATTAGATGGATAAAGTTGGACTGAATAGTTTGCTTTGTGGTGACGTTTATTGTGGCCAAGAAGACGCGATGGTCAGGAATCGAAGGAAGGTAAAGTGTGGGATAAATGTTGAAAGGGGAATTGGGTTTGTGTTCATAGGTACTTAAAGAAGGCTAACTTTGAAGGTATGAGGCGTGAATTGGCTGAGATGGATTGGCGAATGATACTTAAGGGGTTGACTGTGGATGGGCAATGGCAGACATTTAGAGACCGCATGGATGAACTACAACAATTGTACATTCCTGTCTGGCATAAAAATAAAAAAGGGAAGGTGGCTCAACCGTGGCTATCAAGGGAAATCAGGGATAGTATTAAAGCCAAGGAAGTGGCATACAAATTGGCCAGAAATAGCAGCGAACCTGGGGACTGGGAGAAATTTAGAACTCAGCAGAGGAAGACAAAGGGTTTGATTAGGGCAGGGAAAATGGAGTATGAGAAGAAGCTTGCAGGGAACATTAAGACGGATTGCAAAAGTTTCTATAGATATGTAAAGAGAAAAAGGTTAGTAAAGACAAACGTAGGTCCTCTGCAGTCAGAATCAGGGGAAGTCATAACGGGGAACAAAGAAATGGCGGACCAATTGAACAAGTACTTTGGTTCGGTATTCACGAAGGAGGACACGAACAACCTTCCGGTTATAAAAGGGGTCGGGGGGTCTAGTAAGGAGGAGGAACTGAGGGAAATCCTTATTAGCCGGGAAATTGTGTTGGGGAAATTGATGGGATTGAAGGCCGATAAATCCCCAGGGCCTGATGGACTGCATCCCAGAGTACTTAAGGAGGTGGCCTTGGAAATAGTGGATGCGTTGACAGTCATTTTCCAACATTCCATTGACTCTGGATCAGTTCCTATGGAGTGGAGGGTAGCCAATGTAACCCCACTTTTTAAAAAAGGAGGGAGAGAGAAAACAGGGAATTATAGACCGGTCAGCCTGACATCGGTAGTGGGTAAAATGATGGAATCAATTATTAAGGATGTCATAGCAGTGCATTTGGAAAGAGGTGACATGATAGGTCCAAGTCAGCATGGATTTGTGAAAGGGAAATCATGCTTGACAAATCTTCTGGAATTTTTTGAGGATGTTTCCAATAGAGTGGATAAGGGAGAACCAGTTGATGTGGTATATTTGGACTTTCAGAAGGCGTTCGACAAGGTCCCACACAAGAGATTGATGTGCAAAGTTAGAGCACATGGGATTGGGGGTAGTGTACTGACATGGATTGAGAACTGGTTGTCAGACAGGAAGCAAAGAGTAGGAGTAAATGGGTACTTTTCAGAATGGCAGGCAGTGACTAGTGGGGTACCGCAAGGTTCTGTGCTGGGGCCCCAGCTGTTTACACTGTACATTAATGATTTAGACGAGGGGATTAAATGTAGTATCTCCAAATTTGCGGATGACACTAAGTTGGGTGGCAGTGTGAGCTGCGAGGAGGATGCTGTGAGGCTGCAGAGCGACTTGGATAGGTTAGGTGAGTGGGCAAATGCATGGAAGATGAAGTATAATGTGGATAAATGTGAGGTTATCCACTTTGGTGGTAAAAACAGAGAGACAGACTATTATCTGAATGGTGACAGATTAGGAAAAGGGGAGGTGCAAAGAGACCTGGGTGTCATGGTACATCAGTCATTGAAGGTTGGCATGCAGGTGCAGCAGGCGGTTAAGAAAGCAAATGGCATGTTGGCCTTCATAGCAAGGGGATTTGAGTACAGGGTCGGGGAGGTGTTGCTACAGTTGTACAGGGCCTTGGTGAGGCCACACCTGGAGTATTGTGTACAGTTTTGGTCTCCTAACCTGAGGAAGGACATTCTTGCTATTGAGGGAGTGCAGCGAAGGTTCACCAGACTGATTCCCGGGATGGCGGGACTGACCTATCAAGAAAGACTGGATCAACTGGGCTTGTATTCACTGGAGTTCAGAAGAATGAGAGGGGACCTCATACAAACATATAAAATTCTGACGGGGTTAGACAGGTTAGATGCAGGAAGAATGTTCCCAATGTTGGGGAAGTCCAGAACCAGGGGTCACAGTCTAAGGATAAGGGGTAAGCCATTTAGGACCGAGATGCGGAGGAACTTCTTCACCCAGAGAGTGGTGAACCTGTGGAATTCTCTACCACAGAAAGTTGTTGAGGCCAATTCACTAAATATATTCAAAAAGGAGTTAGATGAGGTCCTTACTGCTAGGGGGATCAAGGGGTATGGCGAGAAAGCAGGAATGGGGTACTGAAGTTGAATGTTCAGCCATGAACTCATTGAATGGCGGTGCAGGCTAGAAGGGCCGAATGGCCTACTCCTGCACCTATTTTCTATGTTTCTATGTACTGCAGGTGGATGTTTCAACTAGGATATCCCGGCCAGAAAGGGGCTGTCTGGCTTGCCTCCTTCCTTCTGCTTTTTGTCTTAGAAACATAGAAAATAGGTGCAGGAGTAGGCCATTTGGCCCTTTGAGCCTGCAGCGCCATTCAATAAGATCATGGCTGATCATTCCCTCAGTACCCCTTTCCTGCTTTCTCTCCATACCCCTTGATCCCCTTAGCCGTAAGGGCCATATCTACCTCCCTCTTGAATATATCCAATGAACTGGCATCAACAACTCTCTGCCGCAGGGAACTCCATAGGTTAACAACTCTCTTGAGTGAAGACGTTTCTCCTCATCTCAGTCCTAAATGGCTCACCCCTTATCCTAAGACTATGTCTCCTGGTTCTGGACTTCCCCAACATCGGGAACATTCTTCCTGCATCTAATCTGTCCAGTTCCGTCAGAATCTTATACGTTTCTATGAGATCCCCTCTCATCCTTCTAAACTCCAGTGAATAAAGACCTAGTTGATCCAGTCTCTCCTCATATGACAGTCCAGCCATCCCTGGAATCAGCCTGGTGAACCTTCGCTGCACTCCCTCAATAGCAAGAACATCCTTCCTCAGATTAGGAGACCAAAACTGAACACAATATTCCAGGTGAGGCCTCACCAAGGCCCTGTACAACTGCAGTAAGACCTCCCTGCTCCTGTATGCAAATCCCCTAGCTATGAAGGCCAACATACCATTTGCCTTCTTCACTGCCTGCTGTACCTGCATGCCCACTTTCAGTGACTGATGAACCATGACCCCCAGGTCTCGTTGCACCTCTCCTTTTCCTAATCTGCCGTCATTCAAATAATATTCTGCTTTCGTGTTTTTGCCCCCAAAGTGGATAACCTCACATTTATCCACATTATACTGCATCTGCCAAGTATTTGCCCACTCGCCTAACCTGTCCAAGTCACCCTGCAGCCTCTTAGTGTCCTCCTCACAGCTCACACCGCCACCCAGTTTAGTGTCATCAGCAAACTTGGAGATATTACACTCAATTCTATCATCTAAATCATTAATATATATTGTAAAGAGCTGGTGTCCCAGCATTTGAGTCCTGCGCCACTCCACTGGTCACTGCCTGCCAATCTGAAAAGGATCCATTTATCCCGACTCTCTGCTTCCTATCTGCCAACCAGTTCTCTATCCACGTCAGGATATTACCCCCAATACCATGTGCTTTGATTTTGCACACCAATCTCTTGTGTGGGACCTTGTCAAAAGCCTTTTGAAAGTCCAAATCCACTGGTTCTCCCTTGTCCACTCTACTAGTTACATCCTCAAAAAATTCCAGAAGATTTGTCAAGTTGGATTTCAGCTTCCTTCTCTTCTACCTCCTCCTCTTGTGCTGCCTTCTCCCTCTGCGAGCAGCTTGTCCCCTTTGCTGCCTCTATTTCATCTCCATGTAATGCTGCAGCCCAAGGGGGACTGCAATTAGAGCCCCCAGGATTGGTAGCAAGTGGTGTTCTCAGAGGCCTTCCTTTAAGAACCAAAGCCTTGCATACATTCAGCAGCACAAACTGCACTCCCAACACACTTTAACAACTTATTGCACCAAGCTGCTACTGCAAAGAAACCATCCAAAAGCAAAAATCTAAACTTACCTGAAAGTTGTGTGTGACCCTTCCAAGAAGTGCTGGCAGCATCTCTGTTGAAGTGCTGCACACACATTCTTCCCATGCTTGGTTTAGAGAGAGTGGTATTATGTCGAAAATCACAGATTGTGCATCAATTCAGGCGGTGTACGCTGATTGACATCACGATCTGCATCATTTAAATATTGGCGGGTGCAGGTAATGGACTCGCTGTTGACCGGCCCAAAATAGCGCCCGCTAATTCTGCGCCACAAGTGGGCAGTAGCAAGGCAGCTGCCATTTTTTCAGCAAAACCAGCCTTAACAGCTGGCACTATGGGCCCAAGTTTCAGGTCGCGCATAGAACGGCGCAGCCCTGACCTGGACGCCCGTTTTTCGCGCCACAAAGTGCGCCTAAAAAAAACTTCCAGATTCTCCGGCTCCCTGCAGGTCGTTTGCCGCTCGGCGCGGCGCAGCATGAGCTATGGGGGGCGGAGCTAGTTCCCTAGCAAAGAGCAAAGAGCAAGGCTGTATATTAAATGGACTAAGGTTACTACACTACATGTGCAATATATTGCCTCGTGGAGTCATTATCAGAGCATCCAAAGACACAAACATAACATACAAAATGTTAGGATGGGGAAGCATTCTGCCTGAATCCGCTATTGGATTATCTAGCATAACATGTCTGCCTTCCCATAAAAAGGCGAAAACCAGTCTGCTCCTGACTGCATTAAAATTGCTAAAGTGATTGAACATAAGAACATAAGAAATAGGAGCAGGAGTAGGCCATACGGCCCTCGAGCCTGCTCTGCCATTTAATACGATCAAGGCTGATCCGATCATGGACTCAGCTCCACTTCCCTGAGGGAGTGCAGCGAAGGTTCACCAGACTGATTCCCAGGATGGCAGGACTGACATATGAGGAGAGACTGGATCGACTGGGCCTGTATTCACTGGCGTTTAGAAGGATGAGAGGCGATCTCATAGAAACATATAAAATTCTGACGGGACTGGAAGGTTAGATGCAAGAAGAATGTTCCTGATGTTGGGGAAGTCTAGAACGAGGGAACACAGTCTAAGTATAAGGGGTAAGCCATTTAGGACTGAGATGAGGAGAAACTCCTTCACTTAGAGAGTTGTTAACCTGTGGAATTCCGTACCGCAGAGTGTTGTTGATGCCAGTTCATTAGATATATTCAAGAGGGAATTAGATCTGACCCTTACAGCTAAAGGGATCAAGGGGTATGGAGAGAAAGCAGGAAAGGGATACTGAGGTGAATGATCAGCCATGATCTTATTGAATGGTGGTGCAAGCTGAAAGGGCCGAATGGCCTACTCCTGCACCTATTTTCTATGTTTTTATGTCTCCTATGATGGAGTAGTGCATGAACTCCCACTATGGATCGTGCCAGGGGATGGCCCCACACTGTGCGGCAGAAAGTGGCTGGGAAAAATCCGCTGGAACTGGGACAACATCCAAGCGCTTTCGTCCGTCGATGATGCCTCATGTGCCCAGGTTCTGAGCAGATTCCCATCGTTATTCGAGCCAGGCATTGGAAGTTTCTCGGGGGCGAAGGTGCAGATCCACTTGGTTCCCGGTACACGACCCATCCACAACAAGGCACGGGCAATACCGTATATGATGCGACAGAAAGTAGAAATTGAGCTGGACAGGCTGCAGCGAGAAGGCATCATCGCGCCGGTGGAATTCAAAAGTGGGCCAGTCCAATTGTCCCGGTACTCAAAGTGACGGCACGGTCCGAATTTGTGGGGATTATAAAGTAATGATTAAACGTTTTTCGCTACAGGACCAGTGTCCGCTACCCAAGGCAGATGACCTATTTGCGACCCTGGCTGGAGGAAAGACGTTCACCAAGTTGGACCTGACCTCGGCCTACATGACGCAGGAGCTGGAGGAATCGTTGAAAGACCTGTATCAACACACACAAAGGTCTGTTCATCAAAAACAGATGCCCGTTTGGGATTCGTTTGGCCGCGGCAATTTTCCAACGGAACATGGAGAGACTGCTAAAGTCGGTTCCACGCACCGTGGTTTTCCAGGACAACATATTGGTCACAGGTCGGGACACCATCGAACAGTTGAAGAATCTGGAAGAGGTTCTAAGTCGGCTAGATCGCGTGGGACTCAAATTGAAACGCTCGAAGTGTGTTTTCCTGGCGCCAGAGGTCGCGTTCTTGGGAAGAAGAATCGCAGCAGACAGCATCAGACCCACCGACGCCAAAATGCAGGCCATCAAGAACGTGCCGCGACCACAGAACGTGACGGAGCTGCAATCGTTCCTGGGACTCCTCAACTATTTCGGTAATTACCTACCCGGGTTAAACACCTTGCTTGAACCCCTACATGTGCTACTGCGCAAGGGAGACGACTGGGTATGGGGGAATTCACAAGAGGTTGCCTTTGAGAAAGTCAGAAATCTGTTATGTTCAAAAAAACTACTTGTTCTGTATAACCCATGTAAACGATTAGTGCTAGCTTACGATGAGTCGTCATACGGAGTCGGGTGTGTGTTACAATAGGCTAACAAATCGGGGATTTTGCAACCAGTCACCTATGCGTCCAGGAGTCTGTCGAAGGCCGAAAGGGCCTACAGCATGTTTGAAAAAGAAGCTCTGGCATGCGTTCATGGGGTGAAAAAAATGCACCAGTATTTGTTTGGTCTCAAGTTTGAGCTAGAAACTGACCATAAGCCACTCATATTGCTATTCTCAGAGCAAAGGGATTAACACCAATGCCTCTGCCCGCATCCAAAGATGGGCGCTCACGCTGTCGGCATACAACTATGTAATCCGCCACAGACCAGGCACAGAGAACTGCGCTGATGCTCTCAGTCGGCTACCATTGCCCACCACCGGGGTGGAAATGGCACAGCCTGCAGACTTGCTCATGGTGATGGATGCATTCGAAAATGACCCGTCACGGCCCGTCAGATCAGGACCTGGACCAGCCAGGATCCTTTACTGTCCCTGGTATAAAACTTTGTCCTCCATGGGAGCTGGTCCAGTGTCCCAGCAGAGATGCAGGAAGAGATTAAGCTGTTCCACAGGTGCAAAGACGAAATGTCCTTACAGGCGGACTGTCTTTTGTGGGGTAATCGCGTGGTTTTGCCCAAGAAAGGCAGAGAAACGTTCATATGCGACCTACACAGCACCCACCCAGGCACAGTAATGATGAAAGCCATAGCCAGATCCCATGTATGGTGGCCTGCCATCGACTCAGATTTAGAGTCATGCGTGCGCCAGTGCAACACTTGCTCTCAACTGAGCAATGCACCCTGAGAGGCACTGTTACTTTGTGGTCGAGGCCCTCCAAACCGTGGTCTAGGATCTGCGTTGACTTTGCGGGTCTATTTCTAGGCAAAATGTTTTTGGTTGTTGTGGATGCTTATTCAAAATGGATTGAATATGTAGTAATGTCTGTAAGCATATCCACTGCCACCATCGAAAGCCTACGAGCCATGTTTGCCACACATGGCCTGCCTGATGTCCTTGTCAGCGACAATGGACCGTGTTTCACTCGTGTTGAATTCAAGGAATTCATGACCCGCAATGGGATCAAGCACGTCACATCTGCCCCGTTCAAGCCCGCATCCAACGGCCAGGCAGAACGGGCAGTTCAAACCATCAAGCAAAGCTTAAAATGCGTGTCAGAAGGCTCCCTGCAGACCCGACTATCCCAAGTCCTGCTCAGCTACCACACCAGACCCCACTCGCTCATCGGGGTTCCCCCAAACAAGCTGCTCTTGAAAAGGGGCTCAAAACAAGGCTCTGTCTTGTCCACCCTGATCTCCATGATCACGTCGCGGGCAGGCGAGGCGGCATCAACAAAGCATGCGCCATGATCGCGCAAACTTGTCAGCCGATATTGAGGTCAATGACACTGTGTTTGTACTCAATTATGGACATGGTCCCAAATGGCTTGCTGGCACGGTCATAGCCAAAGAAGGGAGGAGGGTGTTTCAGGTCAAATTGGCCAATGGACTAACGTGCAGAAAGCATTTGGATCAAACCAAATTGCGGTTCACTAACAGCTACGAACAACCCGAAGAGGACACCATCAACTTCGACCCTCCAACTCACACAGAAGTGGCAACCGACATCACGGTTGACCACGAAGCCGAATTCACCATCCCCAGCAGCCCGGCAAGGCCAGCAGCCCAGTAAAGAACCAAGTAACTCACTCACACCTTCATTTGTACCAAGACGATCGACACGGGAGCGAAAATCCCCAAATCGTCTCACCCTGTAAATAATTGTACTATTGACTGTACGAGGGAGTGATGTTATATATGTAACCCTTGGCAACCTGTCTCACACCACCACCAGAGGGCCTACCTGTTGGAGTCTCAAGGGATCCCAGCATTCCTTGGGAGCACTGTATATAAGCAGGCCTCCTACGCTATAACAACACGCTGGAGTTCAATTAAAGGAGCTAAGGTCACACTTAATCATTGCATACAGTACTCAGTTTCATCCTTTATTATGAGCATAATAATTAGTTTCTCCACTTCCTCACGGAAGAAATTCTTTGTTCGTGTTGCACGCTCTTGCGCCATTCGTATATTGGACTTACACTCGGGTAATGTTCAAAAATAACACTTCTCCCCTTTCTTCCACCTATCCAGCACTCCTTTCCACTCCCTCAGCCACACAAAAATCAATATTTAAACCTTACCTTTATATATGGTCCATTACCAATGATACTGAGAACGCTCTCCCTTTAATTGGCCAATTGCCAAGCTTCTTGTTGCACTGCGCATGTGCGCATGCTGAGACGCCCATTGCTCATGCGCGCATGCTCAAACAGACATGCGTCCCCCTGGTGGCACTCCACAAGACGCTGGACCTAAGCCCCACCCTCCTGCCAGCCGCGCTGAGCAAGCGCGTCCAACCTCTGCCCCCCGCAGGCTCTGCAGCGCCACGCCGATGGATCCGGATGATGAGGGAGCAGCCAAATTAACAGGTACATTTTTGCCGCTTTTATTGCCCCAAAAAGTCGGCGTGCCACCCCTAACTACGTCGCTCTAGGCGGCTTGGGAAATTTGGGCCGATTGTCCCTAGTTTTAGTTTCTTTATGAATGGAAATATCCTCTCTGCATCCACCTTGTCGAGCCCCCTCGTTATCTTATATGTTTCAATAAGAACTCCAATGACTATAGGCCCAAATTACTCAACCTATTTTCATAAGTCAACCCCCGGAATTAAGCTAGTGAACCTTCTCTGAACAGCCTCCAATGCAAGTATATCTTTCTTTAAATACAGAGACCAAAACTGTACGCAGTACTCTAGGTGTGGCCTCACCAATATCCTGTACAGTTATAGCAGGACTTCTCTGCTTTTATATTCTTATTATCCTTGCAATAAAGGCCAACATTCCATTTGCCTTCCTGATTACTTGCTGTACCTGCATACTAACTTTTTTGTGTTTCATGCACAAGGATCCCCAGGTCCCTTTGTACTGCAGCACTTTGCAATTTTTCTCCATTTAAATTATAATTTGCTTTTTTATTTTTTCTGCCAAAGTGGATAAGCTCACATTTTCCCACATTATACTCCATCTACCAAATTTTTGCCCACTCACTTAGCCTGTCTATATCCCTTTGCAGATTTTTTGTGTGCTCCTCAATTTGCTTTCCACCCATCTTTGTATCATCAGCAATCTTGGTTACATTACACTCGGTCCCTTCATCCAAGTCATTAATATAGATTGTAAATTGTTGAAGACCAATTACTGATCCCTGTGGCACCTCACTAGTTACTGTTTGCCAACTAGAAAATTACCCATTTATCCCAACTCTCTGTTTTCTGTTAGTTAGCCATTCCTCTATCCATGCTAATATATTACCCCCAACCCCGTGAACTTTTATCTTGTGCAGTAACCTTTTATGTGGCACCTTATCGAATGCTTTCTGGAAATCCAAATACACCACATCCACTGATTCCCTCTTACCCACTCTGTTCATTACATCCTCAAAGAATTCCAGCAAATTTTATAAACATGATTTCCCTTTCATAAAACAATGCTGACTCTGCTTGATTGAATTATGCTTTTCCAAATGTCCTGCTACTGCTTTCTTAATAAGATGTCAACATTTTCCCAACGACAGATGTTAGGCTAACTGGTCTATAGTTTACTGCTTTCTTTAAATAAGGGTGTTACATTTGTGGTTTTCCAATCCGCTGGAACCTCCCCAGAATCTAGGGAATTTTGGTAGATTACAACCAATACATCCACTATCTCTGCAGTCACTTCTTTTAAGACCCTATGTTGGACAGGGAATCCTAATTTTGCCACAGCACTATTCTTGATAATTTTTGATAATTTTATTGTAGTAATATTGTTATTTCCTGCAGTATTGTACAGGGTGTGTGCAAGGGGGAATCACACTCAATATCAGAAACTTTCTATATGTTCATGTTGTCCAAAAGCTCTCTCAAAGATCTGATATGTTTCTTTTCTCCTATTAAATTATTTTATTTATCATTACTATGACCAATGATACTTGGAACTGATCTTTATATGAAGACTATCAAACTGTTTCATATTGATTGCTATGAGTTACATCAACAAATTGTATTTGTATAGCATCTTCAATATGTCCGAAGATGTTTCACAGAGTTGTAAGGAAAAAAATGGACACCGAGCCAAAGAAGATATTAAGAGTGGTGACCAATAGCTTTGTCAAAGAGATGGGTTTTAAGTAGAGGTTTGGATGAGCTGATGTTTATGGAGGTTCAAGGATAGGAAACAGGCTAGGAAAGCTTGGAATGGCTGGGTCTGAAGATTGGAATGAAATGGATGAAGGATTACAGTGAGAGATGGGTGGTAGTAGGGGTGGAGGTGGATGTTGTTATAGAGGTAAGACACTTATTGGTAATTTGATTTTTACAGATTCTAGTCTTCAATTATGATGCCTACTTTTAATAAATAATGATTATATTTCATATATATTATAACATTGTTCTTCTCGTTTCAGATGTTGAACATGTTTGCATTTTTCATTAAGCGCCCATTGATAAAAGAAGAAGTATTACAAAAGTACCCAATTCTAGTTGATATGATTAATAGTGATTTAGATAATATCAAGTTAGTGTTTGATGCACACCTGATTGCAACTGCAGCTGGGGGTGGTGTTCCTACCATCAACAGAAATATGCCACATGTAGCTGGTGAACTGAAATGGACACAGGAAATTAATGAAAGAATGGAAGCATCAATGAAGAGTTTCAAATCCATTGATTATTCGTAAGTGTTTAAAATGCTGGAGTAAATAGTGTATATAAAAGCAAATATTTGACATGGACTATTAAGCACAGAACAAGAAGATATAGAATAATAAGCTACATTAGAGATTAGAGAAAACTTTTTTTTTTACTTCAAAATAGTGGCCTTATGAAAGAGAATCCTAGCAAAAATATTTGAGGTTGAGTCAATTAACTTTCATAAAAAAGGACAGGATAAGTATATGGGGGGTGAAGTTACTTGCCATTTTTGATGCAGTAAGAATGTATAAACTATGCAGGGATTTTTTTCTTGCAGGGAAATCACCCGATTTTCACCATGAAAATACACAATCCAAGTTTCCTTGTGCTTTTTCACCCTCCCGCGATCTGCCCACTGTGTCCTGATTGACCTAACATACATCATGATGAAGGCCAGTGCCGCTGGAGATCCAAATTTCCTGCGTTTCCACTCCTTATGCCCTGTGGGCAACAAACTGAGATTGATAAGGTGCAGCTCTGCCAGATTCAACTGATACTGACAGAGTTTTTGAGACAGAGGACTCTGAAGAGTTTGAATAGCAATTTATGAAGCTGGGAAACAATTTTTACACCTTGTCTATAGATACCTCAAGTTGCTTCAAACAAGGTCAGACCAACAGTAAAATATCATGCCCATACATAGTGTGGGCTTCTCAGGCACAGGTATGATAGTCCCTATGAGCGTACTCTGGTAGGCAATTATCATGGAGGAATAGGAGAATCACAGTGTAGAGGAAAGGATACTCATGAAGCATTTAAGGAGGATGTACCTGACCAGATATTACCACTTCCCATAGAATATACAGGCAACACAATCATATGTAGACCTTACTGAGTAGTTGTGTATAAGAAGAGTGCACTTCACCAAAGTGGCAATACGGCAGCTCTGTCACCTACTGCAAGAAGATCTGTAGTCACACTCTATCCCCACACTACTCTCTCTGGCTTTGAACATACTATGAACATATGAAAAGACCAGCTGGTTCACCAAGCCTGCCCTACACTGATGATGATAGCTGGAGCATCATGATCAGACACATCTTACTGCACCCCCCACCACCCCTCTCCCATTGCCACCATATAATCTCCTGGCAGAGGCAAAAACGCAACGTCAAGAACGGGAAAAATCTCTTAAGATTCCTCTCTGTCCCCCTCAGTCGATTAAAACCAATCCATGAGAGTAGATTGATCTTGTGTACA
Organism: Pristiophorus japonicus; assembly: GCF_044704955.1. Taxonomy (NCBI): domain Eukaryota; kingdom Metazoa; phylum Chordata; class Chondrichthyes; family Pristiophoridae; genus Pristiophorus; species Pristiophorus japonicus. The sequence continues at coordinate 121,689,576 of NC_091992.1, forward strand.
TTTATCTGTTAATCCATTGACCTTTATCTGTCCCTGTCAAGAAGTGATCCAGCTCCCTTTTGAAGCACACACCACACCAGCTGGCAATGCATTGCAGAAGCTCACTACTCTCTGGGAAAGGAAGAATCATCTAACATCTCTTCTGTTCTGTTAAACTTTTGATAGTTCAAATGCATGTCTTCTGGTCAAACTAAAATAATGTATGCATGCAATCCAGCCCTTCCATTATTTTATGGATGCGTCTATTTGTACTAACTGAAATGCAGCCGTTTCTCTGATTGGTCCCCTTGGAGGATAAGCCACACACTGAAGTTCCTCTGGAATGTGTAACTGGAACCGCCCAGCCCAAGTTCTGAGTGAATTTCCAATTTGTAGTTCGATCCATTTTGACTTCAGAAGTAACAATGGATAGATCTCCCCAAAAGCCACCACGTACCAGTCAAAGACCCTTATCCCAGCACAAGTGCATCCCTCCACCAACTGAAGACCCTTACCCCAGCGTAAGTGCTTCCCTCGCCCAGCTGAAGTCTATTACTCCAGTGTAAGTTCAACCCGCTGCCAACTGAAGACCCTTACCCCAGCACACGTGCTACCTCCCACAGCCGATATCCATTACCCCAATGTAAGTGCATCCCTCTGCCAGCTGAAGACCCTTTGCCCAGTAATCCCTCCGCTAGCTGAAGGCCCTTTCCCAAGCATAAGACCCACAAGATAGGGCATTGTGTGTGGATTATTAACATGTTTATTGCATATGGCGTGAATAGTGACCGTGTCATGACTTCTGCCCCCACCCCCTCCAAGCTCTCTCTCTCTTCCCCCCCCCCCCCACAAGCTTTCTCTCCCTCCCCTCCCCCTCCCCACAAGCTCTCTCTTCCTCCCCCCCCTCAAGCTCTCTTTGCCCCCTCCCCCTAAGCTCTCTCTGGCCATCCCCCCAAACTCTCGTTGCCCATCCCCCCAAGCTCTCTCTCTGCCCCCCCCAAGCTCTTTCTGCCCTCCAAGCTCTCGCTCTCTACCTCCCCCCCAACTTTCTCTCTGCCCGTCTCCCTCCCACCAAGCTCTCTCTTTCTCTTCCCCCTCCTCCCCCCCCCGCCCAAGCTGTCCCTCCCCACTTTTCGCTCTTCCCGCTTGCCTCTCACTCTCCCTATCGCCCGCTCTCTCCCGCGCTGCGGGAGGCTCGGAGCCCACTCGGGGTGGGGGGGTGGGGGTCTCGGGGCCGTGGGAGTCTCAGGGCTCGTGAACGCTCAAGGCTGGGGGCCCACTCGGGGCTCGGTGCTCGCGCCCAACTTGGAGGCCGCTTGGGGCCGTGGAAGGCTCAGGGATGCTCGGGGCTGCGGATGCATACGGCTGCTCAGTGGAGGCGACGTGGTGTTGGATGCATGTGCAGAAAAGGGTTAGTGGGAATTGCGCTGGGGGGGTGGGGGTGGGCGGAGTCGGTGATATTTGTTCTAACTCTCGCTTCTGCATATGTGTCAGGAGACATACAACCTTCTGACTCAAGAGGAAAAACACTACCACTGAACTAAGGCTAGCATCAATAAGTTGACTTCTGTACACTTTATCGCAGTTATTGTATTAAAAATAGAATATGTACTGACAACTACGGGTTACTGCACATCCTCAAAGATTGACCACAGAGCCTTAACATAGGTACCCTGTATGATGTTCCTCCAACATCCTTTTCAGGCACGTAACCATGAGTTTTGGATCCTATGGCCGGAATTTTCTGCCGGCTGTGCGGGCGTGATTGGAAGCAGGCGAGTGTGAAATTTGAAATATTTTGCAGCGGGTCGGGAACCGTCGTCATCCCGCCCCCACGGATCCACCACAGACCCAATTCGCGTCCGGACAGGGGTCAAGCAGGGCTGCGTCATCGCACCAACGCTCTTCTTCATCTTCCTTGTTGCAATGCGCCATCTCACTCTCAACAAGCTTACCTGCTGGAGTGGAACTAAACTATACAGCCAATGGGAATCTGTTCAACCTTTGCTGCCTCCAGTCTAGATCCAAGGTCGTCCCATCCTCTGCCATTGAACTACAGTACACGGATGACGCTTGCGTCTGTGCATACTCAGATGCCGAACTGCAAGCCATCGTCAACACCTTCACTGAGGTGTATGAAAGCATAAACCTTACACTAAACATCCATAAGACAAAGGTCTTCCACCAACCTGATCCCGCCACAAAGCATTGCCACCCCACTCCCCCCCCCCCCCCCCCCCAGTGATCAAAATCCACGGCGAGGCCTTGGACAACGTGGATCATTTTCCATACCTTGGGAGTCTACTATCAGCAAGGGCAGACATTGATGACGAGGTCCAACACAGCCTCCAGTATGCCAGCGCAGATTTGGTCACCTGAGGAAGAGTGTGTTTGATGACCAGGACCTCAAATCTGGCACCAAGCTTATAGTCTACAGGACATTAGTGATACCCGCCCTCCTATATGGCTGAGACATGGACTATATACTGTAGACACCTCAAAGCGCTGGAGAAGTATCACCAGCGCTGCCTCTGCAAGATCCTGCAAATCCACTGATAGATGCACCAACGTCAGTGTTCTCGCTCAGGCCAACATCTCCAGCATCGAAACACTAACCACACTCAACCAGCTCCATTGGGTGGACCACATCATCTGCTTGCCCGACACAAAGACTCCCTAAGCAAGCGTTCTACTTGGAACTCCTACACGGCTAGCGAGCCTAAGGTGAGCAGAGGAAACATTTCAGGGACACCCTCAAAGCCTCCTTGATAAAGTGCAACATCCCCACCGGCACCTGGGAATCCCTGGTCCAAGAACGGCCAAAATGTAGGAAGAGCATCCGGGAGGGCGCTGAGCACCTTGAGTCTTGTTGCTGAGAGCATGCAGAAATCAAGCGCAGACAGCACAAGGAGCGGACGGCAACCCAGATTCCCCACCCACCCTTTCTTTCAACCACTGTCTGACCCACCTGTTACAGAAACTGTGATTCCCGCATTGGACTGTACAGTCACCTGAGAATTCACTTTTAGAGTGGAAGCAAGTCTTTCTCAATTTTGAGGGACTGCCTATGATGACGTGCCTTTTGGGCACGTTTGGCAGCGCGGCAGTGACCCGAATGGCAGAAGCGGGCAAGCTAATTCAAATCATTATTACGTAGGTACTTGTCAGACCCTTAAGTGCCTTTTTCACCCTACCTTTCAAATTTTCCTGGATGAGCACAGGAATCATGTAGCTCGGGAACCACGTCTGTGAACCTGAGAGGGAAGTTATGTGCCATTGATCCACCTTATTACTGCACAGCCTGAAAAGTACAATATAAAGTCCAGTCTCACAGCTGATCACTTTCATAAGGTAGATGCTATTGCTGACTGCATTGTCAGCAGAAATTTAGCTTTCTAGAGGTTGCAAGTGTTTCTTGGAACGTCGGCATCAAGTTTCATGTCCTTGGTGGAACCTTTCACACCATAGAAACATAGAAAATAGGTTCAGGAGTAGGCCATTCAGCCCTTTGAGCCTGCACCACCATTCAATAAGATCATGGCTGATCATTCACCTCAGTACCCCTTTCCTGCTTTCTTTCCATACCCCTTGATCCCTGTAGCCATAAGGGCCATATCTAACGCCCTCTTGAATATATCTAATGAACTCGCATCAACAAATCTCCGCAGTAGAGAATTCCACAGGTTCACAATACTCAGTGAAGAAGTTTCTCCTCATCTCAGTCCTAAATGGCTTACCCCTTATCCTTAGACTATGTCCCCTGGTTCTGGACTTACCCAACATCGGGAAAATTCTTCCTGCATCTAACCTGTCCAGTCCCGTCAGAATTTTATATGTTTCTATGAGATCCCCTCTAATTCTTCTAAACTCCGGTGAATTCAGGCCCAGTCAATCCAGTCTCCTTATATGTCAATCCTGCCATCCCGGGAATCAGTCTGGTGAACCTTCGCTGCACTCCCTCAATAGCAAGAACGTCCTTCCTCAGATTAGGAGACCAAAACTGAACACAATATTCCAGGTGAGGCCTCACCAAAGCCCTGTACAACTGCAGTAAGACCTCACTGCTCCTACACTCAAATCCCCTAGCTATGAAGGTCAACATGCCATTTGTCTTCTTCACCGCCTGCTGTACCTGCATACCAACTTTCAATGACTGATGTACCAAGACACCCAGGTCTCGTTGCTCCTCCCCTTTTCCTAATCTGCCGCCATTCAGATAATATTCTGCCTTCATGTTTTTGCCACCAAAGTGGATAACCTCACATTTATCCACATTATACTGCTTCTGCTATGCATTTGCTCACTCACCTAACCTGTCCAAGTCACCCTGCAGCCTCTTAGCATCCTCCTCACAGCTCACACTGCCACCCAGCTTAGTGTCATCCTTCATCATTGATGTACATTGTAAATAGCTGGGTTCCCAGCACTGAGCCCTGCGACACCCCACTAGTCACTGCCTGCCATTCTGAAAAGGACCCGTTTATCCTGACTCTCTGCTTCCTGTCTGCCAACCAGTTCTCTATCCATGTCAGTACATTACCCCCAATAGCATGTGCTTTAATTTTGCACACCAATCTCTTGTGTGGGACCTTGTCAAAAGCCTTTTGAAAGTCCAAATACACCACATCCACTGGTTCTCCCTTGTCCACTCTACTAGTTACATCCTCAAAAAATTCCAGAAGATTTGTCAAGCATGATTTCCCTTTCATAAATCCATGCTGACTTGGACCGATCCTGTCACTGTTTTTCAAATATGCTATTTCATCTTTAATAATTGATTGCAACATTTCCCCACTGCCGATGTCAGGCTAATCGGTCTATAATTCCCTGTTTTCTCTCCCTCCTTTTTTAAAAAGTGGTGTTACATTAGCTACCCTCCAGTCCATAGGAACTGATTCAGAGTCGATAGACTGTTGGAAAATGATCACCAATGCATTCACTATTTCTAGGACCACTTCCTTAAGTATTCTGGGATGCAGACTATCAGGCCCTGAGGATTTATCGGCCTTCAATCCCATCAATTTCCCTAACACAATTTCCTGACTAATAAGGATTTCCTTCAGTTCCTCCTTCTCGCTAGATTGCTTCTGTCATTTCTACTTGACCTGCCATCTATTCCATCAGCATGGGTGCGGTCTATACTGTCTCAGCTTGGTCCTCAGAATCGGACCATGATGAGCCCCAACACCAGCAGCACCAGCCACGCCAGCAGCAGCAACAACACCAACTTTCTCGTCAACCATCTGATGCTGCACAGGAGAGAATGCATCAGTGCAGGGCTGCACCATGCCGGAGACGATACCCCCAACATAGGGCAGTGGATGAGCTTCCTCAACAGGGCACCCCATCATCACCCAGAAGTCTTTGTGAACAGCAAGGGCTTCCACTCCCTCAATGTGCAGTTCATCTGCAACCATTGGAAGATCATGCATGTGTGCGCAAAATTCCCTGGCAGCTGTAATGACTCTTTCGTCTTGTGCCAGTCCACCCTCCCTCAGCTCTTTGCTCCTCTAAACAGACTTCCCAGCTGGCTGCCTAGAGGCAAGGACTATCCACTGAAGACATGGCTCATGACACCCTTCAGGAAGCTAAGTACTGATTCCCGGAAGAGATATAATGAAAGCCACATTTCCACCAAATGTTTCATAGAGCAGACATTAGGCATGCTGAAAATGAATTTCAGAGATGTTGACAGATCTGGAGGAGCCCTTCAGTATGCACCAGCCAGAGTCTTCAGAATCGTCATAATCTGCTGCGCCCTGCACAACATAGCGGAGTGAGGATTAGCACTGCATGAGGAGCAAGGCACTGAGCGCACAGCATCAACGGATGAGGAGGACCATCAGCTGGAAGACAAGGAGGTGGAGGAGGAGCAGGACAAACCTACAGTCCAGATGCCACTAGCACCTGAGCACATTGCTGTCCAGGATGCCAGGGATGGCACCATCATGGCCAGATTTACTTAACTTTATGCATTACATCCACATGGTTGCCACATGCTAGGTTGGCACCGCCCCACAGTAACACCATAAAGCATCCATACAATGACCAAGCTATTCCTTTCACACTGACCACTATTCCTGGTGGTAACATTATATCTCACCATTTACTCCAACTCACTAAGCCACTTGCAAAGGTGCACACAAATTTATTCCATGACTGGAAAGTGGTGAAAATAAAGGAAGAGAAATTCGTGCTAACTTTTTAGATTTTGAAAATTTAGCGGCAGGTGCAAAAGATTCTGAAGTTCTTCTAAATTGGGCTTTAGTGCCCCATAAAGGATGGGGGGGGGGGGGTGGTAAGTCAAGCACTAATGACCTCAGTGGGACGCTACAGGGGTGCTGGCATCAGAGCACTGCCAAATTTCAGGTGACATGCATTCAACAATCATCCTTCAATCCTTCATACTGGCTCTTTTCAGTTCTTAAAGGGGAGATTGTATCAATGTGCAGCTGCCCATTTTCTGCATTCCTGGAACTGAAGTTGACCTGAGAGTAACTGGAAGACCTCATGGATATGGCTGCTCCCAATCCAAATCCAAGCGAGAGAGCTTGTCGGTTCAATGACATCGCATTGGAGGCATTGGTGGGGGCAGTGGAACAAAAGGAGGGAAGCGCTGTTCCCGGCCAGTGGAAGGAGGCCATTCCTCCAGGTTTTCAGGGCAATGTGGAGGGAAATGGCAGAGGAGGTCTCGGCCAGTAGTGTGGTGCAATGCCACCTAAGGTAGTGCTGTACAAAATTCAACGATCTCAGTTGGGTAGTCAAGGTGAGTATATGCTTCAACAGGTCCTATCTGTGCACACTGCGCAAAGCACCATTCACCCACCAAATCTCTGCACCTATTCAAACTCACATTCTCATCTCATGCTTTGCCGACATTCACAGCTATTCAACGATGGCAGGCATATCTCCCAGACACATAGCCGGACTCTGAATCACACACATTCCTTTCTTTTGCAGGCAAGGTGAGAGTGATGAAGGAGAAGAGAGGGAGGATCCAAGCACCATGTCACTGTATCTCTCACCTGCAGGCACCAGCTCAGAGACTGGTATTACGCATTTGTTAGAGGCAAGCTTAGTAGAGGTGTCTGCACTGGATGATGCACCGGGACAAGCGGGCCGCAGTAAGGCCAAGGCGAAAGGGTAGCTCGGGAGCCAGCTCCCCGGAGGGAGAGTTCGCGCGTGAGTTCTGCTGCACAGGACTCGGATGAAGACCTCGATCGAGAGGCGTTCACAAGAAGGGTGATGGCCATGTACTCCGAGATGATAGAGGCAATGGCAAGGGTGCCCGAGAGCCTCTCAGCAATGGTAAGGAGAATGGAGGAGTCCGCCTCCAAATTGCACAGAGCTCTGTGCACACCAGTGGAGCTGGAACCTGCTGTCCTCTCAGGATGACAGCATTACTGATTCCACCACAGCCACTCTGCCATTGCAGCAGCCTATCATCCAGCCAGCCCAGACTGCCACCGCCCAGCCTGAGGTGGTGCAACATACAGCCGAGAGCGCAGAGCTGATTGAGGGCGTCCTGCAAGGCAACCTATAGTCTCTGGCCCTGACACTCAGCAGACTTCCACCAGCCCTGCTGCAGCCACTGAGGAGACAAAACGTAGGAGCAGTAGAATAGGTAAAGGTAGTGTTAAGAGTGTGTTGTGTATGGAGAAAGAGTCAGACTGAACATTGTGAGCTCAAAGTAAAGTGTGACCGTAGTCTTTTATTGCAGGTCTCCAGAGTGCCTCTCCAACCTGTGAAGCCTTCTTAAATAACTGTGCTCCCAAGGGATTATGGGATCCCTTGGGACTCTGGGGAATGAGCCCTCTGATGGCTGTACAGAGTAAATACAAGTCCACATATATAACAGAGTGGATATAAGGTTTTGCACAAGGGTGAAAAGTAAATGTAATTGTTGTTTATATTTGTGATTAATGTTTTGTGCTAACATTTTAATTGGAATGTTGCATATTTGGTGCTGTCTCTCATTTCAGTTTTAGGACTGTGGTATGGAAAGAGAGATTGATGTACTGGTGGGGACGTGCAGAGCAACCGGAAAGTGGCCTGCAATTCATTGGAATCGAAGTCTGATGAGGTGGTCGGCAGAAGGCCGATTGAGTGCCTGCCTCCTCGGTCACTGCTGTTGCACCTCTATTCCTCCTCCTCCTCCTGGTTCTCGTGCTCCTCCTGGTCCTCGTGATCCTCCTCCTGAGATGGTGGAGCTATGTCTGGTGGCCATGGCTACACCCTCATGATGGCCAAGTTGTGTAGCATGCTGCAGATGACAATGAAAAGGGCCTTCGCTCAGCTGAGTACTGGAGGACGTTTCCCGAAATGTCAAGGTAGCAGAACCGTTGCTTGAGCACTCCAATGATCTGCTCAGTGATGTTCCTGGTGGCAGCTTGCCTCATTATTATGGGTGGTGGACGCGAGTGTTGGGGTTGCGGAGGGGAGTCATGAGTCAGGTGGATAGCGCTTGTCTCCGAGCAGTCAGCCGCGAGCTTGATGTGGCTGGAAGAGAGCTGGCACACCGGTTTGGCGCAAGATAAATGCATCAAGGATAGCGGGCATTGACGGTGAAGATTTGGCGTGTGTGGTCGGAGACCAACTGCACAGTGAGTGGTAGACTTTGCGGTTACGGAATATCTCAGAATTTGTTATGCGGTGCCCGCAAAGCGACATGGGTGTAGTCAGTGGCGCCCTGCACTATGGGAAAGCCCGCTATCCTGGAAAAGCCACATGCACACTTGTGCTGTTTCTTTCTGGTCATGGGATGGAAATGTAGTCCCTGCTCCTTCTGTAGAGAGCATCTGTGAACTTGCGGATGCAGCAATAGATGGCAAACTGGGAGATGTTGGAAATGTGTGCTGTTGCACACGGGAAGGATCCGCTGGCATAGAAATTGAGCGCGATGGTGACCTTGACTGTCACAGAGAACCGTCTTCACCCTAGTCTGAGGCTTGAAGTCTGGTTGCAGGAGGCGGCAGAGCTGTGCGACCACGTCCTTGTTGAAGCGCATCCTTCGAACACATTGTTTCTCAGTGAACTTGATGCAGGAGAACTGCTGCCGAAATACCCTGGGAGGGTAAGACCTCCTGTTGAGAGCCCTGTTGGCCCTCCTCCCTCTGGCCACATTTTGCTGATTTTCTCTCTGCCTCAGTTGCCAGCACAGCCCCCCTGAATCGATATAAACGTTGGACTTTCAAATCTGCCCTCAATTAAAAAGTCACAAATCTTTATGAGCCACAACACTCCTTCAACTGCAAATTGCTCAAAAAGGTCAAAATGCTTGCCTGCCTAAATGAAACTAATCAGGGACCATTATTGGCCGACTAAAAGTAAACCAGGTGCTGGCACCTTTAAAACTGCTTCCGTTATGTTTCGAATAACTCCACAAGATTGCGTACTGTAAGCTCAAACTGATGTGACCTTAGTCTCTTTAATAAAACTCCAGAGTGTCAAAGCAGCACGGCAGACAACCTTTTATACTCGCTTGCACAAGGTGTGCAGGTGACCCTTGGGCCTCCAACAGGTGCGCCCTCTGGTGGCAAGTCTTACACAGTTATAATGTTTACATACATAACATCACTTCCCCCCACCCCAAGTCTTTGATACAAGTTATTTACAAGTTGAGGCGGTCTGGGGTCTTTCACTCCCTGGTTGAACACCTAAGTTCGAACCCTGGCATGGGTGAGTTGGTCGGGCTATTGCTGCACTGCAGCGTGGCTGGTCTGACCGGACTGTTGGGCATGGTGGGTTCATCCTCTTGATTGACTGCGAGGTCGATTGCTGGTTGGGTGTGTGTTGGTGGATCGATGGTGATGTTCTCTTCAAGTTGTTCTTGGTTGTCAACGAATCGCAGTTTGGTCTGATCCAAATGCTTTCTGCACGTTTGTCCATTACATAGTTTGACAATTAACACTCTATTCCCCTCCTTGGCCAAGACAGTGCCAGCAACCCATTTGGGACCATGACCATAATTAAGGACAAACACAGGGTCGTTTACATCAATGTCACGTGATACAGCCGCGCGATCGTGGTACATGTTTTGCCGGTGACACCGGGTTTTCACATGATCATTAAGATCTGGGTGGACTAAGGAGAGCCTGGTTTTGCATGCTCTCTTCATTAACAATTCCGCTGGGGGAACCCTGGTAAGTGAGTGGGGTCGCGTCTGGTAGCTGAGCAGAACCCGAGATAAACAGGTCTGCAGGGAGCTGTCCGTCATGCGTTTCAATCTCTGTTTGATAGTTTGGACTGCCCGTTCCACTGGATGCAGGCTTAAACGGGGCAGACCTGACATGCTTAATGCCATCGTGGGTCATAAACTCGTTGAATTCCGAGCTGGTGAAACACGGTCCATTGTCACTGACAAGGACGTCGGGCAAGCCATGGGTGGCGAACATGGCCCAGAGGCTTTCAATGGTGGCAGTAGATGTGCAGGACGGCATGATTACACATTCAATCCATTTAGAGTAAGCGTCCACTACCAATAAGAACATCTTTCCTAGAAGGGGTCCAGCAAAATCTATGTGGATCCTGGACCATGATTTGGAGGGCCATGACCACAGACTCAGTGGAGCCTCCTTTGGTGCATTGCTCAACTGTTAGCAAGTGTGACATTGGTGTATGCATGACTTCAAATCCGAGTCAATGCCGGGCTACCAAACGTGACCTGGCAATAGCCTTCATCATGACTATGCTTGGGTGGGTACTGTGTAGGTCGCATATAAATGTTTCCCTGTCTTTTTTTGACAAAACCACACGATTACCCCATAAGAGACAATCCGACTGGATGGACATTTCATCTTGACGTCGGTGAAACTAGCTTAATTTCATCTTGCATTTCCCCGGGAACAGCCGACCAGCTCTCATTGAAGACGCAACTTTTTACTTAGTGATAGCACAAGGTCCAGGCTAGTCCAGGTCCTGATCTGGCAAGCCATGACGGGTGACCCCTCGCTCTCAAAACATCCATGACCAGAAACAAGTCTACGGGTTATGCTATTTCCACCCCAGTGGTGGACAATGGTAGCCGACTGAGGGCATCCACACAGTTCTCCGAGCCTGGTCTGTGGCGGATAACATCGTCATAAGCGGATAATGTTAGTGCCCATCTTTGGATGTGGGACGAAGCATTAGTGTTTATACCTTTATTTTCTGAAAACAGCTAAATGAGCGGTTTGTGGTCGGTTTCAAGCTCGAACCGGAGTCCAAATAGATATCGGTGCATTTTCTTAACCCCGTATACGCATGCTAACACCTCTTTCTCGACCATACTGTAGGCTCTTTCAGTCTTAGATAGACTTCTAGATGCATATGCAACCGGTTGCAGTTTGCCTGATACATTGGTTTGCTGTAACACACACCCGATCCCGTGCAAAGATACATCATAAGCTAGCATTAAACGTTTACAGGGTCATACAAGTAACTTGTTAGAACATAGCAGGTTTCTGGCCTTCTCAAAGGCTGTCTCTTGAGATTTACCCAAAACCCAGTCGTTACCCTTATGTAGCAATAAATGCAATGGTTCCAGCGAAGTGCTCAACCTGAGTAGAAAGTTACCAAAATAGTTGGAGTCCCAAGAACAAACGCAGCTCCATCACATTCTGTGCTCTGGGTGCATTCTTGATGGCCTCCGTCTTTGAGTCCGTGAGTCTGATGCCGTCTGCCGCAATCTTTCTCCCCAAACATTTGACCTCTGGCACCAGGAAAACACACTTGGAGCGTTTCAGCCTGAGCCCCACTCTGTCTAGTCGACTTAGAACCTCTTCCAGGTCGTGCAGGTGTCACGACCGGTGATCAGGATGTCATCTTGAAACACAACGGTGCGCGGAACCGATTTCAGCAGACTCTCCATGTTCCTCTGGAAAATGGCAGCAGCCGAGCGAATCCCAAAAGGGCATCTGTGGTATATAAAAACAGTCCTTTGCGCGTGTTGATGCACGTCAATCTTTTTGAAGATTTAGCCAGCTCCTGTGTCATGTAAGCGGATGTTAGATTCAATTTGGTGAACGACTTCCCCCCCTGCTAATGTTGTGGATAGGTCATCCGCCTTGGGTAGTGAACACTGGTCTTGTAATGAGACGAAGTTGATCTTTACCTTGTAGTCTCCGCAGATTCTGACCTTGCCATTGCTTTTCAGCACTGGAACAATTGGGCTGGCCCACTCGTTGAACTCAACTGGCGATATGATTCCTTCTCGTTGAAGTCTGTCCAGTTCGATCTCTACTTTCTCCCTCATCATATATGGAACCGTTTGAGCCTTTTGATGAACAGGCCGTGCATCAGGGACTAGATGCATCTGCACCTTGGTGCCTGTGAAGTTGCCGATGCCTGGTTCAAATAGCGATGGAAATTTGCTCAGCACTTGAGCGCACGAGGTGCCATCCACCGAAGATAATGCTTTGATGTCATCCCAATTCCATCGAATCTTTCCTAGCCAGCTTCTGCCGAACAACGTTGGGCCATCGCCTGGTACAACCCACAGTGATAAGTCATGTACAGCTCCATCGTACGATACCAGTCATTGGCAGTGCAGCAGTGAAGGTATGAGTTCTTTGGTGTAAGTGCGCAGCTTTGTATAAATTGGGCTCAGTTTGGGCCTTTGTGCCTTGTTGCCCCATAGTTTCTCAAAAGCCTTCTGGCTCATAATTGACTGACTCACCCCCTTGTCCAACTCCATGGAAACTGGAATGCCATTTAATTGGACTTTCGGCATTATAGGAGGGCTCTTGGTGATGAAGGTGTGTACCCCATACACTTCTTCCTTGGCCTCGGGTTGAGTTGCCTCTCTTACTCATTCTGTGTGATCCACTTCGGATCGATCATCTTCTGCCGACTCTGCCACATGGTGAATTGCAGCACGTTTGCACATTCGCTGGAGGTGCCCCATTGTTTTGCAGTCTTTGCAGACGTAGTGCTTGAATCGACATTGATGAGCTCTATGATTACCCCCGCAGCACCAACATGGTGTTAATGGATTCGCATTCACGCCTCACGGTGGACTCTGCAGACATGTAGGCCCTGCCATGTACAGTTCTGCCTGCTAACGGCGTTATTTTATGCACAGTGAGCTTCGATGCTGAGAAGATATCAATTTAGTATTATCGTTCGTGGACATGAAAGCCTGGGCTATCGTGATGGCCTTGTTCAGGTCTGGGTATTTGGCAGACAGCAGATTGCGAAGAATGACCTCGTGGCCGATTCCAAGCACGAAAAAGTTCTGCAGCATTTCCCCCAAATATTCAGCAAAATTGCAGGGTCCCGCAAGGTGTTTTAGATCGGCAACATAACTCGCCACGTCCTGGCCCTTGGAGCGATGGTGCGTATAGAAGCGATACCTGACCATTAAGATGCTCTTCTTCGGCTTGAGGTGTTCCCAAACCAGCGTACACAACTCTGCATAGGTCTTTTCCGTTGGTTTCGTTGGTGCTAGCAGATGCTTCATGAGGCCGTATGTCGTAGACCCATAAACGGTGAGGAGAATCGCCCTGCGCTTGATCACTTTATCATCCGCATCCAGCTCGTTGACCACATAGTACTGGTCGAGACGTTCAACGAAGGCTTCCCAATCATCACCCTCTACAAATTAAGAATACCAACGGCAGCCATAACCACGTGAAAGTTCATGATCTGTTACTCATTGACAATTGTTATGTTTAAAATAACTCCACAAGACTAAGTACTGTAAGCTTAAACTGATGTGACCTTAGTCTCTTTAATAAAACTCCAGAGTGCCAAAGCAGCATGGCAGACAATCTTTTATACTCGCTTGCATGAGGTGTGCAGGTGACCCTTGGGCCTCCAACAGGTGTGCCCTCTGGTGGCAAGTCTTACACAGTTATAATGTTTACATACATAACAGCATCTCTAGCCAACATCAGATTGCAACCCGACTGCTGAAGCTGTCGTCAGCGCCAGGCGCGAAACTAGGGGGCGAGGGCCAACTTTTGTTCCAGGCACAGCAGAGCGAGATGCTACGTGTTACCGCTGCTGCAAACCCCCCGCTGAATTTAATGGGAGGCGCTGTTCTCGCTGTGCCGGGTCACAAACCCATTTGTGCAAAGTGGGTGACGCAAAGTAGCCCAATTAATCCCTCAAAGAATTTTATCTGTGCCATCATAGTAATGGAAACTTAACACAAACATTAAAACTGCCAAATGGTTACCCTTTTGAATCTACATGTGTTTTATCTTTCTCTTAAGCGTGCTTTTACAAGGTGCTACCTCTGTGGCTTCAGTAGAGGTAGAGGCAGCCTGCTCCCTTCCCTGCTGCAACAACACAGACCCTTTTGGCAGACGTCCTCTGGGCTTTGGAGCCTGTGATGTCCCTTCCAAAGTCTGCGACCATGCAGGAGCAGACTCTGCCATCGTAATCCGAAGAGGCATCTAGGGCTTTGTGGGGGGGCGGAGGAGGGGGCAACGGGGGAGAAGTGTGAGCACTTACATGTCCCCTCTCATCATCATCCCTCTCATGGGCCACCCACACTACCCTGCTATCAAAGAGCTAGTTCCCTTGTGCTCTGTGAAGCATCTGACACCATACCTTTCCTAACACTGTCTAATTGCCCCGGGTGAAAGTATCTGGTTCTTGGGAATGTGGAAGACAGTTCTGAAAGGGAAGGCCAGGTGTCTGGAATTTGCTGCTGTTCTGAGAGATGACTATTAGGGAGATAGGCTGCGAAATCAGAGCCTTTAACGCCTGCCATTAAGGCCAGTTTGGAAGAAAAAATGTCAGCTGCCTCACTTCCGATGCGTGCTGTAGCAGCCATTTTGGGCAGGTCAGCAGCAATGCCATTGCCTGCGCTCGCTGCAAAATTGGAAATGAGGCAGATGAGTGTGCAAGAATGATTTGACGCAAGATCTGATGTTTTGGACCTCGCCGCTCCATTTAATGCCCTCTTCTAAGCAGAAAGGACCCCCCCTCCCCCACCTTCCAGCACTATTTAAAGGGATCATCAATGAATTGCAGCTGACTTGCTTTTTCATTTTTACTGCCTCTGTGCAACTGTTTGGAGCTTCGAGTTGTTAAAGTTGCTGAGGTGACGGGGTGTGTTACTGTAAGCGGAGAATGCCTTGCTTCTCATTTAAAGGGTTCTGATCACACCACTTGCTCTCAGTCATGGGGCTCTACTTGCAGCTCCCCTCGTGCTTGAGTATGACAGGGAAATGGAGTAGAGGCAGCGGAGGAGAGAGGAGATGGGGCTGGAGGTCTTACCCACCGAGTGTCTTCAGGGAGCATTTCCCCCTACTTGTGAGGGGCAATGTATTAGGAGATTCTGCTTCACCAAGCAGGTGGTCACAGAACTCTGCCACCTCTTGCAATCAGATCTGCATGCTTAGCAGGGCAAAGGTGGCTCTCCCAGTGGCCCTCAAGGTCACCATGGCCCTCAATGTTTTTGCAACCAGATCCTTCCAGTCTGTTGCAGGAGACATAGCTAACATATTCCACTCTGTTTTCCATCACTGCTTTTGGGAGGTCACAGAGGCTCTGTACTCTAGGAGATAGGACTGAGCAGAGAGAAGCGGGAGGAGCGTCTTTGCCAGGATATCGGGCTTCATCAGGGTGCCATCAACTGCACCGCATACCAATTCTGAGATGTTCCATAACCACAAAGGTTACCACTCATTTAATGTGCAGTTGATGTGCGACTCGCCCAGCGCATCATGATGGTGAATGCCCGGTATCCTGGTAGCAGTCTTGATGCCTGCATCCTGCAGCCGTCCACTGTGCAGCAATCATCCAGCCACCACGTCAAACTCGAGGGTGTCTGTTCGGAGACAAGGGCTATCCGCTCTACACCTGGCTGATGACTGCATCCCGACCACTCATAGCCAGCACTCATAATGACAGCCATGCTGCCATGAAGAATGTCATCAAGCAGACCATCGGGGTACTAAGGCTATGGTTCTGCTGTCTTGAATGCTTGGGAACAACCCTTTAGTGCACACTTGAGCAGATGACCATTTCGTGGTGGTCTGCTGCATGCTCCACAACTTGGTTCATCATGAAGGCGCAGCCTTTGTCACCATGAGTTCCGGGACCATCAGAGGAGGATGAGGAGGAAGGGATGAGGCAGGCAGCAAATTCCCGTTGCAGACGGGCTGTCTGTGAGTGCTTCATTGGACTCCGTTCCAGTGAATGAAACCTCAGATCCCTATTGCTGATCACCTCTCCATCTTACCATCCCTCTGTCACATGGGGCCAAAATTGACCCTTTTTATAGCCCCTCCGGGAGGCGTTAATAGGACGCAATGGTGTTATCACCCAGGGAGGGGACGATAGCACCTACGGGGAATTTGCCCTGGAGGTTTGGGGGGCACTGCCGGTAGCTCTGCATCCCGTGATTAGCGTCCCGAGCCGGCACACACCTACCGATGACATCATCGCCGTGCATGCTGACTCCTTACTGCCCCGCACCGATCCCTTTGCGTCCTGTGGGGGAAATTGCCCCGTGGGCCACGAAGCTGGCTCAGGCCAATGATGATGGCCGGGCCTCCATTTTATTTTGTCAGCCAACTCTTTCGTTGGCCCGACAATGGCGGCACTCACATTGACCGAGCCGCCATCACGCAGCCCTTCACTCCGTTTTGTGTGCCGGACCACTGGCCCGGTCGATCACGTCCCTAGTGGCTGGCCACTAAAGGGCCTGCAGAGTGCACAGCAGCCCACCCCTTTAAATGAAGGGGAGGGGTGTTGTCGCACATCACTGCTGCACTATCACCCTGGGAACGCCCCTCCAAGGAAGCAGAGTGCCGGAGACAGCACTTCACTTCCTTTGAGGGACACATGGCACAATTCCACGTCAGGGTCAGGACTTCCAGGCCTGGCGATAAAAGTCCTGGCCCTGGAAGGTTACCGCCCCCAATCAGGGCGAGGGGCAATTTCTCCCCCAGTGTCCTGAGCACAAAGCTGAAATGAGAGTCATAACAAAACAAACATTCCAAACATAATTTATAAATTTATCAAATCCACATCAAAATAACATGAACTAAACACGCATCTGCATTCCTTTAGTTGTCTTTCGTGTTCCTTTTCGTACTCTCGTGCTCCTATGAATTGCTTCCCTAGTGGCAGCAGCATGGCTGTTGGAAGGCTGCTGACTTTCAGTGGAGGAGATTGCAGATGACCTTGCAAGACAACCTCCAACAGCTCTGGGCCTAGAAGACCCGGCTATAGACTGCAATACGTCGGTATGGGCAGCAGCAGTCTGGGCTGGCTGGACGACAGGCAGCAGCAAGGGCAGTGATAGGAAGAGAAATACTGTCATCCTGAGAGAGAGAACGGCAGGTTCTTGCTCCACAGAGTGACTGCCACTCCCTCAGGACGACACTTCAGCATTCCTAACCATCTGTTGGGGAATAGATTGCTGGTGTGCTGCGAGACCCTGCAATTCCCTTTCTACACTTGTAAACCCAGCATGATGGCAGCAGTCTGAGCTTCCATTGCAACATTGAAACGCTAGGTCGCATCCGTTTGTGCTGTAATAGAAGCTAGAATGTTGCCCATCACATGTGACTGTGTGTCTTCTCTCCTATCACTGTCCTCCTCCATCACTTCGGGGACTGGCTGACCAGGTCGGAGATCTTGGGTATCTGAAAAGAGAAAGGCAAAAGAGTCAGATTGTGGTGAGGGGAGGCGGAGGGTGGGGAAGCAATGCATACACCGTCAGTAGCTTGTAAGTGAGAAGAGATTGCTGGATGAGGGGGAAGTGGGATGTGAGAAGAAGGATTAGTTATGAACATACCATCATCATCATCAGCAATACTTTCAACTTCCCCATTTGCCACAGACTCTGAGTGCCCCTTAAATGACATCCAGAACTGCTTCCTCTCCACCAGTCAGGTGCTGCTCCCGGCAGTTATGAACGACCTTTGTCTGCCGTGGTTGAATAGCTGTCAGTGTGTGCAAGGTGTGAGATGTGGATGTGTCTTGCAGCAGTACAAATGTGTGAGGGAGAAGTGAAGCTATAATTGTAAGGTATGAGTGGTGATTGCTAGGGATTTTTGGTAGGTGAGTGATGGGGTTGTGGTGCATTGAGCAGTGTGTGAGGCTAGTGGTGCAGATGATGGGATATGGCATTTGATGCTGCATTCACTCACCTTGACCACTCATGTGAGGTCATTAAACATTTAGCAGCATTTGATCCAGGTCCTGGTGGTCAACACTCATCGCAGTGATGGCTTGAGTGATCTCCTCCCACAGCCTTCTTTGTTCTGCCTTGAAAGCATCTTGCCTCCCACTATGGGTAGAGGACCTGATGGTGTCTTCAAACTCCCAGGACCAAGGCCTCTAGTGCCACATTAGAAAGTCTCTCCATAATGACAATGAGGTGCTTCTGCAACAAAGCACCTACCCTTTAAGTAGTGCAGAGAACATGGGCCAAATTTTATTGGCCAATAGACTATATCCAATATTGACCTCCCTGTTCAGTGCCAAGCCAATCAGCAGCGAGTTTGGCGCTGAGATCAGCACTGCAATCATTATAATGAGCAGGAAGCACTAATTGTGTGTGTTGCCTCCCTCACTTTGAATGGGTGACATTGGAGAGAAATACAAAATAGGATCGTGTTTCAGGGACTCCTGTTTGCCCCAGTCCTCGTCATCCTCTTCCTCCTCATCATCGTTATAGTTGACAAGGAAGAATTATCTTTCTGCTGCTACTCCTCAGCATCATTGTATTCCCCTTCATCATCCTCTGCCCCATCCCCCATTGCTGTGATGAATCTGCAGAACAGGAGGGAAGGAGCTAAGAATTGATGAGCAATACTCTCTTGGCGACAGAAAAATGGGTATAAGATTATGTCCATGTGATGCTTCACAGGAAGTCAGGGTAACAGTGCAAGTGTTCAGCTGTTAACCTTGTGCCTGAAATATGCTGCTGACCTTGCCAAATCCCACAGCAAGAGCAGATTGCCTGCGCCCTGAGCTCCACTACCGTCTCTTCATCGGCCATGAGGGATTTTAAGGTGGTATTTCCTCTATCAGACATTTTATGCCATTTTCTTATGCAAGAAAATAGAATTAAAAGCCGGAATCTTCCCAGCCTTGCGAGTGCGGATTTGGAGGCGGGCTCGCTGTCAAAATGGCCCTGATTGACTGCAGGTCGGAAGTCCGCTTTGAACCCACTTCCATGTCAGTTTCTCAAGTGTCGGGTCTGCCTGCGGATTGCAGACCCAACACCAAGCAGCGAGCCAGCCAATTAAGATCGTTAAGAGGCACTTTAAATGAATTTGACCAGGTACTTACTATTTTACTAAGTTTTTAACGAGTTTGCCTTCCCTCGGGTTTCACGCCAGGTAAATGTGTCGCGTTCTCAGTGACTTTCCATTGCTTTGACTATTTGACAGCTGCAGAGGCTACCATTTCACAGCTGTTCACTTTCCAGTCTCAGAAGCTGAAGCCTTCAAGATTTGGAAGACATTTTTGAGCTGTATGCAGTTTGGAAGAGATAGTTTGGAAGTGTTTGGAGTAAACTCTCTATCCTCTGTCACCTCCTTGGAGCAATCTCTCTCACGATTGATAGATCGCTTCTGTCATCTCAACTTTACTGCCATCTATTCCAGCAGCATCGGTGCCCTTGAAAAAAATCTCACCATGGTCCTCAGAATCCCACCACAATCAGCCCTAACACCAACATCACTAAACACATCAGCATCACAACAACACCACCAACCTTATGCGCAATCACCTGATGCTGCACAGGACATCAGCACCCGACCACATTGCTGCCTGGAACACCAGGGAAGGCCTCACCATGGCCACATGACCTTCACTTGATGCTGTACAACCCTGGCTGCCACGTGATGGCCAGGTTGGCACCACCCCACAACAGCACCATGATGTATCCTTGTAATTCCCAAGCCATTCCTTTCACACTCATCACCATTGTGCGGGATACCGTTATGTCTTATCATTCACTACAACTCACTAAACCACTTCCAAAGATGCACACAAATCTGCCCAAGAACACAAAATGTTGAAAATAAAGATTTCAATGTTTGACAACACATTAGCAGAAACTTTACATGAACATTGACTAAAACACTCAAGTGCCTACTCTTGTGTTTTGTTAGTTAGTATGCTTGCACTACAATGAGGGTGAATGTGAGAGGTGGCTAGTGATATGAGGATATGATAATGTAGATAGATAGGGATGGGTGGAGGTGCAAGGTAAGTTGGTGTGAGTAAGGATGTGGAGGTATAGGGTAGGGAAGGCAGAGTGATGGGGATGTGATGAGTGGCATAGCAGGATGAGATTGAGTGTGGCTTTGCAGTAATATTTTGTGATTATTGAGATTATTGATAGGTTTGTGTCACTGCAGCCAGTTCCTTCTGACGACATTCCTACATGTGCCCTCCTGTGCAATGTGCAACCAGGCCGCATTGGTCTCCTGGGGAAGTCTTTTTCTCCCATTGGAAGGGAAGACCATCTCCCTGTGTGCTGTGACTCTCTCCATAAGCATCTGGAGGAAGTCATGGAGAACCTGGGTGCAGCCGTGCACCTTTGTGCAGTACTTGTCAGTGTTTGCAGCATCTTAATGCTGCAAAAAAAAGTTGGCCATGGTCCCTTTAAGGAAACCGGCTGATGATGCATCATCAAATTATGTCATCAAACCTGCTTCCTATTAATTGGCCGAGAACCTCGCAGGGCGGGCTTAACAAGCCCAATCTAGGAAAGATTGTTGTGAGTGGGCATGCTGGAGCCGGGAGTGCCTTCTCCACACACCACCAATGCGGGCCTCACAGGACTTGCCACGGTTGGCGAAATCGCTGCCAAAGAGGGGAAGGTTAGCAATTGGGAAATGTGTGCTAAGTGACCTGGGAAGAGATCTGAGAATATGAGCCTGTTAAAGAGGAGAGTTAGGGTTGTGCATGTAAGCAATTGTTACTAGGTGAGCTGGGGGTACCATAATACAAGGTGCTGAGTTAGAGGCTGCCTCAGCCAGAGTGCATTACATAGGATCTTCAATTATGTCGGAGCCCATACCCAAGTGCAAAAGACAAGGCTGAAGCATTTGTAACCATCTTCAGCCAGAGGAGCAGAGTGGATGATACATATTGGCCTCCTCCTGAGGTTGCCACCATCACAGTAGCCAGTCTTCAGCCTATTGGATTCACTCCATGTGATATCAAGGAACGGCTGAGCGCACAGGATGCAGCAAAGGCCAAGGGCCCCAACAATATCCTGGTTGTTGTGCTGAAGACTTGTGCTCCAGAACTAGCTGCGCCTCTAGTCAAGCTGTTCCAGTACAGCTATAACACTGGCATCTACCCAACAATGTGGAAAACTGCCCAGGTATGTCCTGTCCACAAAAAACAGCACAAATCCAATCCGGCCAATTACCACCGAATCAGTCTACTCTCAATCATCAGCAAAGTGATGGAAGGTGTCATTGACAGTTTTATCAAGCGGCACTTACTCACCAATGCTCAGTTTGGGTTCCACCAGGACCACTCAGCTCCAGACCTCATTACAGCCTTGGTCAAAACATGGACAAAAGAGCTGAATTCCAGAGGTGAAATGAGAGTGACTGCCCTTGACATCAAAGCAGCATTTGACCGAGTGTGGCATCAAGTAAAACTGAAGTCATAAGAACATAACATAAGAACATAAGAAATAGGAACAGGAGTAGGCCATATGGCCTGTTCCGCCATTCAATAAGATCACGGCTGATCTGATCATGGACTCAGCTCCACTTCCCCGCCTGCTCCCCATAATCCCTTATCCCCTTATCGTTTTAAGAAACTATCTATTTCTGTCTTAAATTTATTCAATGTCCCTGCTTCCACAGCTGTCTGAGGCAGCGAATTCCACAGATTTACAATCCTCAGAGAAGAAATTTCTCCTCATCTCTGTTTTAAATGAGCAGCCCCTTATTCTAAGATCATGCCCTCAAGTTCTAGTCTCCCCAATCAGTGGAAACATCCTCTCTGCATCCACTTTGTCAAGCCCCCTCATAATCTTATACGTTTCGATAAGATCACCTCTCATTCTTCTGACTTTCAATGGGAATCGGGCGGAAAACTCTCCACTGGCTGGAGTCATACCTAGCACAAAGGAAGATGGTTGTGGTTGTTTGAGGTCAGTCATCCCAGCCCCAGGACATCGCTGCAGGAGTTCCTCAGGGCAGTATCCTAGGCCCAACCATCTTCAGCTGTTTCATCAATAACCTTTCCTCCATCATAAGGTTAGAAGTGCAGATGTTTGTTGATGATTGCACAAAGTTCAGTTCTTTTCACAACTCCTCAGAAAATTAAGCAGTCCATGCCCGCATGCAGCAAGACCTGGACAGCATTCAGGCTTGGGTTGATAAGTGGCAAGTAACATTCGTGCCACAAAAGCACCAGGCAATGACCATCTCCAACAAGCAAGAGTCTAACCACCTCCCCTTGATATTCAATGGCATTACCATTGCCAGATCCCCCTCCATCAACATTCTAGGGGTCACCATTGACCAGAAACTTAACTGGACTAGCCACATAAATACTGTGGCAACAAGAGCGGGTCAGAGGCTGGGTATTCTGCGGCTAGTGTCTCACCTCCTGACTCCCCAAATCCTTTTCACCATCTACAAGGCACAAGTCAGGAGTGTGATGGAATATTCTCCACATGCCTGGATGAGTGCAGCTCCAACAACAGTCAAGAAGCTCGACACCATCCAGGGCAAAGCAGCCTGCTTGTTGGACAACCCATCTACCACCTTCAACATTCACTCCCTCCACCACTAGCGTACTGTGGCTGCATTGCATATCATCTACAAGTCACATTGCAGCAACTTGCCACGGCTTCTCCGGCAGTACCTCCCAAACCTGCGACCTACCACCTAAAAGGACAAGGGCAGCTGTTGCTTCATCGTCGCTGAGTCAAAATCCTGGAACTCCCCAACAGCATTGTGAGCGTACCTTCACCACAAGGACTGCAGCGGTTCAAGGCGGCGGCTCACCACCACCTTCTCAAGGACAATTAGGGATAGGCAATAACTGATGGCCTTGCCAGCGACACCCACATCCTGGAATTAATTTTTAAAAAATACATAGGATATGCAGTACCGAAACAGTCCATTCGGCCCAACTCGTCCATTCCTTTTCCTGTCTTACTTCATCTAACTATCAGCATAACCTTCTATTCCCTTTTCCCTCATATACTTAGCTAGCCTTAAATGCATCTATACTATTCACTTCAACCACTCCCTGTGGTAGCAAGTTCCACATTCTCACCACTCTCTGGGTAAAGAAGTTCCTTTTGAATTGTTGATTAATTTGTGCAAGTGTTGCTTTTTGTTTTAAAGAGGGAAAAGACTGTGCTGATGCCCAAAGTGAAAAAGGAAGGGTGTCCAGTATATTACCATGTATGCCCAAGTGATGTCATTGAATTTATTTCAGCATTATTCTGCAGTCCTGGGGGCAAGGGAGTTGGCACTCAGTCTCAGCACCCAGGTTGCACGAGTGATATTCCTGCTATCTTGTTGGCATACATATCCAGGAGTCTGTGCCTCCTGACTTCAGTTTTCTCCAGGAGAGTTTAGAGGTCTAAGTTGGTAATGTTCTGCATGCATCTCCTCCTCCTTTGTGCTGTGCCTTGTTGCCTTGTTTGGTGTAGGTGCACCTGCTGTAGACATAATTCTTGAAAAGGAAGTATTTCTGAAGCATTTTTCCCTTAGTAAATTAAATGAGAGAGTTCACAATGTAGTAGATTGTACATGGCTTTTGGAAGGAGAGGATTTGATGTATAAAAAGCACTCTCTCACTTCATGTTGTCTTAAGTTCCGAAGTAACATGCATCTATCACTTATTTACCAGAGAAGATCTTGAAGCTCTTAAAAAGAGTCTATGTAATCATTGTACAGCAACATAAGAAATTTGGGAAATATCTAAAAACTGAGAAAAATAAAAAAAACATTCTGAATATTTTCAATAGCAGAGCACAGGAAGGGGAAAACCTATTTTGTTGACTATGAATAATACCAAACAATTTTGCATCAGCATTGTAACTATTTAATTTTATTGCATAGTTTCTAAGTTTAAAAACAAAAATGTACACATTTAATTACCAATATTTTCTATTTAAACAGAGCATAAATATAGATTATTCTAACAAAACTGAATGCTACTATTGTGGCGTCCAATTTTTCACTCCGACTCTTAGGGGCCGATTTTCAGCACCTCATTGCCCACTGCCGCCGACATTCCTCCTGAAGATCCATCCAGTGCCACTTTCAGGGTGGCCTGGAGCGGGTGGGAGAGCCGCCAGGAGCCGCCTGCTGATGTCAGCGGACGGCCAAGTGGCGCAACTGACCTCCCGCCCGCCGAGCTCCCAGATTCCTGTGGGCGGGAGTCGGTAGCAGAACGGGGGTGGACTGCTGGCTGGAGGTTGGTCTGTCCCCGACAGGGGAGTATGAAGAACCTGAAAAAAAGGTATGTGAACATTTTAATAGGTTTTTTCAACAGCGACTTACCTGTATAGGGTCCCCTGAAGGTCTTCAGATACTTTAATTTTTTGCTGCTGTTTTTTTTCCAGGTCTTTGACCCACTGTGACTACATCCTCGGTGGCACTTGGGCGGCAAGCGCCTCTGTCACCGAGAATGCGACCTCCCACCCATTGCCGCCCAGATTGGCGACGTATGTCTTCCATTTGCTGCCTGCCGACCTTCGAGGGACCTTCTTCCTGAATATCCCGCCCAAAGTACCGTCTGGTACCTCGGCGGCCATCGGCGGCACTTTGGGCAGCACTTGGGCGGGCGGAGGGCCTTGCTGAAAATCAGCCCCTAAATATATTAGAAGTTAATAGTTTTTCAGGCAACAGGAAGGTCTGCAGTTTTGGTGGATTTTAGGCGGTATATTTACACAAATCTTTAAAGGTGGCAGGACAAGTTAAGAAGTCTGTTAAAAATGCATATGAGATCTTTGGCTTTATTAATAGAGGCATTGAGTACAAAAGCAAGGATGTTATGCTAAACCTTTATAAAACACTGGTTAGGCCCCAGCTGCATATTGTGTTCAATTCTGGGCACCACACTTAAGGAAGGATGTCAATGCCTTGAGTGTGCAGACGAGATTTACTAGAATGGTATTCAGTTATGTGCATAGACTGGAGAAGCTGGGTTTGTTCTCCTTCAAGCAGAGAAGGTTAAGAGGAGATTTGATAGCATTCAAATGGTTTTGATAGTGTAAATAAAGAGAAACTGTTTCCTGTGGCAGAAAGGTCGATAACCAGAGTTAAGGTGATTGGCAAAAGAACCAGAGATGACATTTTTTATAGAGCAAGCTGTGATCTAGATACATTGCTTGAAAGGTGGTGGAAGCAGAATCAATAGTAACTTTGAAAATGGAATTGGGTAAATACTTGAAGGGAAAAAAGTTACAGGACTATGGGGAAAGAGCTGGGGAGTGGGACTAATTGGATAGCTTTACCAGAGATTTTTTCACCACAGGCATAATTTTGTGCATCTTTGAAATGGCCTTCTCACTCCATTCGGTGTCTCTGCCAGATCCTTTAGTAGAAGATATTTTTTGCATCACTTAGGATTTTATCAATGCATACAAACTTTCGTTATATGTTTAAAGTCAGAGTGATAACTTTTAAGACTTCACATTTTACATTCATTTTCATTTCTTTTGGAGCAGTTATACGTCAGAGGATGAGGCTAAACTCATCTTAAATAAATACGTGGAGATGAAATCATTACTTCAGCAATTCCGTGATCAAGTGTACGCAGAGTGGGTTATGAAAGTGGACGAAGACTGCCAATTTAACTTAAATCAACCACTTATAGTTCGTAATAAAATTACGAACCTCATCAGCGTCAGCTTTAGCAAAAAGGTTAGAACTCTAGTTTCAGAACCTATTTTCTATAATTATGTAATAGGATAAAGAAAATATAAAGTTATTGTGCTGGATTTTCGATTTGATGATTTTGGGGCGGTAATAGCGGCAGGGCGGTAAAGTTTGCGCCTGGGAAGAAGTTGGGCCTCAGGCATCAAAATTGGGCAGCTGGGCCCCGAGTTTGGGGCGCAGCACTAAGAGAGGCGTTGTACAGCTCCCTTAGGCGTTAACATGGGGAAATCCCAAGCTAAAGAGCCTGCCTGGGAGCGCACTGAGAGACGCCTGGAGAGAAAGAAAAAAAATCTATAAAGAAACCCCCACAAAAACATTCCCAATACATAGTCCACGCCACCACAACATAGAAAACCGCTAAAAAAATTAAAAGAAGAAACAATCGCTCTTACCTTAGGACTACATTACTTACCTCTCTGCAGTCGGAATAGGTTGGACGCTCGATTTCCCAGGTGTTCACTGTGGGGCCGCTGCGGGACGTATGGGTCGGGCGGGAGTCAAAAAGTGTGCCGGTGTCGCAACCAGGGGCGTTGCTTTTTCGGGCGGTACTGCTCCGCGCTACCGCAAGATCGGCCCCGAAAACCCCCACAGGGTGCTGGAGGCTGACCGCCCGCCCAGAAGACCTCACCGCTGCCATTGCTGCCGTAGCTCTGGGGCGAAAAACGGAGTGCAAAGGACCGGAAAACTGCCTCTTTGACTCCATATTCAAGCTAATGCAGTCCAGGTAACGTGATTTTGGCAAATTAAATTCGGCCTCCTGCTCTCTGTCTCAAAATAGCATGATCATGATTCTTACCTCTGATAACTCAGATACTGACCTTTTAAAAATTTCCCCATCAGGAACAGGCACTGAATGGAAAAGATACAAGCATAAAGGCACTGGACTACTTTCTTGCACATTTGTATGGCAGAATTAATGGTAGCATTAGCAGAGGCCTGGAACCAGATTGTGCACTTACCCTCTTGCTCAGAATATAGTGCTTGGCATAGGGAGACCATAAGGAGATTACTGACTGATTGCAGCAGAACCAGTGCGGTTCTAATGCATAGGTCTAGAAATTGGAGGTTTTAGCGCTGGTCGTTAAGGTCCGTTTTGGTGATAAAAATGGCGTCCATCTCACTTTCACCCACTTCCGGGGTGGGGGGGTCTCGCCATTTTCGTCAGATTGGTAGCACTGTTAGTGTTCGCGCACGCTGGATATATTTAGATTATGCAGATCATAAGAACATTAGGAGCAGGAGTAGGCCATAAGGCCCCCTTGAGCCTACTCCGCCATTCAATGAGATTATGGCTGATCTGATCATGGACTCAACTCCACTTCCCTGCCCACTCCCCATAGCCCCTTATCTTTTAAGAAACTGTCTATTTCTGTCTTAAATTTATTTAATGTCCCAGCTTCCACAGCTCTGAGGCAGCGAATTCCACAGATTCACAATCCTCAGAGAGAAGAAATTTCTCTTCATCTCAGTTCTAAATGGTCGGCCCCTTATTCTAAGATCATGCCCTCTAGTTCTAGTCTCCCCCACCAGTGGAAACATCCTCTCTGCATCTACCTTGTTAAGTCTCCTCATAATCTTACACATTTCTAAAAGATCACCTCTCATTCTTCTGAATTCCAATGAGTAGAGGCCCAACCTACTCAACCTTTCCTCATAAGTCAACCCACTCATCCCCGGGATCAACCTAGTGAATCTTCTCTGAACTGCCTCCACAGCAAGTATATCCTTTCGTAAATATGGAAATCAAAACTGCACGCAGTATTCCAATACCCTGTACAGCTGTAACAAGACTTCCCTGCTTTTATACTTTATCCCCTTTGCAATAAAGGCCAAGATTCCATTGGCCTTCCTGATAACTTGCTGTACCTGCTTACTATCCTTTTGTGTTTCATGCAGAAGTACCCCCATGTCCCTCTGTACTGCAGCACTTTGCAATCTTTCTCCATTTTAATAATAACTTGATCTTTGATTTTTTTCTGCCAAAGTACATGACCTCACACTTTCCAACATTATACTCCATCTGCCAAATTCTTGCCCACTCACTTAGCCTGTCTATGTCCTCCTGCAGCCTCTTTATGTCCTCCTCACACATTGCCCTTCCTCCCATCTTTGTATCGTCAGCAAATTTGGCTACGTTACACTCAGTCCCCTCTTCCAAGTCGTTAATATAGATTGTAAATAGTTGTGGTCCCAGCATTGATCCCTGCGGCACCCCACTTGTTACTGATTGCAACCCAGAGAATGAACCATTTATCTCGGCTCTCGGTTTTCTGTTTGTCAGCCAATCCTCTATCCATGCTAATATATTACCCCCAACCCCATGAACTTTTATCTTGTGCAGTAACCTTTTGTGTGGTACCTTGTCAAATGCTTTCTGGAAGTCCAAATGCACCACATCCACTGGTTCCCCTTTATCCACCCTGTTCATTACATCCTCAAAGAATTCCAGCAAATTTGTCAAACATGACTTCCCCTTCATAAATCCATGCTGACTTTGCCTGACCAAATTTTGCTTTTCCAAATGTCCTGTTACTGCTTCTTTAATAATGGGCTCCAACATTTTCCCAACCACAGATGTTAGGCTAACTGGTCTATAGTTTCCTGCTTTTTGTCTGTATTATGTCTGTAATATACTTATGAATGACTCCACGAGGCAATGTGTTGTACTTTAACTGTAGTGACCTTGGTCCTTTATTCCAAACTCGAGTGAGGCACAAGCATGGTGTGCAGCCTTTTATATTGGGCCTTGCCACCAGGGCAGGAAACCCCGGTCTCCACCAGTTGCACCCTCTAGTGGTGCCAGCATGTATATACGCAGAGTGAACCTTATTGATAGTACATCAGGTAAACAAGTCTCCATCCTATGCAACTACACAGTGACTACACAGAGAGTATGTCTATAGTCTGCATACACAAGATCACTCTCCCCCAAGTCCTTTGTGCCAATTACCTTTGCACTATGTGCTCTAGCTTAGCTCTCCCCAGACTTAAGTGCCAATAGCCCTTGCACCTTGGCTGTGCTTTGGCTTGGCTCTCTCGCTGTTAACCCCCAAGTCTTTTTGCCACAGCGTTGGGTAATGGTTACCAGGTTGGATGGTTCGATGATGCAGTGGAGGTTTCAGTGGGTTCTGGGTGTGATCCATGTGTGTGTCCATGGCTACATACATCCATTTCCCCGCCCCCACAGCGAGATCATGCAGCTAGCCCATTACATTAACATACAGGATCGGTCACAGTGCAAGTACAAAGAAAGGAATTTTTTTTTTTTTTGTACAGTTTGTATCATGACACTTTGGTTCAGTGACTTACATTCACAGTCGTGCGCCAGGATTGGGTAGATTGCATTCATGGTTCAGTCATGGTCAGTACTGAGGTAGCAGTACAGGTATGCGAGGACATGAGGCCAGATGTGTGTGACCTCCCTGTCCTCCTTTGAGGGCTGCAGAATCTTGTGCCTGCTCTCTAATGGTGTTGGGAACCTGGCTGTTCCAGGTCCCATTTGGGGAACTCGTTGGTTCTGACCTTTAGCTCCCGGACCTGGCCGAGGTAGCGACTGGGTCTGGGGGCTGCGCCGTCTCCTACCAGGTGGTGGGCAACAGCGGCCGACTGCACGTATTGGCGCCGTTTTCGTTTCCGGGTCCGTGGTGAATAGTGCCATCGGGTGCCTGCAGCGTGGGATAGACCTGGGGCAGGGTATCAGGATCAGTGCCTTCACCCTCCTAAGGGACACTCTATTCCCAACATCTCGCAACAATATTTTGTTCTTTACATTTGGAATAGTACCGACAATTCGCAACAACATTTTGTTCACAATCTTAATCGGTTCATTACATTGATTGCCATGCATACAATGTCTCTTTAAGTTCAGTTGTTTACAGGTCTCCTTTAAGAGAACCCTGCTTGCTTTACCCCAGTGAAATCCTTTGTTAGACACCACGTGTTGGTCCCTCAGTGTTGCACCTCGTGATAGTGCTGTGGCCATCTTTTCTTTCCTGCTACGCTGCCCCTCGCTGCAGCAGGGTTGCCATCTTGCCTCTGTCCTTGAGGTTGACTACTTTGATCCTTCTCTCCTGCGATTCTGTCACAAAAGCTGGAAGAGTGCCTGTGAATTCGATCTTCCTTCCCAGGAATCCTGCTACTGGAGCCGGGAAGGTACTTTTAGGTTGTTCCGGTTGGATCATTGCCACGCAGTTGTGATGGATGATCTGTGCCTCAGGTGCTACGCTGGTCTGTTCTCTGGTGCCTGGCCCAAGCAAAGGTGAGGTTTTGCTCTGCCTCTGAGCACAGGGGACATCGATTGCTGGAGTGAAGAGGTCTTCCCATTTCCAATGGAACTTCCCTATCCACCTTCTTCAGAGTAGCGTTGGATCATCACCTGCAACAATCCACAGAGGTAACTTGTGCACCACGCCATTATGGATTACACTTACACCCGCACTACCAAGGACTGGGATCAGCTCCTTGGTGTAGGTGCGCAACTTTTCCTGTACTGGAACCAGCTTGGGCCATTTTTCGTTCCAAAGCCTCTCAAAGGCATCCTGGTTTATCACTGACTGGCTCGCTCCAGTGTCCACTTCCATGAAGACTGGAACGCCTTTTATCTCAACTTCCATCTTCACTGGAGGACAATCGGTGGTGCAGATATACACTCCATACACTTCTTGGAGCTGAGCTGCCTCTCTGGCCAAATCATCATACTCCCCGCTGAATTCAAAGTCACCTACCGACTCCTCTGCTAGACGGTGAGTCATATTTCTTTTGCACATACACTTGAAGTGGCCCTTCGTGTTACAGGCTTTGCATACATACTCAGTAAACCGACACTGGTGATCCCTATGGTTTCCTCCAGCATGGTGCTACTTGATTAGCACCCCTCGGCAGACTCCGTGTTCTGAAACCCTGAGGTCTGTGCTCTCTGCCCTGGGCAGAGCCACGTTCTACAGTCTTGCCTATGAATGGCACCATTCTGTGTACAGTACTTGCCGGGCATGAGTCCACAGGATGAATGATTTGCTTGGTGCTGCAGGTCGAGGTCATGAATGCCTTCTGGTGGCCTTCTGCAGGTTGACTGTAGTGTCGGCAGATAATAGCTTGTGAAGGAGGCCCTCGTGGCCGATTCCCACAACGAAGATGTCTCGCAATGCTTCGTTGAGATGCGTGCCAAAAATCACACGGTGCTGCAAGTCTCCTGAGGTCGACAGCATATTTTGCAATCTCCTGGCCCTCAGGTTTGTGGTGAGTGTAGAATCTGTGCCTGGCCGTGAGGATTCTCTCTTTTGGTTTAAGTTGGTCACGAATGAGTTCAGTCAGCTCATCGTATGTCTTATCCTTGGCCTTCGTGGGTTCCAGCAAGTCCCTAATGAGGCGGTAGACTTCGGGCCCACAACTGGTCAGCAGTATAGCCTTGCGCTTCTCCGCCAATGTGTCCGTCTCCCCTGCCAGGTCGTTTGCCACCAAATATTGCTCGAGCCTTTCCGTGAAGGCATCCCAATCATCACCCTCTGCGAAGTCTTTTAGTGTGCCAAAGGTAGCCATAATATCACGTGAAAGTCCTTATTCTTGTCGCCAGTTATTATGTCTGTAATGTACTTATGAATGAATCCACGAGGCAATATGTTGTACTCAAACTGTAGTGACCTTGGTCCTTTATTCCAAACTCCAGAGTGAGGCACAAGCATGGTGTGCAGCCTTTTATACTGGGCCCTGCCACCAGGGCAGGAAACTCCGGTCTCCACCAGTTGCACCCTCTAGTGGTGTCAGTATGTATATACACAGAGTGAACCTTATTGATAGTACATCAGGTAAACAAGTCTCCATCCTATGCAATGACACAGTGACTACACAGAGAGTATGTCTATAGTCTGCATACACAACAATCTGCCTCCTTTTTTGAATAGGGGCATTACCTTTGCAGTTTTCCAATCTGCTGGGACCTCCCCAGAATCCAGGGAAGTTGGTAAATTACAACCAATGCATCCACACTCCCTGCCGCTACTCATGATGTCAGTGAGTATGCAACCCTCACTTGATGCCCGATACGCCATTTTCATTTTCGCCGCTCCAATTGCCATCCAATCACGACTAGCTGACCAAGCATTCACAAGCAGGAAGGAGCCTCCAGAATCGCTATTTACAGGGATCATCAGCAACAACTTGCAGCTGACATGGTTTTTCAGTTTGACTTGCTCTGCATAACCTTCTGCAATTCTTGCAGCTTTCTAAATTTGTTTAAAGTTCCTAAGGTGACGGAGTGTTGGTGCAAGTGGAGAATGCCTTCATTCTTCTTTAAAGGCTTCTGCTCACAACACTTGCTCACAGTCATGGGAGCTCTACTTGCAGTTCTCCTCACACTCGAGTATCTTCAGGAGAGGGAGTGGAGGCAGCGAAGAGGAGAAGATGCGCGCAGAGGGAGGAGGAGGGCCAGGAAGGCTCTCAATAGGAAGCGGGTTTTCCGAGAGCACTTCTCTTATCTTCACTTAAGTGAGGAGCAGTGTATTAGGAGGCTCCACTTCACCAAGGAGGTGGTCACAGAAGTCTGCCAACTCCTGCAACCAGGCATGCAGCCTCAGAGCAGGACAACCATGGCTCACCCAGAAGGCCTCAAGATCATCATTCATCAATTTCTCCACCAGCGAATCCTTCCAGTCTGCAGCAGGAGACATAGCTAACATCCCCATCCATTGCATCCGGGAGGCCACAGAGGCTCTTTGCACCAGGCGAAGGGAATACATTGACTTCTCTCTGAACAGAGAGAAGCAGGAGGAGTGTGCATGTGGCTTTGCCAGGATAGCGGGCTTCCCCTTGGGAATGCCTCCACAAGATCCTACAAATCCCCTGGGTGGCCAGATTCACCAGCATTAGCGTCCTCGACCAGGCCAACATCCCCAGCATTGAAGCACTGACCACACTTGATTAGCTCTGCTGGGCAGGCCACATTGTCTGCATGCCAGACACGAGACTCCCAAAGCAAGCACTCTGCTTGGAACTCCTTCAAAGGTGGATAGAGGAAACGTTACAAGGACACCCTCAAAGACTCCCTGATAAAGTGCGGCATCCCCACCGACACCTGGGAGTCCCTGGCCAAAAACCGCCCTAAGTGGAGAAAGAGCATCCGGGAGGGCACTGAGCACCTCGAGTCTCGTCGGCGAGTGCATGCAGAAAATAAGCACAGGCAGTGGAAGGAACGTGCGACAAACCTGTCCCACCCTCCCTTACCCTCAACGACTGTCTGTCCCACCTGTGGCAGAGATGTGGCTCTCATATTGGACTGTTCAGCCACCTAAGGACTGTAAGGGGTTTTCACAGGGTTGTTGTTGTGCCTTGGGTGTCTCTCTCTGGGCTTCTGCCCTCACAGCTTATGCCTGGCCTGTGAGGTACCCTGAGTGCTGCAAGAGCACCCCTGGAGAGACTGTGTCCACAGCTTATGAAGGGGGTTTTGAGACTCGTGCGTCCCCACAGCTTATGCCTAGCCTGTGAGGCACCTGTGAGTGTCAAACACTCCTAACCCCTTCTTCCCTAGCCTGTGACACACAGTTGAGCGTTTTCGAGGCGCTCCTAGCTTCCCTTACACGGTTCTGACATAAGACTCACGATCAGGAGATGTAATACAATAGAACTGAGACAAGGTGATTCCAAGAGGAACTTTAGGCTTCCAATTTATTTGACAAGGTGTAACTCAACAAACAGCAATACACCAACAAAACAATGCCCCTAAATCCCACTAAAACAGACCCAACGAAAATCTTTACACCAGTTTAGCAGTACAATGCCCAACCTCCCACCTTTCCTGGCCTAACTGAGTTGGGAGTTCTGGGGACCAGAGGTTATACTCACTACTGTGCCTTCCGCAGTCTGGTGGTTTGTTTCTTCTATCTTCGGTGTCTTCGGACACTGGTTTTCCTTCAATGTCGAGAGGCTTGTGGTTGTGGTTGTTGAATGACGAGGGCAGGGAAAATCATCACTTCTTTTACTACGTCAGAAATCCTTTTTTTATAGCCAGATTATCCAGTCCGCCTCTCCTGCTGAAGTCGATTCTTCTCATTGGTGGACCTTTTGATTTTGAAAATTGCAGCAGTTTTAGATTGATGTTAACCTACTCAAGGTTTGAGTGGGTGTTGATTGCATTGGCCTCCTGTAGCCATTGTGCTAGTCTGGCCTGAGCCAGATATTTCTATGCCTGATGAAAAAGGTGTTGGAATATGTATGTGGCATTGTTTAAATGCTAATGTTTTCAAGGGGCAAGTTTCGAGGGTATACAGTTCCCAGACAATTTGATTAGTTCCAATGTCTAAACTGGCCCTTTTGATATTGACTCCACCCCTTTTCTTGCAGACTCAACATACATCTTTTAAAAATCCCAAATTCGATTAAAGTTCGTAGTTTCTTCCATGGATTTCAAACTTTCTGGTAGATAGTTCCAAATTAAATTCCCTTTCCTATGAGTCCAAACACTAGGTGGGGGGGGTCTCCATGAATGCACCCCCTTTTATCCCCTGCAGGCCTTGTCTGCTCTTTTAAAATTCATTTGTGTCCCAAAGTTTTCCTTCCATCGGTTTCAATTCACAGCCCAGACTGATCCCACAGCCCTTTTCCTTCTGGGTAAAATGAGGGGGTTTTCGTCCTCCCCTACAGGACTCATTCTAAGAGTGGAAGCAAGTCTTCCTCGATTCTGAGGGACTGCCAATGATGATGATAATGATGATGCAGGGTGCCATTGACTGCGCCCACGTGGCTTTGCGGGCGTCGTATACCAATCCTGAGATCCACTGCAAAGGCTACCACACCCTTAATGTGCAATTGTTGTGCGACCATATCCAGCGCATCCTGATGGCTAATGCCCGCTATCCTGGCAGCAGTCTTGCCTTCATTCTGTATCAGTCTGGTGTGCCAACAATCTTCTAGCCAGCATGTCAAACCCGAGGGTGGCTGTTCAGAGACAAGTGCTATTCGCTATCCATTTGGCTGATGACGCCCCTCCACAACCATACAACTCCTGTCCAGCATTCATATAATGGGAGTCATGATGCCACCAGTATCATCATTAAGCAGATCATCGGGCTTCTGAAGCAACGGTTTCGCTACCTTCACTGCTTGGGAGATGGGTGTCTCATTTCGTGGTGGTCTGCTGCATGCTTCACAACTTGGCCATCGTGAGGGCGCAGCCCTTGCCAGCAGGGATTGAAGCACCACCTCCGGAGAAGGAAGAGGGAAAGGAGCAGGAGGAGGAAAGAGGAAGGAGGACAAAGAGCAAGGGAGGAGGCAGGCAGCAAATCCCCCATTCTAGACAGGGCTATCCATGACGCCTCATCAGACTCTGATTCCAGTGAATGAAATCCTGGATCGCCATTGCTCACCACATCCCCATCATACCATCCCTCTGTCATGGAACATAACATCACAGCGTCCTCCTAGGCATAAAGCTGAAATGAGAGCCACCGCAAAACAAACATTCCAAACAAAATATTCAATTAACGCTATAATATGAACTAATCATGCTTATGCAATCCCTTAGTGCCTGTCGTTCGTGTGCCTTTTCCTAGTCTGGAGCTCCTACGCAGTGCTTCCCCAGTGACTGAAGCATGGCTGGTGGAAGGCTGCTGAGTTTCCATAGGGGAGACTAAAGCTGGCCTTGCAGGACGACCTCGACCAGCTGTGGACCTAGACTGTGCCACCTCGGCATGGGCAGCAGCAGTCTGGGCTGGCTGGCTGACAGGAGACAGCAAGGACAATGGCGGAGTGGAAGTGGTAGGAATAGGAATGCTGTCATCCTGAAAGAGTACAATAGATTCCTGCTCCACAGACCCACTGCCACTTCCCTAGTGTCATGTATCTCACATAACTGTATATAACCATGCTATAGATGACTGTAACTAGATATGACCTGTAACCACAAGCATCCTTTACCATTAGGGGTGCACTTGCAGGAGACACTGCATACCTGTTCCACACAGGTATATAAAGACAGGTCTCAGGAAAGTGTGGCACTCAAGAGCTGTGAAATAAAGGTACAGGTCCAGTGTGACCTTGACTTCAGCATGTGCCTAGTGTAAGTCTGTACGGCAGGGTCAGGACCTTACACCTAGCATTCCTAGCAAGCTGTTGGAGGAAAGATTGCTGGCCTGCTGCGACACCCTGCAAGCCCCTTTCGACACTGCTAAACCCAGCCATGATGGCAGCAGTCTGAGCTTGGGTGGTGGCAGCAAGCAGAGGCTGCATGAGAGCAGTCTGATCTTGCGTGGCAGCAAGCTGGGCCTGCAAGTGAACAGTCTGTGCTTCCACTGCAGCAGTAAGATGTTGGATCTCTTCCACCTGTGCTGCAATGGAAGCTGCGACATCGCCCATCACATACAACATCATGGCAGGGTCCACAAGGTCACTCCAGGAGTTGTCCATCATTTCCAGCTTGAAAACCATGGGCTTTATGCTCTGTGCAAAGCCCCGTCCAATGTTGGAGCCGGACTCCTCCATGCTCTGTGACATTGTAAAGAGGCTCTCTGGGACGCTTGCCATTGCACCTGGCATTTCAGCGTGCATGGCCATTGTTGTGTTCAGAATAAATCCACAGGACTGTATTGCAAGCTCAAACTGTTGTGACCTTATTCTCTTTATTCAGACTCCAGAGTGGAGAAGCAGCATGGTGATTCACCTTTTATACCTGCTTGCCCCAGGGTGCACAGGTGACCCTTAGCTCTCCCACAGGTGTGCCCCCTAGTGGCAAGTCTTACATATTGGTAAGGTTTACATACATACATAACAGCCATCACCTTTCTTCTGAAGGCCACTCCATCAAAGTCATCATCTGAGTCCTGTGCAGCAGAATTTGTGCGCGAACACGCCCTCTGAGGAGCTTGCCCCCAAGCTACCCTTTCCCCCTGGCCTTGTTGCAGCCCACTCCTGTCCGGTGCCTTACCATGTGCAGATCCTCCATCTATATTACCCGCTACATTCCACGCAGTGTCAATTTCTGAACTGGTGTCTGCGAGTGTCAGATGCAGTGACGGTATGTCTTGTCCTCTATCACTGTTCTCCTCCATCACTTGCCTGCCATAGTTGAATAGCTGTCAGTGTACAAGGTGTGAGAGATGTGTGTGAGTGTTGCAGCAATGTTAAGGTTGTGAAGGTGAAGTGAAGTTATGATTATGAGGTATGAGTGGTGAAAGATAGAAATTGTTGCTGGGTTTGGTGCATTGAGCAGTTGTGTGAGGCTTGTGGTGCAGATGGTGGGATATGACATTTGCTGAAACCTTCACTCACTTTGACCTGCCATATGAGGATATTAAACTTCTTTCGGCACTGTATCCAGGTCCTCGGCATGACAGTGTTGACCGTGACCTGGGCAGCTATCTCTTGCCAGAGCATTCTGCATGTGGGCTTTGGTGGCTTCCTGCCACCCTTCCACTTCTTGCCACTGCCATGACCAAAGCCTTGAGCAGCATCGGGGAACCTTCTGACTCTTTCTCGGTGGTGGTGGTGGTGGTGGTGGTGGTTGTTGTGGTGGTGGTGGTGGTGGTATGTCATGGCTTCAGACTGCAATGACAATGTGGTGCTGCTGCAAGAATGCACCTCCCCTTTAAGTAGTGGAGAGAGACTAGGCCAAACATTACTGGCCATTAGACTGCCCCCAATAGTAGCCCACTAAGCCTATCAGCAGCGCGTCTAGTGCTGAGATCAACACTGCAATCATTATAATAAGCAGGCAGCACAAATTTTAGTGGAAGGCTGCTGACTTTCAGTGGGGGTCACTGCAAATGGCCTGGAGGAGCTCGTGGCCGGGAGTGTCAAATCAACTGACGGTGTTCCTTCTTTTCTCCCTCTTCCTGGTCAACCATTCCCTGGGCAGGTTGCATTTCTTGGGTGTGTGAAATGAGGAAGGCACGAGGGTAGAATTGTGATGATGGGAGGGCAGGAAAGCAAGAAGTGCATGTGAGAAGGACCATAATGTATGAGGATACCAGCATTTTGTATCTTTTCAGCCCCGCTGCTGACCAAGTGCTCATCCATTCCCATGCCAAGAATGGCTAGCAACATCTCCTCCAGTGGAGTGAGGTAAAGCTAGAAATGTTAGGTGTCCCTTGTGTTTGATAGAGATTGTTGGTAGATGAGTGATGGGGGAGTTCGGGCAATGAGCAGTGTGCAAGGCTAGTGGTGCAGTTGGTAGGAGATTACTTTTGAAGATGCATTCATGATCTTAACCATTTGTCTGTGTAAAGTCCTGTCCCCTCAGTACAGATTCACACGAGGCATGTAGTGAAGTCAAGGTTACTCTGGACCTGCACCTTTTATTTCACAGCTCTGGAATGCTGCACTTGCCTGAGACCTGCCCTTATATACCTGTCTCTTGCAAGTGCGCCCCTGGTGGTAAGGTATGCTGGTGGTTACAGGTCATATCTTATTACAGTCATGGATAGCATGTTAGGATACAGTTATATATAATAATGTAAGATACATGACATCACTCTCCCTCAAGGTCTTATTGTCTTTATAGGTTCAGTCTCTCAGGTGGTCTACGCTCTCGCGTGGAGCGTCTGAGTTGTGGTTCAGTTGTTTGCCTTGGTGTCTGTTTTTCTTTGGGTGTGGTTGCTGGTATCTCGCCTCGGCTGTCTGTTTCGATTGGTGTGATTGGTGTTGACTCGCCTGGGCTGTCTGTTGGGATTGCCCTTTCCTCAGGTTGTTCCTTCTGTGGTGCGAGTTCCACATTGTAGTCTGCCTCTGGTTCCGCAGTGTTGTTGGTAAATCTGCTTTTGACTTGGTCTACATGCCTCCGGCAGGTTTTGCCATTGTCCATTTGTACTACCAGTAGCCTGTTTCCTTCCTTGCCTGTTACTGTCCCTGTCATTTGGGACCCCTGCCATAGTTTAGTACAAACACTTTGTCCCCTATCTCATTCCATCTCCCCCTCGAATTTCTGTCGTGGTATTCAGTCAGCTTACAGCGCTTTGCCTCAACGATTTCGTGCATGTCTGGGAGGATTAATGAGAGCCTTGTTTTTAAAGTCCTTTTCATCAACAATTGCGCGGGGGGGATCCCAGTCAATGAGTGCGGACGAGATCTGTATGCCAGCAGCAGTCGCGACAGGCGACCCTGCAGCGTGGGACCGTGGATTTTAAGCATGTCTTGTTTAATGATTTGCACTGCTCACTCCGCCTGGCCGTTGGAGGCCGGCTTGAACGGTGCCATCTTAATGTGATTTATGCCGCGGTCAATTATAAAGTCTTGGAATTCTGCGCTGGTGAAGCACGGACCATTGTCACTGACCAATATGTCAGGGATTCCGTGCGTTGCAAACATGGTTGCGAGGCTCTCCACAGTGGTGGAGGTTGTGCTTGAGTTTAAAATGGTGCATTCGATCCACTTTGAAAATGCATCTACAACTACGAGGAACATTTTGCCCATGAATGGGCCCGCATAGTCTACGTGCACCCGCGACCACGGTTTGGTAGGCCAGGGCCAGGGGCTCAGTGGAGCCTCCCTGGGGGCATTGCTGAGTTGGGCACAAATAGTGCGCCTTCGGACACAGAGCTCCAGGTCCGCGTCAATACCAGGCCACCAGACGTGGGATCTGGCTATGGCCTTCATGAGAACGATCCCCGGGTGCTCGCGGTGGAGCTCCCGGACAAATGCCTCTCTGCCTCGTAGAGGCATGACTACTCGGCTGCCCCACATCAGGCAGTCTGCTTGTAGTGATAGCTCATGCATGCGCCTGTGAAAAGGTTTTAATTCCTCGGGGCAGGCATTGCCAGCCTCTGCCCAGCCACCGGTTAGGATACATCTTTTTACTAAGGATAACGTGGGGTCGCTGGCCATCCAGGCTCTGATTTGGCGAGCCGTCATGGGCGAACCTGTGGACTCAAAGGCATTGATTGCCATGACTATCTCACAGTCCTGTTCGTCAGACCCTTCCGTGGTCGCCAGGGGTAGCCTGCTGAGCGCGTCGGCACAGTTGTCTGTGCCTGGTCTGTGCCTTATGGTATAGTCAAGGACACCAGCATGAGTGCCCACCGTTGAATTCGCGCCGAGGTGTTGGCGTTTATTGCCTTGCTCTCGGATAGGAGGGACGTGAGGGGCTTGTGGTCGCTTTCTAACGCGAACTTGGCCCCGAAAAGGTATTGGTGCATCTTTTTGACACCATACATGCACGCGAGCGCCTCCTGCTCTACCATTCCGTACCCACGCTCCGCCCGCGAAAGTACCTGGAGGCATAAGCTATGGGTTGTAATTTGCCTGCACTATTGACGTGTTGCAAAATGCACCCGACCCCATACGCTGACGCATCGCATGTGAGAACTAGCTTTTTACCTGGGTCAAAGAAAGTCAAAACACTGTTGGAACACAGAAGGTTGCGTGCCTTATTGAAGGCGCGTTCCTGGGCGTCCCCCCAAAACCAATCGCACCCCTTTCTGAGTAGCACGTGGAGAGGCTCCAGCAGCGTGCTTAAGTTCTGCATAAAGTTCCCAAAGTAATTGAGTAGCCCGAGAAAGGCGCGCAGTTCTGAGACATTCCGGGGCCTGGGTGCCAGGCGAATTGCTTCTGTTTTGGACTCTGTTGGGCGGATTCCATCAGCGGCAATCCTTCTGCCCAAAAATTCAACCTCGGGTGCGAGAAACAGGCACTTGGATTTCTTGACTCGTAGGCCTACCCGATCCAAACGCTTTAGTACTTCCTCCAAATTACGGAGATGGGAGTTGGTGTCCCTGCCCGTGATAAGTATGTCGTCTTGAAATACAACCGTCCCCGGGATGGACTTGAGCAGACTCTCCATGTTGCGCTGGAATATGGCAGCTGCCGACCTGATGCCGAATGGGCATCGATTGTACATGAAAAGGCCTCGATGTGTGTTGATGGTGGTGAGTAGCTTGGATTCCTCAGTCAATTCTTGCGTCATATACGCAGATGTGAGGTCTAATTTTGAGAAAAGTTTACCTCCAGCCAATGTGGCAAATACGTCCTCCGCTCTGGGCAGCGGGAAATGGTCCTGTCGGGAGACTCTGTTTATGGTAGATTTGTAGTCCCCACAGATTCGTACGGATCTATCAGGCTTCATGACTGGGATGATGGGACTTGCCCAGTCGCTAAATTCCACAGGTGATATAATGCCTTCCTGCAGAAGCCTGTCTAGTTCGTGTTCAATCTTTTCCCTCATCACATAGGGTACAGCTCTGGCATCCTGTGTGATGTAGATTTTGACTTTGGCCCCTTTGAAAGTGCCCACACCTGGCTGAAAGAGATGTTTAAATCGCTTTATAACTGTTGAGCAGGAGGTCCGTTCCTCTAATGACATGGCATGGACATCATCCCATTTCCAGTTTAGTTTTGCCAGCCAGCTTCTCCCCAGCAGTGCTGGGGCGTCTCCGGGGACAATCCACAGGGGAAGTCGGTTCACTGTCCCTTTGTGTGTGACAGAGAGCATGGCGCTGCCGAGGACTGGTACGATTTCTTTGGTATAGGTCCTTAGTGTGGTGTCGATCCTTGTGAGTTTTGGTCTGTCTCTTTTATGCGGCCACAGTTGTTCAAAGTGTTGAGCGCCCATGAGAGATTGACTCGCTCCCGTATCCAGCCCATGTTGACAGATATCCCGTTGAGTCGGACCCTCATCATTATAGGAGGCATCCTGTTGTAGGAGCAGCGGCCATTGATCGTGTTGACCTGCTGTACCTCGGTGTCCCGCGTACTGTCCCCACCATCTTCTGGTCCGCTTTCCGACCCATCCGATTTGTATACCAGCTGAGCTGCCAATTTTTTGCACATGCGGGCCAAATGTCCTATATATTCACAATTTCTGCAAACAGCCTGCTGAAATTGACATCCCCTTGCCGAGTGCCCACCCCCACACCTCCAGCACAGACCTGTTCCATTGTCCAAAGAGTTTCCAAAGAATGAGCTGCATCTGGCTGATCTCTCTTGAGCTTCTCTCAGTTTGTAATTGATTGCTCGCATTGTGGGTTGATGAGATGTGAACGGCCGTTCCTGTGGCCCTTGATGGCTTCTGCCTGCAGTCGAGAACCTGTTCTC
The DNA here is from genome assembly GCF_044704955.1 of Pristiophorus japonicus. NCBI lineage: Eukaryota > Metazoa > Chordata > Chondrichthyes > Pristiophoridae > Pristiophorus > Pristiophorus japonicus. The sequence goes on from NC_091992.1 coordinate 121,731,392, forward strand.
CTGGTTTTGTCTGTGTGTGGGGGTAGCAGCTTGTTTAGTGCTGTGAACTTCTTGTTCCAATATTTCATTAGTTGTCGTACCTGCATTGTAAATCAACCTCGTTTCTTCTTCCCCTACCAAGAATGTCTGTGCAACCAGTGCTGCTGCCTCTAAGGTCAGGTTCTTGGTCTCTATGAGCTTTCGGAATATGCTTGCGTGGCCTATTCCTTCAATGAAAAAGTCTCTCAGCATTTCTCTCCTCAGTTCATCGGAGAACTCACATAAACTAGCCAACCTCCGAAGTTCCGCCACGAAGTCGGGTATGCTCTGGCCCACACAGCGTCTGTAGTTGTAGAACCTGTGTCTGGCCATGTGTAGGCTGCTCACTGGCTTCAGGTGGTCTCTTACCAGTGTGCTCAATTCTTCAAACGACTTGCTTGCTGGTTTCTCGAGTGCCAACAGATCCTTCATTAAAGCGTATGTTTTCGAGCCACAGCTGGTCAAGAGATGGGCTCTTCTCTTGTCTGCCTTATCGTCGCCTAACCAGTCTTTGGTTACAAAGCTTTGCTGGAGCCTTTCTATAAAGTCCTCCCAATTGTCTCCCGCATTGTACTTTTCATCTGATCCGTTGTTCGCAATTCTGTGGATTCTGTAATCCCGTAACCCGTCGCCACTGTAAAGTCCTGTCCTCTCAGTACAGATTCACATGAGGCATGTAGTGAAGTCAAGGTCACTCTGGACCTGCACCTTTATTTCACAGCTCTGGAATGCTGCACTTGCCTGAGACTTGCCCTTATATACCTGTCTCTTGCAAGTGCACCCCTGGTGGTAAGGTATGCTAGTGGTTACAGGTCATATCTTATTACAGTCATGTATAGCATGTTAGGATACAGTTATATATAATGTAAGATACATGACAGTCTGAGGTCATGAAGCTTCTTTGGCATTGGAGCCAGATGGTGGGGGTGACGGACTCGGTGATCTGCTCCCACACTGTTCTTTCTGGAATGCCTTCTGGTCCCTGTGGGCCTCTCTTGCAATGTTGATCCCCTGCAGAAAGCTGGAGTGCTGCGTGAAAGACCTTGGGTGCCCCTTCCCTGGCTTGCTGAGCCATTTGTGTTAGTGCTGAAGTGGTGTCTTTTTTAGGTGTGGAAGACAATTCAGCTTTAAGAGCTGAAGGCTGCCATTTGGGAATTACTATGATTGTATGTTTTTTTGAAAGGCAGTAAGTGCTGAAAATGCATTTTTTCACTTAATTTAAATTTTTATTAGATTTCAATACATTGCCCCTTTAATTATCCATAATACCTTGCGAACCGCACAACCTTACTCCCAGAGACTGCAAGAAGCAGCAACACCGACTGTGGATGGGAACTTTGGGTTGGAGACCACCATTAACACCACCAGTAGGGCTTTGCACAATAATTTAGCTCTGCGCTCCATATCGTCAACACCCAGAGCCAATTTTTCTATGGTAGCCCTTCCATTTTTGGCGGCCATTAACGTGAGTTGCCGATGACACCAGCAATTTTGTTGGCATGTACAAATTTTTCCCCCATAATATATTCATATCTTGTAACAAGATAAAACTGTGTAAGAACATGGTAAAATAACTTGCCATATTTTTTAAAGGTATCCTTTTTATGTAGTGATAGAGTATGTTATGCTACAGTTAAGTGGAATGTGTGTTTACATTTGTAATTCCTTACATTACAATATTGGGCATGCTGTTGTGGAGTCTCTCCAGGTCCTCTTGGGCTGGAATCGTAAATAATCTGAGTAGAAAGGAAAGCACAAAAAGTAATAAACATCATTGTAAAAAAAAATAATCCTTATTGATTATTCTCTAGTGTTCCAGATTTTCATGTGTCTATTTTTATTCAAAAAATGGCACGGTTATGTCTTTTATATACTGTTTATAATTGTTTCATATATTTTGTCTTATTTAGTTGATTGCAGTTCTTCGAGAAGTTCATTATATGAACATGCAAGAAAGAGAAGACATCCCAGAGAGTGGAAGTGATGTCTTTGCAATGAACAAAACTTTCAGAAATTATGTTGACAATTTAGATCTTATTGTTGGATGGTATAATAAGGTGTGTTTCAGACTTTACACGACATTTTTGTAAACAATTGAGAATTAAAAATTATTATTCAGATCATGACATAGTAAGATTTCTTATGTTCGTAATGGCCAGGATTTTACATTTAGAATAACGATGAGGATAATGGCGCTCACCGTTATTATGGAGTCAATTGGACAGCAACTTCTGGAGTCCGCAAATGAGCAGTTAAACATGGAATTCCGGAAGTTGCTATCCAAGTTGCCTCACTGCTACACGAACTTTGCTTCACCGATACCTCGCTAATAGACTCGGCATTGAAATTCATATAAGGGCATGAAGTTGCTGTACTTACCCACTAGTTACCCACAAAACAGGCCAGAAAAAATTAGGGCTGGTGCATTCAGGTGTAAGGGAATTTTTAATGGCGTGATAAGTCTTAATGGGTGCCAAACGAACTCTCTGGCCTTGAAAATTAAATTTTACAACTATGGAGTTTCATTCATTCGGAATTTAATTATTGTTGGAGACTTAAAAAAAAATTAGTAACTAATATATTTGTTTTACTTTCTCGGTTTCTTTTATCTAGCTCTCTTAATTGCTGCCTTCTTTCCTTCACTTTATTTTGCTTTCCGTTTATAATTTTACAATGAATTAAATATTCTAATTTATACTTAGACTCTGGGCGAGAAGGGGCCATCATCCCCGCCCCCAACACCACCACCCACTGTGATTGGGACCTCTCTGGGGTTGAGGCTTGCACCTACCTGGGGCTGTGACCTCTTCTCCAGCACTGCATGCCTGGCTGGAAACCAGCCTGTCAATCAGACTGACTTCTGGGTTTCCTGCGCTCTACCGTCTTCCCCCTCCCCCCTCCTCACTCCGGTTGGGTCAAAAACGTAAAATTCCGCCAGTGTGTCTCAGTGAGAATTCTTCGATCCGATTGGTTGAAGAGCCACGCTATTGCTTGGCCTGCTCACACAGGCTACAGATTCTCTGTAGAAGGCGCCACTCTGGTTGAGACTCTTAGTGACTTGCTGCTCAAAAGTCCGTGAAAAACTGGGCATCTGTAAGCGTAATGAACGACGAGCGCTGTTCCTTCGCCGCTGACCGTGATATCTGTGCCAGTGTAATTTTAAATTTATCCAGCCAGTAATCTGTATTGTATTTTATAGAATAATTTTAAATCATTTTCGGCATCTACATTGAAATACTAATGTTTAGTTACTGTAAATGAGGTATTCTTGGATTCTTGAAAAGTATTGACTCACTATAATTCTACTAAGGACTTTTTAAAAAAAATGACAGTGATATGCTCTAAATGTGTAAGTTGTGAAAAAGTGCAATTTGCAAAAGATCAAAGTAGGACGGTATTTCCACTTTGGGTAACTGAAAAACCCTTGCAGTAACAATTCTGCGTTTATTATATTGTTTAATTCTTTCAGATAAGACTTACAGTTCTTGATGTTGAATATCCTCTGATAAAAAACCAACTGGATGATATAGATTTTAAATTGATTAAAGCTGAACGCCAATTGCACTGGAACAATAAGGGTAAGTTTCATGCTGGCTCAGTATGAAATTAATGTGTTTATATTACAATATTATTGCAGTCAAAAGCAAAACTAAATAATGTTGTGTACAACCGTTTCATAGGATTTTTCTCAAATGTTGTTTTTTGTTCCCTCAACTTCTAAAAGTAAAATCATTTGAATTAATAGTAAACTCAATCACAGAATCCTTGGGCTGGATTTTCGATTGTCTAACGTCTCAGTTAACATAAGAACATAAGAATTAGGAACAGGAGTAGGCCATCTAGCCCCTCGAGCCTGCTCCGCCATTCAATAAGATCATGGCTGATCTGGCTGTGGACTCAGCTCCACTTACCCGCCCTCTGCCCGTAACCCTTAATTCCCTTATTGGTTAAAAATGTATCTATCTGTGACTTGAATACATTCAATGATCCAGCTTCAACTGCTTCCTTGGGCAGAGAATTCCACAGATTCACAACCCTCTGGGAGAAGAAATTCCTTCTCAACTCGGTTTTAAATTGGCACCCCCGTATTTTGAGGCTGTGCCACCTAGTTCTAGTCTCCCCTACCAGTGTTTCTATAAGATCACCCCTCATCCTTCTGAACTCCAACGAGCAAAGACCCAGTCTACTCAATCTATCATCATAAGGTAATCCCCTCATCTCCGGAATCAGCCTAGTGAATTGTCTCTGTACCCCCTCCAAAGCCAGTATATCCTTCCTTAAGTAAGGTGACCAAACTGCACGCAGTACTCCAGGTGCGGCCTTACCAATACCCTATACAGTTGCAGCAGGACCTCCCTGCTTTTATACTCCATCCCTCTCGCAATGAAGGCCAACATTCCATTCGCCTTCCTGATTAACTGCTGCACCTGCAAACTAACTTTTTGGGATTCATGCACAAGGACCCCCAGGTCTCTCTGCACCTCAGCATGTTGTAATTTCTCCCCATTCAAATAATAGGTGGATGACCTCACACTTTCCAACATTGTATTCCATCTGCCAAACCTTAGCCCATTCGCTTAACCTATCCAAATCTCTTTGCAGCCTCTCTGTGTCCTCTACACAACCCGCTTTCCCACTAATCTTAGTGTCATCTGCAAATTTTGTTGCACTACACTCTGTCCCCTCTTCCAGGTCATCTATGTATATTGTAAACAGTTGTGGTCCCAGCACCGATCCCTGTGGCAAACCACTAACCACCGATTTCCAACCCGAAAAGGACCCATTTATCCCAACTCTCTGCTTTCTGTTCACCAGCCAATTCCCTATCCATGCTAATACATTTCCTCTGACTCCGTGTACCTCTGTCTTCTGCAGTAACCTTTTGTGTGGCACCTTATCGAATGCCTTTTGGAAATCTAAATACACCACATCCATCGGTACACCTCTATCCACCATGCTCGTTCTATCCTCAAAGAATTCCAGTAAATTAGTTAAACATGATTTCCCCTTCATGAATCCATGCTGTGTCTGCTTGATTGCACTATTCCTATCTAGACATCCTGCTATTTCTTCCTTAATGATAGTTTCAAGCACTACAGATGTTAAACTAACCGGCCTATAGTTACCTGCCTTTTGTCTGCCCCCTTTTTTAAACAGAGGCGTTACATTAGCTGCTTTCCAATCCGCTGGTACCTCCCCAGAGTCCAGAGAATTTTGGTAGATTATAACGAATGCATCTGCTATAACTTCCGCCATCTCTTTTAATACCCTGGGATGCATTTCATCGGGACCAGGGGACTTGTCTACCTTGAGTCCCATTAGCCTGTCCAGCACTACCCCCCCTAGTGATAGTGATTGTCTCAAGGTCCTCCCTTCCCACATTCCTGTGACCAGCAATTTTTGGCATGGTTTTTGTGTCTTCCACTGTGAAGACCAAAGCAAAATAATTGTGTAAGGTCTCAGCCATTTCCACATTTCTCATTATTAAACGCCCCTTCTCATCTTCTAAGGGACCAACATTTACTTTAGTCACTCTTTTCCGTTTTATATATCTGTAAAAGCTTTTACTATCTGTTTTTATGTTTTGCGCAAGTTTACCTTCGTAATCCATCTTTCCTTTCTTTATTGCTTTTTTAGTCATTCTTTGTTGTTGTTTAAAATTTTCCCAATCCTCTAGCTTCCCACTAACCTTGGCCACCTTATACGCATTGGTCTTTGATTTGATACTCTCCTTTATTTCCTTGGTTATCCACGGCTGGTTATCCCTTCTCTTACCGCCCTTCTTTTTCACTGGAATATATTTTTGTTGCGCACTATGAAAGAGCTCCTTAAAAGTCCTCCACTATTCCTCAATTGTGCCACCGTTTAGTCTGTGTTTCCAGTCTACTTTAGCCAACTCTGCCCTCATCCCACTGTAGTCCCCTTTGTTTAAGCATAGTACGCTCGTTTCTGACACAACTTCCTCACCCTCAATCTGTATTACAAATTCAACCATACTGTGATCACTCATTCCGAGAGGATCTTTTACTCGGAGATCGTTTATTTTTCCTGTCTCATTACACAGGACCAGATCTAAGATAGCTTGCTCCCTTGTAGGTTCTGTTACATACTGTTCTAAGAAACAATCCCGAATGCATTCTATGAATTCCTCCTCCAGGCTACCCCGTGCGATTTGAGTTGACCAATCGATATGTAGGTTAAAATCCCCCATGACTACTGCCGTTCCTTTTTCACATGCCTCCATTATTTCCTTGATTATTGCCCGCCCCACCGTGAAGTTATTATTTGGGGGCCTAGAAACTACGCCCACCAGTGACTTTTTCCCATTGCTATCTCTAATCTCCACCCACAATGATTCAACATTTTGTTCATTAGAGCCAATATCGTCACTCACAACTGCTCTGATATCATCCTTTATTAACAGAGCTACCCCACCTCCTTTCCCTTCTTGTCTATCTTTCCGAATCGTCAGATACCCCTGTATGTTTAATTCCCAGTCTTGGCCACCCTGCAACCATGTTTCTGTAATGGCCACCAAATCATACCCATTTGTAATGATTTGTGCCGTCAACTCATTTACTTTATTTCGAATGCTGCGTGCATTTAGGTGGAGTGTTTTAATCCTAGTTTTTAAACCATGATTTTTAGTTTTGACTCTTCCTGCAGCCCCTTTATATTCAGTGGCCCTTTTTGTTTTTTGCCTTGGGTTTCTCTGCCCTCCACTTTTACTCATCTCCTTTCTGTCTTTTGCTTTTGTCTCCTTTTTGTTTTCCTCTGTCTCCCTGCATTGGTTCCCATCCCCCTGCCATATTAGTTTAACTCCTCCCCAACAGCACTAGCAAACACTCCCCCTAGGACATTGGTTCCGGTCCTGCCCAGGTGCAGACCATCCGGTTTGTACTGGTCCCACCTCCCCCAGAACCTGTTCCAATGCCCCAGGAATTTGAATCCCTCCCTGCTGCACCACTGCTCAAGCCACGTATTCATCTGCGCTATCCTGCGATTCCTACTCTGACTAGCACGTGGCACTGGTAGCAATCCCGAGATTACTACTTTTGAGGTCCTACTTTGTAATTTATCTCCTAGCTCCTTAAATTCGTCTCGTAGGATCTCATCCCGTTTTTTACCTATGTCGTTGGTACCAATGTCGTTAGCGGCCAGAGGGCGCGTTAATGGGAGCATAAGAGGTTATGTCCCTCTACAATCTCTCACCGCTTCTTCACCCCGACCTCACTGCTGCTCGCCGCTTCTCCTGCTGTACCTGCCCACCCTCCAATCATCAACAAGGACCTTGGTGACATCCAATGCAGTCGCCCTCTTCGCTGCCGTCGCTCTCCTGCTCCAGCACGTGCTGCTCCCTGGAGTGGTATGCCGCCACGCTGATCCTTCTGCTCCCTGGCCTGCTCCGGTCATGCTCACAGGCCAGGGACCACGTAGATTGCTGGCCCAGGCCGCCACCTCCTTCCGCTCCCCGGCGTTCTTTGATGGTGCTCGCACGCCAGGAGAGGCATGAGTTCGGGGCCCAGCAGAGGCGAGGGTCAGGGGCAGCACGGCCCAGCTCGGAGCTGGTCTCCTTGCCACTGGACCAAGACCTAGCTTTGTCAAGCCCGTGTGGTGGCTGGTGTGCAACGGCCACTACACGTTAAAAAAATCCACGCACAGGCATCTTCCACCCTTCAAGATTTAGTTTGAGTCCTGGAATATTAGATCCTTCATTGAAACATCTGTTAACTTTTTGTGAATCGTTGAAGCAAGTCATCCTCGATTTGTGGGATTGCCTATGATGATGAAGAGGTTACTGACCGTGAGCGCAGCGTTTAGCGCCCCCACTGAAAATTCATTAGAGGCTCACCGCGGGCGCTCACCTGGCTGCTGACGATCACTCCAATCATGACGTATTCCTGGTACAAAGGCCATGCTTGCTCCCTAGTCGGAAAATTAGGTGCGGCCGTCTCATTTAGCGGCTGCCAAGAACAATATCTGGAAAAACAGTCAGTACAGGCTTGCAGAGTCGTTAACTGGTGGCTACTTAAAGAGATGAAGAACGCTTCTCTCAGAGGTCACAGTCAGTGCAACGTTTGTACAGAGCATGGTGCGTGAGCCTCCGAGTTTGCAGCGGCAGACAGACATAACAGTACAGGTTGAAAACTTTAATGGGTGCATTACTATGCCGCGCCTTTAAGACTCGGCTGTTGCCGGGGTCTGACTTGGAGTTCCGCGCATGCGCAACGCGTCCACCAAATTTACAGACCAAACTTTCGTTATCAACCTCCCAGCTCAGGTGTGCAATGGCTGATTTAGCGCCCTGCTCCTCGCCCGATTCTGACAAATTTCTGGGCGGAGGACGCAAACTTTTTCAAGGTGCTAAAACTATCGCTCTGCATGGGTTACCGCCCCGAATGAGACGCGACTGAATTTCTCCCCCAACTTGTGCTTTGAATTTCATTTGACTATTGTTATTTGGATTTCATATATGCATATTGTTTCAAATACATTTGATGGCATAACAGCAATGTACAATTGGAGAGTATTTCAGGAAGGAAAGATGCCGTACAGATTTAATGTTGGGAATGTAGAAAGACTTGGAAAAATTATCCTGCAGTACCAACAGCAATTTTACCAAGTTCCACATTGTCTGATGTATGCTCTAGGAACTCTGAGGCAGCAATTAATTGTTAACTTTGCAATTGAACTTCTGTATAAAAGGGACAGGATTCCAGGCAATGACATTCTTATAACAGGCAAGAGTAGCAGTGTGTGTATCTTTGCTGCTGGTGCTGTTTGCAGACTCCTTGAATAGATACAGAACAGTGAGGTGTATCTGCAGAGACTTTTGTGTTTTTGCATAAAAATTGAGTTTTTAAACTTAATGAAGCAGCTTTTGTGGTGCTGCATGGGTTGTGATCAAATAGAAAATTGACAATTTGGCTATCAGTTTCTAATATTGTAGTGTGTGGAATGGTATAAAGAAATGTGTACTCTGGTGTAGAGTTCGCCATCTATCAAGTTCATTAGCCTACATGAATTTGCACTAAAGAATGGGAGCCCATAAATTCTGTGGTACGATTGCACAACCAGAAGTTCTTCCATGGTGATTCTCAAACTAATCCTTGGGTTGAGGTAATTTAAACAATAGAAGTGGGCATCTAAGCCTGTAGTAGCACAACAGAGATGCCTGGCCCATGAAGGCAGTGGATTTTCAGAGCACCACGTTGCCACACCGAGAGGAAGCCAGAAGTTCATGTTGACTTGAAGAAAATTATAGGAATTATTTTTGTATCCCGAGGGAACAACAGCCATTGAGAAACAATAATCAATCCCACCAGAATTGATTATCATTGAATTGTGCACTATTGGGGCCTTCACTAGGCCCAGATCAGGATCTTAGTTTCCTATTATCAAATGTAGGTCCTGCTGTGCCTATTGAGCAAATAAACATGAAAAAGGATAGTAAAGGACCAGTTGGCCTATCAGGTGTGTGCTATCCCATCACGATGCAAATTACACACACCATCATCCTCGCTCACTCCGCCCTGTCATGTAACCAACCTCCAGGGAGAGGCAAATAAAACAGGGAAACTAGGGAGGAAAATCAGGGAATTCCTCTCGGAAAGCACGCAAGTAAACCAAAGACCATGGTGATTCAACAATAGGTGGGAAAGCAAGTTGTGAGGAAGGTACAAATAATCTGCAAAGGGATATAGATAGGTTAAGTGAGTGGGCAACAATTTAGCAGATGGAGTATAATGTGGGAAAAAGTGATGTTATCCACTTTGGTAGGAAAGCTCCTAAATTACTGACAGAACTCGTTGTCACATCTATGTTGCCTTCTTAGCTTAATAGCCATTAATCACTCTCAATCAAGTTGAATTGCTTTTCAATGACTCTAAATGGCTTTCCACAAGCTCTTTTTGTCAGTTCAACACTGTTCACTACTCATATGAAAAAATGGTGCTGCCAGATTCTCATTTGGGAACCATGCTGCCAGTATATCTTCTTGCTCTGCTCCACTTGCATTTGCCTTCTCATAAAAGGAAATTCCACCAAAATTTCTTCATGAAGAAACTCCCATTCTTGTTGCCATTTTGTAATGTACTTGCTTCATGGGTTCTTTGCTTAAGAAGTCATAGTAACACATTGCTATCAAGAATTATTTGGTTTATTAACAAAGGTTTAACAATCAAACAACACATTATCAGTTCATCCACGACGCTCACAACTGCATACCTCATCATGGATGACCTAGACCCAACTGACTGGGGTTTTATTGAGTCTTGTGAACGTCACGTGACTGGCTAAGCCACTCACAATGCAACAGCTCTACAACTATTTTGGCGTAAAACAATAAATCAAGTGCCCCCCTATTAAAGGGGCACTAAAACCAACAAACAAATTAAACTCTTTGAATTACGGTCAAATTAAAATTTGGTTGCCAGGGGTGCTGATGCACACCAGTCCCTCCAGTGCCCACCTCTTGCGGAAGACCGTGAATGTACCAGTGGATACCGCGTGCTCCATCTCCAGGGACATTGTGGCGTTAACGTAACCGTGGAAGAGAGATAGGCAGTCAGATTGAACGACCCCCTCGACCACCCGCTGCCTGGCCCAGGAGCAGTCCTACGAGGAGGTCCTCCAACCTGTCCGCTCCCCTCCGCACAGGATGCCCTAAGATCAGGAGTGTGGGACTGAAGTGCAGCCAACATTTGTGGAGCAGTCCCTTCAAATAATGGAATGGGGCTGCAATCTCACACACTCAACCTAAATGTGGAACACGGACTCCTCCAGATGCAACAGCTCTACAACTCTTTTAGTTGTTAACTAATCATCAAGTGCCCTCTGATTAAAGAGGGGGCACACTCCAAAAAATTTTCAACTGCCCCCTTTTTTTTTAGGGCACTAAAATACACACATTTTACAAGTGCCCCCTGGCTAAAAGGGTGGGGGGGACACTAAAACCGGCAATTAAACAAATTAAACTTTAAACAATAATAATCAAATTAAAATTTGGTTGCTGTATTGTATAGGATTAATCACATAGTGTTAATTATGATATTCCGACATTACAATGTGTTTTCTGCTTCATGCCTCGTGGAATGTTGTTGATGCAGAGAGAGAGAGAGAGACCTTGATGCGCACACCATCTTGTTTATGGGACGATCGGCGCCTCGAGGTCTCATGCTTCGTGGAAGAACAGCTGGGGCCTTACAGATTAGGAGTTGGCCATAAGCCACATGCACCCATGTTTGTTCAATAGAATAAAGGAACGGAACAGTTCAGTAGCTCTTTGAACGTCACCTTGGACCGTGATTCGCGAGGGGTGCCGGGACCCCCAAGGCTCCTGACCAGCTGTCGTTGCGGAGTTCCTGACGGGCCGAAGGCTGTGAGCTTTGTTGCATCTTATCATACTTCTCTTTTCTTCGTAAACTGTATTATGTTTCTTTTCTCTCAGTAAACGGTATTTTGGCGTAATCAGCAGGATCTGGTAAAATGTTGAAGAGAAAAGACAAGAAGCAGTCTCCTTCTGCGGGAGAGAAGTATAGAATACCAGGGTGGAGCACGAGGGATGAGGGTTTTGGCTCTCTTGCCAATGTGCTAGCCCGGTTTGGACCCCCCAACATTGGGATACGCAGTTATTGGAACAGAGCAAAGATAGAACCGTACCCCACGCGGTACTGTTTCTCCTGGAGGAAGCGGGCTTCCCACAGGAGAAAAGTGGTCCCCCACAAATGGGATGGATTTTGTTGACAGCATTAAGGGCGATGTGTAAACAACTTAAGGAAAGTGAGGCAGAAAACCTACAGTTAAAAACAGCTGTTAAGGTTTTGGAAAGTCAAAACTCAACTCTGACTGAAGCAGTCTGCACTGCATAAGAACGGGCGGATAAAGTCAATAAACAATCAGAAACTTGTAACTCACTAGTGGTGAAGTCACGCACCCCTCTAGTGGTTACCAGCTGTTCCCCATTTTGCTGTTTTTGTCTTATTTGTCATAAGGGGTCTAGCTTCTGGTGACAGTGCAAAATAAAAAGAAAGCCAGATGACGGAAATTACAGATAGATCGGTCAAAGGTACGTGCATTGGTAGCTGGACCCACTTGGGATCCGGCTCGTTGGGACGGAGACATCTGGTACTCCTCTGACTCAGAATATGAGTGGACAGATGGAGAGGGGGGGGAACGGGAGGAAACTAAAGACCCTCCCCCATACGCTCCGAGCACAGAAGCAAGACCCCTTATGACAAATAAGACGAAACAGCAAAATGGGGAACAGTTGGTAACCACTAGAGGGGTGCATGACTTCACCACTAGTGAGTTACAAGAAATAGGGTCTCGATTTCGCCAAAAACCCAGGGAATCATTGTCAGAATGGCTAACCCGGATTTGGGACCAGGGAGCATCAGGCGTAATACTTAACCCCGAAGAGTTAACAAAAATGGGTGCTATGACTATGGACCACCATATCACAGCAGTGCTACGGAATGTCCAGGGCACAGGTTCGCTATGGGACATGGTTACTATAGGGGCCCGGCAAAAATATCCCTCTGCCGTTGATTGGGAAGGGGAGGTAAAACCTTGGAATACTCCGCGATACTGTTGCGCAACATGGCAACACAGGGAGGATTATATCACCAACCATATGGGGGGCCAGATCAGGAGCTCTTTACGGCAGGAATGCGGAGCAGGCTGATGAAGAGTGGCCCTCCTATGATGAGGGGTGCGCTACTCGCATTATTGGGACCAGCCCAAGGGCAATGGGTGGGGCACGCTTGCCTATTGTTAGGACAGTTAGAGGATGTAGAAGATAGTGTGCGTGAGTCGAGAATGGCTAATGTAGAGGGGGATCGGGACCAGCGACAAGGTTCGACCTCTGGGAAAGGTACAGAGTCAGGAAAGACAAAAAAAGAATTACACGGAGGGACATGTTCGCAGCTTTACTGAAGGCAGGGGTCCCCAAGGAAAAAAAATTGATGGAATCCCAACAGGAGCGATGTATTCTATGTGGAAGCAACACTGCGTCCCGGAAACAGGGAAGGGTGAAAGGAGGGAGGTAAGGGAGATTAAGTCGGATAACGATAAGTCTGCGGATGCGGAGAAACCACCTCCCGCCAGCCTGTACCCCAATGTAGAAGAGCTGTGGAAGGCTAGTAATCCCCTTGACTAGGGGTGTGGCTGGGATCCGGGAGTACTCCCCGTTTGAACCACATCAACCCACGCTCCCGGGGATCTGAGGCCACACATTCCGATTACGATATATTGGCGGGGTGGGAACATACAAAGAGATGTTGCTTTACTAGACACGGGCAGAAGTTACTATTATCCATGGAAATCCTAGGAAACACACAGGGACCCATATGATGATTAATGGGTTCGGAGGGGCAGAAACGCCCGCTGTCCGAACAACTATCAGAATGGTGTTGAGAAATGGGCCTCCGCGCTGGGTAACGGTCTTAATATCGGCAGTGAAGGAACATATTATTGGGATGGACCTTTTAAAGGGAACCACACACAACACCTCGTTTGGGCGATTCTCATTCAGGATACGGGCGATCACTGTGATTGCAGGGGAAGCAAAGTGGGAACCAGTGGTAATACCACGGCCATCGCGTATAGTGACTATGAAACATTACCGAATACCTGGGGGACATAAAGTCCAAGTCAGCATGGATTTGTGAAAGGGAAATCATGCTTGACAAATCTTCTGGAATTTTTTGAGGATGTTTCCAGTAGAGTGGACAAGGGAGAACCAGTTGATGTGGTATATTTGGACTTTCAGAAGGCTTTCGACAAGGTCCCACACAAGAGATTAATGTGCAAAGTTAAAGCACATGGGATTGGGGGTAGTGTGCTGACATGGATTGAGAACTGGTTGTCAGACAGGAAGCAAAGAGTAGGAGTAAATGGATACTTTTCAGAATGGCAGGCAGTGACTAGTGGGGTACCGCAAGGTTCTGTGCTGGAGCCTCAGCTGTTTACACTGTACATTAATGATTTAGACGAGGGGATTAAATGTAGTATCTCCAAATTTGCGGATGACACTAAGTTGGGTGGCAGTGTGAGCTGCGAGGAGGATGCTATGAGGCTGCAGAGTGACTTGGATAGGTTAGGTGAGTAGGCAAATGCATGGCAGATGAAGTATAATGTGGATAAATGTGAGGTTATCCACTTTGGTGGTAAAAACAGAGAGACAGACTATTATCTGAATGGTGAAAGATTAGGAAAAGGAGAGGTGCAACGAAATCTGGGTGTCATGGTACATCAGTCATTGAAGGTTGGCATGCAGGTACAGCAGGCGGTTAAGAAAGCAAATGGCATGTTGGCCTTCATAGCGAGGGGATTTGAGTACAGGGGCAGGGAGGTGTTGCTACAGTTGTACAGGGCCTTGGTGAGGCCACACCTGGAGTATTGTGTACAGTTTTGGTCTCCTAACTTGAGGAAGGACATTCTTGCTATTGAGGGAGTGCAGCGAAGGTTCACCAGACTGATTCCCGGGATGGTAGGACTGATCTATCAAGAAAGACTGGATCAACTGGGCTTGTATTCACTGGAGTTCAGAAGAATGAGAGGGGACCTCATAGAAACGTTTAAAATCCTGACGGGTTTAGACAGGTTAGATGCAGGAAGAATGTTCCCAATGTTGGGGAAGTCCAGAACCAGGAGTCACAGTCTAAGGATAAGGGGTAAGCCATTTAGGACCGAGATAAGGAGAAACTTCTTCACCCAGAGAGTGGTGAACCTGTGGAATTCTCTACCACAGAAAGTTGTTGAGGCCAATTCACTAAATATATTCAAAAGGGAGTTAGATGAAGTCCTTACTACTAGGTGGATCAAGGGATATGGCGAGAAAGCAGGAATGGGGTACTGAAGTTGCATGTTCAGCCATGAACTCATTGAATGGCGGTGCAGGCTAGAAGGGCCGAATGGCCTACTCCTGCACCTATTTTTCTATGTTTCTATGTTCTAAATAGGGGAAACCATACAAGGGCTCTTGGAGGTGGGTATCATTAGACATGCCGTGTCCCCCTACAATAGCCCTGTTTGGCCTGTGCAGAAACCCGACAAAAGTTGGAGGATGACTGGACTACCGACAACTGAACAAATTTGCCCTTCCCCTGGCAACCGCTGTCCCAGATGTAGTAACTATAACAGAGCGGCTGTCTGAAGAAGGTGCGGAGTGGTATGCGGTAATCGACCTGGCCAATGCCTTTTTCTCCATTCCAACAGCGGAAGAATCCCAGGACCAGTTTGCATTCACTTGGGAAGGGAGGCAATACACTTTTAAACGCCTACCTCAAGGTTACCTACATAGCCCTACCCTATGCCACGGATTGGTGGCCCGGGACCTGGACATGTGCACGTTGGCTCCTAATGTCTCACTGGCACACTACATCGATGATGTACTAATAAGGGGTCTCACCGAGGCTGTGGTGTCAGAAGCCCTAGCTACTTTAGTCCAACACATGCAAGGCAGGGGCTGGGAGATAAATCCGAAGAAGGTGCAGGGCCCTAGCCATACTGTCCAGTTTCTGGGGATCCAATGGTCTCGGGGTGAGCGCATCATACCCGAGCCTGTGAAGAATAAAATTCAAGAAATGGCCACCCCCACGAATAAAACTGAGACACAACGGTTTGTGGGACTACTGGGTTAATGGAGGAGACACATACCTCACCTTACGATGTTATTAAAACCACTGTATGCCGTAACACGAAAAAAGGCCCACTTCGAGTGGGGAAAGGAACAGCAGGTGGCTTTTGATGCAGCCAAAGAAGCTGTAGCCCAAGCTTTACCCCTAGCCCTGCGAGTGCCTGGGCAGCCTTTTGAGCTACAGGTATCCGTTACCAATGATACTGCAGTATGGAGTTTGTGGCAGGTTCAACATGGCACTCATATACCGGTAGGGTTCTGGTCTAGAAAATTGACAGATGCTGCTACTCGTTACACTCCATTTGAGAAACAATTATTAGCATGTTATTAGGCCCTAACAGAAACAGAAGGACAGACAGGGGACGACAAAGTCAGTTTAAGACCAGACCTACCCATATTATCCTGGGTTCTCTCAGAAAATGAGATGCACAAGGTCGGGCGAGCGCAGCAAAGCTCCATAGTGCGCTGGAAATGGTATATCGCAGACAGAGCAAGTAAAGGAAAAGAACGAATCACCCGACTACATGAGCATGTGGCTGAATACCCACAAACAGCTGAGAGTGAACTTACGCAGTTGTCTGTCAGTTTAACCAAAGAGTCACCGATCTCCTGGGGCATGTCTTTTGAACAGTTAACACCTGAAGAACGTAGCCATAGCTGGTTCACAGATGGCTCAGCGGTCTGGCGAAACAACCTTCGGCGATGGCGAGCCGCTGCCTTCAATCTAAAAACCCAGACAATTGTGCATGATGAGGGCATGGGAGGCTCCAGCCAGCTAGCAGAACTAGCAGCTGTAATCCTTGCGTTAGAAGAGGAACAGCAACAAGCACACATATATACTGACTCATGGGCAGTAGCCAATGGTATGGCGAGCTGGATGTGAAACTGGCATGAACATAACTGGCAAATAACTGGGAAAGACTTGTGGGGAAAGCACCTATGGGAACAAATATGGTCCAAAGCCCAGAAGATGAAAATAACTGTATATCATGTGGACGCTCACATGAAAAACACTTCGAAGACCTCTGAATATAATAACACCGTTGATAATATAGCCCGGGTACGGGCTGTCAAAGAGGCAGAAGAGGAAGAATATGGCATAGGCAAGTGGGCCCACCACAAATCTAGACATTTGGGCATTCAGGGTATGATACAATGGGCACGAAATAGGGGGTTACATTTGACTACAGACGGTGTTAAACAGATCATAAACACCTGTGAAATTTGTCAAAAGGTGAAGCATTTTCCTACAACGACAACCCGGTGCCCATATTAAGAGAGGGACTCAACCAGCACAAATATGGCAAGTTGATTATGTAGGATCTTTACCATTGCAACAACAGTTCCAATATTTGCTCACTGCAGTTGATACCTATTCTGGACTTTTGATAGCTTATCCAGTGACTAAAGCGAATCAACAAAGTACGACGAAAGGACTGGAGAATTTAATCACATACTACGGTGAGCCAGCAGAAGTACAGTCCGATAATGGGTTGCACTTCACAGATCAAACAGTGCAACAGTGGGCGGTAGACAACGGGATCTATTGGATGTTTCACATACCTTACTATCCGCAAGCTGCAGGGTTAATAGAAGGCATGAATGGACTACTTAAGCAACAGATTAAAATATTAACTCCCACTAACACATTGCAAGGGTGGTTAAAGGTCTTACCATAAGCAATGCGCAATCTGAATCACCGACTATTGCGGGAGGGAACTCCCATAAGCCGCATGTTAGGCAAAATTAGTGTCCCTACTATTGAAAAAGAAAATCAGACTCAGGACACAGTTTGTGAAGGAGGAAAAGTGTGGGTGCAGTACCCCCAGAAACCCTTACAAGCAGGGGAAATCTTAGCGAAAGGAGAAGGAAACACTTATTGGTCAAGATATTCCTCTCTGTGTTGACAAGGGTAAATTGACTAAACGGGGCTGAATTAATATACTTAGGCTTCCTCCCACAGGAATTCTGCCCATAATGGTGACTTACCAACTCGCCAACTCGTGCTGGCAAGTCTCTGTGTCTCGCTATCTGTGACTGTGCTACTTCCATCCTCAAACACAGCATGGGATGGCCGTATAGTGTGGCGGTTAGCTAACACTGATCGTACGCAAAGAGAATTTTACCTGTTCTTCCGGGCAAGCCTGCACTATAGGACACTGGAGCGTCACTTGTGATGCATGCGGGTACTGGGGAGGCCCAGGACAGGTGCTATTAACAGTAAGCACGGGGGCCAACATCACGTTATCAATCAAGTGGCAAAAAGATATGACAATGATATGCAATGTGCACTCCAATGTGTCATTATTGCACAATGTCACATGGTTAAGGAGTTGGGCCCGCAACATTACGTCAAGCAATGACACTATGTCAGACGAAATTAAGTTAAATGCGTCTCTATGGTTTGGATGTACAGATGCCTCCGTAATCACTGGTAGGGGGATTATGGGCCACTTTTAGTCAATGCGTGTAGTTAAGCATTCTAAGAGCCCCATGGATCATTTACAACGACTGCACTCTACATGTACACCTGTGCTTACATCCCCCCCCATATTAAATCTTACACTACAAGTCCGGTATGCGGACAAGCCGTCTGACACTTGTAATATAACAACAATTAAAGCAAATCTGAAAACGTCAGTGAGACAAAGGCATGATATATTAGCCACAATATTAGGAGGCGTAGGAACAGGAATAGGAGCATTAAACTCTATGGATATCGAAGCCTTACAAAACAAAATACAAAAGGTAGGGAGACTCACTGGAGATGCAATTCGATTGCGAAATGCATGGGACAGAGGTCTCACAGGACAGATGTTTTCTAGTTGGCTGTCGGACGTAATGCGGTGGGAACACATAGATAAAACTACTCGAGATAGGGAGTGTCACTGGGCGACAACAAGAATTAGGTCTTCACACACAATGCTTGTTTGAAGAAGTAACCCGGCAACTATTAAGTTCCGAGTTAGAATGTATTGCCATGTCAGGGCATGCAAATAGTTGGAGCAAAATATTCCACTTCGGCAATAGAAATCTAGGGGTAAAACCTGATATGCAACATACACATTGTGATGACCAGGGGTATAACTTTACTATGAGAATAGTCAATATCACAAAAAACAACATTTGGTGCCAGTTTATAGTGCTTCCCCACCTATATGGCCAAAATCTGTGGGTACCCGAGTTCAAGGGTGGATGGATTGATGCTAGCAATAGAACTCACCAAGCTCAAGATTGTCAAATATGGCCTTTCGGTATGGTGTGTCCTTTGCACACACCTGTGTTTGAATCATGCTCCCTACAGCATACAGCGGGAACATGTATTTGGACACTTGTACCATACAATGATACAATTTTACATGAAATCGGACAGAATCATGTTTGTATTACTAGTGTCTATCCCATTTATATTGACGGTGCCTGTAAAGATCCTCCTCTAAATGCTTGCTTTAAAGATGTGTATACCATATATGACCTTCATTTTAATAGGTCATATCGATTGGGACGATGGAAAAATGTTGTGCGCCATCGCACTGTCCTCGGCACTACTAACCTTCCTCCCACTGTAGACCTAACTCGTTTAGCTCAATTTCTAAAAGATAACCAAAAGGTCACTGATGAATTGAGCAAACGAGGGCGTACTCCTCATACTCTGCAAGTTGCTATGAGTTACAGTGAAGGCGCCTTGGTCAGAGTTGCGACAACGGTCACTGACCTTACGGTACACCATTTTTTACGGATGGTCCCCAAAAACATTCCGCCGCTTTGAAGCTGTTAATACATCCTATCGTTATACTCGTCGCGTTATTACTGATATTACTGCTTGTATGTATTCTTTGGTGTAGATTGCGGGCGTTGCTTACACATACTCAACGTGTAACTGATGCATTACACCTTCAACTCGATTATATTACTTAGAATGTCTAAATATCAAGGGTGGATTGTATTGTATAGGGTTAATCACATAGGGTTAATTATGATATTCCGACATTTACAGTGTGTTTTCTGCTTCATGCCTCGTGGAATGTTGTTGATGCAAAGAGAGAGAGAGAGAGAGAGACCTTGATGCGCACACCATCTTGTTTATGGGATGATCGGCGCCACGAGGTCTCATGCTTTGTGGAAGAACAGTTGGGGCCTTACAGATTAGGAGTTGGCCATAAGCCACATGCACCCATATTTGTTCAATAGCATAAAGGAACAGAACAGTCCAGTAGTTCTTTGAACTTCACCTTGGACCGTGATTCGCGAGCGGTGCCGGGACCCCCAAGGTTCCTGACCAGCCGTCGTTGCGGAGTTCCTGACGGGCCGAAGGCTGTGAGCTTTGTTGCATCTTATCATACTTCTCTTTTCTTCGTAAACTGTATTATGTTTCTTTTCTCTCGGTAAATGGTGTTTTATCTTTACTTCATTTGTCTTGTCTCTTATTTAACATTCATCCAGATCCCGAACTTGGGTCTATTGTTATCGATCCAAAACAGTTGCCAGGGGTGATGATGCACTGCAGTCCCTCCGGCACCCACCTCTCGAGGAAGGCCACGAGCATACCGGTGGACATCCTGTGCTCCATTTCCAGGGACACCCTGGCTTGGATGTAACCGTGGAAGAGAGGCAGGCAGTCGGGCCGAACGACCCCCTCGACCGCCCGCTGCCTGGACCGGCTGATGGCCCCTTTGGCCGTGCCCAGGAGCAGTCCTACGAGGAGGCCTTCCGACCTGCCCACTCCCCTCCGCACAGGGTGCCCAAAGATCAGGAGTGTGGGACTGAAGTGCAACCAGAATTTTAGGAGCAGCCCCTTCAAATAATGTAATAGGGGCTGCAATCTCATACTCTCAATCTAAATGTTGAACACGGACTCCTCCAGATGCAACAGCTCTACAACTCTTTTTGTAGAAAACAAAAATAAGCATTAAATCAAAGGGGGGGGACATTCCAAACAGTTTCCAAGTGCCCCTTTTTTTTGTTTTTTTTTGTGATTTTTTGGGGGGTTTTTTGGGGCACTAAAACCACAAATTATACAAGTGCCCCCTGGCTAAAAGGGGAGGGGACACTAAAACCCGGCACAATAAACCAATTAAACTTTAAAACATACAAAATCAAATTTAAATTTGGTTGTCGCGGATGATGATGCAACTCTAGTCCCTCTGGTGCCCACCTCTCGCGGAAGGCTGCGAGCGTATCGGTGGACACCGCGTGCTCCATCTACAGGGACACTTTGGCTCGGATGCAACC
This sequence comes from Pristiophorus japonicus, assembly GCF_044704955.1. Lineage (NCBI taxonomy): Eukaryota > Metazoa > Chordata > Chondrichthyes > Pristiophoridae > Pristiophorus > Pristiophorus japonicus. Next base: position 121,752,282 of record NC_091992.1, read on the forward strand.
ACGGAAGAGAGACAGCAGTAGAGCTGAACGACCCCCCCAACCGCCCGCTGCCTGGACTGGTTGATGACACCCTTGGCCGTGTCCAGGTGCAGTCCTATGAGGAGGCCCTTGGACCTATCCACTCCCCCCCGCACAGGGTGCCCAAGATCAGGAGTGTGGGACTGAAGTGCTACCAGAATTTGAGGAGCAGCCCCTTCAAATAATGGAATAGGGGCTGCAATCTCACACACTCAACCTAAATGTGCAACACGGACTCCAGATGCAACAGCTCTACAAACCTGTGAGCATATGCACAGATGCATACATTATAATACCCATATTCAAAAAGCATGACATAGCAAACACATGCAACTACAGACCCATTAGTTGTACTTCCATTCCATGTTAAATAATGGAATCAATTTTAAGCCGGGTTGCAGCCTCTCAGTCTATTTGACATGGATCATGCCTAAGAAAATTAATGAATTCCATGGTCATTGCTCAATGTTTCAAGCAATATTTTTCTCTGGCCATCCAATAATGTTGATTAAGAATAACCTGAGGTAAAATTCCTACCCACTTTATTTATTTTATTCTCAGCTCCTCAGCAATTTGCTTTCACTCTGTTATATCTGGTCAAAATCACCATTGTGCAATCTATGGAATATTGGCCTGGAGCTTCCACTAGGGATGCAATTGGTAAAATGCACTCAGAATGCATTGAATACTGTGCCGGTTTTGCCGAAGTGGAGTTGAGCCTAAGTTTCCACTCAAACTCATTAGTGCAAGCCCAAATGTAAAATCTCCCATGAATTAGTGCAATCAAGCAGTGTTATTGATCATGATCAGTTATGGACTGGGACATGGTCAGTGGTGCCTCAAGATGACTGAATTTAAATTAATTTAAACTGAAAATTTATTCATATGATTGCAGCAACTGAACAAACAGGCCAATCAGTGATTCAATTTACAGCCAGTAACAAGTCTTAAGTACAATCTTCAATTAACGGCAGATCAATTGACTGAAACATAGAAAATAGGAAACATAGAAAATAGGTGCAGGAGCAGGCCATTCAGCCCTTCTAGCCTGCACCGCCATTCAATGAGTTCATGGCTGAACATGAAACTTCAGTACCCCCTTCCTGCTTTCTCGCCATAACCCTTGATCCCCCGAGTAGTAAGGACTTCATCTAACTCCCTTTTGAATATATTTAGTGAATTGGCCTCAACTACTTTCTGTGGTAGAGAATTCCACAGGTTCACCACTCTCTGGGTGAAGAAGTTTCTCCTCATCTCGGTCCTAAATGGCTTACCCCTTATCCTCAGACTGTGACCCCTGGTTCTGGACTTCCCAACATTGGGAACATTCTTTCTGCATCTAACCTGTCTAAACCCGTCAGAATTTTAAACGTTTCTATGAGGTCCCCTCTCATTCTTCTGAACTCCAGTGAATACAAGCCCAATTGATCCAATCTTTCTTGATAGGTCAGTCCCGCCATCCCGGGAATCAGTCTGGTGAACCTTCGCTGCACTCCCTCAATAGCAAGAATGTCCTTCCTCAAGTTAGGAGACCAAAACTGTACACAATACTCCAGGTGTGGCCTCACCAAGGCCCTGTACAACTGTAGCAACACCTCCCTGCCCCTGTATTCAAATCCCCTCGCTATGAAGGCCAACATGCCATTTGCTTTCTTAACCGCCTGCTGTACCTGCATGCCAACCTTCAATGACTGATGTACCATGACACCCAGGTCTCGTTGCACCTTCCCTTTTCCTAATCTGTCACCATTCAGATAATAGTCTGTCTCTCTGTTTTTACCACCAAAGTGGATAACCTCACATTTATCCACATTATACTTCATCTGCCATGCATTTGCCCACTCACCTAACCTATCCAAGTCACTCTGCAGCCTAATAGCATCCTCCTCGCAGCTCACACTGCCACCCAACTTAGTATCATCCGCAAATTTGGAGATACTGCATTTAATCCCCTCGTCTAAATCATTAATGTACAATGTAAACAGCTGGGGCCCCAGCACAGAACCTTGCGGCACTCCACTAGTCACTGCCTGCCATTCTGAAAAGTACCCGTTTACTCCTACTCTTTGCTTCCTGTCTGACAACCAGTTCTCAATCCACGTCAGCACACTACCCCCAATCCCATGTGCTTTAACTTTGCACATTAATCTCTTGTGTGGGACCTTGTCGAAAGCCTTCTGAAAGTCCAAATATACCACATCAACTGGTTCTCCTTTGTCCACTTTACTGGAAACATCCTCAAAAAATTCCAGAAGATTTGTCAAGCATGATTTCCCTTTCACAAATCCATGCTGACTTGGACCTATCATGTCACCATTTTCCAGATGCACTGCTATGACATCCTTAATAATTGATTCCATCATTTTACCCACTACTGAGGTCAGGCTGACCGGTCTATAATTCCCTGTTTTCTCTCTCCCTCCTTTTTTAAAAAGTGGGGTTACATTGGCTACCCTCCACTCCATAGGAACTGATCCAGAGTCAATGGAATGTTGGAAAATGACTGTCAATGCATCCGCTATTTCCAAGGCCACCTCCTTAAGTACTCTAGGATGCAGGCCATCAGGCCCTGGGGATTTATCTGCCTTCAATCCCATCAATTTCCCCAACACAATTTCCCGACTAATAAAGATTTCCCTCAGTTCCTCTTCCTTACTAGACCCTCTGACCCCTTTTATATCCGGAAGGTTGTTTGTATCCTCCTTAGTGAATACCGAACCAAAGTACTTGTTCAATTGATCCGCCATTTCTTTGTTCCCCGTTATGACTTCCCCTGATTCTGACTGCAGGGGACCTACGTTTGTCTTCACCAACCTTTTTCTCTTTACATACCTATAGAAACTTTTGCAATCCGCCTTAATGTTCCCTGCAAGCTTCTTCTCGTACTCCATTTTCCCTGTCCTAATCAAACCCTTTGTCCTCCTCTGCTGAGTTCTAAATTTCTCCCAGTCCCCAGGTTCGCTGCTATTTCTGGCCAATTTGTATGCCACTTCCTTGGCTTTAATACTATCCCTGATTTCCCTAGATAGCCACGGTTGAGCCACCTTCCCCTTTTTATTTTTACGCCAGACAGGAATGTACAATTGTTGTACTTCATCCATGCGGTCTCTAAATGTCTGCCATTGCCCATCCACAGTCAACCCCCTAAGTATCATTCGCCAATCTATCCTAGCCAATTCTCGCCTCATACCTTCAAAGTTACCCTTCTTTAAGTTCTGGACCATGGTCTCTGAAATTACTGTTTCATTCTCCATCCTAATGCAGAATTCCACCATATTATGGTCACTCTTCCCCAAGGGGCCTCGCACAATGAGATTGCTAATTAATCCTCTCTCATTACACAACACCCAGTCTAAGATGGCCTCCCCCCTAGTTGGTTCCTCAACATATTGGTCTAGAAAACCATCCCTTATGCACTCTAGGAAATCCTCCTCCACCGTATTGCTTCCAGTTTGGCTAGCCCAATCTATGTGCATATTAAAGTCACCCATTATAACTGCTACACCTTTATTGCATGCACCCCTAATTTCCTGTTTGATGCCCTCCCCAACATCCCTATTACTGTTTGGAGGTCTGTACACAACTCCTACTAACGTTTTTTGCCCTTTGGTGTTCTGCAGCTCTACCCATATAGATTCCACATCATCCAAGCTAATGTCTTTCCTAACTATTGCATTAATCTCCTCTTTAACCAGCAATGCTACCCCACCTCCTTTTCCTTTTATTCTATCCTTCCTGAATGTTGAATACCCCTGAATGTTGAGTTCCCAGCCCTGATCATCCTGGAGCCACGTCTCCGTAATCCCAATCACATCATATTTGTTAACATCTATTTGCACAATTAATTCATCCACCTTATTGCGGATACTCCTTGCATTAAGACACAAAGCCTTCAGGCTTGTTTTATTAACACCCTTTGTCCTTTTAGAATTTTGCTGTACAGTGGCCCTTTTTGTTCTTTGCCTTGGGTTTCTCTGCCCTACACTTTTCCTCATCTCCTTTCTGTCTTTTGCTTTTGGCTCCTTTTTGTTTCCCTCTGTCTCCCTGCATTGGTTCCCATCCCCCTGCCATATTAGTTTAAATCCTCCCCAACAGCACTAGCAAACACTCCCCCGAGGACATTGGTTCCAGTCCTGCCCAGGTGCAGACCATCCGGTTTGTACTGGTCCCACCTCCCCCAGAACCGGTCCCAATGCCCCAGGAATTTGAATCCCTCCCTGCTGCACCACTGCTCAAGCCACGTATTCATCTGCGCTATCCTGCGATTCCTACTCTGACTATCACGTGGCACTGGTAGCAATCCCGAGATTACTACTTTTGAGGTCCTACTTTTTAATTTAGCTCCTAGCTCCTTAAATTCGTTTCGTAGGACCTCATCCCTTTTTTTGCCTATGTCGTTGGTACCAATGTGCACCACGACAACTGGCTGTTCTCCCTCCCATTTCAGAATGTCCTGCACCCGCTCCGAGACATCCTTGACCCTTGCACCAGGGAGGCAACATACCATCCTGGAGTCTCGGTTGCGGCCGCAGAAACGCCTATCTATTCCCCTCACAATTGAATCCCCTATCACTATCGCTCTCCCACTCTTTTTCTTGCCCTCCTGTGCAGCAGAGCCAGCCACTGTGCCATGAACTTGGCTGCTGCTGCCCTCCCCTGATGAGTCATTCCCCTCAACAGTACCCAAAGCGGTGTATCTGTTTTGCAGGGGGATGACCGCAGGGGACCCCTGCACTACCTTCCTTGCTCTACTCTTCCTGCTGGTCTTCCATTCCCTATCTGGCTGTGGACCCTTTCCCTGCGGTAAGACCAACTCACTACACGTGATACTCACGTCATTCTCAGCATCGTGGATGCTCCAGAGTGAATCCACCCTCAGCTCCAATTCCGTAACGCGGACCGTCAGGAGCTGGAGGCGGATACACTTCCCGCACACATAGTCGTCAGGGACACCGGAAGCGTCCCTGAGTTCCCACATGGTACAGGAGGAGCATAACACCCGACCGAGCTCTCCTGCCATGTCTTAACCCTTAGATACACTTAAACTGGTAATAACAATGTTAAAAGTTACTGACCAATATAAGAAGAAAAAGAAAAACTACTCACCAATCACCAGCCAATCACTTACCCCCTAGGCTGTGACGTCACCTTTGTTTTTTTGCCTTCTCCCTGTAGCTGCACCGGTACGCCTCTCGCCGACCCCGGACTCGCGCTGCTCCGAGCTCCCGCCTCCTCGACTGACTGCTCGAACTGCCCGACTCCCGCTGGCCTTTATAGGCCTCTCGCCGACCCCGGACTAATTTAAACTGAATTTCAGAAGTAATTTAAAGTAATTGTAATATTAGTATGAGAAACAGATCCGAGTGAGGTTTCAATTGACTGTTGGTCACTGCAGCTTCAGGTCATTAACAATGGATCAATATGACCGAGGGTGCCTGTACTCCCGAGACTTTGGCCGCAATGTGATGAACACAATTGGCAGAATCTCACCTGGGGGCAGGGATTGCTTCAGCGAATGGACTTTTGTACAGTGTAAAAGATCATAGAGCTCCAGCGTGAAGTGGTTATGGCGTAACTCACTGATACTTAAACTTCTGTGATCTTTTGCAATAATTCCACCCAGATTTCGATATTATCTGGGCAGAAATCATGCAGTTACTCTGGACCCCCAAGTGCAATTATCAGCCAAAGTTGGAACCCAATCTTTGTTTGCAGTTTAGATTTTACAAAATATCATATAACATATTGAATATGTCATACAGCAGGATGTAAATTACTTCTTTGCACTTTTGTCTCTTGTTAGATGTTTGGCAATATATTCAGGAGATGAGAAGCATATTGTATGATCTTGAGAGTCGTATTCAGAAAGCCAAAAACAATGTAGAAATGATGCGTCTCATGATGATGGTGAGTACTATCTAGAATTTTGATCATGAGAACTAGAATCTGATACATTGCAACCTCACTGTAATAGAGAACTTGGAAACAGTTAAACAGCAAGCTTAAATAAGGTTGTACACTTTGCCATATCCTACATTTGCAATCTTTGTCGATATTCATGAGCTACAAGAGAAAATTATTTTGGTTCCAGTCTAGCCACTGTATTGTACAGGATGAAACGTTGGCAGTAATAATGACAGCTCAAGCCAATCAGTGTTAAGGTGTTACATTGTATCATTAATTACATAAAGATTATTCTCCTCTGGGAGTAAAGTGATACAAAAAAGATATGAGAAAAGGTGAGCAAGGCCATTATTAAGTGGAAATGGAACAAAAAATCAGTATCTAGCACTATTCTTTGGGCTGGATTTTCGCGAAGTTTGCGATTGGGTTTTTGCCACGATTTGACCCTCCGGGGCGAAAACCCGGTCGCAAAGCCCAGGCAGGATCCTCGGCTCGTTGTTTGCAGCGGCGATGGGACGTCCCGCTGGGGAGAGGAGCGCCAATGTGCAACGCTGCGGATTGAGTTACCGTTGGACTTTCGGCTCTATCCCAACGCATACGGTGTGCCCAGAATACCGATAGGTCAAACCTGTCGGTGCAGCCCTGCCAGCAGTGGTAAGTATGAAAACCAGCAAAACAGGTAAGTTAAAGTTTTTATTTTTTAATTTTTGTTCAGCAATTCGATAGATAAGTGTCTTGTAAATGTTTTTTGAATGTTTTGGGGACCTTTTTTTCCCCCCTCCCAAGGCCTCTCTCGCAGCGCTCCTGGCCCCGGACTAAATTTTGCGGAACTCGCATTTTTGCGCCGCTAATCCTCATGCAACGCCCCCCTTACAGATGCGCCTGTAAAACCCGAAAGTTTGGCCTAAAAATGGGAGCGCAACGTAAACGTTGCTACCATTTTTGCCGAAAAAATCCGAAAGCCGAAAATCCGCCTCTTTATCTTGCTCCCATTGTGAAAGAATAATACAAGGTAAAAAGCCTTTGTTAATGCCTTGCTAAAGACTGCAAAGCATTGTCAACAAAGAGAAACTCACTCAGAATTGTGTGGCAAGGGGAGGGAATGTGTCTATTAAATAGAGGCATGCCAGGGCACCTCAGTCCCATGAAATGCATATCTTGCACCATGTTACTCCACGACGCTTCCCATGTCTTGTACAATCACATGTGCAGGAAGTGTCGTCAGCTGGACGAACTCAAGCTCCAGGCTTTGGAGCTTGAGTTGCAGCTAATGATGCTGCGGTGCATCCGTGAAGCTAAGAGCTACGTGGATGGCACCTTTCAGGAAGTGGTCCCCCCACAGCTAAACAGGCAGTGAGGGAATGGGTGACCATTAGACAGACAAGGAGGACCAGGCAGGTAGTGTAGGAGTCTCCTGAGTGCATCTCAGTCTTTAACTAGAATACTGGTGAGGACAATGATTCCTTTGGAGAGTACAACCAGAGCCAAGTCCATGGCACCACGGGTAGCTCAGCTGTACAGAGGAGAGGAGGAAGATTGGGAAAGCAATAGTAATAGGTGATTCGACATTTAGGGAAACAGACAAGCGTTTCTGCGGCTGCAGACATAATTCCAGGATGGTATGTTGTCTCCCTGGTACCAAGATCAAGGATGTCACTGAGCAGCTGCAGAACATTCTGTGAGAGGAGGGTGAACAACCAGAGGTCGTGGTCCACATTGATAGCAATTACATAGGTAGAAAGAGGGATGACGTTCTGCAACCAGATTTTAGGGAGCGAAGAAAGAAATTAAAAAGCAGGACCTCAGAGGTAGTAATCTCTGGATTACTCCCGGTACCATGAGCTAGTGAGTATAGAAATAGGAGTTTAGAGCAGATGAATGCATAGTTTGAGAGATGTTTCAGGAGGAAAGGCTTTAGATTCCTGGGGCATTGGGACAGAGGGAGGTGGGACCTGCACCACTACAGAGCTGGGACCAATATCCTTGCAGAGGGGTTTGCTGTTGTGGAGGGTTTAAATTAATTTGGCAGGGGTGGGCACCAGGATGTAGCATTAGAAAGGAGAAACAAGTTGCACAAAGGATTGGGAGCGACAGATAGCAATAGAATAAGAAATAGTATTGTATTAGGTGGGGCCAGACTAAGTGAGAATACAATAAGTCTAAGATAGGTTTAGAGTGCATGTGTGTAAATGCACGAAGCGTGGTAAGTAAGATTGGTGAGCTGCAGGTGCAAATGGGAATACGATATTGTGGCGATAACTGAGACCTGGCTTAAAAATATTCCTGGATATAAGGTGTGCAGAAAAGATAGGGAAGGAAATAAAGGAGGTGGAGTGACAGTATTGGTTAAGGAGAATATTACAGTATTGGAGAGAGAGGATGTCCTGGAGGGGTTCAAGGATAGAATCTATTTGATTCGAGTTAAGAAACAATAGAGGTGCCATTATACTATTAGGTGTATTTTATAGGCCACCAACTAGTGGGCCAATGAGGAAGGAGGCATTGCTGGACCTGGTTCTGGGAAATGAGGTGGGTCAAGTGAAGCAAGTGTCAGTAGGGAAACATGATGGGAACAGGGATCATAGTATCAGGTGTAGATTAGCTATGGAAAAGAACAGTGAGCAATCTCGAGTAAAAATACTTATTTGGAGTGGGTTAAGAATGGATCTGGCCTGGGTAAATTGGAATCAAAAATTGGCAGGCAAAACTGTAATTGAACAATGGGCTCTCTTTAAAGAGGAGATAGTTGGGGTACATAAGAAATAAGAGCAAGAGTAGACTACCTGGCCCTTCGAGCCTGCTCTGCCATTTAATATCATGCCTGATCTGATCATGGACTCAGCTCCACTTCCCTGCCCGCTCCCCATAACCCTTTATTGCTCAAAAATCTGTCTTATCTCAGCCTTAAATATATTCAGTGACCCAACCTCCACAGCTCTCTGGGGCAGAGAATTCCATAGATTTATAATTCTCTGAGAGAAGATAGTTCTCATCTCAGTTTTAAATGGGCAGCCCCTTATTCTGAGACTATGTCCCCGAGTTTTAGTTTCCCCTATGAGTGGAAATATCCTCTCTGCATTCACCTTGTCGAGCCCCCTCATTATCTTATATGTTTCGATAAGATCACCTCTCATTCTTCTGAACTCCAGTGAGTATAGGCCCAATCTATTTAACCTATCTTCATAAGTCAATCATCTCATCTCTGGAATCAACCTAGTGAACCTTCTCTGAACAGCCTCCAATGCAAGTATGTCCTTCCTGAAATACGGAGACCAAAACTGTACGCAGTATTCTAGGTGTGACCTCACTAATACCCTGAACAGTTGTAGCAGGACTTCTCTGTTTTTATACTTTATTTCTCTTGTAATAAAAGCCAACATTCCATTTGCCTTCCTGATTACTTGCTGTACCTGCATACTAACTTTTTGTGTTTCATGCACAAAGGACCCCAGGTCCCTCTGTACAGCAATTTGCAATTTTTCTCCATTTAAATTATAATTTGCTTTTCTATTTTTTTTGCCAAAGTGGATAACCTCACATTTTCCCACATTATACTCCATCTGCCAAATTTTTGCCCACTCACTTAGCCTGTCTATATCCTTGATGTGGAGTATGACAAAGACATTCAACACAGGCCTGTTGTGGAGAAAAGAATTGTTTAATTGCTTGATCAAAGGAGACACGGTCTACACCAGTTCCTTAACTGGATGTCTTCCCAACCGTTCTCGTCGAACACTTTAGGAATTGCTTCTTTTATACAGAATTCTTTGCAAAGTCATAATTTACATTATCATTGGTCAGTCTTTTTACTGACAATTTTTTTTTCGCTTTGTTACAGATTGTTTAATTTCAACTTTGTTAATTGTTTCATATTCTCCTTGGGTATGAACATATGTATCTTGCATCCTGCCTCCTGCCACTAACAGTAATTTATTTCTAAGTTCTGAATACAACAGGAAGCCACTTCCTAGGCCTACGACCTTAGCTCTGAATAACAGGAACTGTACCATTGTCCTACAGTTGCACCTGCTAATTCTGCCACATCAGCAAATTGTGTTTTTGCCTTCCTAATCTAAAACATGTTTAACTCTTTAATTCTCGCTTCAATCCCTTTGCAGATTTTTTGTGTCCTCCTCACGATTTGCTTTCCCACCCATCTTTGTATCATTAGCAAACTTGGCTACATTACACTCAGTCCCTTCATCCAAGCCATTAATATATATTGTAAATAGTTCAGGACCCAGCACCGATCCCTGTGGCACCCCACTAGTCACTGTTTGCCAACCGGAAAATGATCCATTTATCCCGACTCTCTGTTTCCTGCTAGTTAGCCAATCCTCGATCCAACCCCATGAACTTTTATCTTGGCACCTTATCGATTGCCTTCTGGAAATCCAAATACACCACATCCACTGGTTCCCCCTTATCCATCATGCTCGTTACATCCTCAAAGAACTCCAGCAAATTTGTCAAACATGATTACCAGATCTAAGATAGCCTGCTCCCTGGTTGGTTCCGTAACATACCGTTGAAGGAAATTATCTCTATGAACTCTTCCTCAAGGTTACCCTGGCCAATTTGCTTTGTCCAATCATTGGCCCTGATATTCCGGCCTCCCGGGTCCGTATGGAGTGTGTACGGACCCGGGAAGGCATCGCAAAAGCCAGTTTTCAGCGCACAATGCGCATGCGCTGAAAACCGGCATTTCCAATCGGTCAAGCTGGAGCTTGGTAGATCCTCCACATCTTGGGAGCGAGGATACTTGCATGGGCAAGATTGCAATATTTACCCATATCTTGCCCAGCGGATGTCCTGAAAACTCTTGCGCCTGATAAAAGCAGGTGCATAGCCTACTTTTACGGGCATAAGAGTTTTAAAATAGACCAAAACATTATAAAATAAAATTTTAAAAAAACACATTTTATTGTTAAAAAACCTTCCCAGTACGGTAAGTTTATTTTAAACCATAATTTTAAAAACTTTGTTAAAAATCAGAAAAAAATATATTTTTTATAATACATAACTAACTTTAATTTAAATTAATAAAAATATGTTGTGTATTTTTTCTATTTTTTATTAGAGTTTTGTGGGGGGGGGGTGGTGCGCGGTGTTGCTCATTCATAATAATGGGAACTCCAACTTATGGAGTTCCCATTATTATGAATGAGAATATACTTTACCTGGATTGGCTGCCAGAGCCATGTGACTGCAGCTCCAGCCCTGCGCATGTCCTGACCTGCACGCACTCCGACGCGCAGTCAGTGGAGGCCTCAGGATCGGGAACTCGCGTGGACGCAGCAGGAACAGGTCGGTGCGCATCTTTAACTTTTTTACCCTATCGCCCGCGGGAAGCAGCTGACTGCGATTTCTGGGCTAATATGAAGGTTAAAATCACACATGATTATTGCCATTCCTTTACTACAAGCTTCCATTATTTCTTGATTTATCTCCGTCCAACAGTGTAGCTACTGTTAGGGGGCCTATAGACTACGCCCACCAGTTACTTTTTCCCCTTATTATTCCTTATCGCCACCCAAACTGATTCTTTATTTTGATCTTCTGAGCCAATATAGTTTCTCACTAACGCACTGATCTCATCCTTTATTAACAGTGCCGCCTCCTTTTCCTTTCTGTCTGTCCTTCCGAATTGTCAAATACCCCTGAATATTTAGTTCCCAGTCCTGGTCACTTTGCACCCACGTCTCTGTAATGGCTATCAGATCATACCCATTTGTATCTATTTGTGCCATCAACTCATCTATTTTGTTACGAATGCTATGTGCATTCAGATAAAGAGCTTTGAAATTAGTTTTTTTTTAACCATTTTTTCCTGCTTTGACCCCACTTTCTGATTCACCTTTATGTTTATACATTCTGTCCCTTCCTGTCACGCTCTGGTTTTCATTTGCGCCAGTGCTACCTTGCTCTATTGCCTTCTCCTTATTCTTTGACTTTTTAAATTTTCGCTCACCTGAATCCTTCCCTCCACTAATTAGTTTAAAGCCCTCTCTACAGCCCTAGTTATTTGATTCACCAGGATCCTAGTCCCTGCACGATCTAAGTGTAGCCCGTCCGAACGGAACTGCTCCCTCTTAACCCCAGTACTGGTGCCAATGTCCCACGAACCAAAACCCATTTCTCCCACACCAGTCTTTGAGCCATGTGTTTAACTCTCTGATCTTATTTACCCTATGCAAATTTGCTCGTGGCTCAGGTAGTAATCTACAGATTATTACCTTTGTGGTTCTGCTTTTTAATTTGGCCCCTAGCTGCTCATAATCCCTCAGCAGAACCTCTTTCTTTGTCCTATCTATGCCGTTGGTACCCATGTGGACCACGACAACTGGATCTTCCCCTTCCCACTCCAAGTTTCTCTCCAGTCCTGAGGAGATGTCCTTAACCCTGGCACCGGGCAGGCAACACAGCCTTCGGGACTCACGCTCTTGATCGAGGTACATTCTCACGGGGTAGGGGAGGTGCGCAGGGGATAGATAGGGCAATCAAAGTCAGAGCTCCCTGGATGATGAAAGAGATAGAGAGTAAAATGAAGCAGAAAAAGGGGGCTAATGACAGATGATCAGGTTGAGAATGCAAATGAGAACCAGGCTGAATATAGAACGTTCAGTGAGGAAGTGAAAAAGAAAATATGAGGGGCAAAGAGAGAGTATGAGAATAGATTGGCAGCTAACATAAAAAGGAATACAAAAGTCTTCTTTAGGTATATAAATAGTAAATGGGTAGTAAGAGGAGGCGGGGGTCGATTAGGGACCAAAATTGATACCTACGCAACAACAACAACTTGTATTTATATCACACCTTTAACATAGTAAGATGTCCCAAGGCACTTCACAGGAGTATTATAAGGCAAAAATTTGACACCGAGCCATATAAGGAGAAATTAGGGCAGAAGACCCGAAGCTTGGCCAAAGAGGTAGGTTTTAAGGAGCGTCTTAAAGGAGGAAAGAGAAGTAGAGAGGCGGAGAGGTTTAGGTAGGGAATTCCAGAGCTTAGGGTCTAGGCAACAGAAGGCACGATGATTAGAAGTTGAGCGATTAGAATCAGGGATGCTCAAGAGGGCAGAATTAGAGGAGCGCAGATATCTTGGAGTGTTGTGGGGCTGGAGGAGATTACTGAGCTAGGGAGGGGAAAGGCCATGAAGGGATTTGAAAACAAGAATGATAATTTTGAAATCAAGGCATTGTTTAACCGGGAGCCAATGTAGGTCAGCGAGCACAGGAGTAATGGATGAATGGTACTTGGTGCGAGTAAGGACATGGGCAGCCAAGTTTTGGATGACCTCAAGTTTACGTAGGATAGAACATGGGAGGCCAGCCAGGAGTGTGTTGGAATAGTCAATTCTAGAGGTAACAAAGGCATGGATGAAGGTTTCAGAAGCGGATAAACTGAGGCAAGGGCAGAGACAGGTAATGTAACGGAGGTTGAAAAGGGTGGTCTTAGTTCTTCCGCGGATATGTGGTCGGAAACTCATTTCAGTGTCAGATATGACACCAAGATTGCGAACAGTGTGGTTCAGCCTCAGATAAATGTTAGGGAGAGGGATGAAGTCAGTGGCTAAGGAATGGAGTTTGTTGCGGCGACCGAAATCATTCGCTCTGTCGTCCCAATATTTAATTAGAGAACATCTTTGCTCATCTAGAACTGAATGTCAGTCAAGCAGTCGGATGATTTAGATACCATGGAGAAGTCGAGATAGAGCTGGGTGTCGTCAGCATACATGTAGCAACATCGGATGATGTTAATAAAAACATAAGAAATAGGAGCAGGAGTAGGCCATAAGGCCCCTCGAGCCTGCTCCGCCATTAAATAAGATCATGGCTGATCTGATCATGGACTCAGCTCCACTTCCCTGCGCGCTCCCCATAACCCCTTATCTCCTTATCGTTTAAGAAACTGTCTATTTCTGTCTTAAATTTATTTAATATCCCAGCTTCCACAGCTCTCTGAGGCAGCGAATTCCACAGATTCACAACCCTCTGAGAGAAGTAATTTCTCCTCATCTCAGTTCTAAATGGGCGGTCCTTATTCTAGTTCTATCTCCCCCACCAGTGGAAACATCCTCACTGCATCCACCTTGTCAAGCCCCCTCATAATCTTATACGTTTTTATAAGATCACCTCTCATTCTTCTGAATTCCAATGAGTAGAGGCCCAACCCGTTATGTTCAGAATAATTCCACAAGACTATACTGTAAGCTCAAACTGTTGTGACCTTGGTCTCTTTAATGTAACTCCAGAGTGAGGCAGCAGCATGGTAGACTGCCTTTTACACCTGTTTTCCCGGGGTGTGCAGGTGACCCTTGGGTCTCCAACAGGTGCGCCCCTGGTAGCAAGTCTTACACACTAGTAAGGTTTACATACATAACACAACCTACTCAACCTTTCCTTATAAGTCAACCCACTCATCCCCGGGATCAACCTAGTGAACCTTCTCTAAACTGCCTCCACAGCAAGTATATCCTTTCGTAAATATGGAAACCAAAACTGCACGCAGTATTCCAGCTGTGGCCTCATCAATACCCTGTACAGCTGTAACAAGACTTCCCTGCTTTTATACTCCATCCCCTTTGCAATATAGGCCAAGATTCCATTGGTCTTCCTGATCACTTGCTGTACCTGCATACTATCCTTTTGTGTTTCATGCACAAGTACCCCCAGGTACCACTATACTGCGGCACTTTACAATCTTTCTCTATTTAAATAATAACTTGCTCTTTGATTTTTTTCGATAAAGTGCATGACCTCACACTTTCCAACATTATAGTCCATCTGCCAAATTCTTGCCCACTCACTTAGCCTGTCTATGTCCTCCTGCAGCCTCTTTATGTCCTCCTCACACAATGCCCTTCCTCCCATCTTTGTGTCGTCAAGGGGCAGCATGTAGATGAGAAAGAGGAGGGGGCTAAGGATAGATCCTTGATGGACATCAGAAGTACCAATGCGGGAGTGGGACGAGAAGCCATTGCAGGTGATTCTGTGGCTATGATTAGATAGATAAGAATGATGACAGATGTCAGGATACAAGTGAGAACCAGCCTGAATATAGAAAATTCAGAGTGGAAACGAAAAATGAAATAAGAGGGGCAACAAGAGAGCATGAGAATAGATTAGCAGCTAACATAAAAGCAAAGCCAAAAGTCTTCTATATGCATATAAATAGTAAACAGCTAGTAAGAGGAGGGGTGGGGATGATTAGGGACCAAAAAAGAGACCTACGCATGGAGGCAGAGGGCATGGTTGAGGTACTAAATGAGTACCTTGCATCTGTCTTTACCAAGAAAGGAGATGGTGCCAAAGTCATAGTGAAAGAAGAGGTAGTTGGGATACTGAATCATATCATAGAAATTTACAGCACAGAAGGAGGTCATTTCGGCCGACAAATAGCTATCCAGCCTAATCCCACTTTCCAGCTCTTGGTCCATAGCCCTGCAGGTTACAGCACTTCAAGTGCACATCCAAGTATCTTTTAAATGTGGCGAGGGTTTCTGCCTCTTAACACCCTTTCAGGCAATGAGTTTCAGACCCCCACCACCTTCGGGTTGAGGGCATCCTGCAAGGCCATCTATAGTCTCTGCCTCTGACACTCAGCAGCCTTCCACCAGCCCTGTTGTGGTCACCAAGGAGCAGTAGAATAGGTAAAGGCACTGTTAAGAGGGGATATAAGGGTTTGAACAAAGGTGATTCGTAACTGTAATTATTTATTAATGTGGTTAATGTTATGTGATAAAATTTGAATTGGACTGTTGCATATTTGGTGGTGTGTCTCATTTTCGTTTTGGGGCTGTGGTATGGAAGGAGAAGTTGATGTGCTGATGGGAACTGTTGCTTGAACACTCCGATGGTCTGCTGAATGATGTTCCTAGTGGCAGTATGGTTCTCATTATATGAGTGGGCTGGAATTCATTGGAACCGATGTCTGATGAGGCAGTCGCAGACCGACCGCCCTTGCAGAAGGCCGATTGAGTGGCTTCCTCCTCTGTTGCTGCTCGTCCTTCTCCTTATCCTCCTCCTTGTCCTCCTCATGCTCCTGCTCCTCCTTCTCCTCTTCCTTCTGAAGTGGTGGAGTTATGCCTGGTGGCAATGGCTGCGCACCCATGATGGCCAAGTTGTGCAGCATGCTGCAGATGACGACAAAAAGGGACACCCACTCAATCGAGTACTGGAGGATTCCTTCCGAGTGGTCAAGGCAGTGGGAACCGTTGCTTAAGCACTCTGATGGTCTGCTGAATGATGTTCCTAGTGGCGGTATGGTTCTCATTTTATGAGTGCTGGGCAGGAGTGTTGGGGTTGCAGAGTGGAGTCATGAGCCAGGTGGAGCCAGGATAGCGGATATTGACAGTGAGGATTCTGTGTGTGTGATTGTACACCAACTGCACAGTGAGTGGTAGCCTTTGCAGTTACGGAATATCTCAGGATTGTGAGGGGTGCCCGTTGGTACAGTCAATGGCGCCGTGCACCATGGTGAAGCCCGCTATACTGGCAAAGCCATATGCACACTCCAGCTGCTCCTCTCTGGTCATGGGGAAGGAAATGTAGTCCCTTCTCCTTCTGTAGAGAGCATCTATAACATCGTGAATGCAGCAATGGACGGCAAACTGGGAGATGTTGGAGTTGTGGCCTGTTGCACATTGGAAGGATCCGTTGACTTAGAAATTCAGCACGATGGTGACCTTGACTGCCACTGAGGGAACCATCCTCATCCTGGTCTGAGGCTTGTGGTCTGGTTGCAGAGCTCTGTGACTATGCCCTTGCTGCAGTGCAGCATTCGAACACACTGTTCCTCAGTGAAATTGTTGTAGACGAACTGCTGCCGGAATACCCTGGGAGAGAAAGGGCTCGTGTTGAGAACCCTTTTGGCCCGCCTCCTTCTGGCCACATTTTGCTGTCTATTTATCTGCCTAAGTTGCCTCTGATGGTGATGTTGGAGCGCGAGTTCCACTGCCAACACTGCCCCCCATGAAACAATATAAATGTTGTATTTTCAAATTTGGCCTCAATGAAAGTCATGATTATTTAACATCCAGAATACTCCTTCAACTCCAAATTGGTGAAATCTGTCAAAATACCTGTCTGCTGATGTGGAACAAAGCAGCAACCATTATTAGCTGACTAAAACTTTACCCGATGCTGGCTTCTTTACGTTTACAAAACAAGCTACAATACAAGAAGTAAAGAAGTTAAAATAAAAAGTTTATACTTATAGCATAGTCAATTAAAGACAGATGACAAGTACAACTTATTAACATCTACAAGGTTTTGAGGTGATCGATCTCAAATGGCCTTGTGCTAACACCGAGCAGAATGTTCTAATGAAATAGGCTTTACGTCTTTTTTAAGTACATTAAAAACACCCTTATTCCCAACAATCCTTGTTCCCCTGAAAGGATTCCAATCAATCATTATCTTTGTCTCATCTGGGATAACAGACACAGTAACTGACCTCCCTATAACCATTCTATAAACATAAGATAAGTAGGATGGATGGGTACCTCCTTACTCAAAATGTTCATAAGAATTAGGAGCAGGAGTAGGCCATACGGCCCCTCGAGCCTGCTCCACCATTCAATAAGATCATGGTGGGTCTTCGACATAACTCCACTTTCACGCCAATTCTCCGTATCCCTTGATTCCCCTCGAGTTCAAAAGATGGGTTTGACTAGACAAGGTCTCAATCTTTAGCTGCCTGATTAAATTACAATGTTTATATAGAACAAAAGAAATAGGAGCAGGAGTAGGCCATTCCTCCTTGAGCCTGTTCCACCATTAAATAAGACCTTGGCTGATCTTCTACCTCAATTCCACTTTCCTACTATCCCCATATCCCTTGATTCTCTTAATATCCAAACATCTATCGATCTTTGTCTTGAATATACTCAACGACTGAACCTCCACAGCCCTCTCGGGTAGAAAATTCCAAAAACTCACCACTCTCTGAGTGAAGAAATGTCTCCTCACCTCAGTCCTAAACAGTCCTTAAGCTGAGACTGTGACCCCCTGATTCTAGACTCCCCAGCCAGGGGAAACGTCCTCCTTGCATCTACCCTGTCAAGCCCTGTAAGAATTTTGTATAGAAAACCTTATTCTAAAATGGAAGCTTTGTTCTAAAATGCAAGCTTGCAAAAGCACTTAGCTTACAATTACTAAAACAGATTGTCTGGTCATTATCTAATTGCTGTTTGTGGGACCTTGCTGTGCACAAATTGGCTGCTGTGTTTCCTACATTATGACAGTGATTACAGTTCAAAACAACTTCATTGTTTGCAGCCAACTTCAGCCAGAAGTGCTGAGTGGAAGATCCATATCGGCCTCCTCCTGAGGTCTCTACCATCACGGAAACCAGTCTTCAGCCAATTCGATTCAGTCCACGTGATATCAAGAATCGGCTAAGTGCACTGCATATGACAAAGGCTATGAACCCCGACAACATCTCGGCTGTCGTGCTGAAGACTTTTGTTTCAGAACTAGCCGCGCCTCTAGCCAAGCTGTTCCAGTACAGCTACAACACTGGCATCTATCCGACAATGTGGAAAACCGCCCAAGTATGTCATGTCCACAAAAAGCAGGACAAATCCAATCCGGCCAATTACTGCCCCATCAGTCTATTCTCAATCATCAGCAAAGTGATGGAAGGTGTCGTCGACAGTGCTATCAAGCAGCAGTTACTCACCAATAACCTTCTCACCGATGCCCAGTTTGTGTTCCACCATGACACTTGGCTCCAGACCACATTACAGACTTGGTGCAAACATGGAAAAAAAGAACTGAATTCCAGAGGTGAGATGAAAGTGATTGCCCTTGACATCAAGGCAGCATTTGACCGAATGTGGCATCAAGGAGCCCTCGTAAAACTGAAGTCAATGGAAATTAGGGGCAACACTCTCCACTGACTGAAGTCATACCTAGCACAAAGGAAGATGGTCGTGGTGGTTGGAGATCAATCATCACAGCCCCAGGAAATCGTGCAGGAGTTTCTCAGGGCAATGTCCTAGGCCCAACTATCTTCAGCTACTTCATCAATGACCTTCCCTTCATCATAAGGTCAGAAGTGAGGATGTTCGCTGATGACTGCACAGTGTTCAGTGCCATTTGCAACTCCTCATATGATGAAGCAGTCTATGCCCACATGCAACAAGACCTGGACGACATTCAGGCTTGGGCTGATAAGTGGCAAATAACATTCACGCCACACAAGTGTCACGCAATGACCATCTCCAACAATCGAGAGTCTAACCAGTGCCTCTTGACATTCAACGACATTACCATTCACTGAATCCTGCACCTTCAACATCCTGAGGGTCACCATTGACCAGAAACATAACTGGACCAGCCACATAAATACTGTGGCAACAAGAGCAGGTCAGAAGCTGGGTATTCTCACCTCCCTACTCCTCAAAGCCTTTCCACCATCTACAAGGCACAAGTCAGAAGTGTGATGGAATACTCTCCACTTGCCTGGATAAGTGCAGCTCCAACAACACTCAAGAAGCTAGGCACCATCCAGGACAAAGCAGCCCGCTTGACTGGCACCCCATCCACCAGCTTAAACATTCACTTCCTCCACCACCGGCACACCTTGGCTGCAGTATGTACCATCTACAAGATGCCCTGCAGCAACTCGCCAAGGCTTCTTTGGCAGCATTTCCCAAACCCGCAACCTCTACCACATAGCAGGACATGGGCAGCAGGTGCATCGGAACACCACCACCTCCACTCCAAGTCACACACCATCCTGACTTGGAAGTATGTCGCCGTACCTTCATCGTCGCTGAGTCAAAATCCTGGAACTCCCTCCCTAACAGCACTGAGATAGTACCTTCACCACACGGACTGCAGCGGCTCAAGAAGGCGGCTCACCACTATCTCAAGGGCAATTAGGAATGGGCAATAAATGCTAGCCATGCCAGCGACGCCCACATCTCATGAATTAATGAAAAACAAATTGTCTCTAAAGCGCTTTGGGACATCCTGAGGTCATGAAAGGCACGATATAAATACAAATTTTCTTTGAAACAGAGGAGATTGAGGGGAGATTTAATTGAGGTGTATCAAATTATGAGGTGCGTAGATAGAGTGGATAGGAAGGACCTATTTCCCCTAGCACAGAGGTCAATAACTAGGGGCTTTAGAATGAAAGTCATTTGTAGAAGGATTAAGAGGGGAGTTAAGAATTTTTTTCACCCAGGGAGTGATGAGGGTCTGGAACTCACTGCCTGGAAGGGTGCTGAAGGCTGAAACCCTCATCGCATTTTAAAAGAACTTGGATATGCATTTGAAGTGCCATAATCTACAAGGCTACTGACCAAGTACTGGAATATAATATTAAGCTGGATAGCTCTTTTTTTGTCCGGCACAGACACGATGGTCTCCTTCTGGGCTGTAATCTTCTATGGGGCCGATTTTCAGCATGACTCCACCCGCCCAAGTGCCGCCCAAAGTGCTGTTGATGGCCGCTGAGGTACCGGACGGTACTTTGGGCGGGATATTCAGGAAGAAGGTCCTTCGAAGGTCGGCGGGCGGCAAATGGAAGATGTACGCTGCCAATCAGGGCGGCAGCGGGCAGGAGGTCGCATTCTCGGTGGCAGAGGCACTTGCCGCCCAAGTGCCACCAAGAATGGAGTCGCGCCGAAGGAGGATGGAAGAGAAAAAATAAAATCAACAGCAAAAATTTTTTGAAGTATCCGAAGACCTTCAGTGGACCCCATACAGGTAAGTCGCTGTTGCAAAAAAGTATTAACATGTTTACTTAACTTTTTTTCAGGTTCTTCATACTCACCGTCGGGGACCCGTCCTCCAGCCAACGGTCCACCCCCATTCTGCCGCCGAGTCCCACCGATTCCCGCTCGCATGAATTTGGGAGCTTGCGGTGCGGGAGGTCAGCTGTGCCACTCGACCATCCGCTGACATCAACGGACGGTTCCGGGCGACTCTCCCCTCCCGCCTGCTCCAAGCCACCCCGAAAGTGGTACTGGGCGGATCTTCAGGAGGAATGTCAGCGGGATTGGGTGGCAGTCGGCGGCAGCGGGCTGTGAGGTGCTGAATTCTATGATGTTTTCATCATTAGTGGCATGCCCATCCACACTAGCAAAAGACAAGAATCAGGTCCCAGATCACTGCTGCAATACTGAGATTGGTTATCATCCCACTATAAAACCTTGGTATACTTAGAATATTAAAAATGAATTTCAGTTGGTCATGTGCCTCTTTTTATCAATTTTTAGTTTAATTTTGGGTTTTTTCTCAACCATTTTAATCAAGCAAATAAATAAAATAATCAACTAATGTTACTATGGAAAAAACACTCTAAAGTGGACAGGTGTTGTGATATTTACCATACCAATGATCATTCTGGAATATGGTTTAACCTTGAACCAAAATACCCAATATATGCATGTATTATCATTCATTAATATATGAATAAAAAATTCAGTTGGGGTGAAACTACTCAACTCCCTTTCATAATGCTAAATAAGCACAATTAAGATCAGCTTTCATTGTAGTTAAGTCCTCACCATTTGTATCGCGCGTGTTCACACTAGTACAATTTTTCTGCTATTCACATTAGACAATAATGTTGATAGAAAATGATTAGAGCTATTTGCCTGATTTAAACAATTGCCCGATTTAAGTGGTGACAACTGTATAAATACTTGGAATTCTTTAAAAAGCTCCTTCACCATATTGGTGAATTCTTTTTACTGATTTTTTTTGGTAGGAATGGTCAGCAAACCCATTGTTTGAAAGAGGTGGCAATAAAAAAGATTCATTCTTGGACCTTGATGGACGACCAAATATGTTAAACAAAAGATACGCAATTGTTAGCCAAGATGGAGTCAAGCTTCATGCATTATTAGAGGTAAAAAGAGAAGTGTACAGTGTGTACAACAACGGAGAAGAAAATAGAGTGAATTACAGTCAAATCAGGTACAAAAAGAAAAATAAAGAGTGGGTAAAAAAGATTGGATTAAGAGAGATTAAAAAAAGAGACTGTTTATATCATCCTGTTTTTAAAAATATGAAAACTAGCATATGTCGTGTGGGATAGATCACGGTAAGTTGATAAGCTGTTTTGTAAAGATGGGAGATCTACATAGTACGCAAAATATAATTCTATTATCTGTGTCTTGTCTTTGTTCATTCATGGGATGTGGGCGTCGCTAGCAAGGCCAGCATTTATTGCCTATTCATAATTGCCCTTATTCCTGTAACATTGTTCATGGTAAGTTGGTTGATATATTTGCCCAGAATTTGCTGGAGCAGGGCATCTCATGGAGTAGCTTGTTAGTTAGAATTTTTTCCTCACCCTTCAGCTCAAAAACATTTTGTGCTGCATGTTGTGGGAAGTGCGAGCTGATAATGGTACAGCAACGGCAACGGGGCAACTAGAACTTTGGTGAATGATAGACTGTTGTTCCTATCTCCTTAACTAATGAGATTTAAACATGAGAAATAAACAGCGGAACAATGGTGAAGAAAATAGGGTGAATTGCAATCAAATCAGGCACAAAAAGAGAAATAAAGAGGGTGTGAGAAAGATTGCATTAAGAGAGGTTAAAAGAGACGCAAAGGATAAGTAAGAAAATAATGTAAACATGTAAAATTAAAAAAATCTCTATCAACAATTTATTACCTGTAAGAATGAGACTCTGCAGTTTAAATTGTTCCCTTTCTGGGCCTCATTAAAATGTACTTGCGCTGTTAAGTACCAGACCTAACTTTTTCCGACGTTTAATTGACAGTTGATGTGCAAATGCAGCAATTTCTTGAAATTCACAGAGAGGTTGAGGGTGAGCTGTTGTTTTCACTTGTGGCAATTCACAATTCATGGCGTATCTCTTCCTCAACAAGTTGTTGGACGACATGCACATCAGTAACAGCATGTGCATTAAACTCGCTGTTATTTTGGCAGAAAATTCTGTGATGTTTTATAAGGATTGAATTGTAATTGTTTGTAGTGTATAATGTGAAGTTTATGCGGCAACCTTTTACAAATTTGCCAATTTCTTGTGTACCTGCTGATCTATGGACAAAGGTGAAACAATATTGACCCTTTGTGGTACCTCCATTCACATTGCTCCATTAAAAAAATCCTGAAAAATGTTCCCACTACGGGGACAAATTTGAACTCGGAAACTTACTGGCCCATTAGTCTGACATCAGTGGAAAGAAATTATGTGAAAATCTTACAAAGGAGTACTTGTAAGGTCAGCTTTGTTCTGCAGTAGCTCTCTTGCCTCTGAGTCAGAAGTCATGGATTCAAGCCCCACTTCAGGTGAGGGAGTGTTGCATTTTTGGAGGTGTTACCTTTCAGGTGAGGTGTTTTTTAAGTCTTTCTCCAAGGGATGGAAAGGCATAGATCAAATGTTGTTTTAATGAGGTGGGACAGGTATTCCTGGGCCACCAATTTAATATTTCTGCGGTTTGGCTGGTTGGAAGCCCAGATCCAGGAGTGCCATAAAGAAGACAGCACTAGGGCTCCCACCCAAACCTTATTGAAAGGGAGTTCTGAATAGCAATCAGAAGGCTCTAGTAACGGCAGCAGTGGCTGATTTTATTGATCCACTTCCAAGAACTAGGCCTTGTCAAAGGGCAGGCCTCCGCTGGGGTGTGACTGGCCCAAGATAATGACCCAGGTCACTATATTTGGGCATTCCAAGGCCTGGACAAGAGCAATGCACTTTAGGTAATCTGTCCCGCACCCAGACTTTGGACCCCAGGAAAATCATCAGTGTTGAATAATTTGTAGTATATAAATAACTTGAATTTTATATTATTTTTCTGGCTGCAGGAAAACAGAATACTTTTTCAGGCAGATGAAAAAACTTCAAGCTGGGAGAAATATGTGAATTACATAGATAAGATGGTTGTAGAAGGCTTCCATGCAGTGGTTCAGAAGTCTCTACAATTTCTTCTCAGCAACATGGAAAGTCAGGTTTGTAATACTCAGCAGAGTCATCCTAAGCTACGGTGAAGCCCATAAGAATATTAATCTAAGTTATCGTGAAAAAAGTTTTATATACAATATTGTGAACTTCAAGAACACAAAATTTATGAACAATAGTTTTCCCCCTTTTGATCACTATCCAGTGACAACTGGACATGACAAGTCTCAGCTGTGATACGCAGTACTCAAATAGCCTACTTGCACTCACTATCATGGCTCAAGCATGAGGTGTGGCTACTTGAGTGAGATTTTAGAGGCGGCAATATCTACAGGAAAAGCCCAGGTTGTGAGTTAGCATGTTCAGGACAGATACTCACAGATGCAGATTTATATACATTAATATTCCTTGCAAACCTGTATCCCAAAAAATTGTATTCTGAGCTGAACTTTCGGTAAGCAGACAATAAATCTAAATTAAATAATAGGACAACTGAGACCCGTTGCCTGAAGTTCTGGTGCCATGTACAAACTCCAGAACGCTTCATGTGTGCTGGATAACCAAGTGTGCAGGTAGTGCCTCTTGCTGCTCGAGCTCGAGATCATGGTTTCTGAGGGGCATACGGGAACCTGAAAGTTTCCTGGATCGCACATTCCAGGAGGTTGTCACCCTACAGCTATAGACAGTTCAGGAGGATAGTAAGTGGGTGGCCATTCGGCAAGAAAGGAAGAAGCAGGCAGTGCAGGAATCCTCTGGGAGTGTGGCCCTCATAAACTGGTTTTCAGTACTGAATACCGGTGAGGGTGACGACAACTCGGAGGGGGGGCGGGGGAGGGTTGCAGTCCAGACCAAAGCTATGGCAAAGTGGGGCAAAGGACTGCTATTTCTGCAACCACCGATGTGAGTCCCATATGGTTTCCACCCTGGTGCCAGGGTAAAGGTATCAGGGAATGGGTGCAAACATTCTGCGGAGGGAACGTGGAACAGCCAGAAGTCATCGTCCATGTTGGAACCAACAATATGAAGGAAAAGAGTTGGTCAGAGTTTCAGGAGCTAGGGAGAAAGAGACAGGAACTCAAAGATGGTAATCTCTAGATTACTCCCATGTGATAGTGAATATAGGAGCAGGTTAATGCATGTCTGGAGAAATTATGGCAGGAGGAAGGGATTGAGATTCATGGATTTACATAGAATTACATAATCCCATTACCCTGCCCTTTCCCCAAACACTTAAAAAAAATTATTTTTCAAGTATTTATCCACTTCTCTTTTAAAAACTGTGAAGGATTCTGCTTCCATCACTAATTCTGGTAGGACCTTCTATGTCCTAACAATCCCCTGTGTAACAAAACATTCTCTTAACCTTTTTTTTTCTTTTGGTGATGATCTTAAATTTACAGCCTCTTGTTATCAACTCAAAGAGCAGTGGAAATTTCTCAATTTACTTTTTCAAAACCTCATATATTTGCACACTCTATTTGCACTCTTCTTAACTTCTGCACTGTCTCAATAGCCTCAATATCTTCTGAGAATAAGGCGCCCAAATCTGGACACAATATTCTAACTGTGTCTTAATCATTGATTTATCTGAAACCTTTGTAACACACTCCAAGCCACTTAATTTTTTCTATAGCCAGTAAATTACAATGTTACCGTATAAACATGCAACATATTTGTATCTTTGATATTTTAAAGATGACATTAACCCAATTAAAATAAATGAAGAAAGGAATTTAATGCATAAGTGTTAAACATTCACATGGTAATAACTCTATTGCAGTAATTTCCAGCTTATGTCTATATATTTATAAAGATATAATTGGGACCAGATTTGGAGAAGAAGGGCGATGGATGGGATGCACCTCACCTGGGCTTGGACCGATATCCTTGTGGGGAGGTTAATTAGTGTTGTGGGGGAGGGTTTAAACTAATTTGGCAGAGGGAGGGACAGCAGGATGAAGCATTAAGAGACAAGAAATGAGGTGCACAAAGGACTGGGAGAGACAAACAGCATTAGAGTAAAGACTAATTCAGAAATCGAAGGAAAGAAGGGGAAACGCAAAGCAGACTAGAATGGGTATGGAGTGCATCTGCATAAATGCACAAAGTGTGATAAATAAGGTTGGTGAGTTGCAGGCACAAATTGCCACATGGGATTATGATATAGTGGCAATAATAGACACCTGGCTCAATCAAGGGGAGAATTGGGAACTGAATATTCCTGGCGACAAGGTGTTCAGGAAGTATAGAGAAGGAAAAATAGGATTGGGGAGGTGGCAATATTAGTCAAAATACTGTTACATCACTGGAAAGGGATAATGTTACCAGAGGATTTAAAGACAGGATCTATTTGGTTAGAATTAAGGAACGATAGAAGAGCTATTACGCTCCCTGGTGTATACTATGGGACATTAAATAGTGAGAAGGAGATAGGGGAGCAAATTTGCAGGCAAATGCCAGAAAGATTCAAGAATTATAGAGCAGTGACAATGGGGGACTTCAATTATCCTAATTTAAACTAGGGGGCAGGAATTGTTGAAAAGTGTACAAGAGAACTTTCTTGATCAGTATGTTTCCAGCCCAACAAGGAAGGAAGCAGTGCTGAATCTGGTTCTGGGGATTGAAGTGGGACAAGTAGATCATGCTTTAGTGGGGGAGCATTTGGTTAATAGTGATCACGATATCATTAGATTTAGAAAAAGAAAATGTAAAAATACTCAACTTTAGGAGGGCTGATTTCAGGAAGTTGCAAGGGGGAGAGAATCAAAGTTTGGGAGAGAAAAAGTACATGAGCAGTGGGAGGCTTTGAAAGAAGAAGAAACAGTTCAGGTACAGATTAGACACATTTCCATCCCACAAGAGTTCCCTGGATGACTAAAGATATATAGATTATATATATGCAACTCCCTGAAATCAGCCTGGGATAGCTAGCTGACTGAAAGTCAGAAAGACACAAGGATCAGTGCTGGGACTACTGTTGTTCACAATTTGCATTAACAACTTAGACCTTGAGATCAAAAACACAATTTCTAAATTTGCGGATAGCACCAAATTGGGAGGAATAGTCAACACTGAGCAGGACTGTGACAAATTACAAGAAAACATTAATAAACTTGCAGAATGGGAATATAATTACTAAATGAATGTCAACATAGGTAAGTGTGAGGTATTTTGGTAAGAAAAATAAAGAGCTCACACCTTACTTGGAAAATAAGAGTCTAAATGGGGTAGAGGAGAAAATGGATCTGGGAGTACAAATACACAAATCTCTAAAAGTAGCAACACAGGTTAATACAGGCAAGGCCATAAAAAAGCAAACCAAGCACTCTGGGTTATTTCTAGGGGGATAGAATTGAAAAGTAGAGAAGCTATGCCACACTTGGAGTACTGTGTACAGTTCTGGTTGCCATATTATAAAACTGATATAGAGGCACTGGGGAGGGTGCAACAAAGATTTACAAGGACGATACCAGAACTGCGAGGTCATACCTATCAAGAAAGGATGAACAGGGTGGGTCTCTTTTCTCTTGAAAAGGGGTAATCTAATAGAGGTCTTTAAAATTATGAAAGGATTTGATACACAGAGCGACTGTTTCCACTTGTGGGGAAGAGCAATGCTAGAGGCCATCAGTATAAGATAGTCACCAAGAAATCAAAGAAGGAATTCAGGAGAAACTTCTTTACCCAGAAAGTGATGAGAATGTGGTACTCGCTACCACAGAAAGTAGATGAGGCAAACAGTATAGATACATTTAAGGGGAAACTAGACAAGCATATCAGGGAGAAGGGAATAGAGGGTTATGCTGATAGAGCTAGATGATGAAGTATAGGAGGAGGCAGAAGCGGATCATAAGCGCCGGCATGGACTGGTTGGACAGAATGCTGTATATTCTATGTAATTCTATTGTATGTAATAACTTTCAAAAGGGAATTAAATAAATACTTGAAGGGAAAAAATTTGCAGAGCTATGGAGAAAGCAGGGGAATTGGATAGCTCTTTCACAGACCCAGCACAGGGGCGATGAGCCAAATGCCCTCCTTCTGTCCTATATCATTCTATGGGCAAGCAATTCAATTGAATAATGCCAGCCGTTAGCACCTGAGTGGGACAAGGTGTTGGTGATGACAAGTTGGTGCTCAAGACATTTTGTCAATCATGTTCTCCCCCCCCCCCCCCCCCACCCCCAGAGATCTGTGTCCTTTCCAACCCTGGCGTTGAAGTCACCGGGGAGGATCAGTTTGTCGCTCCCAGGGTCGCAGGACAGGGATTTTTCGAGGTTGGAGTAAAAATCCTCTTTGGCTTCATCAGTTACATCGAGTGTTGAGGCGTATGCACTGATGACTGTGGCGCACTGGTTCCGGGATAGGGTGAGTCAAAGAGTCATGAAGCATTCGTTAGCCCACAGTGGGAGTCCACTTGTGGGGAAGAGCAACACTAGAGGCCATTAATATAAGCTAGTCACCAAGAAATCAAGTCAAGAAAACAACCAGCTCGTTTTTGATGGCGAAGCCGACTCCGTGGAGGCGGCGTTCTTCCTCTGGTTTCCCTTTCCAGAAGAAGGTGTAACCTCCACCTTGTTCCTTGAGCTGGCCTTCCCCTGCCCGCCGGGTCTCCTTTAGGGCGACGGTGTCAATATCGAAGTGTCTTAAGTTCCCTGGCAACTATGGCAGTGCGGCCTTCCAGGCTGTCGCTGTAGGGGTTGTCCATGAGGGTCCTGACATTCCAGGTCCCGAACTTCATATTAATGGAGTGGAAGATGCCTGTGCTGAGTTCTTTTAATGTGAGGTGGTTGTTGCACACCGGCTACCACACGGACTTAGCAAAACAAGGTATTGATCCAGTGGCAAACAGGCGCCGACGACTGCTGGATGGACCACCACCTAATCCGATCCAACATCAACATCAACATAGCCCCAAAGCGGAGGGGGCAGCAGAAGCAGTGCCGCAAAAACGTCAATGTCGGAGCACTTAAGGACCCAGTTAAGAGAGCCCTATACAGCCAGTGCCTCACAGCTAACCTGGTGTGCCTTGACGACCCTGAGACGCAGAATGCCCACAGCGCTTGGTCTGCCCTCCAGGGCTCCATAACCAGTGCCTGCAAAGAGACGCTCGGTCACTCAACCAGGAAACACCAGGACTGATTTGATGAGAATGATCAGGAGATCCAAGAGCTAATAGATCGCAAGCGCAGGGCATTTCTGAGTCTTAAACAACAACCCAATGCGGGAGCAGCAAAGCAGAATTACAGATGGTTCAAGGCTGAGGTCCAACAAAAAACCTGGGACCTAAAGAACAGATGGTGGATGGAGAAAGCACAGGAGATACAGCAGCTGGCCGACAACCATGATGTGTGAGGATTCGTCATTGCAGTCAAGGCCACCTACGGGCCAAACACCCAAGGCCCCACCCCACTGCTGGCCAAGAACGGGGAAACACTCATCAAGGACACTGAGGCAGTCAGGGCCCGCTGGAAGGAGCACTTCAAAGATCTCCTCAATCGACACTTTACCTTTGACTCGAGTGTTCTCGACTCCATCCTGCAGCATGTTACCCGCCACCACGTCAGTAAGACCCCAATACTGCACGAGGTAGAAAAAGCCATAAGACAGCTTAAAAACAACAAGGCTACAGGTGCGAACAGAATCCCTGCTGAGGCATTGAAATATGGCGGAGAGCCACTGCTGTCGCGAATACACAACCTCATCTCTCTCATCTGGAGGGCAGAGAGCATGCCGGGGGATCTCAGAGATGCAGTAATCGTGACCATCTTTAAAAAAGGGGACAAGTCCAACTGCAGCAACTAAAGAGGAATCTCCCTGCTTTCAGCCACTTGGAAAGTCATCGGTAGATTCCTCCTCAAACGTCTTCTTCCCGTGGCCAAGGAGCTCCTCCCGGAGTCACAGTGCAGATTTTGTCCCCTACAGAGCACAACGGACATAATTTTTGTAGCGCGATAGCTACAGGAAAAATGTAGGGGAACAGTGCCAGTCCTTATACATGGCCTTCTTCGACCTTACAAAGGCCTTTGACACTGTAAATCATGAGGGTCTATGGAGCGTCCTCCTTCGTTTCGGATGTCCCCAAAAGTTTATCACCATCCTCTGCCTGCTCCACGATGACATGCAGGCCGTGATCCTTACCAACGGATCCATCACAGACCCAATCCATGTCTGGACCGGGGTCAAACAGGGCTGCGTCATCGCCCCAACCCTCTTAATCTTTCTCACCGCCATGCTCCACCTCACAGTCAACAAACTCCCCGCTGGATTGGAACTAAACTACAGAACCAGTGGGAACCTATTCAACCTGCGGCGTCTCCAGGCCAGGTCCAAGACCACCCCAACCTCTGTCGTTGAGTTATAGTACGCGGACGACACCTGCGTCTGCACACATACAGAGGCTGAACTCCAGGACATAGTCGACGTATTTACTGAGGTGTACGAAAGCATGGGCCTTACGCTAAACATCTGTAAGACAAAGGTCCTCCACCAGCCTGTCCTCACTGCACAGCACTGCCCCCCCAGTCATCAAGATCCACGGGCGGCCCTGGACACCGTGGACCACTTCTCATATCTCGGGAGCCTGCTATCAACAAGAGCAGGCATCAACAACGAGATCCAACACCGTCTCCAGTGCAACCTTTGGCGGCCTGAGGAAAAGAGTGTTTGAAGACCAGGCCCCCCAAACTGCCACCAAGCTCATGGTCTACAGGGCTGTAGTAATACCTGCCCTCCTGTATGGCTCAGAGACATGGACCATGTACAGCAGGCACCTCAAGTTGTTGGAGAAATATCACCAATGATGTCTCCGCAAGATCCTACAAATCCCCAGGGAGGACAGGCGCACCAACATCAGCATCCTCGTCCAGGCTAACATCCCCAGCATTGAAGCACTGACCATCATCATAGGCAGTCCCTCGGAATCAAGGAAGACTTGCTTCCACTCCTAAAGTGAGTTATTTGGTGGCTGAACAGTCCAACACGAGAGCCACAGACCCTGTCACAGATGGGACAGATATTCATCAGGGGAAGGGGAGAGTGGGACTGATTTGACGCACGCTTCTGTTGCCTGCGCCTGACCTCTTCACGCTGGCAGCGTTGAGATTCGAAGAGCTCAACGCCCTCCTGGATGCATTTTTTCCACCTAGGGCGGTCTTCGGCCAGGGTCTCCCAGGTGTCAGTGGTGATGTCGCACTTCAGCAGGGAAGCTTTGAAGGTTTGAAGGTGTCCTTGTAACGTTTTCGCTATCCACCTTTGGCTCGTTTATCATGAAGGAGCTCTGCGTAGAGCAATTGCTTAGGAGGTCTCACGTCTGGCATGTGGACTAAGTGGCCTGCCCAGCGAAGCTGATCGAGTATGGTTAGTGCTTCAATGCTGGGGATGTTAGTCTGGGCGAGGACACTGATGTTGGTGCGTCTGTCCTCCCAGGAGATTTGCAGGATCTTGCGGAGACATCATTGGTGATATATCTCCAGCAACTTGATGTGTCTTCTGTACATCGTCCATGCCTCCGATACAGGAGGGAGGCTATTATCATGATCTTGGTGGTAGGTTTGAGGGCCTGGTCTTCGAACACTCTTTTCCTCAGGCGGCCGAAGGCTGCACTGGCACACTGGAGGCGATGTTGAATCTCCGCATCAATGTCTGCCTTTGTTGACAAGAGGCTCCCGAGGTATGGGAAATGGTTCACGTTGTCGAGGGCCGCGCCGCGAATCTTGATGACTGAGGAGCAGTGCTGTGCAGCAAGGACAGGCTGGTGGCAGACCTTTGTCTTATGGATGTTAAGCGTAAGGCCCATGCTTTCATATATCTCGGTGAATACATCGGCTATATCCTGGAGTACAGCCTCAGAGTGTGCGCAGACGCAGGCGTCGTCCCCATACTGCAGTTCAACGACGGAGGTTTGGGTGATCTTGGGCCTGGCCTGGAGGTGGCATAGGTTAAACAGCTTCTCACTAGTTCTGTAGATTAGTTCCACTCCAGTGGGGAGCTTGTTGACAGTGAGATGGAGCATGGCAGCGAGGAAGATTGAGAAGAGGGTTGGAGCGATGACGCAGCCCTGTTTGACCCCGGTCCGGACATGGAATAGGTCTGTAATGGATCCGCCGGTAAGGATCACGGCCTGCAAGTCGTCGTGGAGCAGGCGAGAATGTTAACAAACTTTTGGGGGCATCCAAAACGGAGGAGGATGCTCATAAGCCCTCATGGTCGACAGTGTCAAAGGCCTTTGTAAGATCGAAAAAGCCCATGTATAAGGGCAGGTGCTGCTCCCTGCATTTTTCCTGCATTTGTCGTGCTGCAAAGATCATGTCCGTTGTTCCCCATAGGGGACGAAATCTGCACTGTGACTCCAGGAGGAGCTCCTCGGCCACAGGAAGAATGCGGTTGAGGAGAACTCTAGCGACAACCTTCCCAGTGTTGTTAGCAGTCGGATTTGTTCCCCTTTTTAAAAATGGACATGATCACTGCATCCCTGAGATCTCCTAGTATGCTCTCCTCCCTCCAAATGAGAGAGATGTGGCTATGTATCTGCGCCAACAGCGCCTCTCCGCCATATTTTAGCGCCTCAGCAGGAATTCCATCCGCACACGTAGCCTTGTTATTTTTGAGCTGTTTTATGGCTTTGCCTAACTCGTGCAGCATTGGGGTTTCACTGAGGTGGTGGCGGGTTGCATGCTGCAGGATGGAGTTGAGAACACTCGAATCAAAGGCAGAGTCTTGATTGAGGAGATCTTCAACGTGCTCCTTCCAGTGGGCCCTGACAGCCTTGGTGTCCTTGATGAGTGTTTCCCCGTTCTTGGCCAGGAGTGGAGTGGGACCTTGAGTGTTTGGACCATAGGTGGCCTTGACTGCAATGAAGAATCCTCATGTGTCATGGCTGTCGGCTAGTTGTTGTATCACCTGCGCTTTCTCCATCCACCACCTGTTCTTTAGGTCCCGGGTTTTTTGTTGGTCCTCAGCTTTAAGCCATCTGTAACGTTGCTTTGTAGCTCCCAAGTTGGGTTGTTGCTTGAGGCTCAGAAATGCTCTGCACTTATGATCTATTAGCTCTTGGATCTCCTGATCGTTTTCATCAAACCAGTCCTGATGTTTTCTGGTTGAGTAACCAAGTGTCTCTTCACAGGCACTGGTTATGGAGGCCTGGAGGGCAGACCAAGCGCTGTGAGCATTGAGCATCTCAGGGTCATCAAGGCACGCCAGAATGGCTGTGAGGCACTGGCTGTATAGGGCTCTCTTAGCTAAGTCTTTAAGTGCCCCGGTATTAACTTTTTTGCAGCACTGTTTCTGTTGTCCTCCTGCTTTGGGGCTATGTTAATATTGATGATGGATCGGATTAGGCGATGGTCCATCCAGCCTTCGTCAGCTCCTGTCATGGCATGGGTGATGCTCACATCCTTGTGATTCCTGGTACATAGTCAGCAGGTGCCAGTGTTGGAGCGAGGGTTTTGCCACGATGTCTTGTATTTGTCCCTCTGCCGGAACACGGTGTTGGTGATGAGGAGTTCGTGTTCTAGACATTTTGTCAGGAGTAGGGTGCCGTTGGAGTTGTATTTCCCTACCCCCCCTCTGCCAATCAGGCCTCCCCAGAGGGCTGTGCCTTTGCCGACCCTGGCATTAAAGTCACCCAGGAGGATCAATTTATCACCTGTGAGGACACGGGACAGGGATGTCTCAAGGTTAGAATAAAAACCTTCGTCCAAGCTAACATCCCCAGCCTTGAAGCACTGACCACACTCGATCAGCTCCGCTGGGCAGGCCACATAGTTCGCATGCCAGACACGAGACTCCCAAAGCAAGTGCTCTACTCAGAGCTCCTTCACAGCAAACGAGCCAAAGGTGGGCAGCGGAAATGCTACAAGGCCACCCTCAAAACCTCTCTGATAAAGTGCGACATCCCCACGGACACCTGGGAGACCCTAGGCCAAGACTAAGTGGAGGAAGTGCATCCGAGAGGGCGCTGAGCACCTCGAGTCTCAACGCCAAGAGCATGCAGAAATCAAACGCAGGCAGCGGAAAGTCCCACCCACCCCTTCCCTCACCGACTATCTGTTCCACCTGTGACAGAGTCTGTGGCTCTCGTATTGGACTGTTCAGCCACCAAAGAACTCACTTCAGGAGTGGAAGCAAGTCTTCCTCGATTATGAGGGACTGCCTATAATGATGGGAAGCTAACAGGCTACGAAGCACTTACTGGCCGAGCACCGTGTTGTCAGCGTCTCCCGGGAACTTGAGTGCATGTGTAGCGGCGGCTCAAACAGTTAACACTGTGCCCTCTAATGCCAGTCACCTGGTTACGCCAATGAGTGTGCAATGCCCCTTTAGCGCTCTGGACATGAACTTCAGTGGGTTCACCTGCCTTACCACCTGCCGCTAATCGTGGCAGAAAAAGCAGTCATTCACAGCTCTCAGAGAAGCTTCCGGGGTGCTAATTAAAAGGATGAGCAGTTGGATCTTTATCAATTAAGAATCTGAGATGTGATTACACTTTAATTGGTGAGGCCACACCTGGAATATTGTGTTCAGTTTTGGTCTCCTAATCTGAGGAAGGACGCTCTTGCTATTGAGGGAGTACAGCGAAGGTTCACCAGATTGATTCCCGGGATGGCAGGACTGAATATGAGAGACTGGATCAACTGGGCTTGTATCCACTGGAGTTTAGAAGAATGAGAGGGGATCTCATCGAAACATATAAAATTCTAACGGGATTGGACAGGTTAGAGGCTGGAAGAATGTTCCCGGTGCTGGGGAGTTCCAGAACCAGGGGTCACAGTCTAAGAATAAGGGATAAGCCATTTAGGACCAAGATGAGAAACTTCTTCACTCAGAGAGTGGTTAACCTGTGGAATTCTCTCCCGCAGAAAGTTGTTGAGGCCAGTTCGTTAGATATATTCAAAAGGGAGTTAGATATGCCCTTACGGCCAAAGGGATCAAGGGGTATGGAGAGAAAGCAGGAAAGGGGTACTGATGTTGAATGATCATCCATGATCTTATTGAATGGCGGTGCAGGCTCGAAGGGCCGAATGGCCTGCTCCTGCACCTAATTTCTATGTTTCTATGTTTCTATTTCACATTCTTTGCTGTTTAACACTTGGATTTTTTTCTAAGTGTTCAGGTGCTCCAGCTAACCTCCCTTTTATGTACTAGGATGCCGGTATTAAAGCGTCAGAACTTCATTAGCGCTCCCGTGCTAGCGCCCCGCGATTCCAGTTTAGTGCCCCAAGAGAAGTGTGGACCGCTTCCCTTAGCGGTCTGCTCCATTCTTGGGGCGCTAAAAATAAAAAGGCAGTAAACATCACCCGGCGCTAAAGTTAGCGACCAAGCAGTGTCACCGTCTCAAACCGGGCTATAATGAATTTTTAGCCCTTTGATTCTGAACAAAAATTGTTAAAAGTAGAATTTCAGTAGAATATTTTGGTAGATATAACGTGATGTGTGAAGATTTCCACTGATTGTGTTTGCAACAAACTTATAAAAATGCAAGACCAATTTTACAATTTACACTACTGTGAGCAACAGTGGGACCTCCCAATATATTTAACAACTGATGGTGTTCAGTTGTTTATTATTTACTTCTGATTCTAATTTTACTAAATCATTTTCTTCTGATCTTTGGAATCCCTAGACTCATACGATACCGCTGTTTGAAGTACATCTTGAGCTCACTGAGTCTGATACTGAGTTTCGTCCAACTATCGGAATAGGCAGTGAATTCTATCTCCTCATAGAGAATTTGATGAATGACGTGTATAAACTGGTAGGCCTTGTACCACGTTTAGCAAAACATAGTTCTCGAAAGAAGTATCAGGTGAGACCAAAAAATAGAGTCATCCCATATAATTAATCATTCCAAAAAATTACATATTTTGCTTATTGCAGTTTCTGTGATGTTAAAAAAGTAACATTTCTGAAAATATTTAAAGCTATATAATAATAACAAAAAAATATCATGCAGCCGAAATTGGCCTCTTGTGCGCCTGCCGTTAGTGCCTCCCGGAGGTGCCAACGGGGCGCAAAATGTTTTTCGCTGGGGTGCGGCGATAACAGCGCTCCCCATGGAATTGGGAAGCCAGAAGCGCCCTTCTCATCTGCGCGTGGCGATAATGATGTTATTGCCGTGTGCAGAGCCACGTTACTGCCCTGGAAGTGAAATTTGGCCATGCACCCTCACTTACCGCCTGGCGGTGACCACGACAGTTCCACTGTCGAGTTGGAGTCAGGAGTCGGCTGGAGCAGCACTATTTAAAAGCGCCATCCTGAAATAAAAAATGTTGTCGGCCATTACTCTTTGCAACTTGCTAACACATAGGCAGAGTGGCTGGTGGATAGATCGCAGCGATTTTGACTTCTGACTCCTAACTATTTCCCTGTATCATTCAGGGCAGATTTGAAATCACAACATTTATCTCGTTTTATGGCGGCTGTGTTGGCACTTGACCTCCTGCTAGACGCCACCATCGGAGGATACTTAGATGAAGACAAAGGCGGAGGAAAATGCAGCAAAATGTGGCCAGAGGGGGAAGGCCCAACAGGGCTGGCAACAGGAGACCTTACCCTCCCAGGGTGTTCCGGCAGCAGTTCTCCTACATCAATTTCTCTGAGGAACAGTGTGTTCAAAGGCTGCACTTCAGCAAGGAAGTGGTCACAGAGCTCTGCCAGCTTCTGCAACCAGACCTCGAGCCTCAGACCACGGTGAGGACGGCTCTCTCAGTGGCAGTCAAGGTCATCATCGCGCTCAATTTCTATGCCAATGGATCCTTCCAGGGAGCAACAGGAGACATCTCCAACATCTCCCAGTTTGGCGTCCATTGTTCCATCCACGAGGTCACAGATGCTCTGTACAGAAGGAGGAGGGACTACATTTCCTTCCCCATGACCAGAGAGAAGGAGCACGAGCGTGCATGTGGCTTTGCCAGGATAGCAGGCTTCCCCATGGTGCAGGGTGCCATACTGCACCCACGTCACTTTGCGGTCACCGCATCACATTCTTGAGGTCTTCCGTAACCGCAAAGGCTTCCACTCACTGAATGTGCAGCTGGTCTGTGAACATAAAAACAGAATCCTCACCGTCAATGCCCGCTATCCTGGCAGCAGCCATATGATGCCTTAATCCTGCGCCAGACCGATGTGCCAGCTCTGTTGCAGCCACCACATCAAGCTCGTGGCTGGCTGCTCGGAGACAAGGGCTAGCCGCTCTCCACCTGGCTCATGACTCCCCTCCACAACCCCACCATTCCTGCCCAGCACTCATACAAGGAGACCCATGCCGCTAACAGGAACATCATTGAGCAGACCATGGGAGTGCTGAAGCAACGGATCCGTTGCCTTGACCGCGAGGGAGGAGTCCTCCAGAACTTGCCTGAGTGGGTGTCCCTATTCGTTGTCATCTGCTGCATATTGCACAACCTGGCCATCATGAGGGCACAGTCATTGCCATCAGGCATAGCTGCATCACCTGAGGAGGAAAAAGAGGAGCAGGAGCAGGAACAACAGTGACGGAGGAGGCAGCGAGCCCATCGCGAATCTGCAAGGGAGGGCCATGACCGTCTCATTAGAGTTCGGTTCCAGTTTGACAGCAGTCAGAGCACGTGTGGCATTCAGCTGAGACTGTTATGCCAGCAGTCATTGATGCTTGACATCAGTCAGACCATTCATGAGAGCAGTCTTGAGCTTCGATGCCACCAACCATTGTCTGCATTACAGCACTAAGACATTGAATTGCTTCCATCTGTGCTGCAATGGAAGTTGCCACATTGTCCATGACAGGTGCCATGAGGTCGTGATCCACACTGTCTCGCTGGGAGTCCACCATCGTATGCAGACTGGCAATGATGGGCTCCATGGTGTGCACAGAGCTCTGTGCACTGCTGGAGGTGGTCTCCTCAATGCTCCGTACCACTGCCGAGATGCTCTCGGGCACCTTTGCCATTGCACCTATGATGTTAGAGTGCTTGGTCATCACCCTTTGTATGAATGCCTCCCCATTGAGCACCTCATCTGAGTCCTGTGGCGCAGAACTCGCATGCGAGCTTGCCCTCCGTGGAGATGGCTCTTGGGATTCCCTTTCCCCTTGGCCTTGCAGCAGCCCACTCGGACCTGGTGCACCACCCAGTGCAGATCCCTCTACTAGCCTAATATCTAAGGAAAGCGTAGTGCCAGTATTTGAACTGGTGCCTGTGAGTAAGAGAAGCAATAACGCAGTGCTCGGCTCTTCCTTTCCCTGCTCTTCCTCTTCCTCCACAATGTCTTGGGGGGCTCAGGTGCAGGATGGACAGCTTTTGTCTGGTTATCTGAAAGCATGAATAGCACATGACTCGCATTAAGGTGAGCGCAGTTGGCAGGAATAAAGCAAGGAATCTGGTGTGGGGGGAAGTGGTATGAGAGAAGTAGAGGGGATTGGAAAGTGATAAAGCATTCTGGTGTCTGGTGGTGGGGCTGGGGGGAAGTGGTATGAGAGAAAGAGAGGGGATTGGAAAGTGATAAAGCATTCTGTTGTGGCAGGGGTGGGGTGGGGGTGGGGGGGAAGTGGTATGAGAGAAAGATAAGGGATTGGAAAGTGATAATAAAGCATTGTGGTGTGGGGGGGAAGTGGTATGAGAAAAGGAGAGGGGTTAAAGATACCGTTGTTGGCTCCAGTAGAGTCTACGTCTCCGCCAGCCATGGCGCCCACCACCTGCAGGCCAATGAGCCCCAGCACTCATTCCTCATGGTCAGAGTGGGGCTGCAGTTCAGGTTCCCCTCCTTCAGTCCTCTGCTGCTCCCATCTGTTATATGCCATCTTGGCCTGCAAAAGAAAGGAACTAGCGTGAGTAAGAGTCCAGCTATATATGTGGAAGATATGCCTGGCATGGATGAATAGCTGTGAATGAAGTCAAGGCATGAGATGATGATGTGATGTGAATATCTGCAGATGCTTGATGGTTGAGTGGTGTGGAAGGGGTGGTTTGCACAATGTGTGCAGACAAATGTTGAGAGGCTGGTATGGAGGAGGTGTGGAAGCTTATACTCACCTTCACCACCCGACATAGGTCATTGAATTTTTTGCCGCACTGGGTGAGGCTTCTCTGCAACACTGTGCTGGTCGACACCTCCTGGGCCACCTCTTGCCACATGGCACAGAAAACCTGCGGTGATGACCTCCTTCCCTATGCAGGGTACAGAGACTCCCTCCTTGTCTCAACTGCCTCCAACGATGCCTACAGAGCCACATTGTTGAATCTTGTAGCCCTCTCCCTTGAAGGGGGATTAACAGCAGGCAAGCTGATTTTGCAAGCTTCCTCGGCTCCAGAGATGTGTGACTGACTTCAACAATGCTGAAAATGAATAGCAGAAGGTTCAAATGACCTCCCCTTTAAGAGCCAGATGGAGCTGGAGTCAAGGATCGAAGACTGATTGCTGAATGGAATTACCTGAAATTGGGTAAGTGGCTGTGAATAGTGCCCATGCAGCGCCCAGCTGAGGCCATTAGTGCCTCATTTACCGCCCCCTCCACTCTTGGGGAGAAAACGCCTAATTTTGTACAATTTGGCAAGGCATGTCGCCAGGCGCTAAATTTTCTCAAGGTAAAGAATTACAGCCCCAAACTGGGCGCTACCGAATTTTTCCCCTCTCATTACTGCAGTGTGCAAAAACTGGCTTTTTGTTTTTATAAGTTACATATAGCAAGCTACTTAAAACTACCAAAAATAGACAAATATAGAAATCGTTTACATTCTAGTGGACACTTATTCTAGTTTTATTTTTGCTAAAATTAACTTGAAAAACTATTGGCACGGAATTTACTGCAACGGCAACGGATGAAAGCCATAAATTAATAAATTGTGCTCCAGTGGCAAATTCTCTTACCATTCATTATTCTGTTATACTTTATTGAGGCCACAATTAGCTTCCTGAGGGAGAAACTGTTCTACATAATGTAAAGCAGATTATTATTGTCTGTTTACTTGCCTGTACATACAGTATTTCAATGGTCAGAAATTTAACTATACACTGTGATCTGATTCAAATCCAAGGTTACCTTGAATTATCATCGTGATATCAATACATAGGATTTATTTTACATAGGGAAATAATTTGGGAATAATATGGGAATAATTATACTTTAACACATTTGTCGGAATTAATCTAATAGTGCGATTTCTTTGTTATGGTGGCAACATTGAAGCGCTTAACTCAACAGCATAAAGTAACAGGAAATATTCTCTTACCCTAATTATTACAATGGAAATGATTATGATTCCAAATGATGTATCTCAATGAAAGTGCTTTGATCAATGACTTATTGGGACTGAAATTCGGTGCAGCCAGAAAGCTGGTGGTGTTAACGCCCTTTTTCCCCGATTAGCGCTGCAAAGTTTGGCCATTGGATCCAAAATCAGCTTTTTGACCACAAAAATGTGTTCCAGTCTTATTAGCCCTTCAAACCTGAAAGTTTGCACTTAATTAGGGCGTTGTTCCCTTGGGGAAATTCACCCTAGGGTGATGTGGCAGCTGCCATTGCAGCACAGGCAAGAGGGAACGAGCGTATTGGTGCTGCTTTGGAGAGGATGGCCGCGGCTCTGCAAGAGTTGACATAGTGTAAGTGCTGTCATATCTGGTGGCTTTCAGACTGTTCGCATGCAGTCTCAGCTGGATGCCCCCGAGACCTCAGTGTTGCTTTCGCGGCTGGGTCTACCACGGGTCACGGGGGACCTTCCGGTGTGGCACTACAGCACCAACCTGAGCTCCCTCAGAAAGGTGCAACGAGACCTGGGTGTCATGGTACATCAGTCATTGAAGGTTGGCATGCAGGTACAGCAGGCAGTTAAGAAAGCAAATGGCATGTTGGCCTTCATAGCGAGGGGATTTGAGTACAGGGGCAGGGAGATGTTGCTACAGTTGTACAGGGCCTTGGTGAGGCCACACCTAGTATTGTGTACAGTTTTGGTCTCCTAACTTGAGGAAGGACATTCTTGCTATTGAGGGAGTGCAGCAAAGATTCACCAGACTGATTCCCGGGATGGTGGGACTGACCTATCAAGAAAGACTGGATCAACTGGGCTTGTATTCACTGGAGTTCAGAAGAATGAGAGGGGACCTCATAGAAACGTTTAAAATTCTGACGGGTTTAGACAGGTTAGATGCAGGAAGAATGTTCCCAATGTTGGGGAAGTCCAGAACCAGGGGTCACAGTCTAAGGATAAGGGGTAAGCCATTTAGGACCAAGATGAGGAGAAACTTCTTCACCCAGAGAGTGGTGAACCTGTGGAATTCTCTACCACAGAACGTAGTTGAGGCCAATTCACTAAATATATTCAAAAGGGAGTTAGATGAAGTCCTTACTACTCGGGGGATCAAGGGGTATGGCAAGAAAGCAGGAATGGGGTACTGAAGTTGCATGTTCAGCCATGAACTCATTGAATGGCGGTGCAGGCTAGAAGGGCTGAATGGCCTGCTCCTGCATCTATTTTCTATGTTTCTAAGTCAGACTGAACCCTCCCAGGAGGGTGTTGACCAGTCTCCAGCTGGTCCTTCCAGGCCCAAAGCTGTTCGAGGGCATCCTAGAAGGACATCTGCATTTCCACACAGGGAACACAGCAGCCTTCCCAGACCCATGAGGCAGCCACAGGGGAGACATTGAGGTGAAGTTGCAGGTTAGGCACGCTAAGATCATCATAGGCAGTCCCTCGTGTCGAAGATGACTTGCTTCCACTCTAAAAGTGAATTCTCAGGTGGCTGAACAGTCCTATGTGGGACCTACAGTCTCTGTCACAGGTGGAGCAGACAGTGGTTGAAGGAAAGGGTGGGTGGGGAGCCTGGGTTACTGTACGTTCCTTCTGCTGTCTGCGCTTGGTTTCTGCATGCTCTCGGTAATGAGACTTGAGGTGCTCAGATGAACGTCTCCCTGCCTTTTTGGGTAGCACTACGCGGTTACCCCACAACAGGCAGTCTGCCTGAATGGACAGCTTGTCCTTTCGCCGCTGGAACGGCTTGATTGGCTCTTGCATTTCAACGGGGATGCTGGCCCAGTTCCCATGCAGTACACAGTTATTTACTAGGGACAGCAGAGGATCTTGGCTGGTCCAAGACCTAATCTGGCGGGTCCTGACAGGTGATTTATCATTTTCAAACGCTTCCATGACCATCAACAAGTCTGCGGGCTGCGCCACCATCAACAAGTTTGCAGGCTATTTCCACCCCGTGGTGGGCAATGATAGCCGACTGAGAGCATCCGCACAGTTCTCGGTGCCTGGCGGATGGTATATGTTGTATCCTTACACACTACAGCAAATCAACACGAGGCACATACTGGAGACAAGGTCACTCTGTGACCTGTACCTATATTCACAGGACCAAGAAGTGATGACACTGCGTGGGACCTCCCTTTATATACCTGGATGACCAGATGAGGAGTGTCTCCCACAAGTTCACCCCCTGTGCTCAAGGTGTGCACTTCTCAGGTGTACACAGTGTACAGTGTAGTTACATAAAGGTTACAGTTATGTGAAGGTTACAAACATGACATCACCTCCCCCCAATGTCTTTGGGTCAAAAATTGAGTCTTTCAGACGGTCGACGCTCTCTCGTGGAGTGCCGCAGTTGGGGCTCTGGTTGTTGAGCCTTGGCATGCGTCTTTGTCACCTGTGGTGATTCCGGCTCGTCCGGGCTGGCCGCAGGGACTGTGCATGCTGCTGACGGTTCTTGTTGCTCGTTCTCTGGCAGTGGTGTGGGCAGCATCTCATGATGTTCCTCAGGTTCCTCAGTGTTCACGCTGAACCTTTTCTTTACTTGGTCCAGATGCTTGCGGCATATCTGCCCATTGTTGAGTCTGACCACTATGACCCTATTCTCCTCTTTACCAATTACAGTATCCTCGAGCCACTTGGGCCCCACAGCGTGATTAAGAACAAATACAATGTCATCGATGTCTATCCATCTCCCCTTTGAGTTACGGTCGTGGCACTCATTTTGGGACTGGCGCTTGCCCTCAACAATGTTTGACAAGACTGGATGAATGAGGGACAGCCGAGTTTTAAATGTACGTTTCATGAGTAGTTCCGCTGGTGGGACTCCCGTGAGCGAGTGCGGTCGGGACCTGTAGGCCAGCAGGAGGCGCGATAGACGGTATTGAAGGGAGGGTCCTTGAATCCGGAGCATGCCTTGCTTTATGATTTGGACCGCACGTCCCGCCTGGCCATTGGAAGCCGGCTTGAACAGCGCTGTCCTGACATGTTTGATGCCATTACCCGACATGAACTCCCGGAATTCATAGCTAGTGAAACACGGGCCGTTGTCGCTAACTAGGATGTCCGGCAAGCCATGGGTCGCAAAGACCGCACACAGACTCTCCACTGTGGTGGATGTCATGCACAAATTCAATATGATGCACTCGATCCATTTCGAGTACGCATCAACAACAATGAGGAACATTTTTCCCATGAATGGGCCCGCGTAGTCTACGTGAATACGTGACCATGGCTTGGTGGGCCAGGGCCACGGGCTGAGTGGGGCCTCCCTGGGGGCATTGCCCAGCTGGGCACACGTCGTGCACCTGCGAACACAGTGTTTCAGGTCTGCATCAATTCCCGGCCACCATACATGTGACCGGGCAATGGCCTTCATTTGCACAATGCCTGGGTGCTCGCTGTGGAGTTCCCTGATGAATACTTCTCTTCCCTTCTGGGGCATGACTTACCCGGCTGCCCCATAATAGGCAGTTGGCTTGGATGGAGAGTTCATCTATCCATCTGTGGAACGGTCTGACCTCTTCAGGGCATGCTCCGTGTGCGGGCACCCAATCCCCAGTCAGGACACATTTCTTAATCAGAGATAGGAGGGGATCTCTGTCCAGGTTTTGATCTGGTGGGCTGTGATGGGGGAGCCTGCGCTGTCAAAGGCATCGACAGCCATGACCATCTCCGCGCTTTGCTCCGCTGCCCCCTCAGTGGTGAACTGTGGAAGCCTGCTGAGCGCGTCAGCGCAATTTTCGGTGCCTGGCCGGTGCCATATGGTGTAGTCATACGCAGCCAGCGTGAGAGCCCATCGCTGTATGCGAGCTGACGCATTGGCATCGACAGCTTTGCTGTCGGACAACAGGGATGTTAACGGCTTGTGGTCCGTTTCTAACTCGAACCTTCTTCTAAAAAGGTACTGGTGCATCTTTTTCACCCCATAGACATGCGAGTACCTCCTTTTCAACCATCCCATACCCCCTTTCTGCTTGGGAGAGCGACCTGGAGGCATAAGCCACAGGTTGGAGTTAGCCCTTATCATTACTCTGCAGCAACACGCACCCAACCCCATAGGATGATGCATCGCATGTCAAAACCAATTTCTTACAGGGGTCGTACAGGGTCAATAACCTATTAGAACAAAGCAGGTTCCACGCCCGATTGAAAGCCCGTTCCTGACAGTTCCCCCAAAATCAATTGTAACTCTTACGCAGAAGCACGTGTAGCAGCTCCAACAATGTGCTTAAATTTGGCAGAAAGTTCCCGAAATAGTTCAATAGTCCCAGAAATGAACGCAACTCCGATGTGTTGCCGGGCCTGGGCGCGCGACGGATCGCCTCTGTTTTGGATTCGGTAGGCCGGATCCCGTCTGCGGCAACCCTCCTGCCCAAAAACTCGACCTCTGGGGCCAAAAACACACACTTGGACTTCTTTAGTCACAGGCCTACCCGGTCCAATCGGCGTAGCACCTCCTCCAGGTTGTGGAGGTGTTCCTCGGTGTCTCGACCTGTGCTAAGGATGTCGTCCTGAAATACGATTGTTCCGGGGATGGATTTGAGCAAGCTTTCCATGTTCCTCTGAAAGATAGCG
Source organism: Pristiophorus japonicus (assembly GCF_044704955.1). NCBI lineage: Eukaryota > Metazoa > Chordata > Chondrichthyes > Pristiophoridae > Pristiophorus > Pristiophorus japonicus. Next base: position 121,796,898 of record NC_091992.1, read on the forward strand.
GCTGCTGAACGAATGCCAAACGGACACCTGTTGTAGACAAACAGCCCCTTGTGCATGGTGATGGTGGTCAGTAGCTTGGATTCTTCGGCCAGTTCCTGGGTCATGTGGGCCGAAGTGAGGTCCAACTTGGTGAACAGATTGCCGCCTGCCAGCGTGGCAAAAAGATCCTCCGCTCTCGGAAGCGGGTATTGGTCCTGAAGGGACACTCGGTTGATGGTGGCCTTGTAGTCACCACAGATCCTGACCGAGCCATCCGTTTAGAACAGGGACGATGGGGCTTGCCCAGTCGCTGAATTCAACGGGCGAAATTATGCCCTCTCTTAGCAACCTGTCCAACTCATTCTCAATTATCTCCCGCATCACATACGGCACAGCTCTGGCTTTGTGGTGCACTGGTATGGCGTCCGGGGTGATGCGTATCACTACTTTGGTGCCTTTGAAAGTCCCGACGCCAGGTTGAAATAATGACTCGAACTTTTGTAGGACCTGTGAGCATGAACTTTGCTCCACAGATGAAATGACGTGTACATCCCCCCATAGCCAGCTCCTCCCCAAAAGCACGGGACCATTTCCCGGGACAGTCCAGAGTGGCAGCCGATTCTGAGATCCATTATGTGTGACCACCAACATTGCACTGCCTAGCACTGGGATGATCTCTTTGGTGTATGTCCGTAATTGCGTGTCAATGCGTTTAAGTTTGGGTCTGCCAGCTCTGAGTGGCCACAGTTTCTCGAATTGTTGGACACTCATAAGTGAGTCTTTCATCAACATCTTAGGTCCACAGCTGGTCAGTAGTTGCGCCCTCCGATTGTCATCCGCTGCCGCTCTCAACCAGTCCTTTGTGACAAAACTTTGCTGGACCCTCTCAACGAAATCGTCCCAATCCTCACCAACACAGTACCGTTCCTCCGTGCGACCGGTGGCCATTCTCTTGAGTCGTTGATTCCCATTTCTCGTCTCGAAATGTTGTGTCCTTACACACTACAGCAAATCAACACGAGGCACATACTGGAGACAAGGTCTCTCTGTGACCTGTACCTTTATTCACAGGACCAAGAAGTGATGACCATGCGTCAGACCGCCCTTTATATACCTGGATGACCAGGTGAGGTGTGTCTCCCACAAGTTCACCCCCTGTGCTCAAGGTGTGCATTTCTCAGGTGTATACAGTGTACAGTGTTGTTACATAAAGGTTACAGTTATGTGAGGTTACAAACATGACAGTATAGTTATACGCTGATAGCGCGAGTGCCCACCTTTGTATGCGGACTGAGGCATTAGTATTTATCCCCTTGTTTTCAGCGAACAGGGATGTGAGGGGCTTGTGATCGGTTTCCAGCTCAAATTTGAGGCCAAACAAGTACTGATGCATTTTCTTTACCCCGAACACATACGCTAATGCCTCTTTCTCAATCATGCTGTCGGCCCTCTCGGCCTTAGACAAGCTCCTGGAAGCATAGGCGACAGGTTGCAACTTCTCCATAACGTTAGCTTGTTGTGGTACACACCCGACTCCGTACGACGACGCGTCACATGCTAGCACAAGTCTTTTACAGGGGTTATACAATACAAGCAGCTTGTTGGAGCACAAAATCTTTCTGGCTTTTTCAAAAGCAATTACTTGTTTTTTTCCCCATATCTAGTTCTCACCTTTGCGCAATAACACATGTAGGGGCTCTAAAAGGGTGCTTAACCCCGGTAGGAAGTGACCAAAATAGTTGAGGAATCCTAGGAACGACCGCAGCTCCGTGACATTCTGTGGCCTGGGCGCGTTCCTGATAGCCTCTGTCTTGGCGTCTGTGGGCCGAATGCCATCCTCCGCGATCTTTCTCCCCAAAAACTCCACTTCTGTGCCATGAAGATGCATTTCGACCTCTTCAGCTGCAGCCCTATGCGATCCAGTTGCTGGAGGACCGCCTCCAGGTTTTGTAGGTGCTCGGCGGTGTCCCCCGACCCGTGACCAATATGTTGTCCTGAAAGACCACCGTGTGTGGTACCTACTTGAGTAGGCTCTCCATGTTTCTCTGAAGATTGCTGCAGCCGACCGAATTCCAAACGGGCATCTGTTGTAGATGAACAGTCCCTTGTGCGTGTTGATGCAGGTGAGGCCCTTCGAAGACTCCTCCAGCTTCTGCGTCATGTAGGCCGATGTCAGGTCGAGCTTGGTGAATGTCTTGCCTTCTGCCAGCGTCACAAATAGGTCGTCTGCCTTAGGTAGCGGGTATTGGTCCTGCAGCGAGAAACGATTAATAGTTACTTTATAATCGCCGCAAATCCTGACCGTGCCATCACTTTTGAGTACTGGAACAATCGGGCTGACCCACTCGCTGAATTCCACTGGGGCGATGATGCCCTCGCGTTGCAGCCTGTCCAGCTCGATTTCCACTCTCTCCCTCATCATGTGAGGTACCGCTCGCGCCTTGTGGTGAATAGGTCATGCCTCTGGGACCAAGTGGATCCGCACCTACGCCCCAGAAAAGTTTCCAATGCCTGGCTCAAAAAGGGAAGGAAATTTGTTAAGAACCTGGGTACGTGAGGCCTCATCGACATGTGATAACGCTCGGATGTCATCCCAGTTCCAGCGGGATTTTGCCCAGCCAGCTCCTTCCAAGCAGTGTGGGGCCATCGCCCGAGACAATCCAGAGTGGCAGTTCGTGCACCGTGCCCTCGTAGGTGATCTTGACCATGGCGCTGCCCAGGACAGTGATAAGTTCTTTGGTGTACATTCTCAGTTTGGAGTGGATGGGGCTCAGGGCTGGTCTGAGTGCCTTGTTGCACCACAGTCTCTCAAACATTTTTTTACTCATGGTGGATTGGCTAGCGCCAGTGTCCAGTTCCATGGCTACGGGTAAACCATTCAATTTTACGTTTAGCATTATAGGTGGACATTTCATCGAAAATGTGTGCACCCCGTGTACTTCAGCATCTGCCTCCTCCCTCTGAGGCTCGAAATTGCTTTGATCCACCATGGACCGATCTTCCTCTGCCACATGGTGGTTAGCAGGTTTTGCAGAGCTGCAGCTCGTTTGCAAGCTCGTTGGAGGTGCCCCATTGTTCCACAGCTCTTGCAAACATACCCTTTGAAGCGGCATGAATAGGCTGAATGGAAGCCTCCACAACGCCAACAAGATGTGAATTGCCTTGCATTCATCCTTTGTTGCGGACTCTGAGTCACCTGAGGTCTGCTGGCAGTTGCAGAGTCGTGGGTTCTGCCCTGTACATTTCTGCTCGCAAACACAGTTCCAGTTAATTTATGAACATTGCGAGCACTTGTGTGCTGAGAGATTTGTTTGGTGTTATCACTGGTGGACATAAACGCCTGTGCTATCGCAATGGCTTTACTGAGGGTCGGTGTCTCTACTGTTGAAAGTTTTCATAGGATGGTCTCGTGGCCAATGCCCAGTACAAAAACGTCTCTGAGCATTTGCTCCAGATAGCCATCAAACTCACATTGTCCTGCAAGTCGCCTTAGCTCGGCGACGTAGCTCGCCACTTCCTGACCTTCAGATCGCTGGCACGTGTAGGACCGATACCTCGTCATCAGCACGCTCTCCCTCAGGTTAAGATGCTCCCGAACCAGTGTACACAGCTCCTCATACGACTTAGCTGTGGGTTTCACTGGAGCCAGAAGATTCTTCATGAGGCTGTAGGTCAGTGCCCCGCAGATTGTGAGGAGGACCGCTCTCCTTTTTGCAGCGCTTCCTTCTCTGTCCAGCTCGTTGGCTACAAAGTATTGGTCTAGCCGTTCGACATAGGCTTCCCAGTCCTCACCCTCTGAGAACTTCTCCAGGATGCCCACACTTTGCTGCATCGTTGCGTTGGATTCGTATTCTCGTCGCCAGTTATTGTGTTCCTAACACAGATGAGGCTGCACGCAGGGAGGTTAATGTAACAGTGACCTCAGTCTTTAATAAGACACTCCAGAGTGAGGAACAGGCCTTAGGGGCCAGCTTATATACAGTGACTTCAGGGGATGAGCACCCTGGTGGTGGAACATGGGATTGCATGCTTTACAGATACACAACAAAGACGCTGACGCAATTAGGCGCAAGGTGGTTTTCCTCACGGTTTGTGGTCCAAAAATCTATGGCATCATAAAGAATCTGCTCTCACCTGCACATCCAATGGAAAAGACCTATGAGGAATTGTGTGCTCTGATTCGGGACCATCTCAAACCTAAAGAAGGCATCATTAGCTTGAGATATCCCTTTTACAGTCATGTTCGTTCTGAGGGCCAGGACGTGGCGGAATTTGTTGCTGACCTGAGACGTCTCGCTGGGCCGAGTAAGTTTGGAACCGCGTTGGAAGACATGCTGCGTGATGTCTTTGTAATAGGCATGAACCACGAGGTCATCCTGCGGAAGCTGCGGAGATGCTGGATCTGAGCAGGGCCATCACAATCGCCCAGGCTTGCCCCACCACGGTCGATAGTACAACGCAGATATCCTCGCAGAGTCGGAACTCCACAGCAAGTACTGTGCACCAGATTGTGTCGTCAGTTGGCAGAGCTGCACCTGGCAGGGCCTACACGACCGTGTTTGCGAAACCTGTAGCTGCTCGAAGTCCGTCATTGGGCACGAATCTGATTTCACCCTGTTGGCATTGTGGGGGCAGACATCGGCCTCATCAGTGCCGTTTCAGGCAGTATATTTGTAGAGGCTGTGCGAAAATGGGGCACCTTCAGTGGATGTGTCCGCAGCTCAGCAAGCGTTCTGTGACACACCACGTGGATGATGATGACCGATCCGCAGCAGATCCAGCAATGCAACCCTGATACTCGAGGAGGAAATGTATTTTGTACATTCATTCCTGACAAAGAGCCAACCAATAATGATTGAACGGCGTGCCAGTATCTATGGAATTAGACACGGGTGCGAGTCAATTAATTATGAGCCAGAGGACTTTTGAAAAGCTGTGGGACACCAAGGCCATGAAACCCAAGCTGAGTCCAGTAAATGCAAAATTGCGTACCTACACCAAAGAGCTCATACCAGTAATTGGCAGTGCAGCAGTCAAGGTGTCGTACGATGGGGCGGTTCGTGATCTATCGCTGTGGATCGTTCCAGGCAATGGTCCAACGCTGTTCGGCAGGAGTTGGCTCGAAAAAATAAAGTGGAACCGGAACAATATTAAACCTTTGTCATCAGTGGATGATGCTTCGTGTGCTCAAGTGCTGAGCAAATTTCCCTCGCTGTTTGAACTGGGCATCGGCAACTTCACGGGAGCCAAGGTGCAGATCCACTTGGACTCGGATGCAAAACCCGTCCATCACAAAGCCTGGGCGGTCCCGTACATGATGAGGGAGAAGGTTGAAATCGAACTGGACAGACTCCAACGTGAAGGGGTAATTTTACCGGTCGAATTTAACGAATGGGCTCGTCAGGATTTGTGGAGATTACAAGGTTACGATCAACCGAGTTTCGAAAAAGGATCAGTACCCGTTACCAAAGGCTGATGACCTGTTTGCAATGCTAGCCAGGGGAAAGTTGTTCACCTAATTGGATCCACGTCGGCCTATATGACACAGGAGCTTGTCGAATCGTCGAATAAACTTACGTACATCAATACGCATAAAGGGCTGTTCATTTACAACAGGTGTCCTTTCGGAATTCGCTCGGCTGCAGCCATATTTCAGAGAAACATGGAGAGTTTACTGAAGTCCATCCCTAGAACCGTGGTGTTCCAAGACGACATTCTGGTCACAGGTCGTGACACTGCTGAATACCTGCACAACCTGGAAGAGTTTCTACGTCGTCTGGACAAAGTGGGGCTCAGGCTGAAACGATCAAAGTGCGTCTTTATGGCACTGGAAGTCGAATTCCTGGGAAGGAAGATTGCTGCAGATGGCATTAGGCCTATGAAAACAGAGGCCATCAATAATGCACTCAGACCTCAGAATGTGACAGAGCTGCGTTCATTCCTTGGTCTTCTCAACTACTTCGGTAATTTCTTACCTAAATAGAGCCACTGCACATGCTGCTCAGAAAAGGCGACAACTAGGTTTGGGGTGTATCTCAAGACAGGGCCTTCGAGAAGGTTAGAAATCTGCTTTGTTCCAACAAATTGCTGATACATTGTGACCTGTGCAAGCGTTTAGTATTGGCCTGTGACGCTTCATCACATGGGGTTGGTTGCGTGCTCCAACAATCCAATGAGTCGGGCAAACTACAACCCGTTGCGTACGCGTCGAGAAGCATGTCTAATGTGGGAAGAGCCTACGGTATGGTAGAGAAAGAAGCTTTAGCCTGCGTATATGGGGTTAAAAAGATGCATCAGTACCTGTTCGGTCTTTGGTTTGAACTGGAAACAGATCACAAGCCGCTCATATCTTTGTTTTCAGAGCATAAAGGTATCAATACCAACGCATCGTCCTGCATCCAGAGGTGGGTGCTGACATTATCTGCTTATGATTATGTCATTCGCCATAGACCTGGCACCGAGAATTGTGCCGATGCCCATGCCGGAGGTGGAAACGCCACAGCCCGCAGACCTACTGTTGATCATGAATGCCTTTGAGAGTGAAGGGTTGCCTGTCACTGCTCAACAAGTTAGGACCTGGACCAGCCAGGATCCAATCTTATCGGTTGTAAACCGTTATGTCCTTAGTGGTGATTGGTCAGCCATTCCCAGGGAAATGTGTGATGAGACCAAACCTTACAACCGTCGCAAAGATGAACTATCCATTCAATCTGATTGTTTGCTAAGGGATAATCGTGTTGTTATGCCCAAGGAAGGCAGGGAGCGATTTCTACGGGATTTACACAGTACCCATCCCGGTATTGTGATGATGAAGGCCATTGCCAGGTCTCCTGTTTGGTGGCCTGGCATTGTAGTCATGTGTGCATCAGTGCAAAACTTGCATGCAGTTAAGCAATGCACCAGTGGAATCACCGCTAAGTCTGTGGTCGTGGCCATTGAAACTATGGTCGAGGAGCTACATCTACTATGCGGGTTCTTTCCTCGGCAAAATGTTTTTGGTGGTGGTGGATGCGTATTCCAAATGGATAGTATGTGTAATCATGTCATCCAGCACAACCACAGCCACCATTGAGAGCCTTCGTGCCATGTTCACCACTCATGGTCTGCCCGACATCATTGTGAGCGACAATGGATGGTGCTTCACGAGTTTGGAGTTTCAAGAGTTTATGAGACTCAATGGTATCAAGCACGTAAGGTCAGCACCATTCAAACCCGCGTCCAATGGTCAAGCGGAGCGGGCCGTCCAAATCATCAAGCAGAGCCTGAAACGCGTAACTCACAGTTCTTTGCAGACTCACTTGTCACGCATACTGCTTAGTTACAGGTGAGACCCCACACGCTTACCGGGGTCCCCCCTGCTGAACTGTTGATGAGGAGAGGTCTCAAGACCAGGCTCTCGCTTGTCCACCCTGATCTTAACGATCACGTCAAAAACAGACGTCAACATTAGCAGTGGTATCATGATCGCACTGCCGTGACAGATGACATCTCTATTAATGATCCTGTGTATGTGCTAAATTATGGGTCACTGGCACTGTTATGGCCAAGGAGGGTAACAGGGTGCTTATTGTCAGGCTCACTAATGGGTAAACATGCAGGAGGCACATTGATCAGACGAAATTGCGGCACACAGACGAACCGGAACAGCTTGAAGAAGACACCATCAATGATCAACCAATTCATATTCAGCCATCAGAAGACCCTGCTGTTGTCAATGAATCTGGACCTTCAATCCCCAACATGGACACTGCTACTCCCATTAGATCGGCTACCCAACCTCAAGTCATGAATGACTCGGAGAGCTCACCCAGATCTGGAATTGAACTGAGACGATCATCTGGGGAGTGGAAAGCCCCGGACCGTCTCAATTTATAAATAGGACTGATACCAAGATCTTGGGGGGGAATGATGTAATGTATGTATGTCTGGGCTTACCTGCCACCAGGGGGAGCAACCATCGGAGGTCATTGGGCCACAGACACACATGTGCATATAATGGAAGCCTCCATGTTTAATCCTCACTTTGAGAGCTAATAAAGTAGAGTCAGGTCGCACCTGATTGAGTTCACGGTACTAAGCCTATTGAGCTATTGCATACACAATAACAATACACTCACACCGGCATGCAGCCACCTTCTCAGGACCCGGAACTTTTTTGTAACAGAAAAGAATTTCACTCTTACGTGAGGAGCTGATATCTGAACGATTTGCGTGAAAGAATGTTGCTGTGAGTGACAACGCTGACACACTGCTGTGTGTATGCAGCTCAGACATCAATGGTGCACATCACCTTGGTGCCAGTTAAAGTTTACGTTGATTGAAGTTAAGTTTTATTTAACCCTTTCATGTTAAGGAATCACCAGTGTGTAACAGTCCAGCTGTCTGAGACAATGAGCAACAAGGTTATGTTCAATAAAAAATTTTTTATACCAACATTGGTCTGAAATCATAAGTATCATGAGTAAAAACACCCAATCCCCGCCCACACCCCACTTTTTCCACCAGTGACATCAATCAAATGTTCAACATGTCCAGCAACACAGGAGTGTGGTCCCCTTCCCCCATACATTACAACAAATTGCATACACCCAGATGGAGATATAACACAGCCATCACCTGCGGACATGCACCTCACTTTCCTTCCTCCCTCCCCTTCTTCTCCCCACCTCTATCCCTTCCCCTCCTCGCTCTACAGCGCCTGGCCGAAGAGCTCCTCAGGCAGTGCCTCATTGGGGGGGATGAAGGCAGAGGCAGTGGTTGCATGGGTACGGGAGCAGGGGGTGCCGAGGGGGCAACATTCTCTGATACAGAAGCAGGACCTTGGTCCTTGCTCTCATCTGTCGATTGCAGTGGTGGTGCGGAACCTAGGGGAGGAGTGTCGTGCTCTGGGACCACTGGGAGTCTTGTGCCAGCAGTGTTCCTGGCTATCATCTCCAGAGCCTCCGCCATCTGTCGGGATATGCCCCCCAATGCTTCGAGGAACTGGTCACTAATGTCTACAGTCCTCCTGGACAACTGTACCATCTCTCCGCTCTCGTGGCGCTTGTGAACCAGACCTGCCACGTCCACAAAACCTGCACGGGGTCGGCGCCGTCCTGGGGACAAGTGGGGTGCCCTGTGACGAGGTGCTTGGGCCCGGTACCTCCAGAGTGGAGGTGGGAATAACTGGAGGAGCACTAGATGGCCTTGGGGTGGAATGGCTTCTGCAGCGTGGCGATGCAGGTTCCTCGAAGTCCGCGCTCTCATCCGTCGAGAACAGACCCAACGGATTGACGGGCGAGAATTGGAGCTCCTTGGCACCAGATGTAGGATCGTCGGCAAGTCTGGCCCCACGCCCCACCTTCTGGCCTCTGTGGTCTTGCCTGGGGCTGCGCTGCTGGCTGAGCTGCAAAACACAAATTAGGTTATTAGAGGAGAAGTGGGTGCTAGGATCACAAGATGAGTCCAACGCTACACACAGCATATATGCACGACAAAAGCACCACCACTATCAAAATCATCACAAACATCACATTTCATGACCATCAACACATTCTGCATTGCAATGATTTTCATTAGGCCAGCATTATTTCTAGGAATCATCTATCATATATGATTGTTCGGATATGAGTGGGTGTGGCATCTATTGACTTTACATTACACAATGGTGTAAGCTTTACTCACGTGGCATCACTTCAGGGTCTGCAGATGCTTCTGTGGCTGTCCAGGTGTGCTTCCCCATGAGTGCGAGCACCCGCTCCTTCATCTCCGTGATGTCGCTGAGGACTGGTGGCCCCCCACCCGTTCGCCTCTGCACGGACCTCATCGTCGAAAGCTTCTTCTGTAAAAGGTGACAGGACGACATGGCATGAGATCATTGCGTGATATCATTGCTAGGTACTGTCACAGAGACTGATACAACACATAACTGACAGATGTAATCATGATTATTATGATAATTATCATTCTTTACCTAAAGACGTGCACCGTGACCGCAGGCTTTGAGTACAACATTCCCGGTAAAAGTGAACGACCTCACATTTGCTGATAGTCACTTTTTGCAGATCGCCCAAAAATGTGCATTATTTCCGACATGGGCGGTAAAAATGGGTTTTCAGAACGTCGGCTTCTCACCCATTCGCAAAACACCTAGTCTCCATTTTTGAGATTGGGCGTTACCACGAGCGATATGTTACAAATTAAATTATATAAATACATAAATACATGTAAATAAATGTAATACTCTTGCGGATCCCACAAGGTCATTCCATCGTTTGCGGCTTTGGTTGCTCTCACGCACCTCATTGGTCGCCGACGAGACCACCTCTGCTATCTCGGTCCATTTCTTCTGGTAGGCCTTTGGGGTGGGCTTCCCACACCCTCCCTGTGTCAAACCACCTTAGCGTAACTCGATCTCCTGCAGGAGGGAGGCATTTGCCTCGTCCAAGAACCTCTTCGCTCTTTTGCGCCCTCCAATGTGTTCCTCTCCCAGCTCACTGTTCTCGCCAGCGTCAGTCTCCCAGCGTGCTGTGTCGCCTCCTCCTCTCCCTCCATTATAGGTCAAATTCGGGCAAATATGTGGCTGGTAACAGCTAATTTTTGTTTCCCTATTTGCTCTAAAGCTCTAAACTCTCCCTCCTTCCTCCCAAAGCAGCCACAGCACACCCACACACGCCTTCAGTCCCTCTCACTCTGTCTCCTCTTCTGCGCATGTCATGATGACCCTTGACCTCCTGAATCGCGAGTGTTGCTATGCCATTGCTAAGGACTGCGACACTTTAGGCAGAAGTTCAGGGAGATTTAATGCTTCCGCCCATTTCATATCGCTCGCAGTAACGCCCAATCTCAAAAATGGAGACTAGGTGCTTTGAGAATGGGGGAGAAGCCTTTTTTGCCGCCCATGCCGGAAATAACACCCATTTTTGGGCGATCTGCACAAAAGTGTAAAATCTAGCCCCTCGTCTTTCCCCTGCGTCCCTGGGATCACGTGGGCCAGGCCAACTAATAACAAAGTGGTATTCCTATTATGCTTCATCATAGACAGTCCCTCGGAATCAAGGAAGACTTACTTCCACTCTTAAAATGAGTTCTTAGGTGGCTGAACAGCCCAATAAGAGAACCACAGTCTCCGTCACAGGTGGTACAGACAGTCGTTGAGGGAAGGGGCGGGTGGGACTGGATTGCTGCACACTCCTTCCGTTGCCTGCGCTTAATTTCTGCATTCCCTCGGCGATGCTGCTCAGCGCCCTCCAGGATGCACTTCCTCCACTTAGGGCGGTCTTTGGCCAGGGACTCCCAGGTGTCAGTGGGGATGTTGCACTTTATCAAGGAGACTTTGAAGGTGTCCTTGTAATGTTTCCTCTGCCCACCTTTGGCTTGTTTGCCATGAAGGAGTTCTGAGTAGAGCGCTTGCTTTGGGAGTCTCATGTCTGGCATGCGAACAAGGCGGCCTGCCTAGCAGAGCTGATCAAGTGTGGTCAGTGCTTCAATGCTGGGGATGTTGGCCTGGACGAGGACGCTAATGTTGATGCGTCTGTCTTCCTAGGGGATTTGTAGGATCTTGTGGAGACATTGTTGGTGGTATTCCTCCAGCGATTTGAGGTGTCTACTATACATGGTCCATGTCTCAGCCATACAGGAGGGCAGGTATTACTACAGCCTTGTAGATCATGAGCTTGGTGGCAGTTTTGAGGGCCTGGTCTTCAAACACTCTTTTCCTCAGGCGGCCGAAGGCTGCTCTGGCACACTGGAGGCATTCGGAATTCCAATTAGCATAATAGACTACGTGTGCGGGAAGTGTATTCGCCTCCAGCTCCTGACGGACCTCGTTGCGGAATTGGAGCTGAGGGTGGATTCACTCTGGAACAACATGATGCTGAGAATGACGTGAGTAGCACGTGTAGCGAGTTGGTCTTACCGCAGGTGAAGGGTCCGCAGCCAGCCAGGGAATGGAAGACCAGCAGGACGAGCAGTGCAAGGAAGGTAGTGCAGGGGTCCCCTACGGTCATCCCCCTGCAAAACAGATACACTGCTTTGAGTACTGTTGAGGGGGATGACTCAAGAGGGGAGGGCAGCAGCAGCCAAGTTCATGGCACCGTGGCTGGCTCTGTTGCACAGGAGGGCAGGAAAAAGAGTGGGAGAGCGATAGTGATAGGGGATTCAATTGTAAGGGGAATAGATAGGCGTTTCTGCGGCCGCAACCGAGACTCCAGGATGGTATGTTGCCTCCCTGGTGCAAGGGTCAAGGATGTCTCGGAGCAGGTGCAGGACATTCTAAAAAGGGAGGGAGAACAGCCAGTTGTCGTGGTGTACATTGGTACCAACGACATAGGTAAAAAAAGGGATGAGGTCCTATGAGACGAATTTAAGGAGCTAGGAGCTAAATTAAAAAGTAGGACCTCAAAAGTAGTGATCTCGGGATTGCTACCAGTGCCACGTGCTAGTCAGAGTAGGAATTGCAGGATAGCGCAGATGAATACGTGGCTTGAGCAGTGGTGCAGCAGGGAGGGATTCAAATTCCTGGGGCATTGGAACAGGTTCTGGGGGAGGTGGGACCAGTACAAACCAGATGGTCTGCACCTGGGCAGGACCGGAACCAATGTCCTAGGGGGAGTGTTTACTAGTGCTGTTGGGGAGGAGTTAAACTAGTATGGCAGGGGTATGGGAACCAATGCAGGGAGACAGAGGAAAACAAAAAGGAGACAAAAGCAAAAGACAGAAAGGAGATGAGTAAAAGTGGAGGGCAGAGAAACCCAAGGCAAAAAACAAAAAGGGCCACTGAATATAAAGGGGCTGCAGGAAGAGTCAAAACTAAAAATCATGGTTTAAAAACTAGGATTAGAACACTCCACCTAAATGCACGCAGCATTCGAAATAAAGTAAATGAGTTGACGGCACAAATCATTACAAATGGGTATGATTTGGTGGCCATTACAGAAACATGGTTGCAGGGTGGCCAAGACTGGGAATTAAACATACAGGGGTATCTGACGATTCGGAAAGATAAACAAGAAGGGAAAGGAGGTGGGGTAGCTCTGTTAATAAAGGATGATATCAGAGCAGTTGTGAGTGACAATATTGGCTCTAATGAACAAAATGTTGAATCATTGTGGGTGGAGATTAGAGATAGCAATGGGAAAAAGTCACTGGTGGGCGTAGTTTCTAGGCCCCCAAATAATAACTTCACGGTGGGGCGGGCAATAATCAAAGAAATAATGGAGGCATGTGAAAAAGGAACGGCAGTAGTCATGGGGGATTTTAACCTACATATCGATTGGTCAACTCAAATCGCACGGGGTAGCCTGGAGGAGGAATTCATAGAATGCATACGGGATTGTTTCTTAGAACAGTATGTTACAGAACCTACAAGGGAGCAAGCTATCTTAGATCTGGTCCTGTGTAATGAGACAGGAAAAATAAACAATCTCCGAGTAAAAGATCCTCTCGGAATGAGTGATCACAGTATGGTTGAATTTGTAATACAGATTGAGGGTGAGGAAGTTGTGTCAGAAACGAGCGTACTATGCTTAAACAAAGGGGACTACAGTGGGATGAGGGCAGAGTTGGCTAAAGTAGACTGGAAACACAGACTAAACGGTGGCACAATTGAAGAACAGTGGAGGACTTTTAAGGAGCTCTTTCATAGTGCGCAACAAAAATATATTCCAGTGAAAAAGGGTGGTAAGAGAAGGGATAACCAGCCGTGGATAACCAAGGAAATAAAGGAGAGTATCAAATCAAAGACCAATGCGTATAAGGTGGCCAAGGTTAGTGGGAAGCTAGAGGATTGGGAAAATTTTAAACAACAACAAAGAATGACTAAAAAAGCAATAAAGAAAGGAAAGATGGATTACGAAGGTAAACTTGCGCAAAACATAAAAACAGATAGTAAAAGCTTTTACAGATATATAAAACGGAAAAGAGTGACTAAAGTAAATGTTGGTCCCTTAGAAGATGAGAAGGGGGGTTTAATAATGGGAAATGTGGAAATGGCTGAGACCTTACACAATTATTTTGCTTTGGTCTTCACAGTGGAAGACACAAAAACCATGCCAAAAATTGCTGGTCACAGAAATGTGGGAAGGGAGGACCTTGAGACAATCACTATCACTAGGGGGGGTAGTGCTGGACAGGCTAATGGGACTCAAGGTAGACAAGTCCCCTGGTCCTGATGAAATGCATCCCAGGGTATTAAAAGAGATGGCGGAAGTTATAGCAGATGCATTCGTTATAATCTACCAAAATTCTCTGGACTTTGGGGAGGTACCAGCGGATTGGAAAGCAGCTAATGTAACGCCTCTGTTTAAAAAAGGGGGCAGACAAAAGGCAGGGAACTATAGGCCGGTTAGTTTAACATCTGTAGTGGGGAAAATGCTTGAAACTATCATTAAGGAAGAAATAGCGGGACATCTAGATAGGAATAGTGCAATCAGGCAGACGCAGCATGGATTCATGAAAGGGGAATCATGTTTAACTAATTTACTAGAATTCTTTGAGGATATAACGAGCATGGTGGATAGAGGTGTACCGATGGATGTGGTGTATTTAGATTTCCAAAAGGCATTCGATAAGGTGCCACACAAAAGGTTACTGCAGAAGATAGAGGTACGCGGAGTCAGAGGAAATGTATTAGCATGGATAGAGAATTGGCTGGCTAACAGAAAGCAGAGAGTCGGGATAAATGGGTCCTTTTCGGGTTGGAAATTGGTGGTTCGTGGTGTGCCACAGGGATCGGTGCTGGGACCACAACTGTTTACAATATACATAGATGACCTGGAAGAGGGGACAGAGTAGTGTAACAAAATTTGCAGATGACACAAAGATTAGTGGGAAAGCGGGTTGTGTAGAGGACACAGAGAGGCTGCAAAGAGATTTAGATAGGTTAAGCGTATGGGCTAAGGTTTGGCAGTTGGAATACATTGTCGGAAAGTGTGAGGTCATCCACCTTGGGAAAAAAAACAGTAAAAGGGAATATTATTTGAATGGGGAGAAATTACAACATGCTGAGCTGCAGAGGGACCTGGGGGTCCTTGTGCATGAAACTTTTTTGGAGTTCACCTGCAAAAACATAAAACATTAAACCGTGCCACCCGACCTGGGTGACACACCAGACATTTACAAGGCCCTTTTTTCCTTTTTTTGGTTTTTTTTGTGTTTTTCATTTTTTTTTTTGGTTTTTTTTTTGGCGCTAAAATCACATTTTTCCAGTGCCCCCTATAAAAGGGGAAGGGGACACTAAAAGCACCGGCAATCAAAACAAATTAAACTTTAAAACGTAAAATCAAATTAAAATTTGGTTTCCGGGCGTGATGATGCACTCCAGTCCCTCCGGTGCCCACCTCTCGCGGAAGGCCGCGAGCGTACCGGTGGACACCGCGTACTCCATCTCCAAGGACACCCTGGACCGGATGTAAGAGCGGAAGAGAGGCAGGCAGTCAGGTTGAATGACCCCCTCGACCGCCTGCTGCCTGGACCGGCTGATGGCACCCTTGGCCGTGCCCAGGAGCAGTCCTACGAGGAGGCCTTCGGACCTACCCGCTCCCCTCCGCACAGGGTGCCCAAAGATCAGGAGAGTGGGACTGAAGTGCAGCCAGAATTTCAGGAGCAGCCCCTTCAAATAATAAAACAGGGGCTGCAACCTTGTGCATTCCATAAAAACATGGAACACGGACTCTTCCAGACTGCAGAAATTGCAGGCGGCCTGGGAGTCCGTGAACCGGCTTAAAAATTTGTTGCACGGCACTGCTCCGTGCACCACCCTCCAGGATCCTTGTGCATGAATCCCAAAAAGTTAGTTTGCAGGTGCAGCAGGTAATCAGGAAGGCGAATGGAATGTTGGCCTTCATTGCGAGAGGGATGGTCCTGCTGCAACTGTATAGGGTATTGGTAAGGCCGCACCTGGAGTACTGCGTGCAGTTTTGGTCACCTTACTTAAGGAAGGATATACTGGCTTTGGAGGGGGTACAGAGACGATTCACTCGGCTGATTCCGGAGATTAGAGGGTTACCTTATGATGATAGATTGAGTAGACTGGGTCTGTACTCGTTGGAGTTCAGAAGGATGAGGGGTGATCTTATAGAAACATTTAAAATCATGAAAGGGATAGACAAGATAGAGGCAGAGAGGTTGTTTCCACTGGTTGGGGAGACTAGAACTAGGGGGCACAGCCTCAAAATACGGGGGAGCCAATTTAAAACCGAGTTGAGAAGGAATTTCTTCTCCCAGAGGGTTGTGAATCTGTGGAATTCTCTGCCCAAGGAAGCAGTTGAGGCTAGCTCATTGAATGTATTCAAGTCATAGATAGATAGATTTTTAACCAATAAGGGAATTAAGGGTTACGGGGAGAGGGCGGGTAAGTGAAGCTGAGTCCACGGCCAGATCAGCCATGATCTTGTTGAATGGCGGAGCAGGCTCGAGGGGCTAGATGGCCTACTCCTGTTCCTAATTCTTATGTTATTATGTAAACCACCTAAAAAATACAATTTTACAACTCTGAAATAAAAATAAATAATCACAGATTCAAAATTAATTCAAATACCATTTAATTAAACATTTAAAATAAAAATCTAATTTTTTGAGAAATAATTTTAAACATTTTTAAACAGGACAAAAATAACCAAAACTAATTTTAAATGTAAGTGAATGTTTAACTCATTAAAAAAAATATATTTTAACATTTATTTTAACCCTTATGCCTGATTTTAAAAAAGGCCTTCTTTTACCAGGCATAAGGGTTTGGTCGGTAGTCGCTGAGCAGTAGTTGGGCACATAGCTCAACTCTACGACAGCGAAAGTATATTTCCAGCGGATGCATATGATCTTGACATCGTTAGTTCCGGATTTTCAAGCATGCCCAGGGGCTTCATGCATGCAGCAGCAGTCGGTGGACATTGCAGGGGACGTATCCTCAGAGGAGCTGATTCCATCTGAGGGTGCACCATTACAAGACTCATGCCATTCACCGCCAGATCTGGCTGGACCAAATAAAGCATTATCGGGTCCTACACTTGCCTGTCAAAATTGCTCACTCTTCCTGGATCATTCTGGAATGCAAAGATAACCCCCGGCTACTATTCTCTACTGCTAACAGTCTTCTTAAACTCCTCTCCCCTGTCTCCACCACACTCACCTCCAACAACAAGTGCAAGGAGTTCATGGATGTCTTTGTCTCAAAGATTGAGACCATTCGATCAGCTGCCTCTGCTAGTTCCCTTCCTTCCCCTAGCCCAGTGGGCCAATCTTCCTCTGAGGTTCCCCCCTGCCCTAAACTCACATCTTTCTCCAGTTTCTCTCTGATCTCCCCTCTTGACCTCTCCATGCCCATCTTGTTTATGAGACCCACTTCCTTCTCCCTTGACCCTATTTGCACTAAACTGCTGATCACCCAACTTCCTTTTCTGTATCTCATGTTAGCTGACATTGTTAATAGTTCTCTCTCCTCAGGTACTGTCCTCCTCTCCTTCAAATGTGCCACCATCACCCCTCTCCTCAAAAAACCAACCTTTGACCTTATTGTGCTTGCAATTACCGCCCCATCTCCAACCTCCCTTTCCTCTCCAAAGTCCTTGAATGTGTTGTGGCCTCCCAAATCCGTGCCCATCTTTCCCAGAACTCCATGTTTGAATCCCTTCAATCTGGTTTCTGCCCCTGTCACAGTCCCGAAACGGCTCTCGTCAAAGTCGCAAATGACATCCTTTGTGACTGACAAAAGTAAACTATCCCTCTTCTTCCTTCTCGACCTGTCTGCAGCCTTTTGACACAGTTGACCACTCCATGCTCCTCCAATGCCTCTCCACCACTGCCCAGCTGGGGTGGGACTATACACGCCTGGTTCCATTCTTATCTATCTAATCGTAGCCAGAAAATCACTTGCAATGGCTTCTCTTCCTACTCCTGCATCGTTACCTCTGTTGTCCCCCAAGGATCTATCCTTGCCCCCCTCCTATTTCTCATCTATATGCTGCCTCTCGGCAACATCATCTGAAAATACAGTATCAGTTTCCACATGTATGCTGACTACCACTTCTCTCGACCCCTTTGTGGTCTCTAAATTCTCAGACTGCTTGTCCGACATCCAGTATTGGATGAGCAGAAATTTCTCCAATTAAATATTGGGAAGACCAAAGCCATTGTCTTTGGTCCTCGCCACAAACTGTGTTCCCTAGTCACTGACTCCATCCCTCTCCCTAGCATCTGTCTGAGGCTGAACCAGACTGTTCGCAACCTAGGTGTCATATTTGACCCTGAAAGGAGCTTCCGACCACATATCCATGGCATAACTAAGACCGCCTATTTCCACCTCCGTAACATTGCCAGTCTCCACCCCTGCCTCAGCTCATCTGCTGTTGAAACCCTCATCCATTTCTTTGTTACCTCTATACTTGACTACTCCAACGCACTCCTGGCTGGCCTCCCACATTCTACTCTACGTAAATTGAGGTCATCCAAAACTCGACAGCCCGTGTCCTAACTCACACCAAATCCTGCTCACTCATCACCTCTGTGCTCGCTGACCTACATTGGCTCCCGGTTAAGCAATGCCTCAATTTCAAAATTCTCTTCCTTTTTTACAAATCCCACCATGTAGGAGCTGTAGGAAAAGGAAGAGTAAAGCTTTGTAGTTGCACACGGGTGTATGCACATGGCTGTATGAGAAAATGTCGTGCTAAGTTTCTGTTCTTATGGTTATTAATCAGTCCAGTGGTGGTAACTAACTGACCCGTACAACTGTAAGTGAATCCCCGGCATCGCGGGCAGCAACTGCTACTGCTGCGCTGGCGCTGCCCACTTCCTCCTCCTCCTCAGATTTGTCTGCAGAAGATGTGTGCTTAGCGCCTTGTTCCTCCTGCAGCTCCAATCCTCGCTGCTACGCAATGATATGTAGCGCACAGCACACCATGATCATTCAGAAGACCCTGGCTGGTGAGTACTGAAGGGCGCCTCCAGATCTGTCTAGGCATCTGAAGCCCAACTTGAGCATATCCAATAACACATCTGGTTATCATATGGCTTTAGTTGTACTATTCTTGGGCTTCATTGGTTGGGTTTCTCACGCATGTCATCAGCCAAATTTGAAGGGGGAATTCTTTGTCTCCTAGCAGCCACCCCCTTGAGTCTGCTCGCAGGTCCAAAGAAGTCAGGGAGCTTTTACTACTACAGGATGAAAGCATCATGGCAGTTCCCCAGGAATCTGGTGCACACCTGCATAATCTCTCTTTGTGGTTGCACACCAGCTGAACAATGATGGAATGAAACACCTTACGGTTTAGGAATATTCTTGATTAATGTGGGGGCGCACGGATTTCCATATATGTGCAGTCAATTACGCCCTGCACCTAAAGGAAGCCAGCCAGAGACACAACCTGAGCACTCACAGGCGAAGTTGACATAAGTTCCGGCTCTGGAAAACAACCCAGGGACCTGCCTTTTGTATTTCTGTACAGCTGACTAAGAGATCCTGGATATGTCTCTGGTAGCACCCTGGAAGGATCTCGAGGTAAAATGTTGAGGGCGTTGGTTACCTTCATAGCCACTGGTAATACAAGGCCACCAGTTTCAGAAGGGAACAGGTCTTTTAGAAGGCTGCAGATTCTGCCACCGCCTGACACGACAACCTCAGTCTCCATACACACTGCTCTTCCGAGAGGCCAAGGAAACTGAGCCTCTGCCTGTACACCTGGTTTTGCGGGTAGTGCCTCCTGTGAGCTCGACCCCTCTGCTGCTCCCTTTTCTGCTGCTCCCCTCTCTGCTCATCACCTGCAGGTATTTCCAGAGCAGGTTGTTGTTGCTGCTGATGGTCATCTTGCTCCTCGCCTGAGATCCAATCTAAAGCAGCCAAGGCATCACTCATCCTGATCTGAGTCGCAAAATCTTCAAAGTGCAAAAATTAGCCTCTCGCCACAAGTACTCTCAAAAAACCTTTTCCCAGTGGTAAGTAAGAAAGCAGCTGTGAGCTCTGAGTATTTATTGCTATATTTGCCTGACTTTTAATGAGCCTCATGAATTGCTGTTCTGTTCTTGCCTTGGTTTCCATGGCATGTTTCAGGAAGCCCGTTAAATCACTGGATGCGCGATGCGTCGTTAAATTTTAATGTAGGTTAAAATACTGCTGGAATTGATGGGGTCAAAATTACCCCTTTCTATAAGAGCCGTGACTGCCTCAAAAAGCGGCCTAGTCAGCGTGGAGTCACCGACATTTTATAAATTGCCTTCCATGTTTTTGCCTGCGATGATGGTCACCACACTGCATGTGTAGCTGCCTCGTCGGGCATGCGCTATCCCCCTTCCGACCGGCGGCGACCCCGTTTGACCGTGGGAAATTGCGCCACGGGAAATTGCCCCGTGGGAGCGGATCGGCTGCTGGTTGATGCCACTGATGGCATTCCCCAGCGGGAGCTGTGTGTATCTAGGCGGAGCATCCGTCTTTAAAGCAGAGGGTGCTCTGCCGTGGCTGCCTTTTTATTTTAATTGTCGGCCGACTTCGAGCTTGGCCCGACAATAGTGGCCATGGGTTCGCCCGGCACCCCGTCTTGGGTGCCAGGCTATTGGCCTGGCCGAAACCCTCCCTGGTGGCCTAGTGGACCTAACTAAAATAAATGCAGAATTCGTAGCGGCCCTCCCTTTTAACGGCATGGATGAGTCGGAGCGGTGACCGACCTGACACAATGGCACCATGGATTGGGGGGAAGAAAAAAATAAAAAATCGGTAAGTGCACCCCGTTTAGAGCGGAGGGCAATTTTGGCTCCAACCAATTAACATATTTAAATTTCTAATCCTCCTTTCCAGAGAGGGTTAGGCGTAACAAGCCAAACACACCCGAGTTAAACCCAGAAGTCAAAGCTTTGGAGCCAGTTTTCAGACGCAACCGAGTTTTGGGCCATATTAGTCTCCCATCCGCACTTAAACCCACGCGTAGCTCCAGGTTAAAATTACTCCATGTCTTTCTCACACCCACTGGTAGTATTTCTGTCAACCAAGCATTGGAAGGTGACACAGAGGACAATAATGAAGATGAGATGAAGAATGTTATCTTAGCATTTTCTGGTACCTCCTTGTCTATTCTTTCATGTACTCTTTCCCATGTCTAATATGGAAGCATGTCAGACACACAGGAGACATTAGTCCACAATTTCTCACTCCGCCACCGTAACTTTACCAGAAATAAATGGGGTTGCAGCTGCACTTTGGGTGAAGTTATGGCAATGGAGCAAGGGTCGCTCTGAAGAAATTCTGGCCCATTGAGCCTTCAATTTACCGTAGAATTCTATAATGCATATTCAATTTTAAAAGTATGGACCCTTGTAGTGGCTGATTTGGCTGTGGTAGCTTGTAATGACATTGACCTCGGGTGGATCCTTGCTTTCACCTAGCTGCCAATATAAGGGTACGTTCAATGTAATGCAATATAAATGAGGGTACAGTACCACAGTAATTATTAGTAAATTAGTAGCACTAGTAATCTAGAGTCCTGGACTAATGATCCGGAGTTCAAATCCCATCATGGGAGCTGGGATTGTCCTTTAGGGAATTAAATCTGCTGTCCTTACCTGATTGGGCCTACATGATTGACTCTTAACTGCCTCTGAAATGGTCTAGGAAGCCACTCAATTGTACCAAACTGCTACGAAAAACAATAATATGAACAAAACTGGACACACCCAGCCCAGTTGGCCCTGTAAAGTGCTCCTCAATAACATCTGGGGACTTGGGAGAGCTGTCCCACAGACTAGTAA
Source organism: Pristiophorus japonicus (assembly GCF_044704955.1). NCBI lineage: Eukaryota > Metazoa > Chordata > Chondrichthyes > Pristiophoridae > Pristiophorus > Pristiophorus japonicus. The sequence goes on from NC_091992.1 coordinate 121,818,588, forward strand.
CGCAACAGTCATAATAATCCGCATAGAATTATACCTTTCAGGCAACATCCCAGACTCCCCCATCACCATCTCTGTCCTGTCCCACCGGCAGAACAGACTCACCAAAGGTGGCGGCACAGCGGTACACAATCGGGAGGGAGTAGCCCTGGGAGTCTTCAACATTAATTCTGGACCCAATGAAGTCTCATGGCATCAGGTCAAACATGGGCAAGGAAACTTCCTGCTGAATACCATCAACTGCCCTCCCTCAGCTGATGATTCAGTAGTCCTCTAACTTGAACACCACTTGGAAGAAGCACTGAGGGTAGCAAGGACATAGAATGTACTCTGGGTGGGGGACTTCAATGTCCATCACCAAGAGTGGCTCGGTAGTACCACTACCCACCAAGTAAGCCTGCGGCAGATGGTGAGAGAAACAACACGAGGGAAAAATCCTACTTAACCTCGTCCTCACCAATCTACCTCACAGATGCATCTGTCCATGAAAGTACTGGTAGGAGTGACCATCACACAGTTCTTGTGGAAACAAAGTCCTGTCTTCACACTGAGGACACCCTCCATTGTGTTATGTGGCACTAGCACCATGCTAAATGGAAGAGATTCAGAACAGATCTAGCAACTCGAAACTAGGCATCCATGAGGCACTGGGGGCCATCAGCAGCAGCAGAATTGTATTCCACCACAAGCTGTAACCTCATGGCCCGGCATATCCCTCACTCTACCATTACCATCAAGCCAGGGGACCAACCTTGGTTCAATGGGATGTGTAGAAGAGCATGCCAGGAGCAGCACCAAGCGTACCTAAAAATGAAGTGCAACCTGGTGAAGCTGCAACTCAAAACTACATGTATGTCAAACAGCAGAAGCAAAATGCTATAGACAGAGCTAATCAATCCCACAACCAAAAGATCAGATCAAAGCTCTGATGTCCTGCCACATCCAGTCATGAATAGGTGGACAATTAAACAATTAATGGGAGGAGGAGGCTCCATGAACATCCCCATATTCAATGATGGGGGAGTCCAGCAAGTGAGTGCAAAAGACAAGACTGAAGGTTTTGCAACGATCTTCAGCCAGAAGTGTCGAGTGGATGATCCATCTCGCCCTCCTGAGGTCCCCACCATCACAGAAGCCAGTCTTCAGCCAATCTAATTCACTCCAAGTGATATCAAGAAACAGCTGAGTGCACTGGATACAGCAAAGGCTATGGGCCCCGACTGTAGTGCTCCAGAACTAGCCATGCCTCTAGCCAAGCTGTTCCAATACAGCTAAAACACTGGCATCTATCTACCTGACAAAGTGGAAAATTGTCCAGGTATGTCCTGTCCATAAAAAGCAGGACAAATCCAATCCAGCCAATTACCCCTCCATAAATCTACTCTCAATCATCAGCAAAGTGATGGAAGGGATCGTCGACAGTGCTAACAAGTGGCACTTACACACCAATAATCTGCTCACCATAATGCTCAGTTTGGCTTCCGCCAGGACCACTCAGCTCAAAACCTCATTGAACGCTTGGTCCAAACATGGACAAAAGAGTTGAATTCCAGATATGAGATGAGAGTAACTGCTCTTGATATCAAGGCAGCATTTGACCAAGTGTGGACCCATTGTAAAATTGAAGTATGGGAATCGGGGAATACTCTCTACTGGCTGGAGTCATACCTCACACAAAGGAAGATGATTGTGGTATTTGGAGGCCAATCTTCTCAACTCCAGGGCATCGCTGCATGAGTTCCTCAGGTCAATATCCTAGGCCCGACCATCTTCAGCTGCTTCATCAATGACCTCTCAATCATAATGTCAGAAGTGGGGATATTCGCTGATGATTTCTGTGTTCAGTTCCATTCGCAACTCCTCAGATAATGTACGAGGGCACAACATTCAGGCTTGGGATAATAAGTGGCAAGTAACATTCGCGCCACACAAGTGGCAGGCAATGACCATCTCCAACAACGAGAGTCTAACCACCTCCCCTTGACATTCAACAGCATTACCATCATCAAATCCCCTACCATCAACATCCTGGGGTCGCCATTGACCAGAAATTTAACTGGACCAGCCGCATAAGTACTGTGGCTACAAGAGCAGATCATAGGCTGTGTATTTTGCATCGAGTGACTCACCTCCTGACTCCCCAAAGCCTTTCCACCATCTACAAAGCACCAGTCAGGAGTGTGATGGAATACTCTCCACTTGCTTGGATGTGTGCAGCTCCAACAACACTCAAGAAGCTCGACACCATCCAGAACAAAGCAGCCGGCCTGATAGGCACCCCATCCACCACCTTAAACATTCACTCCCTCCACCGCTGGCACACCATGGCTGCATTGTGCACCATCTACAAGATGCACTTCAGAAACTCGCCAAGGCTTCTTCAACAGCACCTCCCAAACCCATGACCTCTACCACCTAGAAGGACCACCACTTCCAAGTTCCCCTCAAAGTCACACACCATCCTGACTTGGAAATATACCACCGTTTCTTCATCGCCACCAGGTCAAAATCCTGGAACTCCCTACCTAACAGCACTATTAGAGTACCTTCACTACACGGACTGCAACAGCTCAAGAAGGTGGCTCACCACCACCTTCTAAGGGGCAATTACGCTCCTATGCTGGGTGTTGCCAGTGACGCTCACATCCAATGAATGAACAAAAAAAAATGGTATTTTCTTTGGTTATGATTATTCTTTTGAGTGGCATGTGTCACAGAAAAGTGGTCTTTTACTAGTGATACATATTTTCAACAGCATCTTAAAAAGCTAAAAGGAGGTAACCTACAATACAACGCTGAGAGAGTCTCCAGATTTGTGGTGGTTTGCTGCATGCTCCTTAACTTTGCCTTGAAAAGGTAGCAACCCTTAGAACCAGCTTGGAATGAAGATATGTTGGCTCAGCGGCAGGAAGATTAGCAGGAAGCCATGGATGAAGAGGAAGAGCAAGGGCCATTAATCCTGCCAGATGCCAAAGCTCTATTACAGTGAATCATTGAGAAATGCTTTAGTTGAATCATCCCTCCACTTTGCCCCAACAATGCCTCCCACCATCACACACAATCCTTACATCCTCCAGATGAATGCCCTCAAATTCTACACCTGTATGGTTATTGGAATGACATCACTAGGCATGGTTAAACAAATACTAATGCAAAGAAATTGTCCACAACTGTTTCAGAATGGATCATTTGAGAATTATGAACTAAAGTTTTAAAACTAAAAATCACCCCAGTGCAAACCCCTAGTGCCTATTTTATGTACTCTTTTGCCTAATCTGGTGCTCCTAGGAATTTCTACCCCGGTGGTTACAGCATGGGAAATGGAAGGCTGCTGATCATCCACTGAGGGCACTTGAGATGGCCATGATAAGTGACCTCAAGAGCTCTGTAATTAGAAGGCCCGGCTGCAGACTGCAGTGTTTTGATGGTGGCCGGTGACGGCTGGCCAGCTGCCTGCACTGGTTGCGGGGCTGGCGGGCGAGTAGGCATGCTGTTTTCCTGAGAGAGGACAGCATGAGTCTCTCACATGACACTACTACCACTCTCATGGGACTGCACCTCAGCAACCCCATTGCTCTATGTGAAAACAGTGCAAGCACGATATGATGCTTTGGAAATCTCTGCCCACACTTACCTTCATGCTTTGAAAGTTGGAGGAGATAGTGGGGCTGAAATTCAGGGTCCTGGGAAGGACCGTTACCGCGGGTTTTCGGTGGCCATTCTGTAAAGTTGATTGGCCGCTGCATTCTGGTCGATTGGCCCCCGCCACGCATATTCAGCACGGGATGTTTTTCAGCGGTGAGAACTTCCACCGCGTTAAGGGGCTTGCGGCCGTGGTGATGTCATCAGGGTGCGCACCACTGCGACGTGGCCACGCCACCCATATTCACCTATAAAAAGTGAGGTTTTTCTTGGACAATGCCCTGCCATCTTTTTGGGTCAGTACACTTTGCCGTGCTACTCGACACCGCTGGAGGAGGAGAACAGAGGATTCCTGTGATCGGGGCTATTTTTGGTGCAAACTTTTGCTGGTGCTTTTGTGCACTTGTTTAAGCTGCTGAGTCGTGTTTATCAGTTTTGCGAGAGTTTTCAGGACTTTCAGCTCTGACTGCTTAGTGGAGGTTTGTCGGCCTCATTCTGTGCTCCATAGAGGCCTGCGTGTCAAGGTGCAGCCTTCACACACAATGGGATCAGTGTTGGCAGAGGAATGCCTTGTACACCTTGTCAGATGCAGGGCGGCACGCAGGAAAAGGCGGCGCCATCAGCCATGTGCAGAGAGGCAGTGGGCAAGGGAGGCAGCAGTCATGGCTGCCCAACATCCAGAAGGGCCAGCAGATGTGCGCAGGCCTCCACCGAGAGAGGTGGCCAGGAAGGAGATGGTGTCAGGGGGAGGATCAGGTATGCTGACGCCCCCCCCCCCGCGTACTGGGGCCAGGAGCCTTGCCAGCAACAGCCTGCAGAGGAGGACGAGGGGAAAGGCGATCTCCAGCTGCCATGGGAAGGTGGCATTCACAGACCTGAGGAAAGAAGGCCCTACCGTCAAAGGGTCTACAGACATCAGTTCTCCTTCCTGGAGCTCAGTAATGAGCAATGCTTGCAAAGGCTCAGGTTTCAAAAGGACGTACTGAGGGAGCTCTGCAATGTCCTGTGCCAAGATCTGGAGCCTCACACAAGGCTCAGGACCGCTCTGATCATTGAGACCAAGGTCACCATAGCTCTGAACTTTTATGCTATGGGGTTTTTACAGTCTGTGACTGCAGACATTTCCAACATTTCACAATTCTCTGCACATCGCTCCATCAGGCAAGTCACCGATGCACTGTATAGGAGACAAGTGGACTATATCTCATTCCCGATGACCAGGGCAAAGCAGGTCAAGCGGCAGGCCAGATTTGCCCGCATTTCAGGGTTCCCCAGGGTGCCATCGACTACACACACGTTGGCCTGAGGGCGCCACAGCACAATTCCGAGATCTTTGTCAACCGCAAGGGATTCCACTCCCTCAATGTGGAGCTGGTGTGTGACCACCAGCGTAGGATCCTGGCAGTTGATGCCAGGTACCCAGGTAGCAGCTATGATTCCTTCATTCTGTGCCAGACCAGTGTGCCCGCCCTCTTTGACCCAAATCAAGATTGTGGATGGCTGCTTGGCCACAAGGAATACATTCCCTGTCCACTTGGTTGCTGACTCCACTACGGAACCTCAGGACAGCGGCCGAGCATCCCAACTGTTAAGCCCTTACACACTACAGCAAATCAACACGAGGCACATACTGGAGACAAGGCCACTCTGTGACCTGTACCTTTATTCACAGGACTAAGAAGTGATGACCCTGCGTGGGACCTACCTTTATATACTTGGATGGCCAGGTGAGCAGTGTCTCCCACAAGTTCACCCCCTGTGGTCAAGGTGTGCATTTTTTATGTGTATACAGTGCACAGTGTTGTTACATGAAGGTTACAGTTACATGAAGGTTACAAACATGACACCAACACTGCTGCTCATTCTAACACCAGGTGCATCATCGAGTACTGCATTGGGATCCTCAAGCAGAGGTTCCGTTGCCTGGACCGGTCTGGTGGTGCCTTGCATTACTCTCCTGAACAAGCCTCCATATTCGTGGTGGTCTGCTGCATGCTGCACAACTTGGCCATCATGAGGGGCCAGCCGCTGGAGGTTGAGCCAGCAGTACCACCTGATGAGGAGGATCCCTGTCGCCACCCAGCCAGGAGGCGTCGTCGCCATCGCAATCCCGCAAGGGAGGTGCAGATACGTCTGATTGCTGCTCGATTCACATAATCCCATCTACACATGACTCTTCAGCTCCTATTTTCCATGGCCATCCCAATAAGTGCCTTCACACAGAATTGTCCACTCTCAAATGAAACACCTGGCCAGATATATGTGCAAAAAATAAAGATTTATCAAATGATGCATGTCAGTGCAAAAACACAACAGAACAAAAAACAGAACCATAAACTAACACAAAAACATCATTTTTTACCCTTGTGCATCTCCTTGTAACACCTCTCATGCATGCCTATCCTAATACTACGCCTAAGTGTCTCCCGTGTGGCTGCATCATGGGTCTGGGAAGGATGCTGTGGTTGTTGTGTCGGAGCTACAGATGCCCTTGTGGGACGCCCTTGAACACCTTTGGGTCTGGAAGGGCCGGGTGCAGACTGGGCAGGACCGTCCTGGGAGGATTCAGTCTGGCTTGGCTCGGGCGAGGCCATGATTGGAGGCACTGGCGGTGTGCCAGGTCTGGGGCCAGGAATGTTGTGATCCTGAGAGAGCCTGAGTCACTCACCAGGGGTGGAACCTTACCACCACCACAACACTGAGGGAGATCAGGTCGGTGCAGTGGCCCGACACCAGAAGGTCCCCCCTGGCTCGTATTGGACCCAGCCGCGAATGCAACACTGAGGTGTCGGGTGGCATCGAGCTGAAACTATGAGAGCAGTCAGAGTCTCAAAGCCAGCAGACATGGCAGCAATTTGACGCTCCATGGTAGCAGTAAGACACTCCATGGCCTGTTGCCCAGAGTGCATAAGAGCATTCTGAGCCTCCAGGGCCGCGGCCATCCTCTCCAATCCAGCATTGATGCGCTCATACCCTCGCTCCTGTGCTGAAATGGAGCTAGCACATCTCCTGCAGGTTGCAACATTACAGCTGGATTCGCACAATCACTCTGGGAGTCCATCATCGCCTGCACACTGGCAATGATGGACTCCAAGGTGTGCGCAGAGCTGTCGACTATGCAGGAGACGGATTCCTCCACACTCCTCTTCATTTCTGACAGCCTCTCTGGCACACTTGTTAGTGCCCCCAACATCTGCGAATACATGGCCTCCACCCTTCTTTCATAAGCTGCTAAATCGATGGCATCATCTGAGTCCTCGACAGCAGAACTCCGGTGCAGACTCAGCCCCCGGAGAGATGGTACATGAGGTTGCCTAGCCCTGTCACCATGCTGCAGCCCGCTGTACTACCTCATCTATATCAGACCGCGCACTCCCAGTATCTGAGCTGGCGCATGTGCGTGGAAGCAGTGACATGTTAATGCCATCAGTGTCCTCTTCCTCCTCAGTTGCATCCCCAAACGATGGAGTGCTCTGGATGCTCTCAGCAGGCTTGACCCTTCAATGTCCTCACTGCTGTGATTTGTGATGTCTGTGCTTATGCGGAGAAGGATCTCATGCAGGTCTCCAGCTGGTCTGTGAGATCTCTCATGACTGCCGACTGTGCTGGGTGTGCTGCCACTCGATCTGTCATCTGCAAACATAAATGGGAGAAGGGCTACCATGAGGGGGAGGTGGGGAATGAAAGCATGGAGGCTGCAACTAGCAGACTTCCAGAAGGAAGAGCAATAGGCGCTGGCGCATTCAAGGAGAGAGTGCATTAATGGAGGGCCTTCACTTACCCACATCGGCATCAGCAGTACCCTGGCCCCCAGGGAAGGCACCATGTTCGCCCACGAGTGCCTCAACCCTCTCCTCCAAAGGTGTGAGGACCTTGATGTCTGCCTCGCCACCACCAGTCCTCCTTTGCTTGACTCAATTGTGAGCCAGTTTGACCAGCAAAACAAAGAATGGTTGGTGAGTACTGATAGATCCTTACTATACAGTATAAATGCACACGGGACCCATGCTTGAGAGAAGGTCAGTCTGTGACCTGTCCTTTATTCCTTAGCACTCAAAGTGATGAAGGTGGGTGGAGCTTCCTCTTTTGTACCTGAAGGCCCAGGTTAGGAGTGTCTCCCACCTAGTGGTCATTGTTCTCACAGTGTACAACTTAGGTCAGATTATACATGGGTTACAATGCTGGTTGAATACATGACATCACCTCCCCGCCCAAAGTCTTATTGGGATCACAGGTTGAGAGTGAACTCTACATCGTGTTCTTCCTCTGCTTCTTCTATGGGGTTGCTGAACCTCCTTTTTGTTTGATCCACGTGTTTGCGGCAGATTTGTCCATTGGTAAGTTTAACTACCAGAATCGTATTTCCCTCTTTGGCAATCACAGTGCCTGTGAGCCATTTGGGCTCTGCAGCGTAGTTGAGGACAAAGACAGGGTCATTGACATCAATACATCGCGCCCTCGCATTCCTGTCATGGTAGTCATATTGTGGCTGGCGCCTGCTCTCGACAATTTCTTTCATGGTGGGGTATATAAGGGATAACCGGGTTTTAAGCATCCTTTTCATTCGCAGCTCTGCGGGTGGAACCCCTGTGAGCGAGTGTGGTCGGGATCTATAGGTCAATAGGAGGCGTGATAAGCGTCTTTGTAGAGAACCACCTTGGATTCTGAGCATCCCCTGTTTGATTATCTGCACTGCTCGTTCTGCCTGGCCGTTTGAGGCCGGCTTGAACGGTGCCGTTCTGACATGGTTAATTCCATTGCCTGCCATGACGTCCTGGAATTCAGTGCTTGTGAAGCATGGGCCATTGTCGCTGACCAAGACATCCGGTAGACCGTTGGCAGCGAACATTGCCCGTAGACTTTCTACCGTGGCAGAGGATGTGCTTGAATTTATAATGTCACACTCGATCCATTTGGAGTAGGCGTCTACAACCAAAAACATTTTTCCCATGAAAGGACTTGCGTAGTCCACATGGATGCGTGACCAAGGCTTGGCGGGCCATGGCCAGGGACTAAGGGGGGCTTTCCTGGGCGCATTGTCCAGCTGGGCACACGTGTTGCACCTGCGAACACAAAGTTCCAGATCTGCGTCTCTCCCTGGCCACCAAACGTGTGATCTGGCAATTGCCTTCATCATGACAATGCCCGGGTGCTCATTGTGGAGTTCTCTAATGAACACCTCTCTGCCCATCTGGGGCATGACTACACGGTTTCCCCACAGTAGGCAATCAGCCTGAATCGAGAGTTCATCCCTGCGCCTGTGAAATGGTTTAAATTCCTCAGGGCATGCCCTGTACGTGGCTGCCCAGTCCCCATTCAGGACAAATTTCTTGACTAGAGACAATAGCGGGTCTCTATTTGTCCAGACTTTAATCTGACGGGCTGTCACGGGTGAGCCTTCGCTTCTGAAAACTTCAACAGCCATGACCATCTCAGCAGCATGCTCGGTAGCCCCTTCAGTGGTGGCTAGTGGGAGCCTGCTGAGTGCATCAGCACAGTTTTCGGTGCCCGGTCTGTGCCGAATTGTATAGTCATAGGCGGCTAACGTGAGTGCCCACCTCTGTATGCGGGCCGATGCGTTTGCATTTATGGCCCTGTTGTCGGCCAAAAGGGACGTTAGGGGTTTGTGATCTGTCTCCAGCTCAAATTTCCTGCCAAACAGGTACTGGTGCATTTTCTTTACAGCATATACACATGCGAGCGCCTCCTTTTCTACCATCCCGTTACCCCTTTCTGCCTGGGACAGACTCCTGGAGGCATAAGCTACCGGCTGTAACTGACCATTGACATTGACATGCTGCAACACACACCCGACACCATAGGATGACGCATCGCACGTTAACACAAGTTTCTTACATGGGTCGTATAGTGTTAACAGAGTGTTGGAACATAACAAATTGCGTGCTCTATTAAAAGCCCTTTCCTGGCTGTCCCCCCAGACCCATTCGCGACCTTTGCGTAGGAGCACATGTAACGGCTCTAGCAGCATGCTCAATTTGGGAAGAAAGTTACCAAAATAGTTCAGGAGTCCCAGGAACGAACCCAGCTCCGTCGTGTTACGGGATCTGGGTGCTCTCTGGATCGCTTCTGTCTTGTAGGGCTGATCCCGTCTGCTGCTACCCTCATCCCCAGGAATTCTACCTCTGGAGCTAGGAAGACGCACTTTGCCTTTTTCAGTTGCAGCCCTACACGGTCCAGTCTGCGTAGCACCTCCTCCAGGTTGTGGAGGTATTCTTCAGTATCGCAACCCGTGATGAGGATGTCGTCCTGAAAAATCACCGTCCTTGGAATCGACTTGAGGAGGCTTTCCATATTTCGTTGGAAGATCGCGGCGGCCGAGCGAATCCCGAACGGACATCTGTTGTACTCAAACAACCCCTTGTGTGTCGTGATGGTGGTCAGCTTCTTCGACTCACTCGCCAGCTCCTGGGTCATGTAAGCTGAGGTCAGGTCCAATTTTGAAAAAAGTTTGCCACTGGATAGCGTCGCAAAGAGGTCCTCCGCTCTCGGTAGCGGGTACTGGTCTTGGAGTGACACCCGATTGATGGTGGCCTTGTAATCGCCACATATCCTGACCGACCCATCCGCCTTGAGCACCGGCACAATCGGGCTCGCCCAATCACTGAATTCGACTGGCGAGATGATGCCTTCCTTCAGCAGGTGGTCCAATTCGCCTTCTATCTTTTCCCGCATCATGTACGGCACCGCTCTGGCCTTGTGGTGTACTGGCCTGGCGTCCGGGTTTATGTGAATCACTACCTTGGCCCCCATGAAAGTGCCGATGCCGGGTTGAAATAATGAGTCAAATTTGTCCAGGATCTGTGAGCATGATACTCGCTCCACAGAGGAAATTGCATTGACATCGCCCCATTTCTAGTTCATGACAGCAAGCCAACTCCTCCCCAGTAGTGCGGGACCGTCCCCTGGGACAATCCAGAGTGGCAACCTGTTCTCCGAATCTTTGTGGATCACGACTACTGTGGCGCTGCCTAGCACCGGAATGATCTGCTTTGTGTAAGTCCGTAGCTGTGCGACAATTGGACCCCCACAACTTTTCGAACTGTTTGATACCCATCAGGGACTGGCTGGCCCCCGTGTCTAGCTCCATTGATACTGGGTTGCGATTGAGGAGCACATTCATCATTATCGGTGGTGTCATGGTGTATGAACTGTATACGTGCTCCACATGAACTCGCTGAACTTCAGCTTCCAGCGATTTCCCCCAGCATTCATTTCTGCAGGTATTTTGCTCATCTCTGCAAACTCCGGCTGAGTGTGTGCCTCCACGCCTCCAACATGAGCTCTTGTTAGAAACAAAAGATCCCTTGCCAGTCGATCGTCCCTGACTGCCCCTGTTATTGTCCTTGAGTGCGCCATTAACAGGTGTTGATGGCCCCATTGCTGGCCGCATTGTCCATTGCAATGGTGTGAATCACCGTTCAGCTTGCCATTGTCTCTGTCGAACTCCCCCTCTGGGTTCGACTACATGTTGGGGCATGCCCAATTGCCCCTGTCTGCCTGGAGAACTGTGTGCTGCTTTAACAATGTTGAATCTCTGTCCCAATCATTCCTTAACACAGTACCTCTTGTCTGTTCTGCTAGTGGCCATGCTCGCGTGGTTTAAATCCCAGTTTCTCATCGCCATTGATAGGTCCTTACTATACGGTATAAATGCACACGAGGCCCATGCTTGAGAGAAGGTCAGTCTGTGACCTGTCCTTTATTCCAAAGTGATGAAGGTGGGTGGAGCTTCCCCTTTTGTACCTGAAGGCCCACCTAGTGGTCATTGTTCTCACAGTGTACAACTTAGGTCAGATTATACATGGGTTGCAATGCTGGTTGAATACATGACAAGTACCACTGTGACGACACATCAGAAATTAGTACACAAGTGTTTGTCCCTGACATATACATATATAATATATATATATGAGAGAGAGAGAGAGAGGTGTGAACAATGAAATGCTGCTTCAGTGACTAAACAGTGAGGATGGGAAATAAGAGAATGTTGAAGGAGAGGCTCGCAGATGCAGGTCAGCAGTTGGTGGAAGAGGTACTCACTTTCATAAGACGAATGATATAGTTGAAATGTTTTCTGCACTGCATGGGAATCCTCATGAATGGAGGTGCCTGAGACCTCTTCCCTCGATGCATTGCTTAAGACCTTATGACTTGGTCTCCCCATGTCGGGATACAGCAGTCTCCTCCTGCCCTCAACACCCTCCATGAGGGTCTCCAGCTCGGCATTTGTAAAGCAGTTTGTCCTCCTTGCTCCTCTAGTACCAGCCATCCTGAAAGCAAACTCTTTCCCTCCTTAAGGCCTAGCTGCAAACCCGACCTTTAAGAAGGCCAGGGAGCAGCTGGCTCGTTAGATCCACATTACCAACATGCTGAATTTCTCCGTGGTGATCCCGGTTCAATCAAGACACCTACACCGTTGTAAAGTGTAGTTTGCAGCTGCTCGCTAACGCAGGAACCCATTTTTCTGGGGAGGTGAATTTCAATCGGGGGCCAGTTGGTGTGCCAGCGTTCCTACGGAAGTAAATTTCGGCCCTGTTGGATCTTAACCCCATCTCTCCACCTTGGTTCTGTAACTCTTAATACCTTTGCCTAACAAAAACCTTAGCAATCTCAGTTTTGAGCTTTTCAATTGACCTAGCTGCAACATCTTTTTTGGGGAGGGAGTTCCAAATTTCCACTGCCCTTTGTGTGAAGAAGTGCTTTCTGCCATCACCCATATCAGCCTAGTTCTAATTTTAAGGTTATGCCCCCTTGTTCTGAACACTGCCACCAGAGGAAATAGTTTCTCTCTATCTTACCCTGTCATGCAGGAACTTGTCAAGGCTTCTTCAGCAGCACCTTCCAAACCTGGGAACACTGCCACCTAGAAGGACAAGGGCAGCAGGCACATGGGGACACCATCACCTGCAAGTTCCCCTCCAAGTTATACACTATCCTGTCTTGGAAATATATCGCCGTTCCTTCATCATTGCTGGGTCAAAATCTAAAACTCCCTCCCTAACAGCACTGTGGTTCAAGATGGCAGCTCACCACCACCTTCACACCACCACAACTAGAGATGGGCAAAAAGCTGGCCTTACCAGGAACATCCCAGGAACGAATAAAAAAGAATCCTTTAATCACCTTAAACACCTCAATTAGATCACCTTTTAATCTTTTATATTCAAGGGAATGCAAGCCTAGTCTATCTCAGTCAGACAGGGAAATGTTACCACCCCCCCACCCACAAGGGCCAAGAGGGAGGCTAAATTAACATTTCTAAAGGCTGAGATCTGCCTAGAACTTCCAGTTTTAATGAGAGTGGGTTGGAGGACAAGTGACCAACCTGCTTACGACAGTCGAGTCAGTTATTTACATATGCTAATGAGGCTCCATGCCTCAAATTTTAACAGAGTTTTACATTTTACATGGTGAGTATTAGTTGAGGGCGGGGCAAAGGAGCAGACATGCTGACATCCTGAGAGTGGATAAAACATAGTGCCACTGTTACTCAAATGGGGCTGGGGCTCATTACATTCACTGATCTATGAGTGAGCAGACTGCAGAAGATGAATAACTCCTTGAAAGCTTTTATCTATTTGGTCCATCAATCTGTCCATGGTGGACACCTGACTCTCCATGGTGGAGCCCAGAGTCTGCACAACAGCCATTTGAGCTACTATTAACGCTGCAAATGGTAACATTGGCTATTTTTGTGAGAGCACAATGCAGCATTCCTGGAGGTAGTCACACTCTCCAAGATCGACTGCAGAGTGCGGATGCCATGCATGATGATAGCATGCAGGCTGGAAGCGGACTCCTTCCAATACCTGAAAGCAGGCCTTCTAATACCTGAAAGAGGCAGGCAGTTTTTTCATTGCTAGGCCACTGAAGTCTTCAACTCTGTCCTGTTCAGCAGTGCTGGGAAAGTACCTTGCCCTTTTTTACTGAGGTGAATGAAGGGTTACAATATGCCGACACCCTGCTCAAATAAGCATGATGCTCATGGCTTTTGCTGCACCGCTAATCTCAAAGATTTCCTAATCTGCTTGGGAAAGGGCTGTGATGAGCGGTAGTCCTTCCTTGGTCTTGTTCCTCTTCCTGGCATTATGCGCCGGTTTGTCCTTCAGAAAGAGAGAACATGAGTTCGTGAATTACTCTTGAACAGGAAATTGGAGATGTGTAAGACTGATTTATATAGTGCATCTGCTGAGAGCTGGAGAAGAAGTAAGATGGAGCAGAATGGGGAGATGGATGGAAAGTCAGGTGTGTGGAATGTAAAATGAGGAAGGAATCCTGGGAGGAGTTGCTAGTTGTGCAAGTGCTAGGATATGAGAAGAGAATGCTGTTAGTGACTGATCTGAATACTGCATGTGATTGTGTTTGGAATGAGAGGTAGAACAGTGTGTCCTTGTAATTATATATTTAAGGGTGTGATGGAGGGGAGGGAATTTTCGAGAGTGGTGGGGGTGGGAGTTAAAGGAGTGTTGCAGGTATTGTTGGGAGAGATGGAACTCTCCTTTATTCTCTTGTGATGTTATTGAAGCTGTTTCTACATCAAATCCAGGCCTTGGGATTGATGCTGCTGACACTGATCCTCTCAGCCACTCCTGTTCAAGCCTGCTGGATATTCATCTTGGGATTCCTGTGGTGCTGGGGAATAGTACCTGCTTCCTTGCTCTGACCTCTTGATCCTCCTGACTCATTACTTCTAAGAACAGTTCAAACTGTTGCAACAAAATCAGACACAATGGACTGCAGCCATGCTTTAAGAGGTGCATTCCTGCTTTAAATAGGCCATGGGTGGCCCACTGTAAATTAAGACACGAAAATCGGTCAATCATTAAAATGAGACCCAGGAGTTAAAATAGCCTGAGCTTCATCATAGGGGTTTATTTGCTACTTAGTCCGGCCAAATCCTGTTCCAAGTTAAAATCAGAGCTATTGTAATATAAGTGCTCAACATTGTTGCAAGCAAGTTTTATTTGATTGGCTTCCTCTTGTTAAAATTAATGGATTCAGATTGAACCAATATTTCTGAAGCAAAGCGGCATATGTCATTTTGATCTGGCTTACTTAATTTGTATAGTATAAGGCAATTAATCCTTCATCTGTGAAAACAGTAATACATATCTAAATTATCACCTTTCTTTGACTATAGATAGATTTAGAAGAGTTGACAGATTTGTCTGAGATGCGAGAAGAAATAATGTCTCAAGTGATAAACGTAATGAAACAAGCTGAGGAGCATGAGGAATCGTTTGATAATTATTCATATTTGTGGGTGGATGATCGCAATGAATTTCTGGAAGAATTTCTCATATATGGACGTGTGCTCACACAGGAAGAAATTGAAGCTTATGGCGAAGGAGGTGTTCCTCTAACTCCACCTACTCTTGAACAATTTAAAAATCAGGTAATTTTATGTTACATGATATGATATCTTTCTAAATATATAGACATAAGCCTGGAAATTACTGCAATAGAGAGATATTACCATGTTAATGTTTAACACATGTATCAATTTCCTTTCTTCATTTATTTTAATTGGGTTATTGTCATCTTTAAAATAGTAGAGATACAAATGTGTTGCATGTTTATATGGTAATATTGTAATTTACTGGCCATAGAGAAAATTAAGTGGATTGGAGTGTGTTACAAGGGCTTCAGATAAATCAATAATTTAGGCACAGTTAGAATATTGTATTCAGATTTGGGCACCTTATTCTAGGAAGATATCGAGGCAATGGAGACAGTGCAGAAGATAAGAGATCAAATAGAGTGTTCAAAAATATGAGGTTTTGAAAAAGTGAATTGAGAAATGTCCACTTCTCTGTCAATTGGTAACAAGAGGCTGTAAATTTAAGATCATCACCAAAAGAAAAAGAGAAGTTAAGAGAATATTTTGTTACACAGGGGATTGTTGGGACATCGCAGGCCTTATCAGAATTAGTGATGGAAGCAGAATCCTTCATAGTTTTTAAAAGAGAAGTGGATAAATACTTGATTTTTTTAAGTGTTTGGGGAAAGAGCAGGACAATGGGATTAAGTCAGAAAGTCAGCATTGGTATGATTGGCTAAATGGCATCCTCGTGCTTCTCCGCCATACTTTAGTGCCTCAGCAGGGATTCCATTTGCTCCTGATGCCTTTTTGTTCTTGAGCTGATGGATGGCCTTTTCTACCTCGTGTAGGGCTGGGGCTTTGCTGAGATGGTGGCAGATAGCATGTTGCGGGAGGGAGTCATGGATACTTGTGTCAAAGGCAGTCTCAAGTAGCTTATGGTCTACAGGGCTGTAGTGATACCCGCCCTCCTATATGGCTTAGAGACGTGAACCATATACAGTAGACAGCTCAAAGCGTTGGAGAAATACCACCAATGCTGTCTCAGCAAGATCCTGCAAATCCACTGGGAGAATAGATGCACCAACGTCAGTGTTCTTGATCAGGCCAACATCCCCAGCATCGAAGCACTGACCACACTCGATCAGCTCCATTGTACGGACCACATCGTCCACATGCCCGACACGAGACTCCCAAAGCAGGCGCTCTATTTGGAACTCCTACATGGCAAGCGAGCCTCAGGTGGGCAGAGGAAACGTATCAAGGACACCCTCAAAGTCTCCTTCATAAAGTGCAACATCCCCACCGGCACTTGGGAATCCCTGGTCCAAGACCGCCCAAAGTGGAGGAAGAGCACCCAGAAGGGCACTGAGCACCTTGAGTTTCGTCGCTGAGAGCATGCAGAAAACATGCAGAAGGAGCGTGCAGCAAACCAGACTCCCCATCAACCCTTTCCTTCAACGACTGTCTTTCCCACCTGTGACAGAGACTGTAATTCCCGTATTGTCTTCCTCGATTTCGAAGGACTGCACATGATGACGATGAAATGGCTTCCTTCTGTGCTGAAAAATTCATATCAAAATATGGAGCTCACACATTACTTGGAAAATAAGAATCTAAATGGGGAAGAGGAGAAAATGGATCTGGGAGTACAAATATACAAATCCCTAAAAGTAGCAACACAGGTTAATAAGGCCATAAAAATGCAAACTGAGCATGAGGGGTTATTTCTAGAGGAACAAAATTGAAAAATAGAGAAGTTATACTAAACATATATCGAACATTGGTTAGACCACACTTGGAGTACTGTGTGCAGTACAGGTTGCCATATTATAAAAAGGATATAGAGGCACTGGAGTGGGTACAACTAAGATTTACAAGGATGATACCAGAACTGCGAGGTTATATCTATCAGGAAAAGATTAACAGGCTGGGTCCCTTTTCTCTTGAAAAATGGTAATCTAATTGTAATGACTCAAGAGTCTGGTTACTGTAAACTCACTTAGGTGCAACTTGATCCATCTTTATTCCAGCCCGAGAGTGCCTATGTGACAAAGACACCCAGCTTAGAAACAGGTGACCAAGCACACATGCCCCATGCGTACAGCCTGATGACCTCCGACCGCGGCACCTTCTGATGTCTGCTGACCTCCAAGCATTAATACATAACAATATCCCCCTTTTAAAATCTTAACAACAGTCTTTTTACAAATTAAGACAGTCTAGGGCTTTCCTTTCTCAAGTTGATCATCTCAGTTCAACTTTGGCTCTGGGTGAGTGTTCTGAGTTCATTGAGACTGAGGGCTGAGTAGCAGGTCTGATGGGAGTGGTCATGACCACATCAGAGACTGAAGGTTCAGAGTCAGTAATGTCAGCAGAGTCCTCTGATGAGTGAACAATGCTTGATTGGTCACTAATTGCATCTTCCTCACTCGGTTCCAGTTCATCCGTGTGCCGCAGTTTAACCTGATCAAGGTGTTTCCTGCATGTTTGCCCATTCTTGAGCATGACAATAAACACTCTGTTACCCTCCTTGGCTGTAACAGTGCCAGCGATCCACTTTGGACCTTGACCATAGTTCAGTACATAAACCGGATCGTTGACCGAGATGTCACGTGACACGGCAACACGATCATGACACCACTGCTAACTTTGACGTCTGGTTTCAACACGATCATTCAAATCAGGATGAACAATTCTCTTCATCAGTAGTTCAGCAGGAGAAATCCCAGTAAGCGTATGAGGTCTTGACCTGTAACTGAGCAATATACATGACAACCAGCACTGCAGTGAGCCTTGAGTTACACGTCGCATACTTTGCTTGATCATTTGAACGGCACGCTCTGCTTGACCATTAGAAGCAGGCTTGAATGGAGCTGATCTCACATGTCTGATGCCATTGAGTTTCATGAACTCCGGGAACTCAAGATTTGTGAAGCAAGATCCGTTGTCGCTCACAACAATGTCAGGCAAACCATGAGTAGCAAACATGATACGAAGGCTCTCAATGGTAGCTGTAGACATGCTGGATTACATAATAACACACTCTATCCACTTTGAATATGCATCCACCACAACAAAAAACATCTTTCCTAGGAACGGGCCCATAAAATCAATGTGGATCCTCGACCATGGTTTGGATGGCCACGACCAAAGACTCAGCGAAGATTCCACTGGTACTTTACTTAGCTGCATGCAAGTATTGCACTGATGCACGCATGATTCCAGATCAGAGTCAATTCCAGGCCACCATACATGAGACCTAGCAATGGACTTCATCATGACAATACCAGGATGCGTGCTCTGAAGTTCACGTACAAATTTTTCTCGACCTTTTTTAGGCATGATTACACGATTACCCCACAGTAAACAGTCTGACTGAATGGACAGCTCATCCTTGCGACGGTTGTAAGGTTTGGTCTCACGCATCTCCATAGGTATGGCAGACAAATCACCACTGAGTACACATCGTTTCACATCCGATAAAATAGGGTCATGGCTGGTCCAGATCCTAACTTGTTGAGCAGTGACAGGGGTTCCTTCACTCACAAAAGCATCCATTACTAACAGTAGATCTGCAGGTTGAGGCGTCTCCATCTCAGTTGTGGGTAAGGGCAGACGACTCAGTGCATCGGCACAATTCTCAGTACCAGGTCTATGATGGATGATGTAATCATAGTCAGACAATTTCAGCGCCCACCTTTGAATGCGGGACGATGCATTGGTATTAATACCTTTATTTTCCACAAACAATGAAATGAGTGGCTTGTGATCCGTTTCTAGTTCAAAACGAAGACCAAACAGGTAGTGCATTTTTTTTACCCCATACACACAGGCCAAAGCTTCTTTCTGTACCATACTGTAAGCTCTTTCCACTTTAGACAGATTTCTCGAAGCATACGCAACAGGTTGTAGCTTGCCCGATTCATTTGCTTGTTGGAGTATGCAGCCAACCCCATATGATGAAGCATTACAAGTCAATACAAGACGCTTACAAAGACGCTTACACGGATCATAATGAATATGCAACTTGTTTGAACATAGCAGATTCTTGGCTTTCTCAAGGGCTCTATCTTGAGACGCACCCCAGACCCAGTTGTCGACTTTTCTTGGTAACACATGCAGTGGCTCTAGTAAAGTGCTCTACTGGCTAAGAAATTACCAAAGTAGTTGAGTAGCCCAAGGAACGAACACAGCTCCGTCACATTCTGAGGCCTGGGTGCATTTTTGATGGTCTCAGTTTTCGAATCAGAGGGCCTGATGCCATCAGCAGCAATCTTCCTCCCGAGGAATTCGACTTCAGGTGCCATGAATACACACTTCGAGCATTTCAGCCTGAGTCCCACTTTGTTCAGCAGTGTCATGACCTGTGACCGGAATGTCATCTTGAAACGCGACAGTTCTAGGAACGGACTACAGTAAACTCTCCTTATTCCTCTGAAATATGGCTGCAGCCGAACAAATCCTAAAAGGACAACTGTTGTAGACGAACAGTCCTTTATGGGTGTTGATGCAGGTGAATTTCTTTGAAGTGTCGACAAGCTCCTGGATCATATAGGCCGACGTCAGATCCAGTTTCATGAACAACTTTCCACCAGCTAGCATGGCGAACAGGTCATCAGCCTTCGGTAACGGATACTGATCCTGTTTCGAGAATTGGTTCATCGTAACTTTGTAGTCTCCACAAATCCTGACAGTGCCATCACTCTTCAACACAGGAACAATGGGACTAGTCCACTCATTAAACGCGACCAGTGATATGATTCCTTCACGCTAGAGTCTGTCAAGCTCAATTTCAACCTTCTCCCTCATCATGTACGTAACAGACCAAGCTTTGTGATAGACAGGCCTTGCATTGGAGTCCAGGTGAATGCGCACCTTAGCTCCCGTAAAATTACCAATGCTCGGTTCAAACAAAGAAGGAAACTTTTTCAATACTTGAGCACACAAAGTATCATCCACCGAGGACATCTTGACATCATTCCAGTTCAGCTTGATTTTCTCGAGCCAATTCCTGCTGAACAGCAATGGGACGATCCATAATGGTAGCTCGTGAACCACACCGTCATATGACACCTCGATTGCTGCACTGCCGAGCACGGGTATGAGTTCCTTAGTGTAAGTACGCAACCTGGCATTGCCTGGACTCAGCTTCAGTTTCGCAGCCTTAGTGTCCCACAGCTTGTCGAATGTCCTTTGGCTCATTATCAACTGGTTCGCACCCATGTCCAGCTCCATTGATACAGGCACGCCATTCAGCTTCACATTAACGACTATCAGCTGGTTCTTGCTCAGGAACGAATACAATCCATGCACTTCCTCCTTGGGTTGCGTATCCGTGTCATCACTGAACTGGTCCTCGTCAACCATGTGATGAGCCACACCATGCTTGCTCTGTTGTGGACACATCCTGTGAAGATGCCCCACTTTCAAACATCCATTGCATGAGTATTGTCTAAACCGATACTGATGAGGCCGATGATTGCCCCCACAACGCCAACAGGGTGAAATCTGGTTCGAGCTAGTTGGCGGGCTCTGAGCAGCTCTGCCCGAAAACGACGCCTTCTTGTTTACAGCATTTGCCATAGAAGTCCGACTCGTTGATGATATCTACCTCAAATTATCATCCATCGTCATGCATTCCTGGGCAGTCGCGATGGCCATTTTTTAATCCAGCGTCTCTGCAGCCAACAGCTTCCTGAAGATCACATCATGGCTGATGCCTATCCCAAAGACATCACGCAGCATGTTTTCCAGCATTTTCCCAAACTTACACGGCTCAGCAAGACGTCGCAGATTGGCGACAAATCCCGGCACAACCTGGCCCTCAGCACGATCATGCGTGTAGAAACGGTAGCATGATATGATGATCCCCTCTTGTGGCTTCAGATGGTTACCCACCAACGTACACAATTCCTCGTACCCCTTTTCCGCCGGATGTATAGGCGAGAGAAGATTCTTCATGAGGCTGTAAATTTTTGGACCACAAACGATGAGAAGTGCCCTGCGCTTAACTGTGTAGGCCTCTGCTTCCATGTCGTTGGCCACAAAATACTGAACAAAGCGGTTGACAAAATCCGCCCAATCTTCGCCCTCCACGAATCTCTCCAGGATTCCAACCGTGCCCATTGTGCATGCGAAGGTTCTTAAATTACCTCGTTGCCAATTGTAATGACTCAAGAGTCTGGTTACTGTAAACTCACTCAGGTGCAACCTGATCCATCTTTATTCCAGCCCGAGAGTGCCTGCGTGACAAAGACACCCAGCTTATGTACAGGTGACCAAGCACACATACCACATGCGTACAGCCCGATGACCTCCGATCGCGGCGCCCTCTGGTGTCTGGTGACCCCCCAAGCATTAATACATAACACTAATAGAGTTCTTTAAAATTATGAAAGGTTTTGATAGAGTTGGCACAGAGAGAATGTTTCCACTTGTGGGGAAGAGCAACACTAGAGGCCATCAATATAAGATAGTCACTGAGAAATCAAATAGGCAATTCAGTAGAACAGTAGGGGAGAATGTGGAACTTGCTACCACAGGGAGAAGTTGAGGCAAATAATATAGTTGCATTTAAAGGGAAGCTAGATAAGCATATGAGGGAGAAGGATATAGAGGGCTATGCTGATAAAGAGTTTGATGAGGAAGAATGGGAAGAGCCTCGAGTGGAGCATAAACGCCGGCATGGACTAGTTAGGCCGAATGGCCTGTTTCTATGCTGTATACTCGGTGTAATTCAATGTAATATTATGGAATTCAGTTGATGTTATAGGTTGTTAAGAACAAAGTAAATTTATGAAGGCACCTGTTTAAGTTAGTATTTTTTTTAATTCTGTGCTTGAGGAATCTTTGAGCTGGGGAATAGAATTTTGTGTACACAATGGGCTGATTTTCCTGGGTTCCCCAACATGCTGTGGCGTGCGACCTTGAAGGCGGGTTCCCTGCCCGGAGGTCAGCCTGATTGACAGCCTGGCTTCCAGTTGTGCGGGGATCGTGGACCAGGAGGCCACAGGACAATGTAAGTGCTGGGCCCAGGATGGTGGGGGGAGAGTCCAATCCCTGGGGAGGGGTCCGGTCCCTGATCCTGGGGAGGGGGGTTATGATCCACAACACCTGGTGGGGGGAGGGGGGGAAAGAGATCAATCCCCGGGGGTCTGATCCCTGACCCTGGGGCTGAGTCGCACTCCCTTGGGTGAGGGGGAGGGAGGGGTGGTAGGAGCCTGATCCCTGACCCCGGGGCCAAGTCACGGTCCCGGCGGGGAAGACTGTTCCAGGACCCGTGGAAGGGCAAGTCGATGGTGGAGGAAGTTGGGGAGCTGGGAGGAAACTCACCTGCTCATCCCAGCCCCCAAGGATTGCTCCCCGAGGCTGAGGTCGCCCCGTTACAGCCACCGGGAATCCCAAGGCCCGGGATCCCCGGCCGCCTGCAGTAAAACCCGGTTAAGGGTTAAAGTGGAGGTTTCAGTCCTCATTATCATATTTGAATTGCCAACCCGCTCCCCCCTAATCCCATCCCACCTGAATGAAAGGTGAAAGTGTGCGGGTTGGAGTCGTGTTTTACCTTTGCACAACTTTCACTTCCCCTCACGCCTCCAACCCACTCGTTCTTAGCTCTGAAAATTCCGGCCAATGTTATCATTAAGATTTGAAATTTAGTTCAGCAGGCTTAGGTTCAAGTCCCATCCAGAATAATGGAATGGAAGTTTATATGTACCAACAGTCAGTTTTCCAACCCATGTATCAGCTTTGTTATAATTTTGCAAAAAAAAACACAGGTTATTCGCTTACAGAAGCAATTTCATCATTTGAAAGCTGCCCACAAAGACCTTGTGATCTCTGTGGCAAGAGGTTTGCCTCTTTTGACATGCAAGTGATTTCAGTGCAATATCATAGGGAATACCTAGTACGCTCTGCTGTGACGTCAACAAGCTGTCTAAGCAGACAATCACAATGTAGAATTCTCACAGACAAGAAACCAGGAATTTATCCCCACTTTAAAAATGTTTTACAGAGAGCAAAACAAAGATTGGGGTTCTCACATGGGGATAAAGTAAATCTGAAATAATTATGAACAGACTTCAACAATATAAAAAATAGTTTTTAAAGTTACTTAAAAATTGTAATTGTTATCATAATGGAGAAATTTGACATGCCACAACATTAAAATTAGTTTTTCACGGCCATAACATCTGTTTAGTATTTAAAACTCCAGTTTCACTATCCAACAAGGTCTAACATTTTATGGCGTATTTAACAGCGATAGTACCGCAGAAAACCCATGTTTTCATGATTGCTGGATTTGGGGTTGTGGCGGGGGTAGGGGGGATGGAATTGACACGCAGCTGGTGTTGGAGCAGTGAATGACTGATTGCATCTTCAGGATTTCCGCAGTTAGATGTGCATACGCTACATCCTGAAGGTTGTGTTCAGTTTTAAAGCAGTAATAACAGTGAACACTGTTAGTTCATCGTTATTACCCACTGCAAATTCTGGCCCATCAAGATGAATTGCTGCTTTTGAAGAATTACAGCCTTGTTTATTTAGGGTTTATCCCCAAATAAGTTACCTGTAATAAATAGGATACTAAAATGCATCTTTAAAATAATTATTTTCCTGAAAGGAACTTTCTGGGACAAGGCTGAATGTTTGTGAAAGTTTAGCCCTGAAAATGTGCGTGTCTTAATCCTGGGTGTTATTCTAGGATTGTGTCTGCTGGTTCTCTCCAGCACTGCCCCTGCTGGAACGTGTAAAGTCTGTGAGGGCATCTCATTCTTTCGGGCTGGTAGACATCTGCATGACCCAAGCATATCCTGGGTACCTGGTTGCCTCATTCTGCTGTAAACTCTGGTGCCTGGCCACCATTAGAGTAGGTGCTTGGAAATTCAATGCATTTCTTTTCATTCAGTAATTATGAAATTCACCACTGCTACAAAACTGTTTTTTCCCCTTCTAATAGAAATTATTAAATGTATTTGAGTTACATTTTTTGGCTATATCAAACTTTTTTTAAAGCTGTTGGTTTGCCTTTGCGACTTTTCTATATTGGAATATATGAAAGTTTCTTCCTTCCACTGGCTGTAAAGATTGTATGTGAAATGCATTTAGGTAGTTACAGTCCAGATCCATACATGCCACTGTCAGCATTTCATATTGACAGTCAGCCCTTTGGGGACCCAGTTTACATAAGAACATAAGAAATAGGAGCAGGAGTAGGTCATTTGGCCCCTCGAGCCTGCTCCGCCATTCAATAAGATCATGGCTGATCTGATCTTGGGCTCAGCTCCACTTCCCTGCCTGCACCCCATAACCCTTCACTCTCTTATTGCTCAAAAATCCACCTTAAATATATTCAATGACCCAGCCTCCACAGCTCTCTGGGGCAGAGAATTCCACAGATTTACAACCCTCTGAGAGAAGAAATTCCTCCTCATCTCAGTTTTAAATGGGCGACCCCTTATTCTGAAACTATGCCCCCGAGTTCTAGGTTCCCCCATGATGGGAAACATCCACTCTGCATCTACCTTGTCGAGCCCCTCAGTATCTTATATGTTTCAATAAGATCACCTCTCATTCATTTAAATTCCAATGATTATAGGCCCAACCTATTCAACTTTTCTTCATAAGTCAACCCCTTCATCTCAGGAATCAACCTAGTGAACCTTCTCTGAACTGCCTCCAATGCAAGTATATCCCTCCTTAAATACGGAGACCAAAACTGTACACAGTACTCTAGGTGTGGCCTCACCAATACCCTGTACAGTTGTAGCAGGACTTCTCTGCTTTTATACTCCAACCCCTTTGCAATAAAGGCCAACATTCCATTTGCCTTCCTGATTACTTGCTGTACTTGCATACTAACTTTTTGTGTTTCATGCACAAGGACCTCCAGGTCCCTCTGTACTGCAGCATTTTGTAATTTTTTTCCATTTTAAATAATAATTTGCTTTTTTATTTTTCCTGTCAAAGTGGATAACCTCACACTTTCCCACATTATACTCCATCTGCCAAATATTTGCCCACTCACTTAGGCTATCTATATCCTTTTGCAGATTTTTTGTATCCTCACAACTTGCTTTCCCACCCATCTTTGTATCATCAGCAAACTTGGCTGCATTACACTCGGTCCCTTCATTGATCTCATTAATATAGATTGTAAATAGCTGGGGCCCAAGCATCGAACCTGGCGGTACACCACTAGTTATAGCCGGCCAACCCAAAAATGACCTGTTTATTCCTACTGTCTGTTTTCTGTCCATTAACCAATCCTCAATTCATGCTAGTCTCTTACCCCCAATTCCATGAGCCCTAACTTTGTTTAATAACTTCTTGTGTGGCACCTTATTGAATGCCTTCTGAAAATCTAAATACACCACATCCACTACTTCCCGCTTATCTATTCTATGAGTTACACCCTCAAAAAACTTGTCAAACATGATTTCCCTTTCATTAATCTGTGTTGACCCTGCTTAATCTTGTTATTATTTTCTAAATGTCCTTTTATCACATCCTTAATAATAGATTCTAACATTTTCCCTACTACTGATGTCAGGCTAACTGGTCTGTAGTTCCCCGTTTTCTCTGTCCCTTCTTTCTTAAATAGCAGGGTTATATTAGCTACCTTCCAATCTGTGGGAACCTAAAGGAGGAACTGAAGGATATCCTTATAAAGTGGGAAATTGTGTTAGGGAAATTGATGGGATTGAAGCCCGATAAATCCCCGGGACCTGATAGTCTGCATCCCAGACTACTTAAGGAAGTGGCCATAGAAATAGTGGATGCATTGGTGATCATTTTCCAACAGTCTATCGACTCTGGATCAGTTCCTATGGACTGGAGGGTAGCTAATGTAACTGTTTAAAAAAGGAGGGAGAGAGAAACGGGTAATTATAGACCAGTTAGCCTGACATCAGTAGTGGGGAAAATGTTGGAATCAATTATTAAAGATGAAATAGTAGCGCATTTGGAAAGCAGTGACAGGATCGGTCCAAGTCAGCATGGATTTATGAAAGGGAAATCATGCTTGACAAATCTTCTGGAATTTTTTGAGGCTGTAACTGGTAGAGTGGACAAGGGAGAACCAGTGGATGTGGTGTATTTGGACTTTCAAAAGGCTTTTGACAAGGTCGCACAGTAGAGATTGGTGTGCAAAATCAAAGTACATGGTATTGGGGGTAATGTACTGACGTGGATAGAGAACTGGTTGGCAAACATGAAGCAGAGAGTTGGGATAAACGGGTCCTTTTCAGAATTGCAGGCAGTGACTAGTTGGCATGCAGGTACAGCAGGCGGTGAAGAAGGCAAATGGTATGTTGGCCTTTATAGCTAGGGAATTTGAGTTTAGGAGCAGGGAGGTGTTACTGCAGTTGTACAGGGCCTTATTGAGGCCTCACCTGGAATATTGTGTTCAGTTTTGGTCTCCTAATCTGAAGAAGGATGTTCTTGCTATTAAGGGAGTGCAGTGAAGGTTCACCAGACTGATTCCCGGGATGGCGGGACTGACATATGAGGAGAGATTGGATCAACTGAGCCTTCATACACTGGAGTTTAGAAGGATGAGAGGGGATCCCATAGAAACTTACAAGATTCTGACGGGACTGGACAGGTTAGATGCGGGAAGAATGTTCCCAATGATGGGGAATTCCAGAACCAGGGGACATCGTCTTAGGATAAGGGGTAGGCCATTTAGGACTGAGATGAGGAGAAAATTCTTCACAGAGAGTTGTTAACCTGTGGACTTCCCTAACGCAGAGAGTTGTTGATGCCAGTTCATTGGATATATTCAAGAGGGAGTTAGATATGGCCCTTATGGCTAAAGAGATCAAGGGGTATGGAGAGAAAACAGGAAAGGGGTACTGAGGGAATGATCAGCTATGATCTTATTGAATGGTAGTGCAGGCTCGAGGGGCCGAATGGCCTACTCCTGCACCTATTTTCTATGTTTCTATGTTTCTAGAACCTAATGGAATTTTGAAAGATGACAACCAATGCATTCACTATCTCTATAGTCACCTCTTTCAAAACTTTAGGATGTCGGTCATCAGGTCCAGGGGATTTATCGGCTTTCAATCCCATTAATTTCTCCAGTACTATTTTTTTACTAATACTAATTTATTTCAGTTCCTCATTCTCGCTAGACTCTTGGTACTCCACTATTTCCGGAAAGTTTTTTGTGTTTTCTTCCTTGAAGACGGACACAAAGTATTTGTTTAATTTCTCTGTCATTTCTTTATTCCCCATTATAATTTCTCCTGTCTCAGCCTGTAAGGGACCCACATTTACTTTTGCTAATCTTCTCCTTTTTGCACACCGATAAAAGCTTTTATCGTCTGTGTTTATGTCTCTCGCTAGTTTGCTCTCATATTCTGTTTTCTCTTTCTTTATCAATTGCTGTTTCCTGCCCCTTGCTGTTTCTTAGCTCCACCCAAACCAATTCTCCTTCTTGATTTTCCGAGCTAAGATCCTTTCTCTCTGCTGTC
The DNA here is from genome assembly GCF_044704955.1 of Pristiophorus japonicus. Taxonomy (NCBI): domain Eukaryota; kingdom Metazoa; phylum Chordata; class Chondrichthyes; family Pristiophoridae; genus Pristiophorus; species Pristiophorus japonicus. Next base: position 121,846,047 of record NC_091992.1, read on the forward strand.
TTTATTCCAACCTTTATTATCAGGGCTACCCCTCTCCTTTTCCATTTTGCCTATCTCTTCTAAAAGTTAAGTATTCTGGAATATTTAGTTCCCAAACTTGGTCACTTTGCAACCACATCTCCGTAATGGCTATTAGATCAAACGTATTAATTTCTATCTGCACTATTAATTCACCAATATTGTTGCGAATACTTGGCACATTCAGATATAGTGCCTTTAGCTTTGACTTTTTTCTATTTTTCCCTGATGCCATCTTAGTCAGTGATGCCCTATTACCTTTGTTGCTCTGTTCCTTCCTCACCCACTTATTTTTATCCTAAACTCTGCTCTGCTCTAGAGCCTTGACATTTCTCGCTGCTTTACTCTTTCCTGAACCCTCCCACCACTCTTCATTAGTTTAAAGCTCTGTCTATTGCCCTGTCTATTGTTGTTAGTTGGTATGATTGCACTTGGATGAGGGTCAGTGTGAGGGGTGGCTAGTGAGTTGGGGATGTGATAATATAGATAGAGAGGGATGGGTGGAGGTGCAAGGTAAGTTGGTGTGAGTAAGGATGTGCAGAAGTAGAGTTGGGAAGGCAGAGTGATGGGGATGTGATGAAAATGAGTTTGAATGTGGCTACTAACGTTTTGTGATCTACTGAGACCATTGAAGCGTTTGCGGCACTGCACCCAGGTCTTCCTAACCACATCCCTGTTTGTGCCCTCCTCTGCAATGTGCAATGAGGCTGTGTTGATCTTTTGGGGAGGTCTCTCCCACCCATGGGAAGGGAAAAGGACCTCCCTACATGCTGTGACTGCCTCCATAAGCATATGGAGGGAGTCATGGAGAGCCTGGATGCAGCCCTGTGCCTTTGTGCAGTCACTGTCAGTGTGTGCAGCATCTCAATGCTGTAGAACACTGGCAGCACAAATGTCAAAACAAAATTGGACATGGTCCCTTTAAGGAAACCGACTGATGATGTGTCATCAAATAACGTCATCTGACCCGCTTCCTCTAATTGGCTGGGAAATGCACTGGGCAGGTTTAGTGGCCTTGAAATTCCTCTCGCACGCCTGATATTCAGTTCCATTGACTGCCGAGCTGATACCGCCTGTTTTGTGCCACCGCCAGGTGAATTTCTAGGCCAACAAGCCATATCAATGTAAATTCATTTCACAGGGTGGGATGGAGCTAACAGTGGGGTTGGGACCCGCCGAGGGGAGCAAAATCCCAGCCTGAGAGTGGGGTGAAGGAGAGTGGCAGCAATAACTGGGGTGGGTGGGACGGATGGGGGGGGGGGGAGGGGCGAGGACGCGTGGGAGAGAGAGAGAAAGGGCCTAAAATTCAGTACTGCTGGAAAGCTGGTGCTCCCCCCACCTTTTTGGGGCCATTAGCGCCAAAACTTTTTCGTGGCTGGGCCACCCCATATTCAGGTGTGGCTGTTTTAATTTGAGCATTATCACCACTGAAAAATTCACTGACGAGCCAGCTGCTCCCTGGCCTTTTTAAAGGCCAGGGTTTGCAGCAAAGCACTGAGGGGGGAATGAGTTTGGAAGGAGGTTGGAAGGATGGCTGGTGTAAGAGGTGCAAGGAGAGCCAACAGATTGATATGGAACTGATGGATGATGTGGAGAACAGAAGAAGAATACTGTTTCTTGACATGGGCAGTATACTGCGGATGCTGGAATCTGAAATAAAAACACTTAATAATTAATAAAACTATTTTCATACCAAACGGACCAGATCATGGCAAAACTCCAGCAGTGTCGCATTCGTGCACCGACTGGAAAACCGCGTGGGGGCACCGCCGGGAAAAATCCTACCATTTTATCACTGAATTTTGGCCTGCATGCTGCTGAGGTCACCGCTAATAACCTTTCTTTACAGCGGCTTCACCTGGCTGTTTGCAGCAGAAGTGTGCAACGCTCAAATCCCCCCCAAGCTCAATATGGCTCGGAACGGAAAAATACCCGACCGCGGCGGCCGATCGATTTTTTCAATCGGCCACCCAATGCCTGTGGTAACCGTTCCTTTGGGAACGGTGAATTTCGGCCTCGGAGAATGCTAGCATGAACTGAATAGAGAAAGAAATAGTGATAGCTTAAATAGGCCAGGGGAAAGATGAACTGGGTTGGTTGGTGAGAAGAGGGCCAGGCTGAATTAAGGGCTAGAAGGAGTAGAGCTTCAGTTTGATTGAGGGACAGTGGAAGAAAATTGCAGGCTGGATTGAATAGGGAGAAAGATAAGATTGTCAGTAGCTACAATTTTGGACGTTTATACGTGCCCATTGGGAATTTGATTGAGACTACAGAACTTAAATTTACCTTTTATTTTGAATTTTAGTCTAAATCCAAGTGATGAAATAGCAATGTGCAATCCATTGTGCCATTCAGTCTTCCTGTGTCTTTATATACTTTAATAAATATAGAAGCTGGGGGAATCCTCCAAGCTGCTCCTGCTCCGCTGCTGGAATTGTGGTGGAAACCCCGAAAGTGTGTAAAAGGGGTTTACGCTACACTTCTGGTGAAGTAATGCCGGGGAATCAGGAGCAGCTACAAGGCGTTTCCTGGCCTGAGTCTTTAGTCCAAGACCATGGGGTAGAAATTCAGTACCGCCCATTTTGAGGTGCTAATGGCGGCGGGGCGGTAAATTTTGCACCGGGAAATGATTTGCGTCTTCAGCCACAATATTCATCGACTGGGCCCTGAGTATGGAGTGGAACACTAAGAGGGGCGTTCCACACCTCTTTTACGGTGCTCGGCCGGCTGAGCAACTGAAAATCCCGAGCTAAAGAGCTGGCCTAGGAGCGCTCTAAGAAAGGCTTCCGTGGGCAAAAAAAATACCCAAAACATTCTCAATATCTTACTGATGCTACATAAACATAAATCGCAAAAATAAAACCCAATCAGATAGACATTCCATCCTTCACCTCGGCCGGAACAGCTTGGACCGCCCTCTTTCCCAGGTGATCCCACTAGGGCGGGCTATGAGGCGCTACGGGCCCCCCAGAAATAAAATATCAGAGTGGTGTCGCAACCAGGGGCGTAGCACACCAGCTCGCCTCTCCCGAGCAGTCCTAGTCCGCGTCCCCGCAAAACCGGCACCGAATGTCCCGGCACGGCACTAGAAGCTGGCCGCCCGCCTGGAAATTATTTCCGCTGCCATTACCATCCCTCTGGGGCGCGAACAGAGGTGGCAACAAACCGAATTTTCACCTCCATGTGTTTTAAATTATAGTATTTGCTTTTAATTCATGCACTTCATTAATATTTAGCATGTATATGGTATCAATTGAAAAGTGTTTATGAATACATGTATTGGATATATTTTTTTTTTAGATTGACTCCTACGAAGAGTTATATGAAGAGGTATTAAAGTTTCAGACCATAAAGATAATAGATTATTGGTTTAAAATTGATTGCAGACCTTTCAGGCATGCACTTCTGAACCTCATCAAACGGTGGAGCCTTTTGTTCAAACAGTACCTTATTGACCATGTAACCAACAGGTAATAGTAAATACCATTGGTAAATGGGGTACATTTGGGATATGTAACATAAAGTGCACTGATGTCAGTTAAGTGTTTCATTTCTACAACTGGTATGGGAATCCCTCTGTTTCATATAAGATATGTGGATTTTGTAATAATTATGATTCTGTAAAACAAGGAGGATGCTTTAACACTTTTTAAATTACTTTTGAGTGACCTTTCATCTCGACAGTGATGATTGACTGTTGCCTTGAAAATTCCACTAACAGAGATTGACTTCTAAGTATCGGTGATGACTGACTGTCGCCTTGAAAATTCCACGAACAGAGATTGACTTCTAAATATCGGGCTACCTCCGTTTCATGGAATCTACGAGAAAGGGCTGAATATTTTCATGGTTCCATATAAATTGTATAGAAAGAGGATCTGCTCTTATCGCTTCAATTCTGTACACAGGTTGTAATTGTTAGTTTTTTGCAAAATGACTGAACAGTGGAAGACAAAAAAGTAGTTCAGGTTGTGCAATCACATCATGAGATTAAGTTTGTGTGATGGTATAGTTCTTCCTTCAAACTGTAAAATCTCATTTTTTCCTTTATATACAATATACGCATGAAGCCAGTGGAGCAGCCTCTCCACCCACTGATTCATGTTGCCTTGAGGCCCGAACCAAATTTGGGTTCAGGCATCAATTATACAAACAGGTACCTGTCTGCAGCTCACCAATTGGGGCAGGTAGGAAATCAGCCGTCAGGATGGGGTCTGGGTGAGGAGGCAACTTGCTGCTCCCATCTGCATGACTTACTGTCCCTCCTAACTTAGTGTCATCTCCAAACTCTCTGGAATCAAAATTCGCTATGTTTTACTTTGAGAAAATTTAGCGCCCAGCGATATGCCTTACCAAATTGTGGAAAATTGAGCATTTACTCCCCAGGAGTGAAGGGGGGTGGTAAATGAGGCGCTAATAGCTTCAGGTGGACGCAGCAGGGGCACTATTCACAGCCACTTACCCAATTTCAGGTGAGTTTCACTCAACAATCAGCCTTCAATCCTTGACTCCAACTCGATCTGGCCCTTAAAGGGGAGGTTATTTGAACCGGTGGCTGCTCATTTTCAGCATGCTGAACTTCAGTCACTTATCTCTGGAGCTGATGAGGTTTGTGAAATGGCTGCTGGCCCTGGAGAGGGCTACAAGATTCAACGATGTAGCTCTGGAGGCATTGGTGGGGGGCACTCAAGACCAGGAGGGAGTCCCTGATCCCTGCATTGGGAAGGAGGTCATCACCGCAGGTTTTCCGAGCCATGTGGCAAGTGGTGGCCTGGGAGGTGTTGGCCAGTACTGTGGTGCAGAGAAGGCTCACCCAGTGTCGCAAAAAATTCAATGACCTATGTCGGGTGGTGAAGATGAGTACAAGCTTCCACGCTTCCTCCCACCAGCTTCTCAACTTTTGTCTGCACACACTGTGCAAAACACGACTTCCACACCACTCAACCACCAAGCATCTGCAGATACTCACATTCTCATCTCACACCTTGCCTACATTCACAGCTATTCAACCACGTCAGGCATATCTTCCACATACATAATTAGTCTCTAGTGTACATGAATTCCTTTCTTTTGCAGGCCAAGATGGCATATAACAGATGGGAGGAACAGAGGACTGGAGGAGGGGAACCTCAACCGCAGCCCCTCTCTGACCTTGAGGAGCGAGTGCTGGGGCTCCAACGGCGAGAGCGGGACCAGAGGAGGAGCAGAGCCTGAAGCTCGAGACCAGCTGCAAGAGTGGGACCAGTGGAGGAGCGGTGGGGATAAAAGAAGCAGAGCCCGAGGCACCAGACCAGAGGAGGAGTGGCAGGGATAAAATGAGTTAGCTGGGAACAGCAGCGGGAGCGGACGGACCTGTGAGGGCAATAAAAATCAAAGTGTGATGTCACTGGTACCTGTGGTGGGGAGGTAGCGTGGAAGCTTGTACTCACTCATCTTCACCACCCGACATAGGTCATTGAATTTTTTGCGGCACTGGGTGAGGCTTCTCTGCACCACAATGCTGGCCAACACCTCCCAGGCCACCTCTTGCCACATGGCTCGGAAAACCTTCGGTGATGGCCTCCTTCCCAATGCAGGGAACAGGAACTCCCTCCTGGTCTTGAGTGCCTCCCACCAATGCCTCCAGAGCCACATCGTTGAATCTTGTAGCCCTCTCCAGGGCTAACAGCCATTTCACAAACCTCATTTTGCTCTTTTTCTCTAAACTAGGGCATTGGTTTAAATTAAGAACTGTGATTATAGATTGAAAACTATAAATAGATAATTGAGTGATATTTCAAAACTTGAAAACCTAATTAGTTAAATAAAATACAATAGAGATAGTAGAATAGGTGATGTGTTGCAGCTGTAGCATGTGGGAGCTGGTGGATACCAGTGTGATCCACAGCAACCTCATCTGCAGGAACTGTTTTAAACTCGAGGAAATTTGGCTCAGAGTTGATGAGCTGGAGTCTGAGCTTTGGACAATGCGATGCATCAGGAAGGGAGAAAGTTACTTGGACACTTTGTTCCAGGACGCAGTCACACCCCTTAGGTTAAGTAGTTCAGATTTGATCCATGGTCAGGGACAGGAGAGTGTGACTACAAGTGAGGCAGGTATGGCGATCCAGAAGGTAGCATTGGAGGAGCCTCAGCCTTTGCACTTGTCTGACAGGTATGAGGTTCTTGCACCTTGTGTGGACAAGAGCAGGGACTACAGGGAGGATGAGTAAACTGACCACAACACTGTGCTACAGAGGGCCATTCAATTTGGGAGAGCAAAAAGGAACTTAGTAGTGGTTGATGAAAGTATAGTTAGGGGGATAGATACTGTTCTCTGAAACTGAGAACGTGAGCCCTGAAGGCTGTGTTGCCTGTCAGGGTTAAGAACATCTCCTTGGGACTGGAGAGGAACTTGTAGTGGGAGGGAAAAGATCCAGTATCAACTGGATCTTTTCCCTCCCACTCCAAGAACCTCTTTCTTAGTCCTATCTATGTCACTGGTCCATGTAGGTGCCAGTAACATAGATAGGACTAAGAAAGAGGTTCTGCTGAGGGAGTATGAGCAGCTAGGGGCTAAAAGAAAAAGCAGAACCACAAAGGTAATAATCTCTGGATTACTATCTCAGCCACGAGTAAATTGATGTCGGGTCAATAAGATCAGAGAGTTGAATGCGTCCCTCAAAGATTGGTTTGGGAGAAATGGGTTTCAATTCACCAGTAAAGGGGGAGCTGTTCCATTGGGACGAGCTTCACTTGAACCATGCTGGGACCAGTGTCCTGGCGAATCGAATAGCTAGGGCTGTAGATAGGGCTTTAAACTAAATAATGGGGGTGAGGATTCAAGTGAGTGGAAATTTAGAAAGTTAAAGAGAAAGGACAAGGCAATAGTGCAGGGTAGTGATATGGGTAATGATAACCAGAGTGTGACAGGAAGGGACAGAGCGGAGAAACATAAGAGTGCACCAGCAAATAGGGTCAGAGTAGGGAAAAATGGTAAAAGACAAAATTAAAGGCTCTTTATCTGAATGCACACAGCATTCGTAACAAGATAGATGAATTGACGGCCACAAATAGAAATAAATGGGTATGACCTGATAACCATTACAGAGATGTGGTTGCGGGGTGACGAAGGCTAGAACTGAATATTCAGGGGTACTTGACATTTCGGAAGGATAGGTAGAAAGGAAAAGGAGGTGGGGTAACTCTGTTAATAAAGTATGAAATCAGTACAGTAGTGAGAAATGATCTTGGCTTGGAAGATCAAGATGTAAAATCAGTTTGGGTGGAGATAAGAAATAGCAAGGGAAAGAAGTCACTGCTGGGAGTAGTCTATAGGCCTCCTAACAGTAGCTACACTGTAGGACAAAGCATCAATCAAGAAATAATGGGGGCTTGTAAGAGAGGTACTGCAATAATCATATAGATTGGACAAATCAAATTAGCAAAGGTAGCTTTGAGGACGAGTTCATAGAGTGTATTAGGGACAGTTTCTTAGAACAATACATTGTGGAACCAACCAGGGAACAGGCTATTTTAGATCTGGTAATGTCCAATGAGACAAGATTAATTAATAAGAACATAAGAAATAGGAGCAGGAGTAGGCCATACGGCCCTCGAGCTTGCTCCGCCATTTAATACGATCATGGCTGATCCGATCATGGACTCAGGTCCACTTCCCTGCCCGCTCCCCATAACCCCTTAATCTCTTATTGGTTGAGAAACTGTCTATCTCTGTCTTAAATTTATTCAATGTCCTGGCTTCCACAGCTCTCAGGCAGCGAATTCCACAGATTTACAACCCTCCGAGAGAAGAAATTCCTCCTCATCTCAGTTTTAAACGGGCGGCCCCTTATTCTAAGATTATGCCCCCTGGTTCTAGTCTCCCCTATCAGTGGAAACATCCTCTCTGCATCCACCTTATCAAGCCCCCTCATAATCTTATGCATTTTGATAAGATCACCTCTCATTCTTCTGAATTCCAATGAGTAGAGGCCCAACCTCCTCAACCTTTCTTCATAAGTCAACCCCTCATCTCCGGAATCAACCTAGTGAACCTTCTCTGAACTGCCTCCAAAGCAAGTATATCCTTTCATAAATATGGAAACCAAAACTGTATGCCGTATTCCAAGTGTGGCCTCACCAATAGCCTGTATAACTGTAGCAAGACGTTCCTGCTTTTATCTCCATCCCCTTTGCAATAAAGGCCAAGATTCCATTGGCCTTCCTAATCACTTGCTATACCTGCATACTAACCTTTTGTGTTTCATGCACAAGTACCCCCAGGTCCTGCTGGACTGCAGCACTTTGCAATCTTTTTCCATTGAAATAATAACTTGCTTTTTGATTTTTTTCTGCCAAAGTGCATGACCTCACACTTTACAACATTATACTCCATCTGCCAAATTTTTGACCTCATTGTAAAGGATCCTCTAGGGGAGAGTGATGATAACATGATAGAATTTCACATTCAATTTGAGGGTGAGAAACTTGGGTCTGAAACTAGTGTCTTAAACCTAAACAAAGGTATGAAGACAGAGTTGGTTAAAGTGGACCGGGAAAATAGATTAAAAGGTAAGATAGTAGATAAGCAGTGGCAGACATTTAAGAAGATATTTCATAATTCTAACTGATAGGGATTAAGGGGTTATGGGGAGCGGGCAGGGAAGTGGGCCTGAGTCCATTATCGGATCAGCCAAGATCGTATTAAATGGCGGAGCAGGCTCGAGGGGCCGCATGGCCGACTCCTGCTCCTAGTTCTTATGTTCTTATGTCCCTTCATTGTTTTATAAACCTCAGTGAAATCACCCCTAAGTATATAGATCCAGTTCATTGTCCCTATCTCATTAAGTAAGGTATTTTAAACTGGCAATTAATCTTGTGGCCTTCCTCGACATCCTTCCAAAGCCTTAATATCCTCCATAGTATTCGCAATGAAGCATAACCAAGATCTTTTACAAAGTCAAAATAGTATGCTTTTTTTGATGAAAGGACATTGACCTGAAACATCAACTCCGTTTCTCTCTCCACAGTTGCTTCCTGACCTGCTGAGTGTTGCCCAGCATTTTCTGTTTTATGGTGAATTATCCTGTGAATACACCCTAGAATCCTGTTCAGTTTAGTTCTAGCTTCTCGGCATTGATCATGAACCTTTAGAGATTGATGCACTAAAACACCCATTCTTTCACCACTGGCTTTATGTTTAGCATTTAACTCACTCACATACAACTACTACACTTTTCTATTTACCAAACCTGGGCCCAATCCCCAGCGCATCTAGATCTGCTTGCAGTAGTTGAGCATCTTATACAGTCCTAACTCTTGCAAATATCTTGGTATCTGCTGCAAACTTGCAGATCATTTATCCAACATCTACATCTAGATCATTAATGAAAATAGTAAATAGCAAAGGACCTAACATTAATTCCTGTGGAACACCACTGGTAATGGTCTCCAAACAGATCCAAATCTATTGACAACCACTTTTTGCCTATGGGCATTCAGCCAATTCTCAATCCACTTCAGCAGATTACCACTAATTTCTGAAGATTCTATCTTGTAGAGAAGCCTCTTATGCGATATCTTATCAAAATCTTTCAAAATCTCCAAATAACTAAAGATTACCAGGTTACCTTCATTCAGTAACCTGATGACTTCTTCAAAAATTCAATCAAATTAATTAGTAAAACACAACCTTTTTTGGAAACCATGTCGGGTGTCCCTGATATGGCCTTCCTTGTCTAACGAGAAGTTGCTACCGCATAGTGTTAGTCCAATCTTAGGTCAATTTTTTAGCGCACAGGCATAATTTTTGTATGGTCCTATTTGCACCCTAATTTGGTCTGTTTATTTTTCTCTGCTTGTCTGAAGGTCAGCCTCATTAAAAGTTTGTGCTCTTGTCTTCTGCCTCCTACTGCCCTGCTCCTTTCTTTTTCAGTCAAAGACATCAAAAATCATACATGAGCCATCTATTGCAACTATCTGACTTAGTTCTGCATAAGGTTCACTACATACCTGCTGCTCCCAAGGTTCACAACTTACCTGCTGCTCCCCCAGTCTTCTATTGAAATCTTCAGCTATTTTTTGTTATTTTGAGGCTACACCAGTAGCTCTCACCCAGCCCAGTGCATCGCACAGGAGTTAGGCTACAAGTAGCTCAGGGGTAATTAAATAAGCTGATCCCACAGTCAGTCAGTGTGTGGAAATCTTGCTCCAGGGTGTATTGTGGTAATGCTATTCATGATATTAAAACTTGCTGAGGAAGCCTCTTAGAAGGCAAACAATGGTTAATTTTTTTCCCATTGACAGATCATTAATAATATAACAGAAAATCCTTGCGAGTAACAAGATCCAGTGAATTGAATGTTGCAGTTATATTTCAACAATCATGGGCCAGAGATGATTGGGAATTTGTGCAATAACGTCTAATGTCATTATTAATTCTTAAAAATCCAGCAAGTTGTGGAGTTGAAGAGATACGCCATGAGTTCCGATCCTCTACAAATTGCTGGATGATTTGTTCCATTCTACCTTGAGCTTTACCAATAAAAGTTTGTTCACTGTTAGGCTCCCCATTAAACTTCATGGCAATCGTGAAATTGCTGGATTTATGACATTATTATGAATAATTTCTGGCACAGCCATTTTGGGCTGGTCATTAACCCTGGCAATGACATGATTTATGGTCCTCACAGGACATTCAACGTTGGAGGCCCATAAAGGGACCAGTAATGCTGTGGAGTCTCACTCCAGCAGGTGGTGAATTGTTTCTAGAGGCTTTTATTCTTTTTATCTGTCTTGGCAAATCTGTTCGACCCTCAGAAGAGGGAGGAAGCAGTGCAGTGGCATACCTACTGGGTGTACCACTGATTCCTACCCATCATCATCATAGGCAGTACCTCGGAATCGAGGAAGACTTGCTTCCACTCCTGAAGTGAGTTCTTTGGTGGTTGAACAGTCCAATACGAGAGCCACAGACTCTGTCACAGGTGGGACAGATAGTGATGGGGCTACTGGTTCTATATTTCATGTCAAAAATGTTTGTACATTTTGCACATCTACCTTGCCATTCATTCATTTCCTTCAAAATGGACAAATACAGCAATTCCCAAACACAACTGGTTTACAATTGTTCTTTTTAATCTTTTTTCTTACTGCTCCATTGCTCTTGCAGCAATTTTTGGCCCAATCACTTTCCCTGGCAATGTGCTTCCATTTGTAATTTAGTGGTTAATTTGTATTATCTACAGTGAGCACTGTTCCAATAACAAAACTAATTCAAGGCATTATGTATTTGCTTTTCTAGTTTGAATACTTTGGAAGCTTTCATCAAGGAGACAAATGCTGAACTATCAAAAACAGTGAAAGAAGGGGATTTGAAGAGCCTTATACAAGTTATGGGATATCTGAAAAAAGTAAAAGAGAGACAAGTGACCACAGATCATATGTTTGAACCTTTGAAGCAAACCATTGAACTACTGAAGATCTATGATGTAGAGATGCCAGAGGAAGTTCACACGCAACTACATGTAAGAAATACACCTTTGCTTTATATATGTATACCTTTTGTCAAGTCGCTGGAAAAATACCACCAGCGATGTCTCCGCAAGATCCTGCAAATCCCCTGGGAGGACAGACACACAAACATTAGCGTCCTCGTCCAGGCCAACATCCCCAGCATTGAAGCACTGACCACACTTGATCAGCTCCGCTGGGCAGGCCACATAGTTCGCATGCCAGCCACGAGACTCCCAAAGCAAGCGCTCTACTCGGAACTCGTCCATGGCAAACAAGCCAAAGGCGGGCAGAGGAAACGTTACAAGGACACCCTCAAAGCCTCCCTGATAAAGTGCAACATCCCCACTGACACCTGGGAGTCTTTGGCCATAGACCGCCCTAAGTGGAGGAAGTGCATTCGGGAAGGCGCTGAGCTCCTTGAATATCATCGGCGAGAGCATGCAGAAATCAAGCGCAGGCAGCGGAAGGAGCGTGCGGCAAACCAGGCTCCCTGCCCACCCTTTCCCTCAACGACTATCTGTCTCACCTGTGACACAAACTGTGGTTCTCGTATTGGACTGTACAGCCACCTAGGAACTCATGCTAAGAGTGGAAGCAAGTCTTCCTCGATCCCGAGGGACTGCCTATGATGATGGATGATGAGGTTCAAAAATGAATTCCATGGTGCGAGTAACAATTTCATCATCTATTAATTATCTACTTGTGGGTTCAAGTCCCACTCCAGGGACTTAAGTACAAAAAATCTAGGCTGACACTCCAATGCAGTACTGAGGGAGTGCTGCATGTCTGAGGGACCATCTTTCAGATGAAACGTTAAACCAGGGTCCCGTCTGCTCTCTGAAATGGACATAAAAGATCCCATGATACTATTTTGAAGAACAGCAGGGGAGTTATCCCCGGTGACCTGGCCAATATTTATCCCTCAATCAACATAACAAAAACAGATTATCTGGTCATTATCACATTGCTGTTTGTGGGAGTTTGCTATGCGCAAATTGGCTGCTGCGTTTCCCACATTACAACAGTGACTACACTCCAAAAGTAAAGTGCACTGAGACTTCCGGTGGATGTGAAAGGCGTTATATAAATCCAAGTCTTTCTTTCTTTCTTTCTTTCTTTCTCTCACACTCAGGATATGTTTCACATGTCAGATGTCACATAGTAATACTAATTCTGTGTGATACTTAAAATGAAAAGTAGAAAGAAAAAAGGCAGTAATTTTGAAGGTACAGAAGAACTCTGTAGGAAAAAGAAGTGTCAATTACAATGAACTGCAGGCTCTTAACTGACCTTTGGACAAAGCCAGAGTGCTGATCTCCAGTCTGATTCGCAAGTAAGAGGGTAATTTCAACCTAACCCACCCACTGGGAAACTGATCAGCTCGGGCACCCGTTTTAATTTCCATTGTGAAAAGTTAAAACGGGCGCCTGATCCAATTCTGTCAGTTTCCCACCAGTCGGGTTAGGATAAAATTACCCGTCAACATTAGAATGGACTCAACCATGTTTCCCTAACATCAATTAGACTTTGTAACATTAAAGTACTCAGCTTCACCTTAGCAACAGAATAATATATTAGTCTTGAACTTGCGTAGTAATAATGGCAAGGCTGTCAGTGCTCGCAATTATTACTGTATAAAACTGAAGGTAACTTCTGGCATCCGCACATGTGCAGTTAAACGCAGAAATCTGGAAATTGCTGTCAGTGATAACCTGCTGCTCAACAGGGTGCGCTGTTGCAGTCTTTGCAGATGGAAACATTAGAAATCATTGATTAGTCGTGAAATTCAATTATTTACTCACTATTCTCGCTGTAAAATCCAATGAAAATGTTAAGTTTTGTTCACTCAGGAGCAACTGAGTTTTTAACAGTGTACTAAATCATAATTACTGCTGAACAACAACTCTGACCCTGAAAAACTAATTTTACAAGTGTGGAGTTTCATTCCCTCAGAAGAACATTTAAAAATTTCAGATTTTTAATAAAATAAAAATTATTTACTCTTTAAAAAAAGTTTTTGTTCTGATATTTACATTTCTCCCTTAAACCCATGCATGTCCCAATCTTTATTTCGCTTTCTATACCGATGATTAAGTGTGATTTATATTTCCTGCTTATTACTTCCTGCTTTGCTATGTGTGAGAATTCTTCAACCTGATTGACTGATCACCTGCTGCCTGCCCTGTTGTTGGACACCACGGATCCCCTGTAGAAGGCTCCAAATTAAAACTGATGTTAGAAAAGAGGAAATCTACACTCTAGATCTGCTAAATCCTTTTGGGCCGTTTTTTTCGAGATCAGCGGCACGCACCGTCGCTTTACTGCTGACTGCAAAATCCAGGCCATTGTGTATTACATTGTAAAATGGTCCCCTTATAAAATGTTGTGTAATGCCATGGGAGATCAAGTAGTAATATAAATAAAAACAGAAAATACTAGAATTGCAGGTCAAGGAGCATCTGTAGTGAGAGGAACAGAGTTAATGGGCGAGCAGAGGAGGTTAAAAAATAATAAATCACGTACTGCAACCTCAACCCGCCATGTAGGCCTGCTGCCATTTTTACAGCAGTCGGTTGCGTAGCGTGCCTGTGTTCTGTATTGTAGACATGGGACACTTCATTATATTATTTAAATCAGCCTCCGACAGTGCAATTGGCTTGGTTTCACAGGGCTCGGGAAATCTGACAGCGAAATAGAGATAAGAGCAACCGGCTCAATAAGCTAAGTGATTAGAGCACTCCTTGTGAGCCAAGGAGTGCTCCCATGACCTCTATAAGCAGAGCCTTTCCTCGCTGCCGTGATCAACCGACTCCTCCAAACCCCGAACCCGAACCACTTGCCCCGTGATTGGCTGACCACACCACCCCCTCCCCCACCCCAAGCCCCAATATTTTCCTCCCTCTCAATTGCTGGGCTCTGAACCCCTCCACTGCCAGCCCCCAATCTTTTCCTCCTTTCTGATAGGCAGCCCTCCCCACCAAGCTCTAACTATTCCCTCCCTCCTGATTACCAGGCAGTGACCTTACCCGATTTTCCCCAATTGCTGAGGATCATCCTCAAAAGCAGAGAAGATACGTTAAGCTTATATAGAACCTTGGTAAGACCACACTTGGAGTACTGTGCACAGTTCTGGTCTCCGTATTACACAAAGAATAAAGAAGTACTGGAAAGTGCAAAAAAGATTTACAAGAATGATACCAAAACTGAAACTGTACAATTATAGGAACATAGGAATTAGGAACAGGAGTAGGCCATCTAGCCCCTCGAGCCTGCTCCGCCATTCAATAAGATCATGGCTACCACATGGAGTGGTTGAGGCAAATAGCCTGGGCAACTTGCATTTATATAGCACCTTTAAGATACTAAAGCATTCCAAGGTGCTTCACAGGAAGGTTATCAAACAAAATCTGACACCGAGCCACATAAGGAGATATCAGGATAGATGGCTAAAAGCTTGGCAAAGAAGATAGGTTTTAAGGAGCATCTTAAAGGAGGGGAGAGAGGAAGAGATGCAGAGAGGTTTAGAGAGGGAATTCCAGAGCTTAGGGCTTAGGCAGCTGAAAGCACGGCCGCCAATGGTGGACCAAATTAAATCGGAAATGCGCAATTGGCCAGAATTGGAGGAGCACAGAGATCTCGGAGGGTTGTATGGCTGGAAGAGATTACAGAGATAGGAAGAGGCGAGGCCATGGAGGATTTGAAAACAAGGATGAGAATTTTTAAATTGAGGCATTGCCGGACCAGGAGCCAATGATGGTCAGTGAGCACAGGGGTGATGGGTGATTGGATCTTGGTGTGTGTTAGGATATAGGCAGCCGAGTTTTGTATGAGCTCAATGGCTTTGGTCTTTCCAGTATTTAGTTGGATGTGTATGTATTGGCACATGTGGTGGAGCCTATCTCCAGTCGTCTTGGATCCCCTTGCCACTGGACCAAGACCTTGCTCCGTCCAGCCTGTGTGCTGGCTGGTGTGCAACGGCCACCCCACATTAAAATAATTCACGCACAGGCATCTTCCACCATTTAAAATGAGTTCATCAGTTACCTCAGTACTCATTTTTAGTGTGGAAGCAAGTTATCCCGAGGGATTGCCTATGATGATGATGATTTAGTTGGAGGGATTTACTGCTCATCCAGTACTGAATGCTGGACAAGCAGTCTGACAATTTAGAGACAGTGAAGGGCTCAAGAGAGGTGGTGGTGAGGTAGAGTTGGGTGTTGTCAGCTTGTATGTGGAACCTGAAGTGTTTTCGCAGAAGCTAAGGGAAAGCTAGATAAGTACATGAGGGAAAAAGGAGTTGAAGGATATGTTGATAGAGTGAGATGAAGTAAATAGAGTGGGAGGAGGCTTATGTTGAGCATAAACACCGGCTTAGACCTGGTGAGCTGAATGGCCTGTTTCTGTGCTGAAATTCGGTGTAATTCAATGTAATTCTGCTGATATTCAACTCCTAAGTCATTTTCAAAGATAATGGTAGAACAGAGAGGATGTTTGATTTAATAGTTGAAATATATTTCTGATATTTTATGTTTAGGGTCTTCCAGAACAATGGAACAATACGAAGAAAATTTCCGTTATTTGTAAACATGCTGTGGCACCTTTGCAAGCCAATGAAGTTAATGTCATTAGAAGGAAATGTCTACGATTTGAGGTAAGGCTTTCCTAGACATTTATTTTGACAATTTTAGCAAAGAAATGGTTACTGCCAAAGAAATGGAGTTACTTTACCTGCTTTTTTAACACAAGTGATAAGAACATAAGAACATAAGAATTAGGAACAGGAGTAGGCTATCTAGCCCCTCGAGCCTGCTCCGCCATTCAACAAGATCATGGCTGATCTGGCCGTGGACTCAGCTCCACTTACCCGCCCGCTCCCCGTAACCCTTAATTCCCTTATTGGTTAAAAATCTATCTATCTGTGACTTGAATACATTCAATGAGCTAGCCTCAACTGCTTCCTTGGGCAGAGAATTCCACAGATTCACAACCCTCTGGGAGAAGAAATTCCTTCTCAACTCGGTTTTAAATTGGCTCCCCCATATTTTGAGGCTGTGCCCTCTAGTTCTAGTCCCCCCGACCAGTGGAATCAACCTCTCTGCCTCTATCTTGTCTATCCCGGGATGGCAGGACTGACCTATCAAGAAAGACTGGATCAACTGGGATCATATTCACTGGAGTTCAGAAGAATGAGAGGGGACCTCATAGAAACGTTTAAAATTCTGATGGGTTCAGACAGGTAAGATGCAGGAAGAATGTTCCCAATGTTGGGGAAGTTCAGAACCAGGGGTCACAGTCTAAGGATAAGGGGTAAGCCATTTAGGACCGAGATGAGGAGAAACTTCTTCACCCAGAGAGTGGTGAACCTGTGGAATTCTCTACCACAGAAAGTTGTTGAGGCCAATTCACTAAATATATTCAAAAAGGAGTTAGATGAAGTCCTTATTACTGGGGGGATCAAGGGGTATGGTGAGAAAGCAGGAATGGGGTGCTGAGGTTGCATGTTCAGCTATGAACTCATTGAATGGCGGTGCAGGCTAGAAGGGCCGAATGGCCTACTCCTGCACCTATTTTCTATGTTTCTATGTTTCTATCCCTTTCATGATTTTAAATGTTTCTATAAGATCACCTCTCATCCGTCTGAACTCCAACGAGTAAAGACCCAGTCGACTCAATCTATCATCATAAGGTAACCCCCTCATCTCCGGAATCAGCCTAGTGAATCGTCTCTGTACCTCCTCCAAAGCTAGTATATCCTTCCTTAAGTAAGGTGACCAAAACTGCACGCAGTACCCCAGGTGCGGCCTCACCAATACCCTATATAGTTGCAGCAGGACCTCCCTGCTTTTGTACTCCATCCCTTTCGCAATGAAGGCCAACCAACATTCCATTCGCCTTCCTGATTACCTGCTGCACCTGCAAACTAACTTTTTGGGATTCATGCACAAGGACCCCCAGGTCCCTCTGCACCACAGCATGTTGTAATTTCTTCCCATTCAAATAATATTCCCTTTTACTGTTTTTTTTTCCCAAGGTGGATGATCTCACACTTTCCGACATTGTATTCCATCTGCCAAACCTTAGCCCATTCGCTTAACCTATCTAAATCTCTTTGCAACCTCTCTGTGTCCTCTACACAACTCGCTTTCCCACTAATCTTTGTGTCATCTGCAAATATTGTTGCACTACACACTGTCCCCTCTTCCAGGTCATCTATGTATATTGTAAACAGTTGTGGTCCCAGCACCGATCCCTGTGGCACACCACTAACCACCGATTTTCAACCCGAAAAGGACCCATTTATCCCGACTCTCTGCTTTCTGTTAGCCAGCCAATTCTCGATCCATGCTAATACATTTCCTCTTACTCCGCGTATCTTTATCTTCTGCAGTAACCTTTTGTGTGGCACCTTATCGAATGCCTTTTGGAAATCTAAATACACCACATCCATCGGTACACCTCTATCCACCATGCTCGTTATATCCTCAAAGAATTCCAGTAAATTAGTTAAACATGATTTCCCCTTCATGAATCCATGTTGCGTCTGCTTGATTGCACTATTCCTATCTAGATGTCCCGCTATTTCTTCCTTAATGATAGTTTCAAGCATTTTCCCCACTACAGATGTTAAACTAACCGGCCTACAGTTACCTGCCTTTTGTCTGCCCCCTTTTTTAAACAGAGGCGTTACATTAGCTGCTTTCCAATCCGCTGGTACCTCCCCAGAGTCCAGAGAATTTTGGTAAATTATAACAAATGCATCTGCTATAACTTCCGCCATCTCTTTTAATACCCTGGGATGCATTTCATCAGGACCAGGGGACTTGTCTACCTTGAGTCCCATTAGCCTGTCCAGCACTACCCGCCTAGTGATAGTAATTGTCTCAAGGTCCTCCCTTCCCACATTCCCGTGACCAGCAATTTTCGGCATGATTTTTGTGTCTTCCACTGTGAAGACCGAAGCAAAATAATTGTTTACGGTCTCGGCCATTTCCACATTTCCCATTATTAAATCCCCCTTCTCATCTTCTAAGGGACCAACATTTACTTTAGTCACTCTTTTCCGTTTTATATATCTGTAAAAGCCTTTACTATCTGTTTTTATGTTTTGCGCAAGTTTACTTTCGTAATCTATTTTTCCTTTCTTTATTGCTTTCTTAGTCATTCTTTGCTGTCGTTTAAAATTTTCCCAATCTTCTAGTTTCCCACTAACCTTGGCCACCTTATACGCATTGGTTTTTAATTTAATACTCTCCTTTATTTCCTTGGTTATCCACGGCTGGTTATCCCTTCTCTTACTGCCCTTCTTTTTCACTGGAATATATTTTTGTTGAGCACTATGAAAGAGCTGCTTAAAAGTCCTCCACTAGTCCTCAATTGTGCCACCGTTTAGTCTGTGTTTCCAGTCTACTTTAGCCAACTCTGCCCTCATCCCACTGTAGTCCCCTTTGTTTAAGCATAGTATGTTTGTTTGAGACACTACTTCCTCACCCTCAATCTGTATTACAAATTCAACCATACTGTGATCACTCATTCCGAGAGGATCTTTTACTAGGAGATCGTTTATTATTCCTGTCTCATTACACAGGACCACATCTAAGATAGCTTGCTCCCTTGTAGGTTCTGTAACATACTGGTCTAAGAAACAATCCCGTATGCATTCTATGAATTCCTCCTCCAGGCTACCCCGTGCGATTTGATTTGACCAATCGATATGTAGGTTAAAATCCCCCATGATTACTGCCATTCCTTTTTCACATGCCTCCATTATTCCCTTGATTATTGTCCGCCCCACCGTGAAGTTATTATTTGGGGGCATATAAACTACGCCCACCAGTGACTTTTTCCCCTTACTATCTCTAATCTCCACCCACAATGATTCAACATTTTGTTCATTAGAGCCAATATCGTCTCTCACAACTGCCCTGATATCATCCTTTATTAACAGAGCTACCCCACCTCCTTTCCCTTCTTGTCTATCTTTCCGAATTGTCAGATACTCCTGTATGTTTAATTCCCAGATACTCCTGTATGTTTCTGTAATGGCCACCAAATCATACCCATTTGTAATGATTTGTGCCGTCAACTCATTTACTTTATTTCGAATGCTGCGTGTGCTTAGGTAGAGTATTTTAATACTAGTTTTTAATCCATGATTTTTAGTTTTGACCCCTCCTGCAGCCCCTTTATATTCAGTGGCCCTTTTTGTTTTTTGCCTTGGGTTTCTCTGCCCTCCACTTTTACTCATCTCCTTTCTGACTTTTGCTTTTGTCTCCTTTTTGTCTCCCTCTGTCTCCCTGCATTGGTTCCCATCCCCCTGCCATATTAGTTTAACTCCTTCCCAACAGCACTAACAAACACTCCCCCTTGGACATTGGTTCCGGTCCTGCCTAGGTGCAGACCATCCGGTTTGTACTGGTCCCACCTCCCCCAGAACCGGTTCCAATGCCCCAGGAATTTGAATCCCTCCCTGCTGCACCACTGCTCAAGCCACGTATTCATCTGAGCTATCCTGGGATTCCTACTCTGACTAGCACGTGGCACTGGTAGCAATCCCAAGATTACTACTTTTGAGGTCCTACGTTTTAATTTAGCTCCTAGCTCCTTAAATTCGTCTCGTAGGACCTCATTCCTTTTTTTACCTATATCGTTGGTACCAATGTGCACCACGACAACTGGCTGTTCACCCTCCCTTTTCAGAATGTCCTGCACCTGCTCCAAGACATCCTTGACCCTTGCACCAGGGAGGCAACATACCATCCTGGAGTCTCAGTTGCGGCTGCAGAAACGCCTATCTATTCCCCTTATAATCGAATCCCCTATCACTATCGCTCTCCCACTCTTTTTCCTGCCCTCCTGTGCAGCAGAGCCAACCACGGTGCCATGAACTTGGTTGCTGCTGCCCTCCCCTGATGAGTCATCCCCCTCAACAGTACTCAAAACAGTGTATCTGTTTTGCAGGGGGATGACCGCAGAGGACTCCTGCACTACCTTCCTTGCACTGCTCTTCCTGCTGGTCTTCCATTCCCTAGCTGGCTGTGTACCCTTCACCTGCGGTAAGACCAACTCGCTACACGTGCTACTCACATCATTCTCAGCATTGTGGATGCTCCAGAGTAAATCCACCCTCAGCTCCAATTCCGCAATGTGGACCGTCAGGAGCTGGAGGCGGATACACCTCCCGCACACGTAGTCGTCAGGGACACCGGAAGTGTCCCTGACTTCCCACATGGTACAGGAGGAGCATATCACGTGACCGAGCTCTCCTGGCATGACTTAACCCTTAGATACACTTAAATAACCCTGTTATTTTAAATGCGTTAATATCTAGTAAATTGGTAGAGAAGTCAGTGTCATAAAAACATTTTAAGCATTGTTTGCTAATACTGGCAACAGTAATTTTAGTGGGGACATAGCAAAAGAAGTTCGGACTTACCCCCTCAGGCTTCCCTTCCCTTGCCTTGCTGCCAAACCACCTCAGGCCCTCTGATCTGAAGAGCTCAAGCACAAAGTATACCAACCATTTGTTTGAACACCCCTAGATCTAGGCACCCTTCCAGCAATGATGAAGGAAAGCAAGTTGGAAAGGTCCAGTATGCCCCCTCCCACCTCACTTCCATGGATGTCCTTTCCCTGTATCTGTTGTAAGTTCAGGCCCAGACATGCCTCTTTGTGGAATTTGCAAAAATCAAAGGGCAACACAAAAGGGACAAGAGTTACGAAGTAGCAGCTATCTATGTCTTTTTCCTCTCTCCAGTGACAGAATCGAGCATTTCCGAGGTACTATGGAGAGGAGTATTGGGGTCTGAAATTCAGTACCGCTGGAAAGCTGGTACTCCCCCCACCTTTTTGTGGCCATTAGCGGCGACATTTTTTCGTGGGGCTGGGCCACCCCATATTCAGCTCCAAAAGTGAACAAATGGGTTCCAGCGCTAATGAACGCTTCCAAAGTGGATTTTTCAGTGGTGTGGCTGTCTTAATTTGAGCGTTATCACCACTGAGAAATTCAGCATGCAGGTAAGGGTTTCTAATGAGCCAGCTGCGCCAGGGTTTGTAGCAAGGCCCTGAGGGGGAAGGATGGCTGGTGTAAGAAGTGCAAAGAGAGCCAACAGGTTCACTGATATGGAGCTGGAGGTACTGATGAACGGTGTGGAGGACAGAAGAAGAATACTGTTTCTTGACGTGGGGAGACCTGGCAGACCGCCAGTACATAATGCATGGAGGGAGATTGCAGGGGAGTTGTCAGGCATCTCCATGTATGTGAGGACGAATCCTTCCAGGAGGGTGCTGGCCAGTCTGCACCCAGCCCTTCCAGGGTGGCGATGGGTTGACGCCTCCTAGCTCTGGGGCGACGGGGATCCTCCTCCTCCTGCTGCACCTCCTCATCAGGTGGTACCGCTGGCTCGACCTCCAGCAGCTGTTCCCTCATGATGGCCAGGTTGTGCAGCATGCACAGACAACACTGATGATGGAGACCCATTGAGGAGAGTACTGTAAGGTGCCACCAGAGAGGTCCAGGCACCGGAACCTCTGCTGAAGGATGCCTATGCACTGCTCGATGATGCACCTGGTAGCATAATGAGCATCATTGTATGCATGCTCTGGCGCTGACCTGGGGTTCCGCAGTGGAGTGAGCAGCCAAGTGGACAGGGGATATCCCTTGTCTCCAAGCAGCCAACTGCAATCCTGATTCGAGCCCGTCAAGATGGTGGGCACAGAATGAACGAATCATGGCTGCTGTCTGTCTTGCCTGCTGCCTCTCTGTACGGTGCTGATGGCGACGCCTTCTCCTGCGTGCCACCCTGCTTCTGACCAAGTGTACCAGGTGTCGCCCTCCCAACATTCCTCCCATCCTCAGGGTGAAGCCTGCCAAGCAGGTCTCTGCAGCCCACATGCCTCCACTAAAGAGTCAGACCTGAAAGTTGTACAAAAGTATGTGCAAACCTCTGAGCAGCACTCAGCAGGTTGCATGGAGCCAAAACAATTAATAAAACTATTAAAGGATAAATACAGTGGATGCTGTAACCTTAAATAAAAACACTAATAATTAATAAAACTATTAAAAGGTAAATACAGTGGATGCTATAATCTTAAATAAAAACACTAATAATGAACAAAACTATTAAAAGATAAATACAGTGGATGCTGTAATCTTAAATAAAAATCAATAAAACTATTTCCCTACTAACGGGCCCCGATCGCAGTATCACTCCAGCGGTGTCCCGTTCAAGCACCGACTCGACTACCTCGCGGAGGCAATGCTGGGAAAAGGCTTACCATTTTGCAGCTGAAACTCCCTGTCCTTGCCGCTTTCCAGCGGCCTGCACGCTGCACAGCTCATCGCTGGAATATCACTTTTACAGCGGCTTCACCGCTCTTTTTCCGGTGGAAATGCACACCGCTCAAATCCCCCCCCAAGCTGAATATGGCTCGGGGAGGGAAAATCCTCCGACTGTGGCGTCCGATCGATTTTTTCGGTCGACCGCCCAAACTCCGCGGTAGCCGTCCCTTCGGGGACGGTGGATTTCGGCCCCTTGGACTTTTATCTCCACTTGTTCCTTCCCATCACACTATTCATAGGAACATAGGAAAAGGAGTTGGTCATTCAACCCCTGAATTCCACCATTCAATTAGATAATGGCTGATCTCTATCTTAGTTCCATCTACCCGCCTTGGTTCCATAACCCTTAGTATCCTGGCCTAAAAAAAATCTATCAATCTCAGTTTTGAAATTTTCAATCGACTTGGCCTCAAGCTTTTTGGGGGAGAAAGTTCCAGATTCCCACTACCATTTGTGTGAAGAAGTTCTTTCTCATATCACCCCTGAAATGGCATAGATCTAATTTTAAGGTTATGCCCCTTGTCCTGGACTCCTCCACAGAGGAAATAGTTTCTCTCAACCTGCCCTATCAACTCCTTTAATCATCTTAAACATCTTAATTAGATCACTTCTACACTCAAATGAAAACAAGCCGACCTCTTGGACATCCACATGTTAAACATTTTATGAATCTTACTTTCTATATCTTTTGTTGCAGACACCACATTAACATGGTTATTTATTGTTACTGAATTTTGCTTACTCAAAGTGTAATTGTTATCCATGAAATACAATTCAGTACTATTTTCATTGTTCTATATGGCATTTTACCTGTTGAATTTATAAACTATTAAAAGGCATGAGAGGAATGCTTTGGTATATAAATCTTTGATTTGGGATTTACTTTATGCCTTAATTCACAAATAAGACATGAGAGTAGAATCTATTTTGTGCATTGATTTTCTCTTATTTTACTTTATCGGCAGATTAACCAACATGGTTTTAGACAAAAATTTAAAATGAAGGCTCCTTTCAAGTATGACAGTCCAAATCCATATAAGGCTTTGGATAAGGTAATTATTAATTTGTATTTTAGTCAATTGGGTTGAAATTGTTCTGCACCATAAGATTTTCTTCAATCAATAGCTGCATGCACTAAGGAAGCATCATCATTCTAGCCAGAACAAAAAAAAAGAAATAACTATATTTTACCCTTACTACCTTTTTGCGTCAGTTAACTAGAATTAATTTTTGCTTTCATTTTAATTCAATTATCTCCGTTTGTTGTTTGATGGATAAGGATTGAGGAGACAGTTCAAGGTAATGACCGACACAGGAGGAAAGGGGTAATCTCACTTCAACCTTAAAAAAAATTAAAGGTCTGCCCCTTGGAATTACTTACTTCATAGGTGATTGGAATTTCCTATTTGTATGTATGATTTGAGCTACCTTCAGAGAATGAGGAAGACTGTACCTAAAATGTAAGTAATTCAACAATATAGGGAAACCATTCTATGTCTTAAGAAGCATAATCAGAAAGTCTATTGGAACTTTCTTATGAAAAGGGTATGAGACTTGTGGACCAAAGGTTTACTACTAAAGCAAATAGTATAAATGGATTCGAGAGGTAATTAGATGTGTTTCTGGAAATAAATTGAGAAATATAGGCCTGGATATTACAGCACTGAGTATCTGACAACACATTTTTCCTCTGGGTGCTCCCTTGATTGTTTGAAGTATTCCAAAGGCCCACTAGAACTGTAGTGATAGGATGTAAATGCGAGCAGGATAATGGAGTCATGTAATCTATGAGATTTTCCATCATCCCATTCTCCCATACATTCCTCACAGGATGGTACAGACTAAGCAGGCCCAGCTCTCAGACTATAGAAACATAGAAAATAGGTGCAGGAGTAGGCCATTCGGCCCTTTGAGCCTGCACCACCATTCAATAAGATCATAGCTGATCATTCCCTCAGTACCCCTTTCCTGCTTTCTCTCCATACCCTTTGATCCCTTTAGCCATAAGGGCCATATCTAACTCACTCTTGAATACATCTAACGAACTGGCATCAACAACTCTCTGTGGTAGAGAATTCCACAGGCTAACAACTCTCTGAATGAAGAAGTTTCTCCTCATCTCGGTCCTAAATGGCTTATCCCTTATCATACTGTGACCCCTGTTTCTGGACTTCCTCAACATCGGGAACATTCTTCCTGCATCTAAACTGTCCAGGCCCGTCAGAATTTTATATGTTTCTATGAGATCCCCTCTCATTCTTCTAAACTCCAGTGAATATCGGCCCAGTCGATCCAGTCTCTCCTCATATGTCAGTCCTGCCATTCCGGGAATCAGTCTGGTGAACCTTCGCTGCACTCCCTCAATAGCAAGAGCATCCTTCCTCAGATTAGGAGACCAAAACTGAACACAATATTCTAGGTGAGGCCTCAATAAGGCCGTGTACAAGTGCAGTAAGACCTCCCTGCTCCTATACTCAAATCCCCTAGCTATGAAGGCCAACATTCCATTTGCCTTCTTCACCACCTACTGTACCTGCATGCCAACTTTCAATGACTGATGTACCATGACACCCAGGTCTCGCTGCACCTCCCCTTCTCCTAATCTGTCGTCATTCAGATAATATTCTGCCTTTCTGTTTTTGCCACCAAAGTGGATAACCTCACATTTGTCCACATTATATTGCATCTGGCATGCATTTGCCCACTCACCTAACCTGTCCAAGTCTCTTAGCATCCTCCTCACAGCTCACACCGCCACCCAGTTTAGTATCATCTGCAAACTTGGAAATATTACACTTGATTCCTTCATCTAAATCATTGATGTATATTGTAAATAGCTGGGGTCCCAACACTGAGCCCTGCGGCACCCCACCAATCACAGCCTGCCATTCTGAAAAGGACCCGTTTATCCTGACTCTCTTTTAATTCTCTATCCACATCAGTACATTACCCCCAATACCATGTGCTTTAATTTTGCACACCAATTTCTTGTGTGGGACCTTGTCAAAAGCCTTTTGAAAGTCCAAATACACCACATCCACTGGTTCTCCCTTGCCCACTCTACTAGTTACATCCTCAAAAAATTCCAGAAGATTTGTCAAGCATGATTTCCCTTTCATAAATCCATGCTGACTTGGACCGATCCTGTCACTGCTTTCCAAATGCGCTGCTATTTCATCTTTAAATTCCAACAGAGGATGTTGGAAGGTGCCAAAATGAAACTTCCATTTGAGCAGGCGAGATTTTGATATATTGTAAGGAGAGCACTTATATTAGGAGAAAATTTATTGCTGCTGTCCGTTTAAGGTTTTGAACTTAAAACTACTTACTACTGAGGCCTGAATCTGTGATTCCAGAATTTTAACAGTGATTATGCAATCTCCTGCAGGGATGTTGATGGAATGACAATTTTGTGTGTGTGAGCAATGAGGATTCACAATGTATTTATTGACAGGAGATGCAGCTCTAAGACATTGGAACCAATTTTGATGTGATCACTTTCAGGATGCTGGGTTTGACTGAAATAAAAACAGAAAATGCTGGAAATACTCAGCAGGCCAGGCAGCATCTGTGGAGAGAAAAACAGAGTTAACGGGGCCGAAATTGCCCCTTTGTGCAGGCCCATGTTAGCGCTGTCGGCCAGCGTTACCAGAGTGCCAATACGTTAGCGCGTAGGTGCGGCAGCCACATCGACCTGTGCGGATTTTCCCTCTGGGTTTCACTGGTGAAAAGTGGTTTGCACTGCGCCCCGCAATTAGCGCACCGGTGTAGCACACGCAAGGCAATGACATCCTCGACGTGCGTGCGTTGACCTACGCGCCAACCCCAATGCACCTGTGGGCTATACCACCGACAGCTTCTCGGTGTGAGGAGCAGCAGTGGCTGTAACGCCCCAGCTGGCCTTAAAGGGGTGATGCCGCGGCAGAGGCCGCCATCTTTTTTGAGTCAGACGACTTTTCAGTCGGCCCGACAATGGCAGCCGCTGGTTCGGCCGGGCTGCTAACAGGCAGGGTGCCGGGCCGCTGGCCGACACCCTCCATGATGACCCAATGGGCATTGAATGTACTGCTCAGACTGCAGCGGCCCTCCCCTTTAAGAGAAGTAGAGGGACAGTGCGACATAGCGGTATGTTGAGCGCGGTGCTGAGCGTCATGCCCCCATGAGCACGCGCAAATGCTGGAGGAATGCCAGGTTAGCGCTGTCAACAAACTCTGCTCAGCTGGACACAGATGAACAGGATAATCATTGAGGGGCAGCAGAAAACCTGCTACGTATTGACAAGCCTTCCATGCACACCGTTCATGATTGCAGAGAGGACGGAGAAGTCCACCTCAAGCAGGGCATTGTGAGGATGTCTTCCTCCATGGATAGGGTGGCCATCTCCGTGGAACATCAACTGCAGTAATTAAATGTGTCCATGCAGGCCTTGACCACAACACGACAGACTCTGGATGCCAACATGTTTAGCATCTTAAATAGGATGAAAGATACTTTAGCCTTGACCTTACAGTGTGTCATTGATCTGCACCAGCAGAGTGGTAGGAGTGAAGTGTGACTGGTGCATGACAGGGATGAAGGCGAAAGGGGACATGGAAATGGGAACTCCACTCAAAGCACTCCCACTTCTCAACAACTGCCTGCCCCCCTCACCTCAGTCAGTACTCGGCATGCTGCTTCCTCTCCCAATGGCCGAATCTGCCCCTGCACAGAGTCTTTGGCGAGCCTCTCACAGGTTCCAATACCTAGAGGTCATTGACGAAGAGCATCTCAAAAGTCAGAACAGGAATCTGAGCAGCCTGCCTCTACCTCTGTTGAAGCCTCAAGAGTTGCACCACATAGGATCAGTAAGAAAAGGAAGAGGAAAGGTTTGTAGTTCAACAAGGATATGCACATAGATATTAACATAAGAATTAGGAACAGGAGTAGGCCATCTAGCCCCTCGAGCCTGCTCCGCCACCCAACAAGATCACGGCTGATCTGGCCGTGGACTCAGCTCCACTTACCCGCCCTCTCCCCATAACCCTTAATTCCCTTATTGGTTAAAAATCTATCTTTCTGTGATTTGAATACATTCAATGAGCTACCCTCAACTGCTTCCTAGGGCAGAGAATTCCATAGATTCACAACCCTCTGGGAGAAGAAATTCCTTCTCAACTCGGTTTTAAATTGGCTCCCCCGTATTTTGAGGCTGTGCCCCCTAGTTCTAGTCTCCCCGACCAGTGGAAACAACCTCTTTGCCTCTATCTTGTCTATCCCTTTCATTATTTTAAATGTTTCTACAAGATCACCTCTCATCCTTCTGAACTCCAACGAGTAAAGACCCAGTCTACTCAATCTATCATCATAAGGTAACCCCCTCATCTCCGGAATCAGCCTAGTGAATCGTCTCTGTACCCCCTCCAAAGCTAGTATATCCTTCCTTAAGTAAGGTGACCAAAACTGCACGCAGTACTCCAGATGTGGCCTCACCAATACCCTGTACAGTTGCAGCAGGACCTCCCTGCTTTTGTACTCCATCCCTCTCGCAATGAAGGCCAACATTCCATTCGCCTTCCTGATTACCTGCTGCACCTGCAAACTAACTTTTTGGGATTCATGCACAAGGACCCCCAGGTCCCTCTGCACCGCAGCATGTTGTAATTTCTCCCCATTCAAATAATATTCCCTTTTACTGTTTTTTTTCCCAAGGTGGATGACCTCACATTTTTCGACGTTGTATTCCATCTGCCAAACCTTAGCCCATTCGCTTAACCTATCTAAATCTCTTTGCAGCCTCTCTGTGTCCTCTACACAACCCGCTTTCCCACTAATTTTTGTGTCATCTGCAAATTTTGTTACACTACACTCTGTCCCCTCTTCCAGGTCATCTATGTATATTTGAACAGTTGTGGTCCCAGCACCGATCCTTGTGGCACACCACTAACCACCGATTTCCAACCCGAAAAGGACCCATTTATCCCGACTCTCTGCTTTCTGTTCGCCAGCCAATTCTCGATCCATGCTAATACATTTCTTCTGACTCCGCGTACCTTTATCTTCTGCAGTAACCTTTTGTGTGGCACCTTATCGAATGCCTTTTGGAAATCTAAATACACCACATCCATCGGTACACCTCTATCCACCATGCTCGTTACATCCTCTAAGAATTCCAGTAAATTAGTTAAACATGATTTCCCCTTCATGAATCCATGTTGCGTCTGCTTGATTGCACGATTCCTATCTAGATGTCCCGCTATTTCTTCCTTAATGATAGCTTCAAGCATTTTCCCCACTACAGATGTTAAACTAACCGGCCTACAGTTACCTGCCTTTTGTCTGCCCCCTTTTTTAAACAGAGGCGTTACATTAGCTGCTTTCCAATCCGATGGTATCTCCCCAGAGTCCAGAGAATTTTGGTAGATTATAACGAATGCATCTGCTATAACTTCCGCCATCTCTTAATACCCTGGGATGCATTTCATCAGGACCAGGGGACTTGTCTACCTTGAGTCCCATTAGCCTGTCCAGCACTACCTCCCTAGTGATAGTGATTGTCTCAAAGTCCTCCCTTCCCACATTCCCATGACCAGCAATTTTTGGCATGGTTTTTGTGTCTTCCACTGTGAAGACCGAAGCAAAATAATTGTTTAAGGTCTCAGCCATTTCCATATTTCCCATTATTAAATCCCCCTTCTCATCTTCTAAGGGACCAGCATTTACTTTAGTCACTCTTTTCCGTTTTATATATCGGTAAAAGCTTTTACTATCTGTTTTTATGTTTTACGCATGTTTGTTTTCATAATCTATCTTTCCTTTCTTTATTGCTTTCTTAGTCATTCTTTACTGTCATTTAAAATTTTCCCAATCTTCTAGTTTCCCACTAACCTTGGCCATCTTATACGCATTGGCTTTTAATTTGATACTCTCCTTTATTTCCTTGGTTATCCACGGCTGGTTATCCCTTCTCTTACCGCCCTTCTTTTTCACTGGAATATATTTTTGTTGAGCACTATGAAAGAGCTCCTTATAAGTCCTCCACTGTTCCTGAATTGTGCCACCGTTTAGTCTGTGTTCCCAGTCTCCTTTAGCCAACTCTGCCCTCATCCCACTGTAGTCCCCTTTGTTTAAGCATAGTACGCTCGTTTGAGACTACTTCCTCACCCTCAATCTGTATTACAAATTCAACCATACTGTGATCACTCATTCCAAGAGGATCTTTTACTAGGAGATCGTTTATTATTCCTGTCTCATTACACAGGACCAGATCTAAGATAGCTTGCTCCCTTGTAGGTTCTGTAACATACTGGTCTAAGAAACAATCCCGTATGCATTCTATGAATTCCCCCTCAAGGCTACCCTGTGCGATTTGACTTGACCAATCGATTTGTAAGTTAAAATCCCCCATAATTACTGCCGTTCCTTTTTCACATGCCTCCATTATTCCCTTGATTATTGTCCACCCCACCGTGAAGTTATTATTTGTTTTTGCAAATGTTAGGTTATTAAGTTTTCGTTGCTTACTAGAATCAAATA
The DNA here is from genome assembly GCF_044704955.1 of Pristiophorus japonicus. NCBI lineage: Eukaryota > Metazoa > Chordata > Chondrichthyes > Pristiophoridae > Pristiophorus > Pristiophorus japonicus. The sequence goes on from NC_091992.1 coordinate 121,876,411, forward strand.
AAAGTATTACTTTGCACCACTTTCCCATGCTTCCCATTATTGATTGCTGGGTAGCATCTCGCCTTTTCAGTTGTTTGTTGATGATTGGGACATGAATTGACATTTACCAATGTACAGTGCAGTGGGTGATTGGTTGGTAGCAAGCAGCATTGTGTCAGTGGGATTTGGGGCGTGGTGGGGATGAGAATGGGAGTTAGATGTAGTTGTTACATGGGTCCAATTATGGTAACTAAGTGATACTTACAGCTATAAAGGAATAGCTGGCATTCCAGACAGCAGTGTGAGTGGCTGGTGCTATAATGGGGTCGCCATCTTCCTTTTCCTCTTCCTCCTTGGATTCGTTGGCAGATGATGAGTTCTCAGCACCTTGCTCCCCCAGCAGCTCTAATCCTCGCTGCTGGGCATTGTTATGCAGAGCGCAGCACACCACGATCATTTTGGGGACCCTGGCTAGTGAATACTGAAGGACGCATCCAGAGCTGTCCAGGTACCTAAAGCGCATCTTGAGCATGCCGCACGCTTGTTCAATGGCTTTCATTTTACTGCTTTTAGGTTTCATTGGTTGAGTTTCTCACAGCCACATTTGAAGGGGGTATCCTTTGTCTAAGAGCAGCCACCCCTTAAGTCTGCTTGTAGGTCCAACAAGCTTGGACTGTCTCCAGCAGCGCCGTGGGAGGATCCAGAGGCAAAAAAGTTGAGGGCTGTGGTCACTTTCAAAGTCACTGGTAATGTGTAGCCACCAAGTCCCGCAGGAATCAGGTCTTCTTCTAGGAGACTGCAGATGTCTGCCACCACTTGACGTGACAACTTCAGCCTCCCGAGGCACTGCTCTTCCGAGAGATCAAGGAGACTGAGCCTCAAGCTCGACCCCTCTCCTCACCACCTGCAGGTCTATCCACAACAGGCTGCTGCTGCTCATTATGGTCATCTTGAACATAAGAAATAGGAACAGGAGTAGGCCATACGAACCTTTGAGCCTGCAATGCCATTCAATAAGATCATGGCTGATGTGATCTTGGCCTCAACTCCACTTCTCTGCCTGTTCTCCATAACCCTTGACTCCCCTATCTTGTCTATCTCAGCCTTGAATATATTCAATGACTCAGCTTATACAGCTCTCTGGGGTAGAGAATTCCAGAGATTCACGACTCTCTGGTGAGAAATGAAATTCCTCATCTCCGTTTTAAATTCTGAAACTATGCCCCCTAGTTCTAGATTCCACCACGAGGGGAAACATTCTCTCAGCATCTATCCAGTCAAGCTTCTTCAGAATATTATATGTTTCAATAAGATCACCTCTCATTCTTCTAAACTCCAATGAGTTCAGGCCCAACCTGTTCAACATTTCCTTATAAGACAACCCCTTCATCCCAGGAATCAACCTAGTGAACCTTCTCTGAACTGCCTCCAATGCAAGTATACCCCTCCTTAAATAAGGAGACCAAAACTGTACGCAGTACTCTAGGTGTGGTCTCACCAACGCCCTGTACAGTTGTAGCAAAACGTCCCTATTTTTATACTCCATCCCCTTTGCAATAAAGGCCAACATTCCATTTGCCTTCCTAATTACTTGCTGTACCTGCATGCTAACGTTTTGTGTTTCATATACAAGGACACCCAAATCCCTCTGCCGAGGTCCCCATCCGAGGTCCAATATAAGGGAGCTAAGGCACCACCCATCCTAATCTGAGTATCAAACTGTCCAAAGTGGAGAAACTAAGCTCTCACAGATAGTAGGGATAAACGAGTCTTTTTCAGGTTGGCAGGCTGTAACTAGTGGGGTGCCGCAAGGATCAGTGCTGGGGCCTCAACTATTTACAATCTATATTAATTACCTAGATGAAGGGATTGCGTGTAATGTATCCAAGTTTGCTGACAATTACAAAGCTAGGTGGGACAGTAAACTGTGAGGAGAACAGAAAGGGGGAGATATTTGGTCAGGCCCAGTTTAGGGTGGTAACTTTCAACCTTTTAATAAGTTAGTGTCTGGTGAAATGGGTTGCTAAATTGCGTGAAATTGTGCATTTTTGTCCCCGGAATGAAGGGGAGGCAATAAATGAGGTGCTAATGACCTCAGTGGGGCACCGCAGGGATGCTATTGCTACAGCGTTACCCAGTGTCACCTGACTTGCATTCAGCAATCAGCCTTCAATCATTATCTTTAGCTCATTCCAGCTCTTGAAGTAGGGAGCAGTTTCAGGCAGCAGATGCTCATTTTCAGTATTGCTGCACTTGCGTCAGAGCTCTCAGCAACTCAGAACCTTTGTGGAATGGCTGTTCAGAATCCTGGTGCAAGGGAGAAGGCCACGTGATTCAACCAAATGACATTGGAGACATTGATGGGGGCAGTGGAGAGAAGGAGGGATGCACTGTTCCCTCCATCTGGAAGGAGACCATCGCCACAGGTATTCAGGATCATGTGGCAAGAGGTGGCCGAAGAGATGTTAGCCAGCATGGTGGTAGACAGAACCCTCACACAGTGCCGCAAGAAATTCAACGACCTGAGTCGGGTGGTCAAGGTGAGTACATGTTGCCACAATTCCTACATAACAGCCTCTGAACCTCTGACTGTGCACACTGTGCAAACCACCAATTCTGTACTCACAATCACATCCTCATTTCATGCCTTGCCTATATTCACAGCTATTCAACCATGGCAGGGCATATCTTCCTCACACAAGTTCCTTTCTTTTGCAGGCTAAGATGGCACATAACAGCAGTGAGCAGAAGTGGATTAGAGGTGGGGCATGTTATATCTGTAAACTTATGTATACTCTGTACAGCCACCAGAGGCTTCATCCTCTGGAGTCCCAAGGGATCCCATAATCCTTTGGGAGCACAGGTATTTAAGGAGGCCTAACAGGTTGGAGAAGCACTCTGGTGACCTGCAAATAAAGACTAAGGTCACACTTTACTTTGAGCTCACAGTATCCAGTCAGACTCTTTCTTCATACATAACAACTGGCGATGAGATACAGATAACGAACCCAATGATGCAGAGAACAGTGGGCACCCTGAAGAAATTTTCGGAGGGAGATGATTGGGAAACCTTCGTGGAGCGACTTGACCAGTACTTCGTGGCCAATAAGCTGGAAAGACAAGAAAACGCTGCCAAATGAAGGGCGATTCTCCTCACCGTCTGCGGAGCACCAACGTATGACCTCATGAAAAATCTGCTTGCTCCAGCGAAACTCACAGAGAAATCATACGATGATTTGTGCACACTGGTCCGGGAGCATCTGAACCCGAAGGAAAGCTTTCTGATGGCGAGGTATTGGTTCTACACCTACAAAAAGATCTGGAGGCCAGGAAGTGGCTAGTTATGTCGCCGAGCTAAAATGCCTTGCAGGACATTGCGAACTTGAAGGACATTTGGAGCACATGCTCAGAGACTTTTTCGTGCTTGGCATTGGCCATGAAATGATACTTCGCAAACTTTTGACTGTAGAGACCCCAACCTTGAGTAAGGCCATAGCTGTTGTGTATGGAGAAAAAGTCAGACTGAACACTGTGAGCTCAAAGTAAAATGTGACCTTAGTCTTTTATTGCAGGTCTCCAGAGTGCCTCTCCAACCTGTGAAGCCTTCTTCAATCCCTGTGCTCCCAAGGGATTATGGGAACCCTTGGGAATGAGCCCTCTGGTGGCTGTACAGAGTAAAAACAAGTCCACATATATAACAACTTTCCCCCCCAAAGCCAATAGTGTAACTATTTACAATCTGAGTTGATCTGGGGCCCTTCTTGCCCTGGTCGATCGTCTCGATGTGAAGGCTGGTGTTGTTGAATCATTTGTTGGGCCCTCACTGGGCTGCTGTGCAGCTGGCCTTGCTGGGCTGCCTGGTGTGTTGGGCCCTGCAGGGCTGTTGCGGATGATGTGTTCTGCTTCGTGGTCAACCGTGGTGTCGATTGCCACTGGTGTGTGTGTTGGTTGATCGAAAAAGTTAGGGTCTAAGGTAGGTTGCTCAGGGTAGTCCGTGAATCTGAGTTTGATTTGGTCCAAGTGTTTCCGGTGAATTGAGTCCATTTGAAAGTTTGACCCGAAACACCCTGCTCCTCTCTTCGGCCACGACAGTGCCGGGAAGCCACTTAGGACCGTGTCCATAATTTAATACAAATACAGGATCATTGACTTCAATCTTGCGTGACACATTTTGGCTATCATGGTATTTGTTGAAGCTACCTGCTCTCTACCTGTTCACGTAGATCAGGGTGAACTAACGAGAGCCTTGTCTTCAGTGCTCTTTTCATGGGATCCCAGTGAGTGAGTGTGGTCTCGTGCGGTAGCTAAGCTGAACTCGGGATAAGCGAGTCCACAGTGAACCTTCAGTTACCCTCTTCAAGCCTTGCTTGATGGTTTGCACCACTCTCTCTGCCTGACCATTGGACGCTGGTTTAAATGGGGCAGATGTGACATGTTTGATCCCGTCATGAATTCTTTGAACTCAGTATTGGTAAAACATGGCCCGTTGTCGCTCACCAGGACATCGGGTAAGTCGTGTGTGACAAACATGGCCTGCAGGCTTTAAGTAGTGGCAGCGGACGTGCTAGCCGACATTATCTCACATTCAATCCACTTGCAATACGCGTCTACAACCACAAGGAACATTTTACCCAAGAACGGGCCTGCATAGTCGACGTGCACCCTAGACCACGGTTTGGAGGGCCAAGATCATAAAGTTAGTGGTGTCTCCCTGAGTACATTGCTTAACTGCGAACATGTATTACATCTGTGAATGCAGGACTCTAAGTCCGCATCGATACCGGGCCACCACACATGGGATCTGGCTATCGCTTTCATCATTACGATGCCTGGGTGGGTACTGTGGGGGGCATTGATAAAGGTTTCTCTGTCTTCTTGTGGACCACTACTCGATTGCCCCACAGCAGGCAGTCTGCCTGTATAGACATTTCATCTTTGCGCCGCTGGTACGGCTTTATCTCTTCCTGCATTTCCACTGGGACACTGGACCAGCTCCCGTGAAGCACACAGCTTTTGACTCGAGATAATAAAGGGTCCTGGCTTGTCCAGGTTTTGATCTGCCGGGCAGTGACGAGTGATTGCTCACTCTCAAATGCTTCCATAACCATGGCTAGATCTGTGGGCTGTGCCATTTCCACCCAGTGGTGGGCAATGACAGCCTACTGAGAGCATCGGCGCAGTTTTCTGTGCCTGGCCTGTGACGGATGGCGTAGTTGTATGCGGACAACGTGAGCGCCCATCTCTGGATGCGGGCCGATGCGTTGGTATTTTGGTATTTATCCCTTTACTCTCAGAAAACAGGGATATAAATAGCTTATGGTCAGTTTCCAATTCGAATTTTAGCCCAAGCAGGTATTGATGCATGTTCTTTACCCCATAGACACATGCTAACGCTTTTTGAATCATGCTGTAGGCTCACTCGGCCTTGGACAGACTCCTGGATGCATAAGCAACCGGTTGCAGTTTCCCGAAATCATTTGCTTGTTGCAATACACACCCGATGCCATATGATGACACATAACATGCTAGTACCAAACGCTTACATGGATCATACAACACAAGCAATTTGTTTGAGCATAGCAATTTTCTCACTTTTACAAAGGCATTTTCTTGGCTTTTGCCCCAAACCCATTCGCTCCCTTTTCATAGTAAGACATGTAGTGGTTCTAGCTGGGTGCTGAGACCCGGTAAGAAGTTACCAAAGTAGTTCAAGAGTCCCAGAAACGACCGCAGCTCCGTCACGTTCTGTGGACTCGGTGCGTTCTCGATTGCCTACGTCTCTGCGTTGGTGGGCCTGAGGCCGTCAGCCGCAATCCTCCTTCCCACGAACTCCACTTCAGGCGCCAGGAAAACACACTTCGAGTGTTTTAACCTGAGCCCCACACGGTTGAGTCGACTAAAAATCTTCTCCAGGTTCTGCAGGTGCTCGACTGTGTTCCGACCTGTGACCAAGATGTCGTCCTGGAAGACCACGGTGTGCGGGACCGACTTCAGTAAACTTTCCATGTGTCTCTGGAATATCGCCGCCGCTGATCGAATTCTAAACGTGCATCTGTTAGAAACAAAAAGACCTTTGTGCGTGTTGATGCAGGTGAGGGCCTTCGAAGATTCCTCCAGTTCCTGCACCATGTAGGCTGAAGTCAGATCCAGCTTCGTGAACGTCTTTCCTCCCGCCAGCAATGCAAAGAGGTTGTCAGCTTTTGGTAGTGGGTATTGGTCCTGCAGGGAGAAACGATTGATAGTTACTTTGTAATCACCACAGATTCTGACGGTGCCGTCTCCCTTGAGGACTGGGACAATAAGACTGGCCCACTCGCTGAACTCAGTCGGTGAAATGATGCCCTCTCGTTGCAGCCAGTCTAGCACAATCTCTACCCTTTCTCTCATCATATACGGTACTGCTCTCGCCTTGTGATGGATGGGTCGCGCCCCCGGAATTAGGTGGATTTGAACTTTTGCTCCTTGGAATTTCCTGATGCCTGATTCGAACAGTGAAGGAAATTTGTTTAAGACCTGTGCACACGAAGTGTCGTCAGCGGGCGATAGAGCTCCATCGTCGTCCCAGTTCCAGCGTATCTTTCCCAGCCAGCTCCTGCCGAGCAACGTGGGACCATCACCTGGTACCACCCAGAGTGGTAGCTTGTGCACCGCTCCATCGTAGGAGACCTTTATAGTAGCACTGCCGATTATAGGAATCAGTTCTTTAATGTAAATTCTTAGTCTCGTGCGAACTGGAGTTAAGACTGCCTTGATGCCGTGTTGCACCACAGCCTTTCCAAACTCTTTTTGCCCATGATGGGCTGGCTCGCGCCCGTGTCCAGCTCCATTGACACCGGGAGTCATTTAGTTCAACATTCAGCATTATCAGGGGACAATTCATGGTGAATGTGTGCACCTCATGTACCTCCGCCTCCTCTATCTGAGGCTCTTGTTCGTAGTGATCCTCTGTGGATCTGTCCTCCTCTGCAACGTGGTGGTTTGCAGGTTTAACAGGCTTACCAGCTCACCTGCACACTCGTTGGAGGTGTCCCATTGTTCCACAGCCCTTGCAAACGTATCCTTTGAATCGGCATGAATGGAAACGATGATCACCCCCGCAGGGCCAACAAGGTGTTAATGGCCTTGCATTCATCACCCTTGATGGTGGACTCTGAGACATCTGCGGACGTGTAGCTGCAGGTATGTGTGACCTGCCCTGTACATTACGATTCGAAAACAACATCACTTTGTTCACGGTACTTGTAGCAGCACTTGTGTGCTGAGAGATTTGCTTCGTATTGTCACTGGTGGCAATGAATGCCTGGGCTATCTCTATGGCCTCACTCAAGGTTGGGGTCTCTACAGTCAAAAGCTTGCGAAGTATGGTTTCGTGGCCAATGCCAAGTACGAGAAAGTCTCTGAGCACGTGCTCCAAATGTCCTTCAAATTCGCAATGTCCTGCAAGGCATCTCAGCTTGGCAACATAACAGGCCACTTCCTGGCCTTCAGACCTTTTGTCGGTGTAGAACTGGTACCTCGCCATCAGAACGCTTTCCTTCCGGTTCAAATGCTCTCGGACCAGTGTGCACAAATCGTCGTACGATTTCTCCGTGGGATTCACTGGAGTGAGCAGATTCTTCATGAGGCCATACGTTGGTGCCCCACAGACGGTGAGGAGGATCACTCTACGTTTGGCAGCGCTCTCTTCGCCATCTAGCTCGTTGGCCACGAAGTATTGGTCGAATCGCTCCACAAAAATTTCCCAATCATCTCCCTCCAAAATTTTCTCCAGGATGCCCACTGTTCTCTGCATCTTTGGGTTCGCTATCTGTACCTCGTCGCCAGTTGTTGTGTATGGAGAAAGAGTCAGACTGAACACTGTGAGCTGAAAGTAAAGTGTGACCTTAGTCTTTTATTGCAGGTCTCCAGAGTGTGTCTCCAACCTGTGAAGCCTTCTTAAATACCTGTGCTCCCAAGGGATTATGGGATCCCTTGGGACTCCGGGGAATGAGCCCTCTGTTAGCTGTACAGAGCAAATACAGGTCCACATATATAACACTAGCACTAGCCCAGGCATTCCTTGCCACCAGTGACAATACTAAGTAAATCTCTCAGCACATGAATGCTGCTACAAGTACTGTGAACAAAGTGATGTTGTTTTCAAATCGCAATGTACAGGGCAGGTCACACATGCCTGCAGCTGCACGTCCACAGATGTCTCAGCGTCCACCATCAAGGGTGGTGAATGCAAGGCCTTTAACACCTTGTTGATGCTGCGGGGGTGATCATCGTTTCCATTCATGCCGCTTCAAAGTGTACATTTGCAAGGGCTGTGGAACAATGGGACACCTCCAACGTATGTGCAGGCGAGTCGCAAACCCTGTCAATCCTGCAAACCACCATGTTGCAGAGGAGGACAGATCCATGGCGGATAACGATGAACCAGAGTCTCAGACCGAGGAGGCAGAGGTACATGGGGTGCACACATTTACCACGAATTGTCCCCCGATAATGCTGAAGGACTCCCGCTGTCAATGGAGCTGGACATGGGCACGAGCCAGTCCATCATGAGCAAAAAAACTTTCATAAATTGTGGTGCAGCAAGGCCTCAAGGCCACTCTTAACTCCAATTCACACAAAACTAAGAATTTATACAAAGGAACTGATTTCTGTAATCAGCTGTGCTACTGTAAAGGTCTCCTATGATGGAGCAGTGCACAAGTTACCACTATGTGGTACCGGGCGATGGTCCCATGCTGATCGTCAGGAGCTGGCTGGGAAAGATACGCTGGAACTGGGATGACATCCGAGCGTTATCGCCTGCTGACGACACTTATTGTGCCCAGGTCTTAAACAAATTTCCTTCGCTGTACGAACCAGGCATCGGGAAATTCCAAGGAGCAAAAGTGCAGATCCACCTAATTCCGGGGGCGCGACCCATTCATCACAAGGCGAGAGCTGTACTGTACATGATGAGAGAAAGGGTAGAGATCGAGCTAGACCAGCTGCAAAGAGAGGTCATCATTTCACCGATTAAGTTCAACGAGTGGGCCAGCCCGATCGTCCCAGTCCTCAAGGGAGATGACACCGTCAGAATCTGTGGCGATTACAAAGTAACTATCAATCGTTTCTCCCTGCAGGACCAATACCCACTAGCTACGGTCAACGACCTCTTTGCAACGCTGGCGGGAGGAAAGACGTTCACGAAGCTGGATTTGACTTCAGTCAACATGATGCAGGAGCTGGAGGAATCATCGAAGGGCCTCACCTGCATCATCACGCACAAAGGTCTCTTCGTTTATAACAGATGCCATTTGGAATTCGATCAGCGGCGGCGATATTCCAGAGAAACATGGAAAGCTTACTGAAGTCAGTCCTGTGCATGGTGGTCTTCCAGGACGACATCTTGGTCACAGGGTGGGACACAGGGCATCTGCAGAACCTGGAGGAGGTTCTTAGTCGACTCAACCGCGTGGGACTCAGATTAAAACGCTCGAAGTGTGTTTTCCTGGCGCCTAAAGTGGAGTTCCTGGGGAGAACGGCATCGGGCCCACCGATTCGCAGACAGAGCTGTGGTCATTTCTAGGACTCCTGAACTACTTTGGTAACTTGTTACCGGGTCTGAGCACACTGTTAGAACCACTGCACGCCTTACTGTGTAAAGGGGATGAATGGGTATGGGGCAAAAGCCAAGAAAATGCCTTTGTGAAAGCTAGAAAACTTATGCTCAAACAAATTGCTTGTGTTATATGATCCATGTAAGCGTTTGGTACTAGCATGTGATGCGTCGTCATATGGCGTCGGGTGTGTATTGTAACAAGCTAATGATTTTGGGAAATTGCAACCAGTTGCTTATGTATCCAGGAGTCTGTCTAAGGCTGAGAGAACTTACAGCATGATTGAAAAAGAAGTGTTAGCGTGTGCCTATCGGGTAAAGAAAATGCATCAATATCAGTTTGGGCTCAAATTTGAACTGGAAACTGACCATAAGCCACTCATATCCCTGTTTTCCAAGAGTAAAGGGACAAATACTAATGCATCGGCCTGCATCCAGAGATGGGTGCTCAGGTTGTCCGCATACAATTGCGCCATCCACCATAGACCATTCACAGAAAACTGCCGATGCTCTCAGTAGGCTGCCATTGCCCACAATGGGGTTGGAAATGGCACAGCCCACAGATTTAGTCATGGTTATGGAAGCATTTGAGAGTGAGCAATCACCCGTCACAGCCTGACAGATTAAACCTGGACGAGCCAGGGCCCCTTACTGTCACTAGTAAAAAACTGTGTGCTTCACGGGAGCTGGTCCAGTGTCCCAGTGGAAATGCAGGAAGAGATAAGGCCATTCCAGCGGTGCAAAGATGAAATGTCTATACAGGCAGATTGCCTTCTGTGGGGTAATCGGGTAGTGGTTCCCAAGAAGAGCAGAGACACCTTCATCAGTGACCTCCGCAGTACACACCCAGGCATCATAATGATGAAAGCGATAGCCAGATCCCACGTGTGGTGGCCCGGTATCGATGTGGACTTAGAGTCCTGCGTGCACAGATGTAACACATGCTCGCAGCTAAGCAATGCACCCAGGGAGGAGCCACTAAGTTTATGGTCTTGGCCCTCCAAACTGTGGTCTCAGGTCCATGTCGATTATGCAGGCCCGTTCTTGGGTAAAATGTTCCTTGTGGTTGTAGATGCGTACTCCAAATGGATTGAATGTGAGATAATGTCGGCAAGCACGTCCGCTGCCACCACTGAAAGCCTGCGGGCCATGTTTACCACGCACGGCCTGCTCGATGTCCTGGTGAGCGACAACGGGCCATGTTTCACCAGTGCTGAGTTCAAAGAATTCATGACCCGTAATGGGGTCGAACATGTTACATCTGCCCCATTGAAACTAGCATCCAATGGTCAGGCAGAGAGAGCAGTGCAAACAATCAAGCAGGGCTTGAAGAGGGTAACGGAAGGCTCACTGCAGACTCGCCTATCCCGAGTCCTACTTAGCTACCGCACGAGACCCCATTCGCTCACTGGGATCTCACCTGCTGAACTGCTCATGAAAAGAGCACTTAAGACAAGGCTCTCGTTAGTTCACCCCGATCTACATGAACAGGTAGAGAGCAGGCGGCTTCAACAAAGTCAATATAATGATCGCACAAATGTGTCACGTGAGACTGAAATCAATGATCCTGTATTTGTATTGAATTATGGACAAGGTCGCACGTGGCTTCCCGGCATTTTTGTGGCCAAGGAGGGGAGCAGGGTGTTTCGGGTCAAACTTTCAAATGGACTCATTCACCGGAAACACTTGGACCAAATCAAACTCAAATTTGCGGACTATCCTGAGCAACCCAATTTGGACACTACCTTCTTTGACCCCCCCCCAACACATACACCAGTGGCAACCGAGATAACGGTTGACCACGAAGCAGAACCCATCATCCACAACAGCCCAGCAGGACTCACCACACCAGGCAGCCCAGCAAGGCCAAATGCACAGCAGCCCAGCGAGGGCCCAACAGGCAATTCATCAATACCAGCATTTGTTCCGAGACGATCAACCAGGGCAAGAAGGGCCCCAGATCGACTCACCTTGTAAATAGTTACACTGTTGACTTTGGGGGGAAGTGTTGTTATATATGTAAACTTGTGTATACTCTGTACAACCACCAGAGGGCTCATCCCCTGGAGTCCCAAGCGATCCCATAATCCTTTGGGAGCACAGGTATTTAAGGAGGCCTCACAGGTTGGAGAGGCACTCTGGAGACCTGCAAATAAAGACGAAGGTTACACTTTGATCTCACAGTATCCAGTCAGACTCTTTCTTCATACATAACAGGTACCATGAACTGCGCAAGCTGAGTAACCTTGAGAAGCGAGTGCTGCGGCTTATTGGCCCGCAGGTGGTGGGTGCCGTTGCCGGTGGTGGCGTCGACCCCGCTGGGGGCAACAATGGTATCTTTATCCGCTCTCCTTTTCTCATACCACTTCCCCGTCAAATCAGTAGGCCTCATACTGTCTACCTTCCATTCCTGCCACCCTGCCCTCACCTTAACATGAGTCCTGTGCCATTTATGCTTTCAGATAACCAGTCTGCAGGTGTCCAGCCTGTTATGTCTTCAGATGCTCTAATAATGACTCCACGAGACAATGTGTTGTGCTTGAACTGTAGTGACCTTAATCCATTTAATGTAATTCCAGAGTGAGGACCACACATGGTGGGCCTGCCTTTTATACTAGGCCTGGCATACCTGTACAGGTACCCTACAAGCCTCCCACTGCAGTGCCCTCTGGTGGCACAGCTTGCAATGGAACAAGCAGTAACCATGTAGGATACATGACATCACTCTCCCCCAATTCTTTAGTGCAAATCGCCTTTGCATTGACTATGCTTTGGGCTTGGCTCTATCTGGTTGACCCTTGGAGGGTCGTTTCCATCTTGGGTGAGTAGGTGGTGTTTCGTTGGCAGTAGAGTTGCTGGTAGTTTCTGTTTGTACGTCCATGACCACTCCATTTTCTCCCCCCGCCACCCCATATACAGATTGGCTCATTACATTCATATACATTCAAGTCCCCCCAAAAATTTGCATTTACAATATTGCATTTGTGGTACCATGGTGAGATGAGTACAGTTGAATGGTGAGGTACATACTTGGAATACACTTGGAGTCAGTGCTGGGGTCAGCACCGGTGAGTGAGGACAAACTAATGCCAGAACTGCTAGATGGTGTCCAAGTAGTCTATTGGCGGCGCGGTGCCCAGTGCTGGCAGTGAGAACCCGGTTGGCTCAAGTTGCCTGCTCTCGGGGCTTTTGCCATTGCTTCTAGCGGTGGGCAGGTTCACAGATGCCTGTAACCTCCCTGTCCTCTCCTTGTGTCCCGGGTCGCTGCTGCTCCCTGAGGAGCAGTCGTCTAGCAGTGCACAGGGAACTGATGACTCGCTTGCCTGGGCGTTATTTGGTTTGGGACCCTGGCTGGTCCCTGTCCCATTTTGGAGAACCGTTGCGGGTGACCCTTCGTTCCCTGGTGTAGCCTTGGTGGTGATAGGGTCTGGGGGCTGCGCCTTAGCGCAGTTTGCTCTTTCAGGCTCGTGGCGGTTGGTGCCATTGGATACCTGAGAGGTGAAGCCGATCGGGGGCAGGGTATCGATACCATTGCCGTTGCCCTCCCGAGATCGCTTGCTCTGCAGCTTGTATATATTAGCTGCTTGTGGCCACACTCCGTGGTGCATCACTCTGGTCCCAGGGACGCAGGCTACAGCATTGGCTAGCTCGCTGGACCTGTGTGCTCCCGATGGTGTTTGTCCGCTGCATTGACTGTATGCAGATGAAATCCTATATCGCACACGTTTCATTACTTACTGTAAATAACCTGTAGCTCCGATTGCAATTGCGCGACTTTTCCTTGCTTATTGCATGTGCACAACTCTGATCATCAATTACACATTTTACATCTAACTCACAGTTGCTGTTTGAGAGTGTGGAACTGTCCCTTTAAGTGTGGTGAGTTGTGGGCCTCCTTTAAGAGAGCCTTGCTATCTTTACGCCAATCCTCTTCTTCGCTTGGTGCCACGTGTTGCTCCATCAGTGCTACACCTCGTGGTCCGGCCGCCGCCATCTTTTTCTTCAGCACCTCACCTCATGGTTTGGGCGCCATCTTTGTTCCATCTATGATGTCGACTGCTGTGATCCTCTTCTCCCTGGGTTCCACCACCGAAGCTGGAAAGTCGCCTCTGGGTCTGATTTTCTTCCTCCGGAGTCCTGCCACTGGAGCCTGGAAGGTGCATTTGGGTCATCTCAGCTGGATCATCTCCACGCAGTCGTGCTGAGCGGTCTGTGTCTTGGGTGCTGTGCTGGCCTGCTCTCTGGTGCCGGGATCCAACCTCAGGTGGGGGATTGCTTTGCCTCTGAGCGCTGGGACGTCGATCGCTGGAGGGATGAAATCTTCCCAGCTCCAATGGATCTTCTCCATCCACCTTCTTCCGAGTAGCGTTGGTCCATCACCTGCAACAATCCACAGTGATAACTTGTGCACCATGCCATCATGTCCGCACTACCAATGACTGGGATGTTCATTGGTGTAGGTGCGCAGCTTGCCTGAACCGGGACCAACTTGGGTCATTCAGCCTGATTGTCCCATAGCCTCTCAAAGGCTTCTTGATTCATTACTGACTGGCTCACCCCCGTGTCCACTTCCATGAAGACTGGAACGCCGTTTATCTCGACTTCCATCCTCACCGGAGAACATTCGGTGGTGGAGATAAACATGCTATATACCTCATCGTGGGGCTGAGCTGCCTCTCTGACTATTGCTTCATAATCTATGTTGGATTCATGGCCATCTGCAGACTCTTCATCAACACAATGAGTCATATTTCTTTTTCACATTCACTGGAGGTGGCCCTTTGTGCTGCAGCCTTTACATACATAGTCTTTAAAACGGCACTGGTGAGCCCTGTGATTCCCTCCGCCAGCATGGTGCTACTCGATTAGCCCCCTCGGCGGACTCTGAGCAAAGGAACTCGGGGGCCTGTTCTCTCTCCCCTGAGAAGATTCACGTTCTACAGTCCAGCCTCTAAAAACATAGAAACATAGAAAATAGGTGCAGGAGTAGGCCATTCAGCCTTCCAAGCCTGCACCGCCATTCAATAAGATCATGGCTGATTATTCCCTCAGTACCCCTTTCCTGCTTTCTCTTCATACCCCTTGATCTCTTTAGCCATAAGGGCCATATCTAACTCCCTCTTGAATATATCCAATGAACTGGCATCAACAACTCTCTGGGGCAGGGAATTCCACAGGATAACAACTCTCTGAGTGAAGAAGTTTCTCCTCATCTCAGTCCTAAATGGCCTACCCCTTATCCTTAGACTATGTCCCCTGGTTCTGGACTTCCCCAACATCGGGAACATTCTTCCCGCATCGAACCTGTCCAGTCCCGTCAGAATCTTATACGTTTCTATGAGATCCCCTTTCATCCTTCTAAACTCCAGTGAATAAAAGCCCAGTTGATCCAGTCTCTCCTCACATGTCAGTCCAACCATCCCTGGAATCAGTCTGGTGAACCTTCGCTGCACTCCCTCAATAGCAAGAACGTCCTTCCTCAGATTAGGAGACCAAAACTGAACACAACATTCCAGGTGAGGCCTCACCAAGGCCCTGTACAACTGCAGTAAGACCTCCCTGCTCCTATACTCAATTCCCCTAGCTATGAAGGCCAACATACTATTTGCCTTCTTCACCGCCTGCTGTACCAGCATGCCAACTTTCAATGACTGATCAACCATGACACCCAGGTCTCGTTGCACCTCCCCTTTTCCTAATCTGCCGCCATTCAGATAATATTCTGCCTTCGTGTTTTTGCCCCCAAAATGGATAACCTCACATTTATCCACATTATACTGCTTCTGCCATGCATTTGCCCACTCACCTAACCTGTCCAAGTCACCCTGCAGCCTCTTAGCGTCCTCCTCACAGCTCACACCGCCACCCAGTTTAGTGTCATCTGCAAACTTGGAGATATTATACTCAATTCCTTCATCTAAATCATTAATGTATATTGTAAAGAGCTGGGGTCCCAGCACTGAGCCCTACGGCACTCCACCAGTCACTGCCTGCCATTCTGAAAAGGACCTGTTTATCTCGACTCTCTGCTTCCTGTCTGCCAACCAGTTCTCTATCTACATCAGTACATTACCCCCAATACCATGTGCTTTGATTTTGCACACCAATCTCTTGTGCGGGACCTTGTCAAAAGCCTTTTGAAGGTCCAAATACACCACATCCACTGGTTCTCCCTTATCCACTCTGCTAGTTACATCCTCAAAAAATTCCAGAAGATTTGTCAAGCATGATTTCCCTTTCATAAATCCATGCTGACTTGGACCGATCCTGTCACTGCTTTCCAAATGCGCTGCTACTTCATCCCTAATGATTGATTCCAACATTTTCCCCACTACTGATATCAGGCTAACTGGTCTATAATTACCAGTTTTCTCTCTCCCTCCTTTTTTAAAAAGTGGTGTTACATTAGCTACCCTCCAGTCCATAGGAACTGATCCAGAGTCGATAGACTATTGGAAAATGATCACCAATGCATCCACTATTTCTAGGACCACTTCCTTAAGTACTGTGGGATGCAGACTATCAGGCCCCGGGGATTTATCGACCTTCAAACCTATCAATTTCCCTAACACAATTACCCGCCTAATAAGGATATCCTTCAGTTCCTCCTTCTCACTAGACCCTCGGTCGCCTAGTACATCCGGAAGGTTATTTGTGTCTTCCTTCGTGAAGACAGAACCAAAGTATTTGTTCAATTGGTCTGCCATTTCTTTGTTCCCCATTATAAATTCACCTGAATCCGACTGCAAGGGACCTACGTTTGTCTTCACTAATCTTTTTCTCTTCACATATTTATAGAAGCTTTTGCAGTCAGTTTTTATGTTCCCTGCAAGTTTCCTCTCATACTCTATTTTCCCCTTTTTAATGAAACCCTTAGTCCTCCTCTGTTGAATTCTAAATTTCTCCCAGTCCTCAGATTAGTTGCTTTTTCTAGCCAATTTATATCCCTCTTCCTTGGTTTTAACACTATCCTTAATTTCCCTTGTTAGCCACGGTTGAGCCACCTTCCCCATTTTATTTTTACTCCAGACAGAGATGTACAATTGCTGAAGTTCATCCATGTGATCTTTAAATGTTTGTCATTGATTATCCACCGTCAACCCTTTAAGTACCCTTTGCCAGTCTATTCTAGCCAATTCACGCCTCAGTCAGTCGAAGTTACCTTTCCTTAAGTTCAGGACCCTAGTTTCCGAATTAACTGTGTCACTCTCCATCTTAATAAAGAATTCTACCATATTATGGTCACTCTTCCCCAAGGGGCCTTGCACAACATGATTGCTAATTAATCCCTTCTCATTACACATCACCCAGTCTCGGATGGCCAGCTCTCTAGTTGGTTCCTCGACATATTGGTCTCGAAAACCATCCCTAATACACTCCAGAAAATCCTCCTCCACCGCATTGCTTCCAGTTTGTTTAGCCCAATCAATATGTAAATTAAAGTCGCCCATGATAACTGCTGTACCTTTATTGCACACATCCCTTATTTCTTGTTTGATGCGCCAATCTGTGCACAGTACTTGTCGGGTTTGAGTCCTGAGGATGAGTCATCCGTCTTGAGCCGCAGGTTGAGGTCATGAGTGCTTGGCTCACAGAGATGGCCTTCTGCAGTGTGACTGTGGTATCAGCAGATAGTAGCTTATGAAGAAGGCTCTCATGACCGATTCCGATGACAAAGAGATCCCGCAGCGCTTCGTTGAGATGGTCGCCGAAATCACAAGGTGCCACCAGCCTCCTCAGGTCTGCAGCATATTTCGCGATCTCCTGGCTTTCGGGCTGTTGGTGTGTATAAAACCGGTGTCTGGCTGTGAGGATGCTCTCTTTGGGCTTGAGTTGTTCTTGGATTAGCGTTACAAGCTCCTCGTATGTCTTGGCCGTTGTCTTCGCTGGTGCCAGCAAGTCCCTGACGAAGCCATAGACGGTGGGCCCACAACTGGTTAGCAGGATAGCTCTGCACTTATCAGCCAGTGTGCCAGATTGTCACCTGCCAGGTCGTTTGCTGTGAAGAAATGGTTGAGCCTCTCCACAAAGGCTTCCCAATCATCACCATCGGCGTACTGCTGCAACGTACCAAAGTTAGCCATTTTCGCGTGAAGGTCCGTAATCTCAATCGCCAATTGTTATGTCTTCAGATGCTCTAATAATGACTCCATGAGACAATGTGTTGTACTTGAACTGTAGTGACCTTAATCCATTTAGTGTAACTCCAGAGTGAGGATCACACATGGTGGCCTGCCTTTTATACTAGGCCAGGCACACCTGTACAGGTAACCTACAAGTCTCCCACTGCAGTGCCCTCTGATGACACACCTTGTAATGGTACAAGCAGTAACCATGTAGGATACATGACACAGCCTGTTCCTGAGGCCGCCGCCCCCCCCCAGCCAACACAGTCATAAGGGAGAGGAAGAGGAGGAGGGGGAGGAGGAGGAGCCAAGCACTGCGTCACTGCATCTCTCTTCTGCAGGCACCAGCTCAGAGACTGGCACTACACATTTGTTAGAGGCTAGTTTAGTAGAGGGGACTGCATGGGGCCTAGCGGGCTGCAGCACAGTCAAGTGAAAAGGAATCCTCGGGAGCCATCTTCCTGGAGAGCAAGTTCCCGCGTGAGTTCTGTTGCACAGGACTCCGATCAGGACTTTAATAGTGAGGCATTCACACAGGGTGATGGCAATGCACTCTCGTGATTGGTGTAATGGCAAGGGTGCCCGAGAGCCTCTCAGCAGTGGTAACGAGCATGGAGGAGTCCGCCTCCAGCATTGCACAGAGCTCTACGCACACCATGGAGCCCATCATTGCTAGTCTGCAGACGATGGTGGACTCCCAGAGAGACCATGCGGATCCAGACTACATGACGTGTGTCATGGGTGATGTGGCAGCTTCCATTGCAGCACAGGCAGAAGCAACGCAGACAATGATTGACGGCATCGAGTCTCAGAATGTACTCACACAGTCTCAGCTGGATACCACGCATGCTCTGACTGCTGCCATCGCCGCTGGATTCATCACAGTTCACCGGGGATCACATAGTGTCGCAGCAGCCCACCAATCTGTGCTCCAGCTGAGATGCTGCCCCGGCGGAGTGGCATTGGGTTAGTGGAGCAAGAACCTGATGTCCTCTCTCAGGATGATAACATTCCAGATTCCATCACTGCCACTCCGCCATTGGACTTGTCGCTGCCTGTCACCCAGCCAGCCCAGATGGCCATCCCCCATCCTAAGGTCGACAGCCAAACCTTCCAGCCACAGAGCTGATTGAGGGCATCTTGCAAGGCCATATGTAGTCTCTGGCCCTGACACACAGCAGTCTTCCACCAGCGGTGCTGCAGCCACAGGGGACACACTGCAGAGGAGCACCAGAATAGTTAAAGCCAAGAGGGGCTATAAGAAAATGCACACGGGTGATTCTTAAATACATAATGATAGTTAATTGTTATAACATTTTTTATTGGAACGTTGTTGATGTGGTGATGGGGACATCCTGAGGAACGAGGAACTGGGATGGAAATCACTGGAATCGAACTCCAATAAGACGGTCGCAAACCTCCCTTGCAGAATCGTGATTGCGTTGTTGCCTCCTCCATCGTTGGTGTTGCTGTTCCTGCTCCTCCTCATCCTCCTCTTACTCCTACTCCTCCTTCTGGTCCTCCTCCTCCTGAGGTGGTGCGGCTATGCCTGGTGGCAATGGCTGGGCCCTCATGGTGGCCAGGTTGTGTAGCGTACAGCAGACAAAGACGAATAGGGACACCCCTCAAGCGAGTACTAGAGGACTCCAGAGGGGTCACAGCAGCGGAAATGTTGCTTGAGTGCTCCGATGGTCTGCTCAATGATGTTCCTAGTAGCAGTATGACTCTCATTGTATGAGAGCTGGGCAGAAGTGGTGGGGCTGCGGAGGGAAGTCATCAGACAGATGGAGAGCGAATAGCCCTTGTCTCTGAGCAGCCAGTGCGAGCTTGATGTGGTGGCTGGAACAGAACTGGCACACCGGTCTGGTGCAGGATGAAAGTATTTTGGTTGCTGCCAGGATAGCGGGCATTGACGGTGAGGACTCTTCGGGTGTGGTCGCACACCTTCTGCACATTTAGTGAATGGTAGCCGATGCGGTGCCCGCAAAGCGATGTGGGTGCAGTCAATGGCGCCCTGCACCATGGTTTCTTGCAGGTCGGGGCCACCACGCTCGCAGGTCGGGGCCATAAAAGGAGCAGCTTGCAGCCCAAGGAGCAGCGTGGCGGCATGCCACTACAAGGTACAACGCGAGTTGGTGCAGGAGGGTAACAGCAGTGAAGAGTGATGTCAGAAAGGTCCAGGTCGGTGATTGGAGCGTGGGCAGATGCAGCAGGAGCGGCGAGGTCAGAGAGAAGGAGCTGTGAGAGACTGGAGGGACGTGATCGGGGAGGCGTGAGTTCGGGGCCAGGGGCCCAGGGGCAGCACGGGCCAGCACACACTGCGATATGCGTGCGCACTAGGTCCGTGCAGCAGAGCAGGTCTCCACTTGTCTTGGGTAATCCTTGCCACTGGACCAAGACCTAGCTCTGTCAAGCCCATTTGGTGGCTGGGGTGCAACGGCCACCACACGTTAAAAAAATCCACGCAAAGGCATCTTCCACCTTTGAGGATGTAGTTCGGGTTCTTCATTCAAAACATCTGTGAAATCATCTTTTTTTTTCGCTTGGAAGCAAGTCATCCTCATTTCAAGGGACTGCCTATGCTGATGTCCAATGGGGAAGCCCGCTATCCTGCCGAAGCCAAATGCACGCTCGTGCTGCTTCTCTCTGGTCATGGGGAAGGAGATGTAGTCCCTTCTCCTTCTGTACAAAGCATCTGTGACCTCGCGGATGGAGCAATGGATGACAAACTGGGAGGTGTTGGAGATGTCTCCTGTTGCACACAAGAAGGATCCATTGGCATAGAAATTGAGCGCAATGGTGACCTTGACTGCCTCTAGTTTGAGGATGAGATCTGGTTGCAGGGGATGGCAGAGCTCTGTGACCACGTCCTTGCTCAAGCGCAGACTTCAAACACACTGTTCCTCAGTGAAATTAATGTAGGAGAACTGCTGCCGGAATACCATGCAGGGGGGGGGGGTGGGTCTCTTTTTGCCAACCCTGTGGGCCTTCTCCCTCTATTCACATTTTGCTGCTTTGCTCTCTGTCTTTTTCTTTATCTTTCTCCTTGCCTTTCTCCCTGTATTTTTCTTTGCCTTTCACCCTGTATTTCTCTCTGCCTCTGTCTCCATCTTTGTCTCCTCCTAAGAAGCATCCAATGGTGACGTCGGAGCAGGAGGTCGCGTGCCAACAGAGCCCCCATGAAATGATATAAATGTTGTCGATTTAAGTCTGCCCTGAATGAATCAAAGCAATGTTTAAGAGGCAGAACAGTCCTTGTAGTGAAAATCGCTGAAATATATTCAGCAGCCATTCTGCTATGTGTCAGCAAGCTGCAAAGAGTTTTGGGTGAGAAAAGTTGTTTCAAAAGATGGCACCTTTAAATAACGCTTCTCCAGTCGACTTCCGGCTGCAAGTTGACAGCTGAAGCTGTCGTTGTCAGCGGCAGGTGGTAACTGAGGGGGCATGGGCAAATTTATGTTGTGGGGTGGTATCGCGGCACTGCGCACGGCGGTGGCGTCATCATCGTTGGGCGCAGCCGAGCAGGGCGCTACTGGTAAGAGCGGGGAGCTACCTGGTAGCGCCTCTGCAAAACCCCCGGCCAATTTCGTGGGGGCCGCTGTTCTCGCCATGCCCAGGCGAAAACACATTTGCGTCCCGTTAGCGCCCCCAGAGGCACTAACGGCAGATGCACAGGAGCCCAATAAGTCTGCAAAGAGATATAGATAGCCTAAGTGGCCGGGATTTGGCCAACAGAGGCGAGTTTAATGCAGGTGGCATTGGTGCAACATGGGAAACCCACTCCGAAGTGCAGTCTGCCCTTTACCTTCAATCTTCCGTGTCAGGGGCTTGTTAAGCCGGCCTGCGGGTTTCCTGGCCAATTAACTGGAAGCGGGTCTGATGACATTATCTGATGACGCGTCATCAGCCGGTTTCCATAAAGGGATCATGTCCAACTTTTTTTTGACAGTTCATCCGACAATCTTTTACAGCATTGAACTACTGCAAACACGGCACAAAGGTGCACGGCTGCACCCAGGCTCCCCCATGACTCCCTCTGGATGCCTATGGAGGGAGTCACAGCATGCAGGGAGGTTCTCTTCCATTCCAGTGAACAGAAATCACCTCTCCAGGAGACCAACGCAGTCGGGTAGCACATTGCAA
This sequence comes from Pristiophorus japonicus, assembly GCF_044704955.1. Taxonomy (NCBI): domain Eukaryota; kingdom Metazoa; phylum Chordata; class Chondrichthyes; family Pristiophoridae; genus Pristiophorus; species Pristiophorus japonicus. Next base: position 121,898,254 of record NC_091992.1, read on the forward strand.
ATGAGGGCACAAGCAGAGATGTCATCTGGAAGAGCTGGCTGCAGTGGCGCAAACCTTTCAATGATCTCAATAGATCACAAAACGTTACTGCAAAGCCACATTCAATGTCATCCTGCTGTGCCATTCATTACATCCTCATCACTCTGCCTTCCCTACTCTACCCCTTCACATCCTTACTCACACCAACTTATCTTTCACCTCCACCCATCCCTCTCTCTATCTATCTACATTATCAGTTCCCCATTTCACTAGCCACCTCTCACACTTACCCTCATCCTTGTCCAATCATACCAACTAACACATTTGAGTTCTTTAGCCAATGTTCATGTATAGTTAATGTTGATACGTTGTCAAACATTGAAATCTTTATTTTCAGGACTTTGCATTCTTAGACAGATTTGTAGGCACCTTTGGAAGTGGCTTAGTGAGTTGCAGTGAATGATGAGGTATAAGGGTACCCCTCACAATGGTGATGAGTGTGAAAGGAATGGGTTGGACATTACCGGGATGCTTTATGGAGCTGGTGTCAGGTGGTGCCAACCTGGTGCATCATGTGGCAGTCAGAGTGTACAATGTGAAGTGAAGTAAATGTGGCCATGGTGAGGCCATGACTCGCCTCCTGGGCAGCAATGTGGTCGGGTGCTGATGCCCTGTGTACTGTGCAGTATCAGGTGATTGTGGAGAAGGTTGGTGTTGGGGCTGATCGTGGTGGGATTTTGAGGACCAAGATGAGATTTTTTCAAGGGCACCGATGCTGCTGGAATAAATAGCAAATGAGGTTGAGATAACAGATTGCCCTGTCAGTGGTGAGAGAGGTTGCTCCAAGCAGATGACAGTGAATAGAGAGTTCACTGCAAACACTTCCAAAGTCCATACAGCTCAAAAGTCTCTTCCAAAATTCTGAAGGTTTCAGATCTGACATTGGAAAGTGAACAGCTGTGAAATGGTAGCTTTTGTACCACTTCTGCAGCTGTCAACTTGCCAAAGCAATAGAGAGTCACTGATCCCAACTCCACCTACCTGTTGAGTCCAAGTGTACAGGAAATCCAACCAAAAGGTGATAAAATTATAAGTGCCTGCTTTTGATCCTCTCAAATAACACTAAAGTATCAGTTAAGTACGTTAATGAACTCAGCTCAGAGTTGGAGGAACATATAACGCCCAGGTATCGCCCGTTTAGCCACAAAATGGAAACTGATGGGCATTTTTCAGACACTTATCATTGAGCGTTAATTTTCCCATGTGCGTAACGCCCGGAAAAAATAATACCGCCCGTCCACTTTTTTGGGCCGGAATCATCAGAATCACTGTGTAAAAGTGACAGCAGCTGAAGAGACTGACACAGTGAGACTTAAAAAGGGCGCAGGTTCCGAGCCCTGTCCAGATCTTAGCAGGGAACATATGCAAGAATAACAAGCTTAATTTCAATCCTGGAGATTTATAATTACAATTTGCATCATTACAATTTAAAATCTAAACTTTTGCCGAAGCAATCACTGGCACTGGTCAGATCCCTGGCCTTGTGGGACGCAGATGAGACGACATTGGCGATCTCGCCCCATATTTTACGGTAGGCCCAGGGTGGAGGTTTCCCACGCCCACCCCGGGTTAATTGGGCCCACTGGGAGTGCACGTCCACGACTAGGGCCTCGTTTGCCTCATCTGAGAAGGGTTTGGTCCTCCACCTCCCCCCCCCCCCGCCACATCTTGAAGATTATGTTCTGAAGCAGACATTATTTAAAGTGATACTAATCTCTCTCTCCCTCTCTCTTTGTTTCCGGCGCATGCGTGGATCACCCCTGACCTCCCAAATCGCAGGAAAACCTGTTTGCCAAAAAAAAACAAACACATGCACAGAAGGCCATTGCTAGGGAAGCCTTGCCTTCCACATTGTTGAGGCCTGTTTCGCATCGCTAGGGCCCATTTCACATCGCTGGGCTATTGCCCCCCCCCAAAAAGCCGAAAGTCACGATCCCAAAAATGGCCGATGTTCCAGTGATCCTGAAGGCTGAAACATCGCTAAGGCTGGAACATCGCCCATTTTTTGGGCCCTAGCGATCTAAGTGGAAAGTCTAACCCATGCTTTTGCTGTCTCCAATGCGCTCCTTGGAGACAGCATTGCCGTTTCTTGGTCTCATATGGAATTAATCAAATTTGCTGAAGACTGATTTCTGTGATGGTGGGGACCTCTGCAGTAGGCCGAGTTGCATCATCCACTCTGTTCTCTGATCAACGATTCATGATCGCTCCTTCAGCCACTATGTACCCAACCACTGCAACTATCTTTTCCAGCACCTCCTTGTCCTTCTTGACTTTTAAAAGTTCCCTTAGGCCATTTTCTTCTACTGTGTTTTTGCCCCTGCACCATACTTCTTTCTCTTACCATACCTAGTTGGTGTCTACTCTTTGTTTACTGTCCTATTAAGCACTTTGAGATTCTGTTCAAGTGAGAAATACCATAGAAATGCAAATTGTTGTTGCCTTTCCAAATATTAAAATATCTTTCCTAATTCATTTATAGGCTGAAAAGAAAATTGTTGCCATGGAAGTTGAATTGCAAGCACTGTCACAGTCAGCTGCTCTGTTTGAAGTTTCGGTTCCTGATTGCAAACAGTTAAAAGCCTGCCGCAAAGAAGTAGTATTGTTGAAAGAACTGTGGGATATGGCTATTCTTGTAAGTTTTGCACATCATTTGTTTTCAGGTTTACAATTTTCATCATGATATAATAGCATGAATTGATCATTATTATTTATGATTTCTTCAGAATCAGGTAGAGGTACTTGCATATTTTAAAAGTAGATACTTGGGGGAGGGATTTTAACTGAGCAGTTTATGGGCAAGCGATGGTCAGGGCAAGTGCCAAACATACGCGTAGTATCAATCTCCGCTGGTGCATGCGACCCACTTCTTGTGAACATAGGTCCCTTGCAGTCAGATTCAGGTGAATTTATAATGGGGAACAAAGAAATGGCGGACCAGTTAAACAAATACTTTGATTCTGTCTTCACAAAGGAAGACACAAATAATCTTCTGGAAATATTAGGGCACCGAGGGTTTAGTGAGAAGGAGGAACCGAAGGAAATCCTTATTCGGCGGGAAATTGTGTTCAGGAAATTGATGGGATTGAAGGCCAATAAATGCCTGGGGCCTGATAGTCTGCATCCCAGAGTACTTAAGGAAGTAGCCCTAGAAATAGTGTATGCATTGGTGATCATTCTCCAACAGTCTATCGACTCTGGATCAGTTCCTATGGACTGGAGTGTATCTAATATAACACCACTTTTTAAGAAAGGAGGGAGAGAGAAAATGGGTAATTATAGACCCGTTAGACTGATATCAGTAGTGGAGAAAATGTTGGAATCAAGAATTAAAGATAAAATAACAGCACATTTGGAAAGCAGTAATGGGATTGGTTCAAGTCAACATGGAGTTATGAAAGGGAAATTCTGTTTGACAAATCATCTAGAATTTTTTGAGGATGTAACTGGTAGAGTGGACAAGGGAGAACCAGTGGATGTGGTGTATTTGGACTTTCAAAAGGCTATTGACAAGGTCCCACAGAAGAGATTGGTGTGCAAAATTAAAGCACATGGTATTGGGGGTAATGTACTGATGTGGATAGAGAACTGGTTGGCAGACAGGAAGCAGAGAGTCGGAGTAAACAGGTCCTTTTCAGAATGGCAGGCAGTGACTAGTGGGGTGCCGCAGGGCTCAGTGCTCTTTACAATATACATTAATGATTTAGATGAGGGAATTGAGTGTAATATCGCCACGTTTACAGATGACACTAAGCTGGGTGGCGGTGTGAGCTGTGAGGAGGACGCTAAGAGGCTGCAGGGTGACTTGGACAGGTTAGGTGAGTGGGCAAACGCATGGCAGATGCAGTATAATGTGGATAAATGTGAGGTTATCCACTTTGATGGCAAAAACATGAAGGCAGAATATTATCTGAATGGTGGCAGATTAGGAAAAGGGGAGGTGCAACAAGACTTGGGTGGCATGGTACATCAGTGATTGAAAGTTGGCATGCAGGTACAGCAGGCGGTGAAGAAGGCAAATGGTATGTTGGTCTTCATAGCTAGGGGATTTGAGTATAGGAGCAGGGAGGTCTTACTGTAGTTGTACAGGGCCTTATTGTGTTCAGTTTTGGTCTCCTAATCTGAGGAAGGACGTTCTTGCTATTGAGTGAGTGCAGCGAAGGTTCACCAGACTGATTCCCGGGATTGCAGGACTGACATATGAGGAGAGACTGGATCGACTGGGCCTGTATTCACTGGAATTTAGAAGGCTGAGAGGGGATCTCATAGAAACATATAAAATTCTGACGGGACTGGACAGGTTCGATGTGGGAAGAATGTTCCCGATGTTGGGGAAGTCCAGAACCAGGGGACATAGTCTAAGGATAAGGGGTAGGCCATTTAGGACTGAGATGAGGAGAAACTTCTTTGCTCAGAGGGTTGTTAACCTGTGGAATTCCCTGCCGCAGAGAGTTGTTGATGCCAGTTCATTGGATATATTCAAGAAGGAGTTATATATGGCCCTTACGGCTAAAGGGATCAATGGGTATGGAGAGAAAGCAGGAAAGGGGTACTGAGGTGAATGATCAGCCATGATCTTATTGAATGGTGGTGCAGGCTCGAAGGGCCGAATGGCCTACTCCTGCACCTATTTTCTATATTTCTACATAAGTTTGAGCCAAAACTAGACTACCTGTGTCCTAATTCGTCCCAAGACCCAATCACCCATCACCCCTGTGCCTGCTGACCTACATTGGCTACCAGTTAAGAAGCGCCTCCCTATCTCTGTAATCTCCTTCAAGTTCACAATCCGCCCTCCACCAGAGATATCTGCGCTTAAATTCTGCCCTCTTGAGCATCCCTGATTATAATCGCTCAACAATTGATGGCTGTGCTTTCAGTTGCCTAGACCCTAAGCTCTGAAACTCCCTCCCTAAACATCTCCGCCTCTCTAACTTTCTTTCCTCCTTTAAGACGCTCCTTGAAACCTATCTGACCAATCTTTTGGTCATCTGCCCTAATTCTTTCTTACATGGCTCGGTGTCAAATTGCTGTCTCATTACACTCCTGTGAAGCGCCTCGGGACGTGTTAAAGGCGCTATCTAAATACAAGTTGTTGTTGTTGTTGTTGGTGTTTGTTAAAGTAAGGTCACGTAATACAGTGTCACCTTGGCTGATGCTTTTTGTCATTTCCTCATCTCCTAGGCGCTCTACATTTTGTTGACCTGAAAGGGAAGAGTGGGGCAAGGATTAGCTTTTAGTGTGAAGGATGAGCAGAAACAGATGAGTAGCTGCTGGAAGCAGCTGCACTTTGTCATGCATAGTGCATGAGGGTGAGCTTTCAGTGAGAAGGGATTGAAAGATAGGCAAGGACCTTGCAGCATACATCCTCCAGTCTGGCCACTCACAACAACCCTGAAGTGACCCATCCCTATAATCTGTATTACCTCCTCCTCACTTGGGTTGTTAATCTGAATAGGTGCTCTCCTGCCTCCTGTCATCACTTACTCTCTATTATTCTTCGCTAGCTTTGCCTGCAAGAAAGAAGAGTGTTAGTTAAAGTAAGGTCATCTTGTGAGATGGTTTGAGGATGTGCACATTAATGTTGAATGTTGGTGCTTGTATGTGAAGGGTGGCAGAGATGTGAGGAGGTGAAGGCACTACTAGTGAAGAGAATAGGAGGTGAGGAGAGTAGGAAGTGCAGAGTGGGACATTAGGACCAGAAGCAGGTGGTGTGAAGTGTACTGAAGTGAATGAAGGAGAGTGCTGGTAATTGGGGCAAGGAAGGGTGATGAAAACTGGGACTTCAGGTAGTGTAAGATTATGCAGCGAGTGATACGAGATGTGTCTTACCTTCGCAATCTCAATCAGGTTATTAAAATCCTTCCTATATTGGAGTCAGATCCCTGAAGCGATGCTTCTGACACTGATGCCATCTGCCACCTGTGCCCACTGCTGCCAAGCAGCTTGGCAGGATATCTTCTTGCCGCTTGGTGGAAAGAGGATGTCCCTCCTCCTGCAGACCTCCTCCATCAACAGGACGTCCATTGCAGGCTCAGGAAAGTGGATGACCCTTGAACCATTTCCTTGTTCTGCCATCTCCTGAGTTGCCTGCAGCCAAAGTGGACCTCCCCTTTAAGAGGTGCATGCTACTTTTAAATATCAGGAAAAGCCAGATATTAAAGGCCCCAATTAGGGCAATTAACAACAGTATTAGCACTGGCAGCCCTCCTAGTTAATTGTAATGGGTGCCTCTAGCCAATTTGCTGTTCTTGTTCCACCTGTGTGATTAGTTGTGTGGTGCCAGCGTCATGTCAGTTCTTGGCTCAAAAACAGTCCTACAGGAATTTCTACCCTATTATTTTCAAATAAAAAATATATAGTGTAGAGATTCTTATGATCTGAAAGACAAATCTCTGATCTGTCACTCTGCTTCAGATTCTCCCATCAATTCTTGCAAGTGATTGGCTAGCAGTAGTTGATGTGAAAAATGCAAACTAAGGAAAGCCCTTTGTGTATGATCATCTATTACAAAGACATGAGGAGAGATTTTCCTCTTCATTGCGCCTGGACAATGCTCAGTTGCTAAGAATAGTGAAGTGATGGTAGAGACTCATTGGCCCTGATATTTACGGGGAAGTGAAAAGGGTGTGGGTGAATCCGAAAACGGCCGAAGAACCTGGCAAGGCCAGGGATGCGGGGATCCTACCGATCTTACCAGCAGGCCATAACACTTTATAGGTCTGCCTCCCGCCCATCAGCAGGCCAAAGGACAGCTTGGCCGGCAGGCAGGAGGAAAAACCCGCAGCAAGAGGCTACTGCCAGGACCCTTGGGGTCCACGACATTCGGGAGGGGAAGGAGACCTGTGATCAAGAGGGCTGTGGATGGTTCGCAAACGTGGTTGACGACAGGTCAGCAAACGGGGCTGGGGAGAAGTTGACAATTGGAGCTGGCGGGGCAGGGTTGGCACACAGGGGTATGGTAGCATAGTGGTTATGCTACTGGACTAGTAATCCAGAGGGCTGGACAAATGATCCAGAGATGTGAGTTCAAATCCCATCACAGCAGCTGGGGAATTTAAATTCAGTTAATTAAATAAATCTGGAATTAAAAGGCTTGTATCAATAATTGTGACCATGAAACTACTGGATTGTTTGAATAACCCACCTAATGTCCTTTAGGGGAAGGGAATCTGCTGTCCTTACCCGGTCTGGCCTATATGTGACTCCAGACCCACAGCAATGTGGTTGACTCTGAAATGGCCCAGCAAACCACTACAACAAATGCAGTACTGTGGGAGTACCTTCAATACATGGACTGCAGCAGTTCAAGAAGGCGGCTCACCACCACGTTCTCAAGGGCAATTGGAGTTGGGCAATAAGTGCCGTCATTACCAGTGACACCCACATCCCGTGAACAAATAGATTTTTTTTTAAATCGGGACTGTGGGTAAAAGTCGGTAATTGGGGTTGGGAAGGGTGGAAGATGCTCACAATCAGGACTGGGGAAGACTGAAGGCTACCTTGTGAGGCCTGTGGGGAACACTGCTGATTCTCCTGGCTCACAAAGAATGCTGAAAGAGGCACTTACCTTGAGGAGTCTGCAACTCCCGCTTCCCTTTCACTGCGCTGAGTTTTCCGTTCCAAAAGAAACCTGTCCAACTGCAGTGAGTTTGAAGTCATGCTCCTAATTACACTATAGTTGCCTGATATGTTAATTAAGCATCCCGCGCACTAGGACCCCCCGAGATCTACAGCTGTAGAAAAGGAGGAGGGGGGCCGTTGTGCGTATTTTACTTTTTAACCATCCGCCTGCCTCCGACCCTCTCCTGCCCATTGTGGGGAGGGTTAATATCGAGGCCATTGTGTCAGGTCTCTAACCCCCATAACTCTGGCCTGAGATTTCTTGGGCTGCCCCAAAGTCACATAACTAGATCTACACTTGAAGTAGTTATGTCCTAAGTTTAGGAGCATTATTGTGGGGAAAAGGATTGATCCTGTTTTTCTGCTTCAGTTTCCTCTGTATCTCGCCATGGTGCACCCCAATAGGGTCCCTCATTAAAACCTGGCATTATATCTTGCACCTCTCCTTAGAGTGATAGCCATGGCTCAGTTAATAGCACTCTTGCTTCTGAGTCAGAAGGTTCAAGTCCCACTCCATAGAAGTGAGCAGAAACATCCAGACTGACAGTACAGGACAGTACTGAAGGAGTGCTGCATTGTCGAAGTTGCTGTCTTTCAGATGAGACATTAAACTGAGGGCCCCGTCTGCCCTTTCAGGTGGATGTAAAAAATCTAATGATATTATTTCGAAGAAGACCAGGGGTGTTCTCCCCGGTGCCTTGACTAATATTTATTCTTTAATCAGCATCATTAAAAAACATATTTTCTGGTCATTATCTCATTGTTGTTTGTGGGACCTTGCTGTGCAGAAATGTGTTTCCTACAGCACTACTTCCTTGCCTACGAAGTGCTTTGGGACATCCTGAGGTTGTGAAAGGCGCTATATAATTGCAAATCTTTTTTTCTTTTTAGAGGGTTTACGGGAGGTCCTGGGGAAAGCCTAGGAGAAAAGCAGATGTCCAGATCCTTCCACGCCTCCCCACCCCCCGCCCCTCCTGGCCCTCCCCCAAGAATCCTCAGGCTTGGATCTAAGGCCTGCAGCTTTGCATCTATTTCTGATCAAGGATTGCAAGTCCCTGCCAAGAATTTGACCTGCACCAGGATTGTCTGGGACAGGAAAATCCTTGGCATTCTCCCACCATAATAGCAGTGTGCCTTTGTTATGCTATGCCTGTTGGCTAGTCAGCTGGGGACTAGATGCTGGTTTCTGCTATGATGTTTATGATTTCTGCTATAATGTTTACTGATTTTCCATGTTGAGATGAAAGTCAATGGTTGTGAAGCCATTGTATTGTTCTTCTGAACCCTGAAAATCATTCCAGCTGATAGAAAACAAAGAATAACAATAGTAATCTACACTGTCTGCAAGAAAATCAGGAGGCCATCTAATTCTAGAAACTGGTGCACTAGAACTTGGAACTATCTATTGGCCTGAAGTTACAAGTCCTTAGATAAATGTTTCCTGTATTTTAAACTACAGTTATATCTTCTTCTTGGATGTGGAGATTGATCCAATGAAGAAGAATGATAAATTACTTAATGTAGATCGAGTTTTATCATTTTGTGAGTGAAGATCAATCTCCACATATAAACCCCTGCATTTAGTCTCTCTGATCAGGTAAGGGTTATGGTTCATTGCATTTTATAACTTTTTAAAAACCTTCTTAAATGTTTTATAACTTGTATTTTTTTTCATGTTGTGATTGTTGATGATTCATTACCTGTTGATTAATTATCAGGTACAGCACCAATTAGACTGAAATGTTTCTGAGATTTCATTTTTATTTTTATTTTCTGTCTCCCCCGGGAGATTACATGACTGTTAATGGGCTGGGATAATTGAGGGACCAGGGATGAGGGACTTCAGTTATGTGAAGAGACTGCAGAAGTTGGAGTGTATTCCTTAGAGTATAGAATGTTAAGAGATTTGATAGAGGTGTTCAAATCATGAATGGCTTTGATAGAGCAAATAAGGAGAAACTGTTTCCAGTGGCAGAAGGGTCGGTAACCAGAAGACGCAGATTTAAGGTGAAGCTAGAGGTGACATAAGAACATAAGAATTTGGAGCAGGAGTAGGCCATTTGACCCTCGAGCCTGCTCCGCCATTTAATAAGATCATGGCTGATGTGATCTTGGGCTCCACTTTCCTGCCTGCTCCCCATAACCCCCTCACTCACTTATCATTCAAAAATTGTCTATCTCCACCTTAAATATGTTCAATGACCGCGACTCCACAGCTCTTTGGGGCAGAGAATTCCACAGATTTACGACTCTCAGAGAAGAAATTCCACCTCATATCAATTCTAAATGAGTAACTCCTTATTCTTAAACTGTGCCCCCTAGTTCTGGATTCCCCCATGAGTAGAAACATCCTCTCTGCATCTATCTTGTCGAGCCCCCTCAGTATCTTATATGTTTCATTAAGATGACCTCTCATTCTTCTAAACTCCAATGAGTATAGGCCCAACCTACTCAACCTTTCCTCATAAGTCAACCCCCTCATCTCTGGAATCAACCTAGTGAACCTTCTCCAAACTACCTCCAGTGCAAGTATATCCTTCCTTAAATAAGGAGATCAAAACTGAACAAAGAACTCTCGGTGTAGCCTCACCAATACCCTGTGCAGTTGTAGCAGGACTTCTCTGCTTTTATACTCTATCGCCCTTGCAATAAAGGCCAACATTCCATTTGCCTTCCTGATTACTTGCTGTACCTGCATACTAACTTTTTGTGTTTCATACACAAGGACCCCCAGGTCCTTCTGTACTGTAGCATTTTGTAGTTTCTCTCCATTTAAATAGGCACGATGGACCTAATAGCCTCCTTCTATGCTGTATAATTCTATGATTCTTTGAAGAGAATCCCATATGATAAGTAATCTACAATTTTTAATCTATTACTTGCAACTTAATGATATAGTGAATAGTATAACTGTTTTTCTGAAAAGTGCAACAAATTATTTCCAATTTGCAGGTTAGCTTAACTATTGATGATTGGAAGACCACCAAGTGGAAAAACATTAGTGTGGACAATATGGATGCAGATTGTAAGAAATTTGTTAAAGACATAAGAAAAATGGATAAGGAGATAAGGGCATGGGATGCTTATTCTGGTTTAGACGACTTAATAAAGAACACAATGACTTCGCTGAAAGCTGTAACTGAGCTGCAGAATCCAGCTATAAGGGAACGTCACTGGCAACAACTCATGCAGGCAACTAAGGTACCAAAGAATTAATACGGCATATTTTGTAAATTTAAATGTAAATACATAAAGTTAACAATGTGACCTAGATTTTCTACATGCCCTGCTTTCCACTTTTGGGTTGATTTGGGGCAGTTGGGTGTGGAAAGTTCCTCGAGAACGCATTCTGGCAGTCCTGCACCCTTATATGCCCTTAATTTTTTGCTATCCAGGCTTGGTTGCAGAAGACACATCCTCCCCTCATATAGGAGGAAGGTTTTTCTCCCATTTGCTTGATTTGAATACTAAACTTTCAGAGATGCCTGTTGAACCCAGGTGTAGCAGAGTGGGCTCCAAAGTTTTGTTTATACAGCCAAAATCAAGCCAGTACTCACAGAACAAGGCCTTGCATTGTGTGAGGAGGGGACCTCAAAATTTAAATAATCTTTTTTTCGGACAGATTTAGGCTTGAATATTGCTCCCTGAGTAAACTTTTCTCGCACCTTTGTCACACACCTGGACAAGATACAGCAAAAAGCTTATTGTCTGATAGTCTTGTAACATGCTAACCACTTTCTATCCTAATCCTTCTTGTTTTCTTTATTATCTAACAACAGTTGGCATTTATATAACATCTTAAATGTTGAAAAACATCCCAAGGTCTTTCACAGAGGTACAATCAGACAAAAATGGATGTTAGACCAAAGAAGGAGAGGCATTAAGAAGGGTGACCAAAAGTGATGGGCTTTAAGCAGTGGTAACATTTTCTCTCTCTGGCATTAAATTGACAGCAAGACCAATTTTTTTAAAACAATTTGGAATAAGTTTATTAAACACGCACATATGCACGGAGCCTATCGGGCAGAGCTGCTTACGCAAAACCTGCCGCTGGCTCAGAGCCTGCCAACTGGTTCGATCCAGATTTCACCCTGTTGGTGTCGGTTTAGACAATACTCATGCAATGGATGTTCGAAAGTGGGGCATCTTCACAAAATGTGTCCACAACGGAGCAAGCATGGTGCGGCTCACCACATGGTTGATGAGAACCAGTTCAGTGATGGCCCGGATACGCAACCTGAGGAGGAAGTGCATGGACTGTATTCGTTCCTGAGCAAGAGCCAGCCGATAGTCGTTATTGTGAAGCTGAATGGCGTGCCTGTATCAATGGAGCTGGACACGAGTGCGAGTGAGTTGATAATGAGTCAAAGGACATTCGACAAGCTGTGGGACACTAAGGCTGTGAAACCGAAGCTGAGTCCAGTCAATGCCAGGTTGCGTACTTACATTAAGGAACTCATAGCAGTGCTCGGCAATGCAGCAATCGAGGTGTCTTATGATGGTGTGGCTCACGAGCTACCATTATGGATCGTCCCAGGTAATGGTCCAACGCTGTTCAGCAGGAATTGGCTTGAGAAAATCAAGCTGAACTGAAATGATATCGAGATGTTGTTCTTGGTGGATGATACTTCGTGTGCTCAAGTATTGAAAAAGTTTCCCTCTTTGTTTGAACCGGGCATTGGTAATTTTATGGGAGCCAAGGTGCAGATTCACCTGGACTCCAATGCAATGCCTGTCTATCACAAAGCTCGGTCTGTTACGTACATGATGAGGGAGAAGGTTGAAATTGAGCTGGACAGACTCTAGCGTGAAGGGATCATATCACCGGTCGAGTTTAACTAGTGGGCTAGTCCCATTGTTCCTGTGTTGAAGAGTGATGGCACTGTCAGGATTTGTGGAGACTACAAGGTTACGATTAACCTATTTTTAAAACAGGATCAGTATCTGTTACCGAGTGCTGATGACCTGTTCGCTATGCTAGCTGGTGGAAAGTCGTTCACGAAACTGGATCTGACGTTGGCCTATATGACCCAGGAGCTTGTCGACACTTCGAAGAAAGTCACCTGCATCAACACCCATAAAGGACTGTTCGTCTACAACAGGTGTCCTTTTGGGATTTGTTCGGCTGCAGCCATATTTCAGAGGAATATGGAGAGTTTACTGAAGTCCGTTCCTAGAACTGTCGTGTTTCAAGATGACATTCTAGTCACAGGTTGCGACACTGCTGAACATCTGAACAATCTTGAAGTCCTGCAGCGTCTGGACAAAGTGGGACTCAGGCTGAAACGCTCAAAGTGCGTGTTCATGGCACCTGAAGTCGAATTTCTCGGGAGGAAGATTGCTGCTGATGGCATCAGGCCCACTGATTCGAAAACCGAGGCCATCAAAAATGTATCGAGGCCTCAGAATGTGATGGAGCTGCGTTCGTTCCTTGGACTACTCAACTACTTTAGAAATTTCTTACCCAGATTTAGCACTTTACTAGAGCCACTGCATGTGTTATTAAGAAAAGGAGACAACTGGGTCTGGGGTGTGTCTCAAGATAGAGCCTTTGAGAAAGTCAAGACTCTGCTATGTTCAAACAAGTTGCTTGTTCATTATGATCAGTGTAAGCTTCTTGTATTGACCTATGATGCTTCATCATATGGGATTGGCTGCGTACTCCAACAAGCTACAACCTGTTGCGTATGCTTTGAGAAGTCTGTCTAAAGCGGAAAGAGCTTACAGTATGGTAGAGAAAGAAGCTTTGGCCTGTGTGTATGGGGTAAAAAAAAAATGCACCAGTACCTGTTTGGTCTTCATTTTGAACTAAAAACGGATCACAAGCCATTCATTGTTTGCGGAAAACAAAAGGTATTAATACCAATGCATCGTCTCGCATTCAAAGGTGGGCGCTGACATTGTCTGACTATGATTACGTCATCCGTCATAGATTGTGCCAATGCACTGAGTTGTCTGCCCTGAGTTGTCTGCCCTTATCCACAATTGAGATGGAGACGCCTCAACCTGCAGATCTACTGTTAGTAATGGATGCTTTTGAGACTGAAGGAACCCCTGTCACTGCTCAACAAGTTAGGATCTGGACCAGCCATAACCCTATTTTATTGGTTGTGAAACGGTGTGTACTCAGTGGTGATTGGTCTGCCATACCTATGGAGATGTGTGAGGAGACCAAACCTTACAACCGTCGCAAGGAAGAGCTGTCCATTCAGTCAGACTGTTTACTGTGGGGTAATCGTGTAATCATGCCTCAGAAAGGTCGAGAAAAATTTGTATGTGAACTTCATCCTGGGTATTGTCATGATGAAGTCCATTGCTGGGTCTCATGTATGGTGGCCTGGATTTGACTCTGATCTGGAATGATGCATGCATCAGTGCAATACTTGCATGCAGCTAAGTAAAGTACCAGTGGAATCTTCGCTGAGTCTTTGGTCGTGGCCATCCAAACCATGGTCGAGGATCCACATTGATTTTGCGGGCCCGTTCCTAGGAAAGATATTTTTTGTTGTGGTGGATGCATATTCAAAGTGGATAGAGTGTGTTATTATGTAATCCAGCACGTCTACAGCTACCATTGAGAGCCTTCGTATCATGTTTGCTACTCATGGTTTGCCTGACATTGTTGTGAGCGACAATGGATCTTGGCTTCACAAGTCTTGAGTTCCAGGAGTTCATGAAATTCATGGCATCAGACATGTCTGATCAGCTCCGTTCAAGCCTGCTTCTAATGGTCAAGCAGAGCGTGCTATTCAAATGATCAAGCAAAGTATGAAACGTGTAACTTAGGGCTCACTGCAGAGACAATTGTCATGTATATTGCTCAGTTACAGGTCAAGACCTCATACGCTTACTGGGGTTCCTCTTGTTGAGCTACTGATGAAGAGAAATCTCAAGACCAGGCTTTCTCTTGTTCATCCTGATTTGAATGATCGTGTTGAAAACAGAAGTCAAAGTCAGCAATGGCATCATGATCGTGTTGCCGTGTCACGTGACATCTCAGTCAACGATCCAGTTTATGTACTGAATTATGGTCAAGGTCCAAAGTGGATCGCCGACGCTGTTACAGCCAAGGAAGGTAACAGAGTGTTTATTGTCGTGCTCAAGAATGGGCAAACATGCAGGAAACACCTTGACCAGGTTAAACTGTGGCACATGGATGAACTGGAACCGAGTGAGGAAGATGCAGTCAGTGACCAACCAACCATTGTTCACTCATCAGAGGACTCTGCTGACATTACTGACTCAGAACGCTCGCCCAGAGCTAAAGTTGAACTGAGACGATCAACTCTTGAGAGGAAAGCCCCAGACCGTCTTAATTTGTAAAAAGACTGTTGTTAAGATTTTAAAAAGGGGATGTTGTTATGTATTAATGTTTGGGGGTCACCAGACACCAAAGGGCGCAGCGGTCAGAGGTCATCGGGCTGTACGCATGTGGCATGTGTGCTTGGTCACCTGTATATAAGCTGGATGTCTTTGTCACATAGGCACTAACGGGCTGGAATAAAGATGGATCAGGTTGCACCTGAGTGAGTTTACAGTAACCAGACTCTTGAGTCATTACACTTACTGGCCTTCAATTCGTGTACCTTGCCCTTAACTTGGTTTGACTTCCTCCTCTGAGCCGGTTTTAAAAGCCAGGCTCATGTTACGGAGCACTCCGGCCTCTGTATTCATGAGGTCCTCGGAATCAAACCAAGCCTCCGCTTTTAGTCTTATTCGTGGCAAGGGTCCTGAGCCAGTGATTTCTCGGCCCCCCCCCTGCAACTGTGCTCTGTCGAGCACCCCACCGTGGCCTTTTCGTAGATGGCCCAGAGCCTGTCCGCAGATGCCTGAGGTTCTTCCCCTCCCAGTTGTAATGTCCTCTCTACCCTAGAGAACGGACTACGCTGGGTGTCACCCATGGCTCTCAGGATTTCCTCCTTTAAGTCTGGAAGGCCCAGCTGCGGACTCCACCGCCTCAGCAGTTTCGGATGGCTGAGGTGTAGACTGCGGCATGTCTAAAGGCAGAGTGGCAGTGGTGGGAGCCGGAATGCTGTCATCTTGAGCGAAGACAGCACCTTCCATTTCCAGCGGCCCACTGCCACTCCCCTGGGGTGGAGCCTCGGCATCCGGAGCAATATGGGAGCACAGATTACTGACCTTCTTCGGCACCGTCACTTCCCCATTGGACTGGGGAACACCGAGAGGATGGCAGCAGTCAGACTATGCATGGCATCGCTCTGAGACTGACTCAGAGCAGACTGAGCCTGAAACCCAGCAGTCTGAGAGTTAATGCCAGCAACCAGTGACTGCATCACATCATGAAAGCCTTGCATGGCATTGGCCTGTGATGTGATAGCTGTTGCCACATCAACCATGGCACGGTCATCACCTCTGGGACTCTATTGTCGCTCGTTGAGTTCATCTCCCTTGTAAGCGGCAAGGATGGGCTCGTTGGACTGTTGAGAGGCACTGGAAATACTTGAGGTGGCCTCCCCCAGACTCAGAGCAAGTGCATCCATGCTCTGCGGGACATTTTCCAACGCACCCATAAACTCACGGTGTATTTGCATGGACTCTCTGAACATAGCCTCCAAGTCCAGGTCCACATCTGAATGTCTGAGCAGGACTCATGGGCTGACTCACCCTCCAGGGAGTTGGCCCCCTAGCTCCCCCTCGCACTGGACATTGCTGCAGACCACTGGGGGCAGGAGCCTCAGGCTGTTCAAATCCCAGTAATGCTGGCTCTTCCACCGAAGTGGTGTTCCCACCCGGTGCAATTGATGGAGGGTCCCGCTCTGTCGCTACACTTCTGTCACCTTCCTCCTCATCTCCCCCGTCGTTCAATTTAGAGGGCTTATAGGCAGGTTGCCGTACTTCTGGTTCATCATCTGTAACCACAGGCAGATGAAGGTAGCATTGGTCATTTCTATGAAAAAGAAGTAAGGCATTTAATATCAAGAGTAAAGGATCTCACAGAAATCGCAAAGGCCATTCACATACACAGAGGGCTCAGCTTTGCCGATCGCTACCGCACCAACTGGTGTGCCCATGAGGGCGACAGCCTGTCCTCCACCTCAATGAGGTCCTGGATGTCAGGCTCGCCTCCTGAATGGTGGGATTAGGTCACAAACACCTAAGATTAGGCATGAGGCTAAAGTATTTCGAACGCAAATCAAGAATGAAATGGTAGTGCGAGGAGGGGTCAGGCTGAGTTGGGAACAAGAAGGTGAGCGACACTTGGATGGGCAGGGCATGGCTGGTGAACTGAGCCTGAGCTTTTATGGTGGCTTCAGCAACGGAGACCATGGTCTGGAACACATAGAGAAGGAGCAGGTACTGCAAAGACTTTACATTGTGTGAGACAGTGAGGTTCACATTATGGCATTTCAACATTAATAGAAAGTGTACTCACCCTGATGACCCTAGTGAGATCATTGAACTTCTTGTGACATTGTGTCGTAGTTCTGGCTACCGTATTCCTAATGGAAACGTGCTGGCCCACCTCCGTCCAAAGCCTTCGGAACACTCTTGGAACGAGTCTCCTTCCACCTGGAGGCTGCAGCACATTCCACTTCCTCTCAACAGCGTCTATTAAGGCATTGACGGCCATGGCTGAGAAGTGGTGGGCACGCTGGTGACCTTGCTCCTCCATTTTCCCGCTCTGAACAGAGTGAAAAGTTGAAACTGCACGTGTGCATATTTATCTTATCACGCCATTAATAATTGTTTTTTCCCGGGATGTATAGGCGCCTTCGGAACATGTGTATCTCTTCTTCAAATTTAGGAGAATTGTGGTATGACTGATTTAGCGCTTCCTCGCCCACTTGCTGCGTTGAGAAATTTCCCGGTAGGCAGCGCAAACTTTGAGGGCACTACAGTTAACACCTCAAAATGGGTGATGCCGAATTTCCAGCCCAAGTGTTTGTATGTTAATATCCAACACATAATTTCAGGGCTTTTGTATAAGGGCTTCTATGATGGCTGAGTTTGTGAAGGCAGTGGTCTAAAAATTCCTGAGGCCTAAATTTTGTTTTTAACTGTTCGGTTCCCATTGGAGCCATTCCAATTAGAGAAGTCATCGTCCCCATTTGGGATTGATTACCTTACTCTAGTAAATATCTGAGGCTTTTAGAAGGCCTTAAACAGATTATAAGGGGGCGAAATTGCGTATTGACCCGTTTGGGGGCGGTAACCTTGGCGAGGCGCCCGGTGCAGAAATCCCGCCCTGCGACCTTAATTCGGGTTACCGCTCCCGAGAGGAAATGGAGCACAATGTTGGACACTCCAAAACCTCTCGGGGACGGGACAAGGGGGGCAAGCACACGAATGTCACAGCGCGACGCACATCACTAACATGAGCACAGTGTCCTCCCATTCTGTTAAACGGGAGGGCACACTGCGAGCTCTGCAGTGGGGCGAGGGGCCTCCACTATACTACCAGGGATGCGGGGTGCCGTGGCAGCAGCACGACACAGAAGTGGAATGGGTAGCTGCACTATCATGGCACGGACCCTACGGAAAAAATCACAGAAGGCCGGACTGTTAAGTCAGCCGAGAAGACAAAATGGTGGCGTGCACCTCCCCTTTAATTTTCAGCCCGCAAGAGGAATGTGGCCCGGTTCGCGACACGCGAGGCTGGCATTGACATCGCCTGTGGATGCCTCACGGGGCTGGCCAATTTCCGCCGTGGGAGGAAAACAGGCCGCTGCGGGATGAAAACGTGTTCCCCTGCCCGGGCGAAAAATGTTTTGTGACTCCCGTTAGCGCCTCCCAGGTTTCAACTGCGTAAAGTGAGGAATTTCCTGGGGAAAGTCAGGAACTCCCCGACATCCTCCCTTGCTGAACGTCTGAATGAGTCGGAATCCCAATGGAGCCAGCATCCAGCCCGCAATCCTACCTACATATTAATGTGACTTATGCCCTGTACAGACCCACGAATTTTGAGTCCAGTACGTAGCTAAGCTATATAGACCAGAATATTCCAAATTCAATTCCCAAGCTATGCTAAGTTAGATGATTTCAGCTGATGTATCATTATCATAGGCAGTCCCTCGGAATCGAGGAGGACTTGCTTCCACTCCCAAAATGAGTTCTTTGATGGCTGAACAGTCCGATACGAGAGCCACAGACTCTGTTACAGGTGGGACAGACATTCATCGAGGGAAGGGGTCAGTGGGGCTGGTTTGCCGCGCGCTCCTTCCGCTGTCTGCGCTTGGCCTCATCATGCTCTTTGCGTTGAAACTCGAAGAGCTCAACGCCCTCCCAGATGGACTTTCTCCACCTCGGGCGGTCTACGGCCAGGGTCTCCCAGGTGTCAGTGGTGATGTCGCACTTTACCAGGGAGGCTTTGAGGGTGTCCTTATAACGTTTCCGCTGTCTTCCTTTGGCTCGTTTACCATGAAGGAGCTCCACATAAAGCATTTGCTTAAGGAGTCTCGTATCTGGCAATACATACTATGTGACCTGCCCAGTGAAGCTGATCGAGCGTGGTCAGTGCTTCAATACTGGAGATGTTAGCCTGGTTGAGGACACTGATGTTGGTGCGCCTGTCTTCCCAGGGGATTTGCAGGATCTTGTGGAAACATCGTTGGTGATATAGCTCCAGTGACTTGAGGTGCCTTCTATACATCGTCCATGCCTCAGATCCATACAGGAGGGCGGGTGGTAGATTTGAAGGCCTGGTCTTCAAACACTCTTTTCCTCAGATGGCCGAAGGCTGCACTGGCGCACTGGAGACAATGCTGAATCTCTGCATCAATGTCTGCCTTTGTTGATAAGAGGCTCCCGAGATATGGGAAATGGTCCACGTTGTCCAGGGCCGTGCCGTGGATCTTGATGATTGGAGGGCAGTGCTATGTTGCGGTGACAGGCTGGTGGAGGACCTTTGTCTTACGGATGTTAAGCGTAAGGCCTATGCTCTCATATGCCTCATTGAATACATTCACTATATTCTGGAGTTCAGCCTCTGAATGTGCACCGACGCAGGCGTCGTCCGCATACTGCAGCTCAACGACAGAGATTGGGGTGATCTTGGACCTGGCCTGGAGGCGGCGTAGGTTAAACAGCTTCCCAATGGTTCTGTAGTTTAGTTCCACTCCAACGGGGAGCTTGTTGATTATGAGGTAGAGCATGGCGGTGAGGAAGATTGAGAAGAGGGTTGGAGCAATAACGCAGCCCTTGTTAGACCCCGGTCCGGACGTGGATTGGATCTGTAATGGATCCGTTGGTAAGGATCACGGCCTGCATGTCATCGTGAAGCAGGTGAAGGATGTTGACAAACTTTTGGGGGCATCCGAAACGGAGGAGGACACTCCATAGACCCTCACGGTTGACAGTGTCAAAGGCCTTTGTAAGATCGAAAAAGGCCATGTATAAGGGCTAGCGCTGCTCCCTGCATTTTTCCTGCAACTGTCGCGCTGCAAAGATCATGTCTGTTGTGCCCCGTAGGGGACAAAATCCGCATTGTGATTCCGGGAGGAGCTCCTCGGCCACAGGGAGAAGGCGATTGAGGAGAACTCGAGTGACAACTTTCCCAGTGGCTGATAGCAGGGAGATTCCTCTGCAGTTGTTGCAGTTGGACTTGTTCCCTTTTTAAAAAATGATCACAATCACTGCATCACTCAGATCTCCCGGCATGCTCTCCTTCCTCCAGATGAGAGAGATGAGGTCATGTATCCGCGCCAACAGCGCCTCTCCGCCATATTTTAGCGCCTCAGCAGTGATTCCATCCGCACCTGTAGCCTTGTTATTCTTAAGCTGTTTTATAGCTTTGCCTACCTCATGCAACGTTGGAGTTTCACTGAGTTGGTGGCGGGTCACATGCTGCGGGATGGAGCCAAGAACACTCGAGTCAAAGGCAGAGTCTCGATTGAGGAGATCTTCAAAGTGCTCCTTCCATCGGGCCCTGACAGCCTCGGTGTCCTTGATGAGTGTTTCCCCGTTCTTGGCCAGGAGTGGGGTGGGGCCTTGGGAGTTTGGACCGTAGGTGGCCTCGACTGCAGCGAAGAATCCTCGCATATCGTGGCTGTCGGCCAGATGTTGTATCTCCTGTGCTTTCTCCCTCCACCACCTGTTCTTTAGGTCCCGGGTTTTTTGTTGGACCTGAGCTTTGAGCCGTCTGTAATGTTGTTTTGCAGCTCCCGAGTTGGGTTGTTGCTTGAGGCTCAGAAATGCTTTGCGCTTGCGATCTATTAGTTCTTCGATCTCCTGATCATTTTCATCAAACCAGTCCTGATGTTTTCTGGTTGAGTGATCAACCAGTCTCTTCACAGGCACCGGTTATAGAGGCCTGGAGGGCAGACCAAGCACTATGGAGATTCAGCATCTCAGGGTCATCAAGGCACGCCAGATTGGCTGTGCGGTGCTGGCTGTATAGGGCTCTCTTAGCTGGGTCTCTAAGTGCCCCGGCATTAACTTTTTTGCGGAACTGCTTCTGTGGTCCCCTCTGCTTTGGGGCAATGTTAATGTTGATGATGAATCGGATTAGGCGGTGGTCCGTCCAGCAGTCGTCAGCTCCTGTCATGGCGCGGGTGATGCGCACATCCTTGCGATCCCTGGCTTGGACGATGACATAGTCAAGCAGGTGCCAGTGTTTGGAGCGAGGGTGTTGCCACAATGCCTTGTATTTGTCCCTCTGGTGGAACAGGTTGTTGGTGATGAGGAGTTCATGTTCTAGACATTTTGTCAGGAGTAGGGTACTGTTGGAGTTGGCTTTCCCTACCCCCTCTCTGCCAATCACGCCTCCCCAGAGGGCTGTGTCTTTGCCGACCCTGACATTAAAATTACCCAGGAGGATCAATTTGTCGCCCGTGGGGACGCGGGACAAGGATGCCTCGAGGTTGGAATAAAAACCCTCTTTAGCCTCATCCGTTGCATCGAGTGTAGGGGCGTACACACTGATAACTGTGGCACATTGGTTCCAAGATAGGGTAATATGTAGAGTCATGAGGCGTTCGTTAACTCCACAGGGGGAGTCTTTGAGGCGGTCGGCCAGCTCATTCTTGACGGCAAAGCCGACTCCATGAAGGCGACGTTCTACCTCAGGTTTTCCTTTCCAGAAGAAGGTGTACCCTCCACCATGTTCCTTCAACTGGCCTTCCCCTGTCCGCCGGGTCTCGCTTAGGGCGGCGATGTCAATGTCGAAATGTCTGAGTTCCCGGGCAACTATGGCGGTGCGGCATTCCGGCCTGTTGCTGTTGGGATTGTCCATGAGAGTCCTGACATTCCAGGTCCCGAACTTCATACTGACGAAGTGGAAGATACCTGTGCGTGAGTTCTTTTAACGTGGGGTGGCCGCTGCACACCGGCAACCACACGGGCTTAGCTGAACAAGGTCTTGGTCCAGTGGCAAAGGGGTCCAAGACAACTGGAGACCAAACACAGCTCTATAAGCCTAATTGCCTACGGCGAAGTGTTGGCCGCAAGCTCAGCGCCGATTAGCGCAATTGATGGTGGATGGCCCGAAGCTCTGGGGTGCAGGCATTAGGAAGGTGACTTCCAAAGTTATTTTAAAAGTTAAAAGTTGATAAAAATTTCCAATTTATTTCAAAAGTTTCTAAAAGTTGTTAAAAAGTCTTAGATGTAAATCAATAATAGGTTATAAAAGTTTCCCCAGTTAAAAAAGTTTCTAAAGATTGTTAAAAAGTCAAGGATGTAGATCAATAATAGATGTTTAAAAGTATTTCGATTAAAAATCTAAAATGTAAGTTTTAAAAGTTTTCCCAACATGTTTAAAAAGTTTAAAGGTTGATTAAAAATTTAAAAATTAATTAAAAGTTGGTCAACAGTTTAAGACGTTGGGTTGAACGCCGCTGCCGCGGTCCCTTCGGCCGTTTCAGCGCCGGCCTGGAGTCCCTTCGGCGGTTTGAACGCCGGCCTCAGAGTCTCTTCGGCCGGTTCCATGTCCCCCCGAATCTCTCAGCACAATGAACACCTGGTGTGCGACCACATGGACAGGCGTGGGCAGGTGTGGTGTCCTTTCGGCCGGGATGGCCGGGGACCGGTGTGGTGTCCTTTCGGCCGGGGGTCCCTTCGGCAACTACAAGATAACGTTTAGTTGTTGTCCCGCTGGGTCTGCTGAGGGCCCGCTGTGTGTTGTCCCGCTGGAGCTGCTCAGGGCTCACTGTGTGTTGTCCCGTCGGGGCTGCTCTGGGCCCGCTGTGCGCTGTTCCGCTGGGGCCCGGAACAGTGTGGAGTCCTTTCAGCCCAGGACAGAATCGACCGGCACGGGGTCCCTTCGGCCCGGGACAGAAGCGGCTGCCTATGACAGCTTCTCTAACTGAAATCATTATGCAACTGTGGTAATATATCCTCAGTACCCCAGGCGAAGCAGCTGAAAATCCTCCAGGGTCCCTTTCCTATTTTATATCCAGTGAGCCTGATGGAAAAAGTGTGTTGGAAGGACAGGGTCAGGATCAGCTGTGGTGTCTCCCATGAGCCAATAGCCTGCTGACATTCACTATCTATGCTTATATGTGAAGAATGACCATTTGTGCGAGGTACCAGAGGGTATCTGAAGCTGGAATAGTATTTCAATGGAGACAATAATTTGAAGAATGAAGAGGAACTTGATTTTTAAAAGGGAGATAAAGTAAGAAGTTATTATTCATTTTCTTTCATTGTTCTTACAGGTCAATTTTGTGATGTCAGAAGAAACAACTCTTGCAGACTTATTGAGTCTGCAATTGCACAACTTTGAAGATGAAGTGCGCAATATTGTAGATAAATCTGTGAAAGAGTCTGGAATGGAGAAGGTATTGGATTTTATTAGCTAGTTTGAAAAAGAAGAATGTGATGAACTTCTGAATACTAATAACTTTTACATTTCACCAGCATACTAGTCACGCAGTAAAGGATTGATTTTAGAAATTTGCACTCTCTAGAGACAGAAAATCCAACAGGATCTGGTAACCGCCGCCATTGAATTCTTGAAATACGGACCTTACATGAGACGTTTTGCACCGGAATGCAGATTTATAAAACCTACCCATATAACTTTAAATATTGCATATAGGTAGCTCTCCCTCAAAAATTGTTTGATCTGGGTGCGAACCAATTTCCAGGCCCTAATGTTCAAAGATCAGCAGCGGGGAACTGGGAGGAAGCAGTAAAAAAAAAAATTGTTCACTTTACTGGCAACTGAAAGGTTACTCGACATAGTGGGAGGCTGCCAAAACCTGTTCTAACAAAATTCCACATCTGTTTCAGCAGGAATCCATGGTGGAGTCCAGGTAGTCTTTCTTCACAGGTGTCAGTTGTGGCTCAGTCGTATTGAAGTCAGAAGGTTGTGGTTCTATGTTTCTACATTTTCTATGTTCAAGCCCCACTCCAGGGACTTAAGCACAAATGATCGAAGCTGACACTCCAGTGCAGTGCTGAGGGAGTGCTGCACTGTCAGAGGTGCTGTCTTTTGGATGAGACATTAAACCGAGGCCCCATCTGCTCTCTCAGGTGGACGTGAAAGATCCCATAGCACTATTTTGAAGAAGAGCAGCGGAGTTATCCCCGGTGTCCTGGCCAATATTAATCCCTCAATAAACATAACAAAAACAGATTATCTGGTCATTATCACATTGCTGTTTGTGGGACCTTGCTTTTGCGCAAATTGGCTGCCGCATTTCCCACATTACAACAGTGACTGCACTCCAAAAGTACTTCATTGGCTGTAAAGCACTTTGAGATGTCCGGTGGTTGTGCAAGGCGCTATATAAATGCAGTCTTTCTTTCTTTTTCCTGTATTTGAATACTCTGCAGGCTGCTTTAGAACAGCCTTCATCTATCTCTGGAGTGCTCCTGGGACCCCTTCTGATCTGCAGAGGGTCCTGGTGCAAGCTCCACCATGGGCACAAACAGAAAATGAGGAAGGAGACCAGGACATTCTCACCTACCTGATTACCATCCTGATGCTTCCCTGTGCCTACTGAAGTTATTATCTGTGCATATTTGAAGTAAAATTGAACATCAAAAATGTAAATAAAAAGGATCAGTTGATTAAATTGTAAAAAAATGTTAAATTCTGTTTTTTACAGGTGTTGAGTCAGCTGGATAACACTTGGAGTATCATGGATTTTCAACATGAAACTCACAGCAGGACAGGAATTCTGATACTGAAATCAAGTGATGAACTGGTAGAAACATTGGAGGACAATCAAGTTCAGTTGCAGAACCTGATATCTTCTAAATATATTGCGTATTTCCTCAAACAGGTCTCCAGCTGGCAGAAAAAGTTGTCCACTGCAGACTCAGTCATTTCCATCTGGTTTGAGGTACAGAGAACTTGGCTTCACCTTGAGAGCATTTTTATAGGATCTGAAGACATCCGTACCCAGCTGCCTGAAGATTCCAAGCGTTTTGAGGCCATTGATGTTGACTTTAAAGTATGTAGTTTTCATAGAATCATAGGGGAAATTTTGCCGGGGGTCAGCGGGCATGATTGGTGGTGGGTCAGGTGGGAAAATGTTTTTTTTTTATTGACAGCAGCTGTTAACCGACCGCCACATGCCTTTCCCAAATGTCAGGTCTGCTAATGCTGAGCAAACCCGACACGGAGCAGCGGGGGAAGCAATTCAGGCCACTATGACATTGTTAACAGAGGATTAAGAGCTATTTTCAGCTCACCATCAGAGTTTACCAGGTCGCCCACGGAGTCCAAGATGCTCGGGGATCACATCAGGTAAGCAGGGTGAGAGTTGAATGGCCATGGAATCATCTCATTTCTTAACAGCTGCAAATGTGCTATAAAAGCTCCCCTTTCTCAGCTGTTCATTTTCCAAGCTCAGAAACTATTGCTTACTGCAGTTGGAAGACAGATTGAGCTTTATGCAGGTTGAAAGTGTTTGGAGCAAACTTTCTATTCAATGTCACCTCATTGGAACAACCTCTCTCACCATTGACAGATCGTTTCTATCATCTCAACTTCACCTGCCATCTATTACATCAGCATCGGTGCCCTTGAAATGATCTCATCTTGGACCTCAGATCAGCCTCAACACCAGCAGCACCAGGCACACCAGCAGAACCAACAAAAACACCAACCTGATGCTGCACAGGGCATCAGCACCCAACAACATTGCTGCCCGGGCCACGGCCAGATTTACTTCACTTGTCACTGTACACCCTGGCTGCCACATGATGTGCCAGGTTGGCACCACCTCACACCAAAACTATAAAGTATCCCTGCATGTCCAAGCCATTCCTTTCACACTCATCATCATTGTGGGAGGTACCATTCACTGCAACTCAGTAAGCCACTTTCAAAGGTTCACACAAATCTGTCCAAGAACACAAAGTGTTGAAAATAAAGATTTCATCGTGTGCCAGCACATTAACAGAAACTTCACATGAACATTGGCTAAAACACGCATGTGCCTACCTGTGTGTGTTGTTAGTTGGTATGATTGGACTAGGATGAAGGTGAGGGGTGGCTAGGGTGAGATAGGGAAGTGATAATGGGTGGAGGTGTATGGTAACCTGGTGTGAGTAAGAATTTGTAGGAGTAGGGTAGGGAAGGCAGAATGATGGGAATCTGATAAGTGGCACAGCAGGATGAGGTTGAGTGGGTTCATTGAAATGTTTGCGCCACAGCAGCCTGGTCCTCCTGACGACATCCCTGCTTTTGTCCTCCTGTGCAATGCAACCAGGCTGTGTTGATTTCCTGAGGCAGTCTCTTCCATCCATTGGAAGGGAAGAGAACCTCCCTGCAACCTGTAAGCATATGGGGGGAGTAATGGGACAGCCTGGGTGCAGCCCTGAACCTTTGTGTAGTGCTTGTCAGTGATTGCAGCACCTCAATGCTGAAGAACACTGACAGCACACTGCTACGTGAAGGAAAATCAGAGCAAATATGTTCTCACAATGAAAGAGGGTGTGACTCCCAAATCTAGAGCCCCCTGGATGTCAAGGATAGGAAAATGGAATAAAGGGATGCTCTTGTCAGATACCGAGGAGGTAAATACTGCAGGTAAATACTCTTTCTTTAGTTATCCTCTTGCTCTTCTTGTACTCACAAGACATCTTTGGATTTTCCTTGATTTTACTTGCCAATATTTTTTCATACCCTCTCTTTGCTTTCCTAATTTCCTTTTTTAATTTCACCCTGCACTTTCTAGACTTTCTGGCGAATTTACCTCTCGATATCTAACATGAACTTCCCTTTTCCCTCTTTTCCTACCCTGTATGCCCCTTGACATCCAGAGGGCTCTAGATTTGGGAGAACATATTTGTACTGATTTATCTTCCCGTAGCTGTTTTCAGTCCACTTTCGATAAATCACATCTCGGCTTAGTAAAATTGGCCTTTCCCCAATTGAGAACTTTTACTCCTGGTCTTATCTTTGTCCTTTTCAATAACTATGCTAAATCTAACTGAATTATGATCACTACCAGCAAAATGGTCTCCCACGGATACATGTTCCACCTGCCCAGCTTCATTCCCTAAAACTCAATCCCCTCTCTTGTTGGGCTTGCTACATACTGTCTAAATAAGTTCTCTTGAATTCATTTTAAGAATTCTGAAACTTCTATAACTTCTCTTGTGTATGGAGAAAGAGTCAGACTGAACACTGTGAGCTCAAAGTAAAGTGTAACCTTAGTCTTTCATTGCAGGTCGTCAGAGTACCTCTCCAACCTGTGAAGCCTTCTTAAATACCTGTGCTCCCAAGAGATTATGGGATCCCTTGGGACTCCGGGGAATGAGCCCTCTGATGGCTGTACAGAGTAAATACAAGTCCACATATATAACAACATTCCCCCCCCCCAAAGTCAATAGTGTAACTATTTACAATCTGAGCCCTTCTTGCCCTGGTTGATCGTCTCGGTGTGAAAGCTGGTATTATTGAATCAGTTGTTGGGCTCTCGTTGGGCTGCTGTACAGCTGGCCTTGCTGGGCTGCCTGGTGTGTTGGGCCCTGCAGAGCTGCTGTGGATGAAGGGTTCTGCTTCGTGGTCAACCGTGGTGTCGATTGCCACTGGTGTGTGTGTTGGGGAATCAAAAAAGGTAGGGTCCAAGGTGGGTTGCTCAGGGTAGTCCGTGAATCTGAGTTTGATTTGGTCCAAGTGTTTCCGGTGAATTGAGTCCATTTGAAAGTTTGACCCGAAACACCCTGCTCCCCTCTTTGGCCATGACAGTGCTGGGAAGCCACTTGGGATCTTGTCCATAATTTAATACAAATACAGGATCAATGACTTCAATCTCGCATGACACATTTGCGCTATCATGGTATGCACTTTGTTGAAGCCGCCTGCTCTCTACCTGTTCATGTAGATCAGGGTGAACTAACGAGAGCCTTGTCTTAAGTGCTCTTTTCATAAGCTGTTCAGCAGGTGGGATCCCAGTGAGTGAGTGAGGTCTCGTCCGGTAGCTAAGCAGGACTCGGGATAGGCGAGTCTGCAATGAGCCTTCAGTTACACTCTTCAAGTCTTGCTTGATGGTTTGCACTGCTCTCACTGCCTGACCATTGGATGCAGGTTTAAACGGGGCAGATATGACATGTTTGATCCCGTTACGGGTCATGAATTCTTTGAACTCAGCACTGGTAAAACATGGCCCGTTGTCGCTCACCAGGACATCGGGTAAGCCGTGAGTGGCAAACATGGCCCGCAGGCTTTCAGTGGTGGCAACGGACATGCTAGCCGACATTATCTCACATTCAATCCACTTGGAGTACGTGTCTACAACCACAAGGAACATTTTACCCAAGAACGGGCCTGCGTAGTTGACGTGTACCCTAGACCACAGTTTGGAGGGCCAAGACCATAAACATAGCGGTGCCTCCCTGGGTACATTGCTTAACTGCGAGCATGTATTGCATCTGTGAACGCAGGACTCTAAATCTGCATCGATACCGGGCCACCACACGTGGGATCTGGCTATCGCTTTCATCATCACGATGCCTGGGTGTGTACTGTGGAGGTCATTGATGAAGGTGTCTCTGCCCTTCTTGGGGACCACTACTCGATTGCCCCACAGAAGGCAGTCTGCCTGTATAGACATTTCATCTTTGCGCCGCTGGTACGGCTTTATCTCTTCCTGCATTTCCACTGGGACACTGGACCAGCTCCCATGAAGCACACAGCGTTTGACTAGAGATAATAAGGGGTCCTGGCTTGTCCAGGTTTTGATCTGCCGGGCAGTGACGGATGATTGCTCACTCTCAAATGCTTCCATAACCATGGCTAGATCTGCGGCTGTGCCATTTCCACCCCCCGTGGTGGGCAATGGCAGTCTACTGAAAGCATCAGCGCAGTTTTCTGTGCCTGGCCTGTGGCGGATGGCTTAGTTATATGTGGACAACGTGAGTGCCCATCTCTGGATGCGGGCCGATGCGTTGGTATTTATCCCTTTACTCTCGGAAAACAGGGACATAAGTGGCTTATGGTCAGTTTCCAATTCGAATTTTAGCCCATACAGGTATTGATGCATTTTCTTTACTCCATTGACACACGCTAACGCTTTTTCAATCATGCTGTAGGCTCTCTCAGCCTTAGACAGACTCCTGGATGCATAAGCAACCGGTTGCAGTTTCCTGAAATCATTAGCTTGTTGCAATACACACCCGACACCATATGATGACGCATCACATGCTGGTACCAAACATTTACATGAATCATACAACACAAGCAATTTGTTTGAGCATAACAGTGTTCTCGCTTTTACAAAGGCATTCTCTTGGCTTTTACCCCAAACCCATTCGCCCCCTTTTCGTAGTAAGGCATGTAGTGGTTCTAGCAGTGTGTTGAGACCTGGTAAGAAGTTACCAAAGTAGTTCAAGAGTCCCAGAAATGACCACAGCTCCGTCACGTTCTGTGGCCTCGGTGCATTCTTGATTTGCCTCAGTCTTCGCGTTGGTGGGCCTGATGCCGTCTCCTTCTCGGGAACTCCACTTCAGCCGCCAGGAAAACGCACTTCGAGCATTTTAACTTGAGCCCCATGCGGTTGAGTCGACTAAGAACCTCCTCCAGGATCTGCAGGTGCTCGACTGTGTTCCGACCTGTGACCAAGATGTCGTCCTGGAAGACCACAGTGTGCAGGAGCGACTTCAGTAAACTTTCCATGTTTCTCTGGAATATCGTCGCCGCTGATCGGATTCTAAACGGGCATCTGTTATAAACAAAAAGACCTTTGTGCGTGTTGATGCAGGTGAGGGCCTTCGATGATTCCTCCAGTTCCTGTGTCATGTAGGCTGAAGTCAGATCCAGTTTCGTGAACATCTTTCCTCCCGCCAGCATTGCAAAGAGGTCATCGGCCTTTGGTACTGGGTATTGGTCCTGCAGGGAGAAACGATTGATAGTTACTTTGTAATCGCCACAGATTCTGACGGTGCCATCTCCCTTGAGGACTGGGACAATAGGACTGGCCCACTCGCTGAACTCGATCGGTGAAATGATGCCCTCTCGTTGCAACCGGTCCAGCTCGATCTCTACCCTTTCTCTCATCATGTACGGTACTGCTTTCACCTTGTGATGGATAGGTCGCGCCCCTGGAATTAGATGGATCTGCACATTTGCTCCTTGGAATTTCCTGATGCCTGGTTCGAACAGCGAAGGAAATTTGTTTAAGACCTGTGCACACGAAGTGTCATCAGTGGGCAATAGCGCTCGGACGTCGTCCCAGTTCCAGCCTATCTTTCCCAGCCAGCTCCTGCCGAGCAGCGTGGGACCATCACCCGCTACCACCCAGAGTGATAGCTTGTGCACCGCTCCATCATAGGAGACCTTTACGGTAGCACTGCTGATTACAGGAATGAGTTCTTTCGTGTAAGTTCTTAGTCTTGTTGGAACTGGAATTAAGACTGGCCTTGAGGCCTTGTTGCTCCACAACCTTTCGAAAATCTTTTTGCCCATGATGGACTGGCTCGCGCCTATGTCCAGCTCCATTGACACCGGGAGTCCATTTAGTTCAACATTCAGCATTATCGGGGGACAATTCGTGGTGAATGTGTGCCCCCGCATATACCTCTGCCTCCTCTATCTGAGGCTCTGTTTCATCGTGATCCTCCGTGGATCTGTCCTCCTCTGCAACGTGGTGGTTTGCAGGTTTAACAGGCTTAGCATCTCGCCTGCACACTTGTTGGAGTTTTCCCATTGTTCCACAGCCCTTTGTATCCTTTGAATTGGCATGAATGGAAACGATGATCACCCCCGCAGGGCCAATAAGGTGGTAATGGCCTTGCATTCATCACCATTGATGGTGGACTCTGAGACATCTGCGGACGTGTAGCCGCAGGTATGTGTGACCTGCCCTGTATGTTAGGATTCGAAAACAACATCACTTTGTTCACAGTACTTGTAGCAGCACTGAGAGATTTGCTCAGTATTGTCACTGGTGGCAATGAACGCCTGGGCTATCACTATGGCCTTACTCAAGGTTGGGGTCTCTACAGCCAAAAGCTTGCGAAGTATGGTTTCGTAGCCAATGCCAAGTACAAAAAAGTCTCTGAGCATGTGCTCCAAATGTCCTTCAAATTCGCAATGTCCTGCAAGGCGTCTCAACTCGGCGACATAACTTGCCACTTCCTGGCCTTCAGACCCTTTGTATGTGTAGAACCGGTACCTTGCCATCAGAACGCTTTCCTTCTGGTTCAAATGCTCTCGGACCAGTGTGCACAAATCGTCGTACGATTTCTCCGTGGGTTTCGCTGGAGATTCTTCATGAGGCCATACGTTGGTGCCCCACAGACGGTGAGGAGGATCGCTCTATATTTGGCAGCGCTCTCTTCCCCATCTAGCTCGTTGGCCACGAAGTATTGGTCAAGTCGCTCCACAAAAGTTTCCCAATCATCTCCCTCCAAAACTTTCTCCAGGATGTCCACTGTTCTCTGCATCTTTGGGTTCGCTATCTGTATCTCATCGCCAGTTGTTGTGTATGGAGAAAGAGTCAGACTGAACACTGTGAGCTCAAAGTAAAGTGTGACCTTAGTCTTTTATTGCAGGTCTCCAGAGTGCCTCTCTAACCTGTGAAGCCTTCTTAAATACCTGTGCTCCCAAGGGATTATGGGATCCCTTGGGACTCCGGGGAATGAGCCCTCTGGTGACTGTACAGAATAAATACAAGTCCACATATATAACACCTTTTACCTTGATTATATTCCAGTTAATATTAGAGTAGTTCAAATCTGCTACTAAACATCATCACCATCATTATATTGCCCTTTCGGGGGTCTATAGTACACCCCCAGCAGTGTGATTGCCCCTTTTTCATTCTTCAGCTCAATCCATATGGCCTAATTTGATGATCCTTCTAACATCATCCCTCCTCACAGCTATAATAGTTTCTTTAACCAATATTGCGACCCCTTTCCTTTTTTATCCCCCTCTTTTATCCCCCTCTTTATCTCGTCTGAAAACCCTGTAACCA
Organism: Pristiophorus japonicus; assembly: GCF_044704955.1. Classification (NCBI taxonomy): domain Eukaryota; kingdom Metazoa; phylum Chordata; class Chondrichthyes; family Pristiophoridae; genus Pristiophorus; species Pristiophorus japonicus. The sequence goes on from NC_091992.1 coordinate 121,930,248, forward strand.
GGAATGTTAAGCTGGAACTCCTACCCTTCATAGTTAAAAATATAAAATTAGTCATGCTTTGTTTAAACAGCCAATATTCTCAACAGTTAATGTTCTAAAAGCTGTTAATCACATTGAATTTTGTTATTTCAATTATATAAATAATGTTGAAGATGACTGCATATCCCTTTTGATTACCAGATGGCTCTATCTGGTGCTGCCAGATTAAGCTGGCTTCTCTTACAGCCTCCTGCTGCTCCTATTCCTTTAGCTTATACATCATATAATGTGTGATTCCCATTAGGAAGCCCATTATGCAGCTCTGATATCTTAGGGGGGGGTGATTTTCCACTGCCACCCATCCATTCCTCATATGACAAACAGGTCTTTGGCAGAGAAAAATTGTGAGGTGGAGGCGGTGGGGGTGGGGGTGATCCTTGGCCGTCCTTTAGATGTTCAAGACACGCCGGATGCAATTTCAAGCTGGCCTATAAATGGACGCACAGCATGTCTGCTTGTTTTGAGCCAGAAGCTGTTTCAATATGCAAGTCAAGATTTTACACGTTGCAGTGTCCTGATTACAATTTTGAAGTACAAATGGATTATGCACTGTTACAAAAAGACGCAAAACTTTATCCTTTTTTTTCCTGCTGGTCTTTGCTCACCCCCCTCTGAGATCAGTTGCTTCCCAAGGCTACATTGAAGTGAAGGCATAGGTGAAAGCAGTATGGATGGAGGTAGTGAAGAGAAGCAAGGAATTGTTAATGCAGGGAGCTAAATGCAGTATAAGTATAATTGGATCTTCCAAAAAAGCACAATTTTCAAATACATTTTTGAAATGTTAACCTAGCTTTAAGAATCCAGTTTCAGCACTCCAGGCCAATGAATTAGTAATGCAACCATTTTATATATGCAAAGTGAGTGGGGGGAAATAACTTGCCCAAACAGTGAAATAGGGCATGGGATTTAATTAACATTAAAACCTCCTTCAGAATGGTCTTCCTGTATCTGGTAGCAACTAGATTTGAAATCTCAAATCGCACTTGTCTACAGCAAGGCCCAACATCACTAGAATAGCCTCACAAATTTTGGGTAATAGTCTCTTGTCATTGCTAGTATTGTTATTGATGCTGTTTTTAGTTTACTTTTTTGATTCTGTTAACTTACACTTTCTCTGAGTTAACAAAGGTTAAAAGTTTCATGCTTCATATAACTAACTATTGGTATCAAAACAAATGCAGATATACCATGAACTGAAGTATGGTGCCAATTTCCAGCTCTGCCAAGGGCTTTAAGTATTGTAGAAAAAGAACCATTGCAGAAAGCCATGGCCACTGCGCATGTTGTTCGTCTCCTACTGCATGCTACAATCACCATGGAAGTTTCGTCTCCATTTATTGGGAAAGTTTGAACAATGTAAAATTTGATTAAAAAAAGAATAAGAAAAAACAATTACTTCTCTAATGTGCACTGGCAATCAAAATATATCCCAGGCATGTAAAAAGAGTCGGCAAAAAGGTTATAGGGCCTAGAAATTCAGGTACTTCCCGCTCTCCGGTAATGCCCGTTGCTTGAAAAAAGAATGGCGGCCGCCTCACTTCCACCCGCCTCGAGCACAGGACTCGGTGGCCGCCATTTTGGAGAGAGCCATAGCGCTGCCATATGTTAGGCTGGCCCTAGAAAGGCAAAACAGTAGAGTGTGCCATCAGTCGCGTGTAACGCCAACTTAACGCCATGCTCTGCAAACCTGAACTTTAGCGCTGCCTTTAATGCTGGATTCTAAGCTCTCTGAAAAACCAGCATGTAGAAGATCTACAGAGATGCTGTCAGCACTATTGAAAGGGACACACCTATCTTTCAGCTATGTTTGTATTGAAGCTTTTAGGCCGGATTTTTTATATTTTATTGAAGTAGTGACTTGGTACAATAGAGGTTAAAAGTTTTTTTAAGTGTGCAGGAAGTGCTGCTGGGTATTTGCAAGGCCTCGGATGGTAAAGGAAGGCCTCTGAAACATAGAAACATCGAAAATAGGTGCAGGAGTAGGCCATTCGGCTCTTCGAGCCTGCACCGCCATTCAATATCATGGCTGATCTTTCACCTCAGTACCCCGTTCCTGCTTTCTCCCCATACCCCTTGATCCCTTTAGCCATAAGGGCCACATCTAACTCCCTTTTGAATATATCCAATGAACTGGCATCAACAACTCTCTGCGGTAAGGAATTCCACAGGTTAACAACTCACTGAGTGAAGAAGTTTCTCCTCATCTCAGTCCTAAATGGCTTACCCCTTATCCTTAGACTGTGTCGCCTGGTTCTGGACTTCCCCAACATCGGGAACATTCTTCCTGCATCTAACCTGTCCAGTCCCGTCAGAATTTTATATGTTTCTATGAGATCCCTTCTCATCCTTCTAAACTCCGGTGAATAAAGGCCTAGTCGATCCAGTCTCTCCCCATATGTCAGATCAGCCATCCCGGGAATCAGTCTGGTGAACTTTCGCTGCACTCCCTCACTAGCAAGAATGTCCTTCCTCAGATTAGGAGACCAAAACTGAACACAATATTCCAGGTGAGGCCTCATCAAGGCCCTGTACAACTGCAGTAAGACCTCCCTGCTCCTATACTCAAAACCCCTAGCTATGAAAGCCAACATACCATTTGCCTTCTTCACCGCCTGCTGTACCTGCATGCCAACCTTCAACGACTGATGTACCATGACACCCAGGTCTCGTTGCACCTCCCCTTTTCCTAATCTGCCACCATTCAGATAATATTCTGCCTTCGTGTTTTTGCCCCCAAAGTGGATAACCGCACACTTATCCACATTATACTGCATCTGCCATGCATTAGCCCACTCACCTAACCTGTCCAAGTCACCCTGCAGCCTCTTAGCGTCCTCCTCACAGCTCACACCACCACCCAGTTTTGTGTCATCTGCAAACTTGGAGATATTACACTCAATTCCTTCATCTAAATCATTGATGTATATTGTAAATAGCTGGGATCTGAAAAGACAGAAAATGCTGAAAATACTCAGCAGGTCAGTCAGCATTCGTGGAGAGAGAAACTAGAGTTCACGTCTCAGGTCGAGATACTGCCTGACCTGAGTATTTCCAGCATTTTATACTTTATTTCAGAATTACAGCATCCACACAGAAGAGGAAGCCACAGAAGAGGAAGAAGTAGAGGAGGAGGTGGCGGAAGGAAGGATGCAACCCAGACAGCCACTTTCTGGCCGAGATATCCGGGATATCAGTGACCACAACCTCAATTCCCCTTTTCAACATTTGTCTCACACCTTACCTTCCCTCTGTTACTGACCATCACAGTGTCCTCTTGGCCACAATGCTGAAATAAAAGTCACCACAAAGCAAACTTTCCAATCTAACTTTATACATCTATACATCCAATATGACATCAAGAAATCAACTCATCACCCTAATGCATTCCCTTAGTGACTGTCTTGTGTGTGCCTTTGCCTATTCTACTGATGTCATGCAGTGCTACCCCAGTGATTGCAGCATGGCTGATAGAAGGCTGCTGACTTTCAGTGGGGGACACTGCAGATGGTCTTGCAGGACAACCTCGAGGAGCTGGTGGCTGAGAGTGTTACATCGAGTGACGTGTTTCTTCGCCTTTCTCTTTTCTTGGTCAACCACTGGCTGGGCAGGCTGCGTTTCTTGGGTGTGTGAAAGGAGGAATGCACAAGGGTGGAGTTGTAGTGAGCGGGGGCAGGAAAGCAAGAGATGCATGTGAGAAGGAGGATAGTGTATGAGGATACCAGCATCTTATATCCTTTCAGCTCCACCATTTGCCAAGGGCTCATCCATTCCCCTGCCAAGAATGGCCAGCACCATCTCCTCCAAGAGGGTGAGGTGAAGCTAGGAATGTGAGGTGTACCTTGTGTTTGGCAGAGCTTGTTGATAGGTAAGTGATGGGGACGGGGTCGTGCAATGAGCAGTGTGCGAGGTCACTGGTGCAGTTGGTAGGATACAGCTTTTGAAGATGTATTCACTGACCTTGACCACTTGTCCGAGGTCATGAAGCTTCTTTGGGCACTGGAGCCAGGTGGTGGGTGTGCCTCTGCTGGCAATGATGGCCTGCGTGATCTGATCCCACGTTGTTCTTTCTGGACGGCCTCCTGGTCCCTGTGGATAGAAGACCTTTCTTGTAGTGTTGACCCCATGCATAAAGCTGGAGTGCTGCGTGTGAGACCCTGGGTGCCTCTTCCCTGGCTTTTTGAGACATTTGTGTTAGTGCTGAAGTACTTCAATCTTTTTTTAAGGTGCAGAAGACAATTCAGCTTTAATAGCTGAAGACTGCCATTTGGCAATTATTTTTAATGATATTTTTCAGAAGGCAGTTGAGCTCTAAGGGCAAAAAATTGCCTATTTTAAATGATTTTTTTTTAATTTTAGAAGGCAGTTCCCCGTTAAGAGACGAACACTGCATTCTAAAATGACAATCTTTGTTATGTATGAAATAACTCGATAGACTGAATACTGTAAACTAACACAGGTACGAATCTGGCTCTGCTTTATTCAATCCCAAAGTGATTACATTGCATGATGGCTTGCCTTTTATACCTGGGTCGCACAAACGTGCGGATAGCCCAATGACCTCCGACAGTGGCGCCACCTGATGGCTAGTAACTCCAAGCATACATACATGACAATATCCCCCTTTAAGATATTAGTAACAGTCTTTTTACAAATTGAGACGCTCCGGGGCTTTCTGCTCCCGAGTTGATCGTCTCAGTTCAACTCCAGCCTTGGGCGAGCGTTCTGAGTCTGTTATGACTCAGGGCTGGGAGTGATGGGAGTGGCAATGACCATGTCAGGGATTGAAAGTCCAGACTCATTGATGACAGCGGAGTCCTCTGATGACTGAGGATAGGTTGGTTGGTCACTGATTGTGTCTTCCTCAGACTGTTCCGGTTCATCCGTGTGCCGCAGCTTTATCTGATCAACATGTTTCCTGCATGTTTGCCCATTCTTGAGCTTGACGATAAACACTCTGTTACCCTCCTTGGCCGTAACAGTACTGACGATCCACTTGGGACCTTGACCATAATTTAGTACATGCACAGGATCGTTAACAGAAATGTCGCGTGACACAGCAGCACGATCATGATACCACTGTTGACTTTGATGTCTGTATTCAACATGATCGTTCAAGTCAGGGTGGACAAGAGAGAGCCTGGTCTTGAGACCTCTCTTCACCAATAACTGAGCAGGGGGGACCCAGTAAGCTTGTGGGGTCTTGTCCTGTAACTAAGCAATATGCGTGACAAGCGAGTCTGCAGTGAAACTTGAGCTACACGTTTCATACTCTGCTTGATGGTTTGGACAGCATGCTCTGCTTGGCCATTAGATGTGGGTTTGAATGGTGCTGACCTCACACGTTTGAGACCATTGAGTTTCATGAACTCTTGAAACTCCAGACTAGTGAAGCAAGGTTCGTTGTCACTTACAACGATGTTTGGCAGACCATGAGTGGCAAACATGACATGAAGACTCTCAATGGTAGCTGTGAATGTACTGGATGACATGATTATACACTCTATCAACTTGGAATATGCATCCACCACAACTAAAAACATATTTCCCAGGAAGGGACCTGCAAAGTCGATGTGGATCCTGGACCATGGTTTAGATGGCCACGACCACAGATTCAGAGGCGATTCCGCTGGTGCTTTACTTAGCTGCATGCAAGTGTTGCATTGATGCACACATGATTCCAGATCAGAGTCAATTCCAGGCCACCATACATGAGACCTGGCAATGGCTTTCATCATGACAATACCGGGATGAGTGCTTTACATAGAAACATAGAAAATAGGTGCGGGAGTAGGCCATTCAGCCCTTCAAGCCTGCACCACCATTCAATAAGATCATGGCTGATCATTCCCTCAGTACCCCTTTCCTGCTTTCTCTCCATACCCCTTGATCCCCTTAGCCGTAAGGGCCATTTCTAACTCCCTCTTGAATATATCCAGTGAACTGGCATCAACAACTCTCTGCGGCAGATAATTCCACAGGTTAACAACTCTGAGTGAAGAAGTTTCTCCTCATCTCAGTCCGAAATGGCCTACCCCTTATCCTAAGACTGTGTCCCTTGGTTCTGGATTTCCCCAACATCGGGAACATTCGACCCGCATCTAACCTGTTCCATCCTGTCAAAATCTTGTATGTTTCTATGAGATCCCCTCTCATCCTTCTAAACTCCAGTGAATACAAGCCCAGTCGATCCAGTCTCTCCTCATATGTTAGTCCTGCAATCCCGGGAATCAGTCTGGTGAACCTTCGCTGCACTCCCTTAATAGCAAGAATGTCCTTCCTCAGATTAGGAGACCAAAACTGAACACAATATTTCAGGTGAGGCCTCACCAAGGCCCTGTACAACTACAGTAAGACTTCCCTGCTCCTATACACAAATCCCCGAGCTATGAAGGCCAACATACCATTTGCCTTCTTCACCGCCTGCTGTACCTGTATGCCAACTTTCAATGACTGATGAACCATGACATAGAAACATAGAAAATAGGTGCAGGAGTAGGCCATTCGGCCCTTCGAGCCTGCACCGCCATTCAACAAGATCATGGCTGATCACCCACCCCAGCACCTCCCCCCCACGCCCCCTCCACACCACCTACCGCCCCCCCCTCCCCCAGCCGCAAGGACCACATCCAACTCCCTCCCGAACACATCCAATGAACTGGCATCAACAATTCTCCGCGGCAGGGAACCCCACAGGCCAACAACTCCCCGAGTGAAGAAGTCTCTCCCAATCCCAGCCCCAAACAGCCCAACCCCCATCCCAAGAGCGTGCCCCCCCCCCCCAGCTCCGGACCCACCCACCTCCCCTTTTCCTAATCTGCCGCCATTCAGATAATATTCTGTCTTCGTGTTTTTGCCCCCAAAGTGGATAACCTCACATTTATCCACATTATACTGCATCTACCATGCATTTGCCCACTCACCTAACCTGTCCAAGTCACCCTGCAGCCTCCTAGTGGTCCTCCTCACAGCTCACACCGCCACCCAGTTTAGTGTCATCTGCAAACTTGGAGATATTACACTCAATTCCTTCATCCAATTCATTGATGTATATTGTAAAGAGCTGGGGTCCCAGCACTGAGCCCTGCGGCACTCCACTAGTCACTGCCTGCCATTTTGAAAAGGACCCGTTTATCCCGACTCTCTACTTCCTGTCTGCCAACCAGTTCTCTATCCACGTCAGTATATTACCAACAATACCATATGCTTTGATTTTGCACACTAATATCTTGTGTGGGACCTTGTCAAAAGACCTTTGAAAGTCCAAATACACCACATCCACTGGTTCGCCCTTGTCAACTCCACTAGTTACATCCTCAAAAAATTCCAGAAGTTTTGTCAAGCATGATTTCCCCTTCATAAATCCATGCTGACTTGGACCGATCCTGTCACTGCTTTCCAAATGCGCTGCTATTTCGTCCTTAATAATTGATTCCAACATTTTCCCCACTACTGTTGTCAGGCTAACCGGTCTATAATTACCCATTTTCTTTCTCCCTCCCTTTTTAAAAAGTGGTGTTACATTAGCTACCCTCCAGTCCATAGGAAATGATGCAGAGTCGATAGATGTTGGAAAATGATCACCAATGCATGCACTATTTCTATGGCCGCTTCCTTAAGTACTCTGGGATGCAGACTATCAGGCCCCGGGGATTTATCGGCCTTCAATACCATCAATTTCCCTAACACAATTTCCCGCCTAATTAGGATATCCTTCAGTTCTTCCTTCTCACTAGACACTCAGTCCCCTAGTACTTCCAGAAGGTTATTTGTGTCTTCCTTCGTGAAGACAGAACCAAAGTATTTGTTCAACTAGTCTGCCATTTCTTTGTTCCCCATTATAAATTCACCTGAATCCGACTGCAAGGGACCTACGTTTGTCTTCACTAATCTTTTTCTCTACACATATCTATAGATATGTAGGTCATGTACAAATTTCTCTCTGCCCTTCTTAGGCATAACAACACGATTACTCCACAGTAAACAATCTGACTGAATGGATAGTTCGACTTTGCGACTGTTGCAAGGTTTGGTCTCATCATCCATTTGCTTGGGAAAGGCAGACCAATCACCACTAAGGACACAACGTTTCACAACCGATAATATCGGGTCCTGGCTGATCCAGGTCTTAACTTGTTGAGCCGTGACAGGGATTCCTTCACTTTCAAAAGCATCCATGACTAACAGTAGGTCTGCAGGTTGTGGCGTCTTCACCTCCGGTGTGGGCAATGGGAGACAGCTCAGTGCATCGGCACAATTCTCAGTGCCAAGTCTATGGCAAATGACATAATCATAGGCAGATAATGTCAGCGCCCACCTCTGGATGCGACACGATGCATTGGTATTGATACCTTTTTTTTCCGAAAACAATGAAAGAGTGGCTTGTGATCTGTTTCCACTTCAAACCGAAGACCGAACAGGTACTGATGCATCTTTTTAACCCCATACACACAGGCTAATGCTTCTTTTTCTACCATGCTGTAGGCTCTTTCCACTTTTGATAAACTTTTAGAAGCATACACAACAGGTTATAGTTTACCTGACTCATTAACTTGTTGGAGCAAGCAACCAACTCCATATGACGAAGCATCACAGGCCAATACTAGACGCTTACATGGATCATAATGTACCAGCAGCTTGTTAGAGCAAAGCAGATTAGTAGCTTTCTCAAAAGCTCAGTCTTGAGACGCACCCCAAACCCAATTGTTACCTTTTCTTAGCAGCATGTGCAGTGGCTCTAATAAAGTGCTCAATCTAGGTAGGAAATTACCATAGTAGTTGAGTAGACCAAGGAACGAATGCAACTCTGTCACATTCTGAGGCTTGGGTGCATTTTTGATGGCCTTGCTTTTCGAGTCCGTAGGCCTGATGCCGTCAGCAGCAATTTTTCTCCCCTGGAATTTGACTTCTGGTGCCATGAAGACGCACTTCGAACATTTCAGTCTGAGTCTCACTTTGTCCAGACGATGTAGAACCTTTTCCAGGTTGTTCAGATGTTTAGCGGTGTCACGACCTGTGACCAGGATGTCATCTTGGAACACGATGGTTCTAGGGACGGACTTCAGTAGACTCGCCATGTTCCTCTGAAATATGGCTGCAGCCGAGCAAATTCCGAAAGAACACTTGTTGTAGATAAACAGTCCTTTATGAGTGTTGATGCACGTAAGTTTCTTCGACGTGCCGACCATCTCCTGTGTCATGTAGGCCGACATCAGATCCAGTTTAGTGAACGACTTCCCCCCAGCTAGCATTGCAAACAGGTCATCAGCCTTCGTTAACGGGTATTGATCCTGTTTCGAAACTCAGTTGATCGTAACCTTGTAGTTTCCACAAATCCTGATAGTGCCATCATTCTTCAACACAGGAACAATGGGGCTGGCCCATTCATTAAATTCGACCGGTGATATAATTTGTTCACGCTGGAGTCTGTCCAGTTCGATTTCGACCTTCTCCCTCATCATATACGGAACCGCCCGAGCTTTATGATGGACGGGTCGTGCATCCGAGTCCACGTGGATCTACATCTTGGCTCCCGTGAATTTGCCGATGCCTGGTTCAAACAGCGAGGGGAACCTGCTCAGCACTTGAGCACATGGAATATCATCCTCCGCGACAACGCTTTGATATTGTTCCAATTCCATTTGATTTTTTTCTAGCCAATAGCATTGGACTATTGCCTGGAACAATCCATAACGGTAAATCATGAACCGCACCATTCATGCGACTACTGCACTGCCAATCACTGTTATGAGTTCTTTAGTGTACGTACGCAACTTGGCATTGACTGGACTCAGCTTAGGCCTCACAGCCTTAGTGTCCCACAGCTTGTCAAATGTCCCCTGGCTCATTGTTGATTGACTTGCACCCGTGTCCGATTCCATCGGTACCGGAACACTGTTAAGTTTCACATTAATCATTATCGGTTGGCTCTTTGTTAGGAATGAATACAGTCCATACACTTCCTCCTCTGGTATCTCGGATTGCATGTCCAGATCCGCACTATACTGGTCATCATCCTCCACGTGGTGTGTTGCAGCACACTTGCTCAGTTGCGGACACATATGCTGGAGATGTCCCAGTCTCGAACAGCCTTTACAAATGTACTCTTTAAACCGACACTGATGAGGCCGATGATTGCTCCCACAACGCCAACATGGTGAAATCAGATTCATTCCCGTTGGCAGACTTTGGGCAGCCACAGGTTTCGCATATGCAGTCGAGTAGGCCCTGCCATACACAGCTCTGCCAAACGATGATACAATCTTGTTTACAGTACTTGCCGAGTTCCGATTTTCCAATGATAACTGCTTTAAGTTTTTGTCTGTCATCATGCATGCCTGGGCAATCGTGATGGCCTTGCTCAAATCCAGCGCCTCTGCCGCCAGTAGCTTACGCAGGATCACCTCGTGGTTGATGCCGATTACAAAGAAGTCTCGCAGCATGTCTCCCAACGCGTTTTCGAATTTACACAGTCCAGCTAGACGTCTTAAGTTGGCAACGAATTCCGACACATCCTGGCCCTCAGAACGAACGTGCTTGTAGAATCGATATCGTCAAATGATGATGCCTTCTTCTGGTTTGAGATGATCACATACCAGAGCACACAATTGCTCATAGTCCTGTCCATTGGACTTGCAGGTTAGAGAAGATTCTTTGAGTCCATAGATTTTCGGACTGAAAACCGTGAGGAAGATTACCCTGCACCTAACTGCATCAGTGGGTTCCTCCATTTTGTTGGCCACGAAGTACTGGTCCAGGCGAGCTACAAAATCTGCCCAGTCCTCGCCCTCCACAAATCCAATTGTGCTAATTTTTGCATGTGAAGGTTCTTAAGTTACCTCATCGCCAAATGTTATGTATGTAATAACTCGATAGACTGAATAATGTAAACTAACACAGGTATGAACCTGGCTCTGCTTTATTCGGGCCTAAAGTGATTACATTACATGAAGGCTTGCCTTTTATACCTAGGCCTCACACATGTGCGTACAGCCCAATGATCTCCGATAGTGGCGCCACCTGGCCAAGCATCCATATATGATAGTCTTACTTTAAGAAAACACTGTTCTTGATCCAGGGACACTACAGCCATACTTTATTGGGCCATTTGCTGTAAGTAGCACCTGAAAAACAGCTTTACAAGGGAAGTTTTGCTCTGCTAATGTTAAACAGCAGACAGCACCAGAATATTACCTGCGCGATTAATTCGAGTGTCCGTTAACTGCGGCCCCTGATGGCACCAGCACCTTTTTTTAGCCCAAGAGTTATCTAAAAGGTTCTCAGCATTGGAGATGAAGCAAGGCTGTAACTGCAGGTCTATGCTAGCCTTGAATGAGCTGGAAGTATAAAGGTTAAGAGCCTTGGTCACCTTAACTATCACAGAGTATTATCTTTATTGTGAAGGTTTTTCGCACATCTTCTTGTTTCAGATGGCACAGCCCCAGTAACGATCTACCTGCTACGCCTGAGCCTGTTGAAGTAGTTCTCCAACATTGGCAGGTAGCTGTGGCCAAATCTGGCAAGACAGTGATGCTGTCAGTCTACCTTTGGTGCAATCTGATATACTTGGCATCTGTTCATTGTTTCTCTTTATTCTCTTCCATTAAGACCAGTGAGATGGGAGTACTGAAAGACATTTCCATGTGGCAAATTAAAAATGAAATTACAGATTTAAGGGATCAGATTCTGACAAGCAAGAATCTAGCAGCCCGTTTGACATGGACAACAATAGTGCACTGCATTGGTGCATGAAAGAAGGAAAATTACAGGCTTCCCCTTTTAACCAATATTTAGAAGCAGATTTTAATTGGTAATGAAACTATTGCACACTGCTGTGTACTGCAACTAGCTCAGAGATTTAAAGTTCAGGAAATGAGAGCGTTAAGGAATTTTCTAGTCCCTGCATGCAGAATTCCCCTGATGTAAGTACGCTTACTGGTCGAAATTTCCAGTTATTCCTAGCATGGTTTAGGGGTAGAAGATGAAATATCAAACAAACAAACTTAAAAAATATATATTGAAAACCTATAAATATTAATGGAAAAATTTGACATTTCACAAATATAAAATTAGGTTTTCAGGGCGCGAACTACACCATTACAAATCCAGTTACACATCAACAAGGCTTAAAGTTTTAGGGGATTTTTAACAGCGTTATACCATCGTAAAAGGGAAAGTTTTTGTCTTTATATGTGACTTCAACTGATTGCCGGCTCTGTGGAATTCCACACTACAACCTGTGGCGGAGCAGTGAATGACTGATGCAACTTCAGGATTTCTGCGTATATATGCACATGCGCTAAATCCTGAAGATGCGTCCGGTTTCAGAAGAGCAATGATGGAAAATGCTGACATTTTTGTCGTCATTACCACCAGGCCATTATCTTTTTCGTTTAATCCACACATATATCTCTGGTTTTTCATCATTATCATAGGCAGTCCCTCGAAGTCGAGGAAGACTTGCTTCCATTCTAAAAGTGAGTCCTCAGATGACGGTACAGTCCAATATGGGAATTACAGTCTCTGTCACAGATGGAACAGACAGTGGTTGAAGGAAAGGATGGGTAGATAGTCTGGTTTTCCGCATGCTCCTCCCGCTATCTGCGTTTGGTTTCTGCATGCTCTTAGCAATGAGACTCGAGGTTCTCAGCACCCTCCCGGATGATCATCTTCCACTTTGGGCGGTCTTGGGCCAGGGATTCCCAAGGTCCTGAATACATCAATCAGAATTCAACTATTTCTGTTAGGATTTTAGAAAGTTTCCCAACTGATTTGTATTCCAATATTATGTGACAACATTTTTCAGCTTCCAATGAGGGTTAATAAACCCTGGACATTAGTGTTCAATCAATCCAGCCTCCTCTGCATGAGGATAGGATTGTTCCGAAACCTTATCCTAAGATTCTTCCATCGTCTCAGAAAAATTACTCGAACATTTGTTTTTTATCATGTTTCTCATACTTCGGAAGAGAAGTATTGATTTCACTATGTGAATGGCAAATGTGCTTTAATCTTTAAATTTGAGAGGATATATAATTCATATAACCACACTGTTGTTTGTACCCCATATGTCACGCACTCTTTAAATTTAGGTTTCTAAATAGAGATGGTTAATGGAATGCATGCAGAGTGCTATCACTTAGCAGGGTGGAACTCATAACAGATGCAGTCAAATAGTCCAGGGTTATCCTGCCCTATTTCAGTATAATATTAGCCAAAAATCTCCCATATTCACGGCCATCCCTTTGATCTTTCCATTCCCTTGGCTTCTCTACTCCCATGGTCTCTATCACAGACAAGGACCATTTCGTATTATCTCTCACCACCAACATTACCCTACTCCATTCCAATCCCACTTCCTGCATCTGTCCCCAAATAAACTCTCTCCCAAATCACTATCACTGCGTTCTCTAAATTCCAACTGCCTAGTATTTGGCCCTCCATCGCTATTGTTAAAATATTTCTACAGCTGTTGATCTGCTTAACTACTCCTTCATGTTCATCTTTGATCCCCATATATCCAGTAAAACATCTACTATCTCTTCCACCTGGCAACGCGCTCCCATCTTCACTCTCTCAAGTCCAAGGGTGCATACTTGAGCATATCCAATGTGCAAGTGGTTTAGCCAACTATCTCCTGGTCTGGCTTGGCCACAAAAAGAGCTATCAGATCACATCTGCCAAAACCATGGTTCCACTATTACCTATCCAATCGTAGCCAAAGACTTTCCAGCAATGGCTTCTCTAGCCTCACCTGAACCATTACCCCTGGAGTCCCCATCTGGAGCCCCTATTCTTCCTCATCTACATGCTACCCTGTGTCGATGTTATCCACAGGCATGACGTCAGCTTCCACATGTATGCTGACAATATCTAGTTCTACCTCTACAATGCATCTGTCAAACCCTCCACTGCCTCTGCTTGTCAAATAACCAGTCTTGGATAAGCTGCAAATTTTCTCCAGCTAAGTAATGGGGAGATTAAAGCCCTTGCATTGGCCCCTGCTACAAACTTTGTATCCTCACCATCAATTTAATGCCCCACTCCGACCATTGTCTCAGGCTGAACCAGACCCTTTGCCATCTTGGCATCTGACCCCACTTTCTGATCATCACAGAGACTGCTTCCAAAACATTAACTGCCTTCTCATCTATGCCAGACTCGACTATTTCAATGCTTTCCTGGCCAGCCTCCTAATTTCCACCCTCCATAAACTTCAGCTCATATAAAACTCTGCTACCCATATTCTATCCCACTCTGCTGCCCTTATCCTATCCTGCACCCAGTCTTGATCACCCAACACCCCACCCTTGCTGCAGTACATTGTTTCCCGGTACCCAATGCCTCAAATTGAAAATTCTCATCCTCTTTCAAATCCCTTAATGGCCTTCCGGGTCTAGGTTCAATGGTCTGGAATTGCCCCCCTGAATCCCAACACCTCTCTACCTCCTTCAAGGCCCTTCTTCAAACCCACCTCTTTGACAAAGCTTTTGGACACCCCTCTTAATATCTCCTCATTTGTCTCTGTCCATTTTTGTCTGATTACGGCTTTATGAAGCACTTGTAGTAGGCCAGGAGTAGGCCATTTGGCCCCTCGAGCCTACTCCGCCATTCAATAAGATCATGGCTGATCTGATCCTGAACTCAACTCAACTTCCCTGCCTGCTACCTATAACCCTTAACTCCCTTATCTTTCAAAAATCTGTCTATCTCCACCTTAAATACATTCAATGACCCAGCCTCCACAACTCTGAGGTAGAGAATTCCAAAGATTCATGACCCACTGAGAGTAGAAATTTCTCCTCATTTCCATTTTAAATGGACGACCCCTTATTCTGAAACTATGCCCCTAGCTCTAGATTCCCACACGAGGGGAAATATCCTCTCTGCATCTACCTTGTCAAGCCCCCTCCGAATCTTATAGGTTTCAATATCACCTCTAAGTCTTCTAAACTCCAATGAGTATAGGCCCAATCTGCTCAACCTTTCTTCATCTGACAACTCCTTCATCTCAGGAATCAACCTTGTGAAACTTCTCTGAACTAACTCCAGTGCAAATATATCCTTCCTTAAATAAGGAGACCAAAACTGTACGCAGTACTCCAGGTGTGATCATACCAACGCCCTATACAGTTGTATCAGGACTTCCCTACTTTTATACTCCATCCCCCTTGCAATAAATGCCAACATTCCATTTGCCTTCCTAATTACTTGCTGTACCTGCATGCTAACTTTTTGTGTTTCATGTACAAGGACATCCAAATCGCTGTGTACTACCACATTTTGTAATCCCACCCCATTTACATAATAATTTGCTTTTTTATTTTTCCTACTGAAGTGGATAACCTCACATTTTCCTATATTATATTCCATCTTCCAAATTTTTGCCCACTCACTGAGCCTATCTATATTGCTTTACATAACCTGATGACAGAAGTGAAAGAAAACCTGTAAGAGGTTATGTAAGAGGGAGCTAGCAGTTCACTGATGGAGCAGGAGAGCAACAGCAGTAAAGAGGGACGTCACCAAGATCCAGGTCGCTGATTGGAGCGTGGGCAGTGAAGTCGGGGCGAAGGAGCGGCGAGAGATTGTAGAAGGATGTGAGGCGTGAGTTCGGGCCCAGGGGCAGCACGGACCAGCCCACACTGAGATATGTGTGCGCACTGTGTCCATGCAGCAGAGCTGGTCTCCAGTCGTCTTGGTTAATCCTTGCCACTGGACCAAGACCTAGCTCTGTCAAGCCCGTGTGGTGGCTAGTGTACAACGGCCACCATATGTTAAAAAAATCCACGCACAGGCACCTTCCAGCCTTCTAGATTTAGTTCGGGACCTGGAATTTTAGGTCCTTCATTGAAACTTTTTTGATGTGGAAGCAAGTCATCCTCAATTCGAGGGATTGCCGATGATGATGATGATAGCTATATTCCTTTGTAGGTTCTTTTCGTCCTCTTCACAACTTGCTTTCCCACCTATCTTTGTATCACAGCAAATTTAGCTACATTACACTTGGTCCCTTCATCCAAGACATTAATATAAATTATAAATAGTTGAGGCCCCAGCACTGATCTCTGTGGCACCCCATTAGTTACAGTTTGCCAACTAAAAATGACCCATTTATCCCGACTCTTTGCTTTCTATTAGTTAGCCAATCCTCTACGCATGCTAATATATTACCCCTAACCCAGTGAGCTCTTATCTTGTGCAGTAACCTTTTATGTTATTGAATGTTTTCCGGAAATCCAAATACACGACATCTACTGGTTCCCCTTTATCCACCCTGCTCGTTATATCCTCAAAGAACTTGTGCAAATTTGTCAAACATGATTTCCCTTTCATAAAACCATGTTAACTCTGCTTGACTGCATTATGATTTTATAAATGTCCTGCCACTGCATCCTTAATGATGGACTCCAGCATTTTTCCAATGACATGTTAGGCTAACTGGTCTATAATTTCCTGCTTTCTGTCTCCCTCCTTTCTTAAATAGGGGCATTACATTTGCGGTTTTCCAGTCCGCTGGGACCTCTTCAGAATCCAGGGAATTTTGGTAGATTACAATCAATGTATCCACTATATCTGCAGCCACCTCTTTTAAGATCCTAGGATGGAGGCCATCAGGTCCAGGGGACTTGTCCACCTTTAGTCCCATTGGTTTGCCTAGTACTTTTTCTCTAGTGGTAGTGATTATTTTAAGTTCCCCCTCCCCTGCACCCCAATAGCCCCTTGATTATCAATTATTGGGATGCTTTTAGTGTCTTCTACCATGAAGACCAATACAAAATATTTGTTCAAAGTCTCCGCCATTTCTCTGCTTCCCATTATTAATTCCCCAGTCTCCTCCTGTAAGGGACCAATGTTTATTTTAGCTACTCGCTTCCTTTGTATATACCTGTAGAAGCTCTTACTGTCTCTTTTTATATTTCTTACTCATTTACTGTCATAAGCTATCTTCTCTCTCTTTATCATTTTTTAGTCGTCCTATGCTGATGTCTAAAAATTTCCCAATCCTCTGACCTTCCATTGTTCTTCACAACATTGTATGCCTTTGTTTTCAATTTGATACCATTCTTTACTTCCTTAGTTAGCCACAGATTGTTCATGCTTCTCTTAGAGTCTTTCTTTCTCACTGGAATATATCTTTTCTGAGAATTATGAAATATCTCCTTTAATGTTTGTCACTGCTTTTCTAGTCTTACCCTTTAATACATTTTCCCAGTCCACTTTAACCAGCTCTGCCTTCATACCTTTGTAATTACCTTTATTTAAGTTCAGGACACTAGTTTGAGAACTAGCTTTCTCATCCTCAAACTGAATTTGAAATTCTACCATGGTATGATCACTCGTTCCAAGAGGATCCTTCACTACAAGATCATTAATTAATCCAGACTCGTTACACATTACCAGATCTAAAATAGTCTGCTCCCTGGTTGGTTCCACAATGTATTGTTCCAAGAAAGCATACACTCTATGAACTCTTCCTCCAGGCTACCTTTGCCAATTTGATGTGTCTAATCAATATGAAGATCAAAATCATCGATGATTATTGCCGTACCTTTCTTACAAGCCTCGATTATTCCTTGATTTATACTCTGTCCTACAGTGTGGCTGCTGTTTGGGGGCCTGTTGACCATTCCCACCAGTGACTTCATAGGAATTGAGTATTCATATAGTTATGCATTATTGCCATTAGTCCATTTTATTAACATGTTTTTACTTTGTTTACCCTGGGAGGTATCCTTTATATATTGCAGAAGAATGAGATAATTAAATGGATGACATTACAAAGTCAGATCAAGGTTAATTGAAATATCACCATGGCCATTTTCTGCATTCGTGGTGTGGACTTACTCCCAGTGGTATGTGGAGGACACTTCCATTCAAAGAATGAACAAAACACTATTAGTTAGCTAATCTACCATGTTGTACTCTACAGGAAATCATGGCAGATGCAATAAAGACTCCAAATGTAATTGTAGCAACAAATAAACCTGGCTTATATGACAAACTGGAAGAAGTACAGGGACGGTCAGTAGCTGCTTAATTTATTTTTATGTTTATATTAATGAAAACTTATTTTCTATTACTATTTATTGTTAGAAAGAACAATTGAGAATGTTTGTGTTTAATGCTATTATTGTTTCAATATGTTAATTCAAGATACTGATTGGCATAGGGATAGAGAGATCAGGAAGGTAAATGTGTGGTTGAAAGATGGTGTGGGAAGGAGGGCTTCCATTTCATGGGACACTGGCACCAGTACTGAGACAAGGAGCTGTACCGCTAGGACAGGCTCCTCCTAAATCGGCTGGTTATAGTGTCCAACCGGAAAGTGTAAATAGGGAGTGCAAGAGGGGGGTGCCAGGCTGCCTGTTAGCAGCCCGGCCAAACCCGGGGGCATAATTGTCGGGCCGACTTGGCCGACAAAAAAAAACATAGCGGCAGAGAGCCCTTCCCTTTAAGGGAAGTCGCATGGCCACTGCAAAAGGCCACAGCCTCACGACCACTGGGGAAAAGGTTGTTTTGGCACCACCGGGCAGGCCGAAGATTTTCTGAGAGGAATGTTGCCGTCGGGGGGTTAAATCGACGGTGCGCATGGTGATGACACCGATCGGCAGCAGAGGAGCGGTAAGGGGGGGATCGGGGCATCGCCGGGAAAACACGAGAGGGCAATTGGGCTAGCAGCAGCCATTCCACCAAAAGTCGGCGGCCAATCCACTCCACAGCGTGGCTGCCGATTTGTGGTGGTAACAGGCCTTAAGGAAAGGGGCAATTTTGGCCCCATCATATTTAAAATGAATTAAAATGCAATTTAATTAAATATTTTATACAAAAAATTTTTTTTATATGTTTTAACCAGGCTAAAAATAAACTTAACCCAATGGACAGAGTTTTTAATGTATAAATAAGTGATAACATTTTATTTTTCTATTTTTTTAGACTCTTACGCTGGTAAAAGCAGGCCTTATGTCTGATTTTACCAGGCGTAAGGATTTGAAGGGCATTCGCTGGGCAGGAGTTAGGCTAATAGCCCAGCTCTCCTCCCGTGGAAGCCCTTTTCCTTCAGATGCGATGGATCGCAAGTTCCGGGTTTAGGCGCATGCATTTGGCATACCTAAAGCCGGAACTTGCGGGGCTTCTACAGGCGCATGCGCACTTAGTACGCGCCCATAGGGGCTGCAAATTTAGGCCCATTGACTAATTACTTTGCCCCAGTATTTACCAGGGAAACTAACAAGTTGGGCATGATATTAGAAGAAGAGATCAAAAAAGATACAAAGGCATAGAATTTGGAGGTGTTGGCACTGGCAGTTAAGGCCTATTTTGGAAAAGAAATGGTGGCCACCTCACTTCCACCAGCAGCCAGTGGGTCCCACGACAGCTGCCATTTTCGGCTCGAAAGCAATGCTGCCGATGTCCATCCTTACTAGGGATATATAGATTATGCAGATCGTGACATCCAGTGAGTGTGCAACTGACGCCCGATCTGTCATTTTCACGTTTACTGCTCCATTATCAGCCTATGTTAATTACGACCAGCTAACCAAGCATTCACAAGCAGGAAGGAACCTCCAGCAGCTTTTTTTATCATCAGCAACAACCGTTGCCATGCTTTATCAGTTTGAGAAACTTTTGCAATGTTCTAAACTTGTTTAAAGTTCCTAAGATAACAGGGAGTGTTGGTGCAAGTGGAGAATGCCTTCATTCTTATTAAAAGCTTCTGTTCACAACACTTGCTCACAGTCATGGGGGCTCTACTTGCAGTCCTCCTCGACCCTCGAGTATCTTCGGGAACGGGAGCGGAGGTGGTGAAGAAGAGGAAAAGATACACACACAGAGAGGAGGAGGAGGGCTAGGAGGGCTCTCAACAGGAGGCCTTACTCACCTAGGGTCTTCCGAGAGCACTTTTCTTATCTCCACTTAAGCAAGGAGCAGTGTATTAGGAGGCTCTGCTTCACCAAAGAGGTGGTCACAGAACTCTGCCACATCCTGCAGCTCGACCTGCAGCCTTAGAGCAGGGCGACTACGGCTCCTAGTGGCCCTCTATTTCTTCAACAGCTGATCCTTCCAGTCTGCAGCAGGAGATACAGTTAACATCTCACAGTTCATCGTCCATCGCTGCATCCGGGAGGTCACACAAGCGCTCTACACCAGGTGAAGGGACTACAGAGAGAAGCAAGAGGAGCGTGCATGTTGCTTTGCCAGGATAGCACACTTCCCCTTGGTGCAGGGTGCTATCGACTGCACCCACTTAATGTGCAGTTGTGCGACCACACCCAGTGCATCCTGATGGTTAATTCCCACTATCGAGACAGCAGTCCTGATGCCTTCATCTTGCACCAGTCCACTGTGCCAGCAATCTTCCAGCCAGCATGTCAAACCCGAGGGTAGCTGCTCGGAGACAAGGGCTATCTGCTCTGCACCTGTTTCTTGAGTCCGCTCCGCAACCCAAACACTTCTGCCCAGCACATAATGAGAGCCATGCTGTCACCAGGAACAACACCGATCAGACCATTGGGCTCCTGAAGCAACAGTTCCGCTGCCTTGACCAGTCGCGGGCAGCTCTCCAATACACGCCAGAGCAGGTATCTCATTTTATGGTGGGCTACTGCATGCTCCACAACTTGGCAATCATGAGGGCACAGTCCTTGCCTCCAGGGCTTGCAGGGCCACCTCAGGAGGAGGAGGAGTAAGATGAGGGAGGGAAGAGGAAGGTAGAAAATCCTTGTTCCGGATGGTCTGTCCATGAGCAACTCATCAGATTCGAATTCGATTGATTGAAACCCCAGATGCCCGTTGCTCACCACCTCCCCATCATACCATCCCTCTACCACAGAACATCACAGCGTCCTCCTGGACACAAGCTGAAATGAGAGCCACCACAAAACAAACAAACATTCTAAACAAAATGTCAATAAAGTATTCAATTAACATTGTGCAATCCCTTAGTGCCTGTCATACATGTGCCCTTTCATATGCAACAGGGTGCTCCCCAGTAGTTACAGCATAGCTAGTGGAAGTTGCTGATTTTCCATGGGGGAGACTACAGATGGCCTTGCAGGACGACCTCAACTAGCTGTGGACCTAGAAAACCCAGCTGTAAACTGCACCACCTGAGCATGGGTGGCAGCAGTCTAGGCTGGCTGGATGACAGGCAGCGGCAAGGGCAATGACAGTGTGGCAGTGGTGGGAGTAGGAATGCTGTCATCCTGAGAGAGGGGACAACAGATTCCTGCTCCACAGACCAACTGCCACTCCCCAAGGGCGGCTCCTCAGCATTCTTAGCAATCTATTGAAGGACAGATTACTAGCCTGCTGCAACATCCTGTAAGCCCAATGCAAAGACTCGTAAACCCAGCCACAATGGCAGTAGTCTGAGCTTTCACTGCAGCAGTGAGACATTGGGTCACTTCTGCCTGTGCTGCAATGGAAGCTGCGACATCGCCCATCACACGCACCATTATGGCTGAGTCCACAAGGTCACTCCTGGAGTTGTTCATCCTTTCCAGCTTGAAAATCACGGACACCAAGCTCTGTGCAGAGCCCCATCCAATGTTGGAGCTGGACTCCTCCATGCTCCTTGACACGGACAAGAGGCTCTCTGGCATGCTTGCCATTGCACCTCGGATTTCCGTGTGCATGCCCATCACCTTTCTTCTGAAGGCAGCCCCAGCAAAATCATCATCCGAGTTGTGTGTAGCATGAATTCACCCTCCAGAGAGCTGGCCACTGGCCCCTGACCTTGCTGCAGCCCACTCATACCCGGTGCCTCACCATGTGCAGATTTCACATCTATATTGACCTCTACATTCCATGCAGTTGCAGTTTCTGACCTGCCGTGAGTTTCAGATGTAGTGACGGTGTGTCATCTTTATCATCTCCACTCTCCTCCATGACTTCAGGGACAGCCTGTGCTGGTGGCAGTTCTTGGTTATCTGAAAGCAGAAAGGCACAAGAGTCGGGTTGTGGTGAGGGGAGGGAGGGGGGGAAGCATGATATCCATGTATACACCATCAGCAGCTTGAAAGTGAGAAGAGATTGTGGGATGAAGGAGAAGAGGGATGAGAGGACTGAGTTTACCATTATTGTCCCCAAGGGGTTCAACTTCGCCCGTTGGCACAGCCTCGGTGATTTCCCCTCCAATGATGTCGAGCACAGTCTCCTCCAGTTGGTTCCAGGTGTCGAATGCAGCTTGGCTGCCTCCTGTCTGCTGTTGCTCTTTGCATTTGTGAGCCACCTTTGCCTGCAAGAGAAAAGGAAATGTGTCAGTGATTGTGGTGCAATGTGTTTGGGTGATGTGTCTGTTATAGTTGAATAGCTGTCAGTGTGTGCAATGTGTAAGTATCAGTGTTGCAACAGTGGCGAGGTTGCAAGGGTGAAATTAAACTATGATTGTGAGGTACGATTGTTGGTAGGTGAGTGATGGGGGTGTGGTACATTGAGCAGTGTGTGAGGCTTGTAGTGCAGATGGTAGGATATGGCATTTGCTGAAGCCTTCACTCACCTTGACCTATCGTGTGAAGTCATTAAACTTCTTGAGGCATTGGATCCATGTCTGCAGTACAATGTTGGCTGTGACATTGCCAGCTATCTCTTGCCACAGCCTTCTGAAAGTGTGTTTTGATGGCTTCTTGCCACCCTGCAGGAACAGGACACCCCCTCCTCTGCAGTGCCACTACCAATGCCTTGAGATCTGCATTGGAGAACCTCTGGCTCATTCTTTGTGCTGTTGTTGCTGAGCCATGTCTTTCAACTCCAATGAGGTGCTGCTGCATCATAGCACCTCCCTTTTTAGTAGTGGAGCGAGTCTAGGCCAAACATTACTGGCCATTATACGGCACCAAATATTGGCCCATCTGTTGAGTGCTAAGCCAACCTGCAGCACGTTTAGCATGGAGATCGGCACGCCAATCATGTAAATGAGTAGGCAGCATGAATTTTGCATGGGCTCTTTGAATGGGCTCAGCCAAGTAGCGTTACACCACCCATTTTCGGGCCATATCCAATTTCCACACCAAAGACATTTAAGATAGAAGGAACGAGATAATTGATAAACTAATCATATTTAAGAGAGGATAAATTACCTGCTTCAGATGGATTGCGCCATGCCTATTAAAATAAGTTATGGAGGAGATAGCAGAGGCACTAATGCATAGATATAAAAAGGGAATTGTGCCCGAGGACTGGAGCACAGCTTATGTTATTCCTATATTTAAAAAGAGCAATAGAATAAGTCCTGGGAACTATAGACCAGTTATCTTAAAGTCAGTGGTAGGAAAGATAATGGAATCTTTACTCAAGGATGTAATAGAAGAACATCTAGAAATCAAAAATATAATGAAGAGTAGTCAGCACAAAAGGGAAGGTCATGCTTGACCAATCTTTCTGTTACTTCTTTAAATAATTTAGTAAGAGTAGACAAGGTAATGCAGTAAATGTAATATATTTGGACTTTCAAAAGGCCTTCATTGAAGGTACCACATAGTAGAATCATGACTATGGTCAGAGCATGTGGAGTTTGTGGACAGGTAGCAGAATGGATAGCAAGCTGGCTACGAAACAGAAAACAGAGAGTACGGGTTAGCGTAGCTACTCAAAACTGACAAAAGATGGGAACTGGTGTTCCACAGGGATCGGTGCGGGGATTACTGTTATTCAATTTGGACTCGGGAATTGGAAGTACAATTTCAAAATTTGTGGATGACACCAAATTGGGGAATTTAATTAATACAAAGGATGAATGCAACAAAATGCAAGACGATATTAATAAACTTGCAGAAAAGGCGTGCAATTGGCAAATTAAGTTCAATATAGATAAGTGTGAAGTGGTGCATTTTGATAGAAACAATAAGGAGGTCACATACTGCTTAGATAATAAGACTCTAAGGGCCTGAAATCGATGCACTCACCGCCCAATGCCGCCGACATTCTTCCTCGGGTTCCGCCCAGTGCCAGTTTCGACCTGGTCTGGAACGGGCGTGAGGGAAGAGCTGCCGGAAGTGAGGAGTATTTATAATAGGGTGGACGAATTAACTGCACAGGCAGCAATTAGTGAATATGAGATAATTGGCATCACGGAGACATGGCTCCAGGGTGACCAAGGCTGGGAACTCAACATCCAGGGGTATTCAACATTCAGGAAGGATAGACAGAAAGGAAAAGGAGGTGGGGTAGCGTTGCTGGTTAAAGAGGAAATTTATGCAATAGTAAGGAAGGACATTAGCTTAGATGATGTGGAATCGGTATGGGTGGAGCTGCGGAATACCAAAGGGCAGAAAACGCTAGTGGGTGTTGTGTACAGACCACCAAACAGTAGTAGTGAGGTTGGGGACAGCATCAAACAAGAAATTAGGGATACGTGCAATAAAGGTACAGCAGTTATCATGGGCGACTTTAATCTACATATAGATTGGGCTAACCAAACTGGTAGCAATAAAGTGGAGGAGGATTTCCTTGAGTGTATTAGGGATGGTTTTCGAGACCAATATGTCGAGGAACCAACTAGAGAGCTGGTCATCCTAGACTGGGTGATGTGTAATGAGAAAGGACTAATTAGCAATCTTGTTGTGCGAGGCCCCTTGGGGAAGAGTGACCATAATATGGTAGAATTCTTTATTAAAATGTAGAGTGACGCAGTTAATTCAGAGACTAGGTTCCTGAACTTAAGGAAATGTAACTTCGATGGTTTGAGATATGAATTGGCTAGAATAGACTGACGAATGATACTTAAAGGGTTGATGGTGGATAGGCAATGGCAAACATTTAAAGATCACATGGATGAACTTCAACAGTTGTACATCCCTGTCTGGAGTAAAAATAAAACGGGGAAGGTGGCTCAACCATGGCTAACAAGGGAAATTAAGGAGAGTGTTAAATCCAAGGAAGAGGCAGATAAATCGGCCAGAAAAAGCAGCAAACCTGAGGACAGAGAGAAATTTAGAATTCAGAAGAGGAGGACAAAGGGTTTAATTAGGAGGGGGGAAATAGAGTATTAGAGGAAGCTTGCCGGGAACATAAAAACTGACTGCAAAAGCTTCTATAGATATGTGAAGAGAAAAAGATTAATGAAGACAAAAGTAATCCCTTGCAGTCAGATTCAGGTGAATTTATAATGGGGAACAAAGAAATGGCAGATCAGATGAACAAATACTTTGGTTCTGTCTTCACAAAGGAAGACACAAATAACCTTCCAGAAGTACTATGGGACCGAGGGTCTAGTGAGAAGGAGGAACTGAAGGATATCCTTACTAGGCGGGAAATTGTGTTAGGGAAATTGATGGGATTGAAGACCGATAAATCCCCGGGGCCTGATAGTCTGCATCCCAGAGTACTTAAGGAAGCGGCCATAGAAATAGTGGATGCATTGGTGATCATTTTCCAACAGTCTATTGACTCTGGATCAGTCCCTATGGACTGGAGGGTAGCTAATGTAACACCACTTTTTAAAAAAGGATGGAGAGAGAAAACGGGTAATTATAGACCGGTAAGCCTGACATCAATAGTGGGGAAAATGTTGGAATCAATTATTAAAGATGAAATAGCAGCGCATTTGGAAAACAGTGACAGGATTGGTCCAAGTCAGCATGGATTTATGAAAGGGAAATCATGCTTGACGAATCTGCTGGAATTTTTTGAGGATGTAACTAGCAGAGTGGACAAGGGAAAACCAGTGGATGTGGTGTATTTGGCATTTCAAAAGGCTTTTGACATGGTCCCACACACGAGATTGGTGTGCAAAATCAAAGCACATGGTATTGGGGGTAATGTACTGACGTGGATAGAGAATTGGTTGGCAGACAGGAAACAGAGAGTTGAGATAAACGGGTCCTTTTCAGAATGGCAGGCAGTGACTAGTGGGGTGCCGCAGGGCTCAGTGCTGGCACCCCAGCTCTTTACAACATACATTAATGATTTAGATGAAGGAATTGAGTGTAATATCGCCAAGTTTGCAGATGACACTGAACTGGGTGGCGATGTGAGCTGTGAGGAGGATGCTAAGAGACTGCAGGGTGACTTGGACAGATTAGGTGAGTGGGCAAACACATGGCAGATGAAGTATAATGTGGATAAATGTGAGGTTATCCACTTTGGGGGCAAAAACACGAAGGCAGAATATTATCTGAATGGCGGCAGATTAGGAAAAGGGGAGGTGCAACAAGACCTGGGTGTCATGGTTCATCAGTCATTGAAAGTTGGCATGCTGATACAGCAGGCGGTGAAGAAGACAGATGGTATGTTGGCCTTCATAGCTAGGGGATTTGTGTATAGGAGCAGAGATGTCTTACTGCAGTTGTACAGGGCCTTGGTGAGGCCTCACCTGGAATATTGTGTTCAGTTTTGGTCTCCTAATCTGAGGAAGGACGTTTTTGTTATTGAGGGAGTGCAGCGAAGATTCACCAGACTGATTCCCGGGGTGGCTGGACTGACATATGAGGAGAGACTGGATCAACTGGGCCTTTATACACTGGAGTTTAGAAGGATGAGAATGAATCTCATAGAAACATATAAGATTCTGATGGGACTGGACAGGTTAGATGCGGGAAGAATGTTGCCGATGTTGGGGAAATCCAGAACCAGGGGACCCAGTCTTAGGATAAGGGGTAGGCCATTTAGGACTGAGATGAGGAGAAACTTCTTCACTCAGAGAGTTGTTAACCTGTGGAATTCCCTATCACAGAGCTGTTGATGCCAGTTCATTGGATATATTCAAGAGAGAGTTAAATATGGCCCTTACGGCTAAAGGGATCAAGGGATATGGAGAGAAAGCAGGAAAGTGGTACTAAGGAAATGATCAGCCATGATCTTATTGAATGGTGGTGCAGGCTCGAAGGGCTGAATGGCCTACTCCTGCACATATTTTCCTATGTTTCTATGAAACAGCCCGCTGACGTCAGCAGACAGTCGAGTGACATAAGTGGACTCCCGCCTGCCGAAATGCCAGATTGGTGCGGGCGAGAGTCGGCGCATTAACAGGGGTGGATCGCTGCGAGGAGACTGGTCTGTCCCTGACGGTAGGTATGAAGAGCTGAAAAAAAAGGTAAGTAAACATTTTGTTCCTTTTACTTTACAGGGACTTACCTGTATGGGGTCCCCTGAAGTTGTTCCGATGGTTTTTTTTAATGACTTTTCTTTGCATGTCTTCGACCCTCCGTGAGCCCGACTCCATTCTCGGCGGCACTTGGGCGGCAAGCGCCTTTGCCGCCGAGATTGGGAGCTCCCACCAGCTGCCACCCAGATTGGCATCGTAAGTCCCTCATTTACCGCCCGCCAACCTTCGAGGGATCTTGTTGATGAAAACCCCACCCAAAGCACCGTCAGGTACCTCGGCGGCCATCGGCGGTCCTTTGGGCGGGCGGAGGCCTTCATCAAATTTGGACCCTAAATGAGGTAGAAGAGCAGAGGGATCAATGGACACATGCACAATTCTTGAAACGTTGGGCCTAAAATTCCGACCTCGCCGGGTCCATATGAAGTGTGCACGGACCCGGCGAGGCCTCGCAAATGCCGGTTTTTGGGGCGCAATGCTCACGTGCCAAAAACCGGCTTTTACAATCTGTCAGGAGAAGCTCATCCGTGCGGGAGAGATTGGGCTATTTGCCCAACTCATGCCCAGCGAATGTCCTTCAAACTTTTACGCCTGGTAAAAGCAGACACAAAGCTTACTTTTACCAGCATAAGAGTTTTAAAAGATAGAAAAAAAACATTTTATCAATAACTTTTATATTAAAAACCTTGTCCATTAAGGTAAGTTTATTTTTAACACTATTAAAACACATTAAAAAAAATTCCAAAAAATATATTTGTTTTCTAAAACATTTAATTACATTTAATTTCAATAATTTTAAATATGTGAGGTGTTTTATTTATTTATTATGCTGTGTTTCATGTTTTAGGGTTTTTTTCTCATTGATTGTAATGGGAGTCCGTACAAACAGAGCTCCCATTTTTATCAATGAGAATACTGCATAGTGATTGATGGTCCAGGCCCACGTGATTCTAGCTTGTACATATGTAACTGAAAGGCATCTTCCCATGCGCAGCTTAGCGAATCTAGACCTCCGATTGGGATCCTACGTTCCTCCGGGACCACCAGGTACTTGCGTAGATTTTTTTCTGGTTGGAGGCATTCGTACGAAGGAAGCCTCCAACCGTAATTTTCCCCCGTTATGACACAGAGTAGTAAGGCGATAAAAAATATCTTTAGAAGGATAGAATTGAAAAGTAGGGAAGTTATGTTAACCTTGTATAGAACCTTGGTTAAACCACATTTGGAGTACAGTGCACAGTTCTGGTCTCCAGATTTCAAAAGGATATAGAGGTATTGGTGAGAGTGCAAAAAAGATTCACAAGGATTAGAACAGAGGTTATAACTATCATAGAAGACCGAACAGGTTGGGACTCTTTTCTCGAGAAGTCTGAAGGTTGACTTGTAAGATAATGAAAAGTTTTGATAGGATAGAAGTGGAGAAAATGTTGAGGTCATAAATATTGAATAGTTAGTAATAAATTTAACAAGGAATTCAGGAGAAACTTCTTTATCAAAGAGTGGCAAGAATAATGAAGCATTCGTTACCACACTGAATTGTTGAGGCAAATGGCACTGATGCATTTAAGGATAAGATAGATAAGCACGAGGGAGAACGGAACGGAACGCAACGGAATGCTGATAAGATTAACTGAAGAAGGGTGGGAGGAGGCATGTGTTGAGCATAAATGCCGGTATAGACCACTTGAGCCGAATAGCCTGTTTCTGTGCTATACACGTAATGTAAGAATTCTGAGTTCTGATTTTTATATAATCCTTTTATTTTCTGTGATTTCTGTTCAGTTTGACTCTATGCGAAAAAGCTTTGGCCGAATATCTTGAGACAAAAAGACTTGCTTTTCCTAGATTCTACTTTGTATCTTCTGCAGATTTGCTAGATATATTATCTAATGGTAACAACCCTGCAGAGGTGAGGCACTTAGATTTGTGTTTTCAACATTATAATGAATAATACTTGTGGTATCATAATCCTGAATAGAACAGTATATTATCTAACCTGTGTCAGAAAGTGAATAACATTTTTCAATGCATAATTAGACGGTCGCTAATTTTTTTTATAGCCCAATTACCATTTCACCTTCAGAGGTAAAGGCACATTAATGAACTCCAGCTGCTAGTGCTTAATCAGTCCTTCATTAGGACAGGTTTAATTTGATTTTACGTTTTAAAGTTTAATTTGTTTTAATTGCTGGTGCTTTTAGTGTCCCCCTTCCCTTTTATAGGGGGCACTGGGGAAAAATTGTGATTTTAGTGCCCAAAAAAACCCCCAAAAAAAAACAAAAAAAGGGGGGGAAATAAGAAAAAAAAAACACAAAAAAAGGAAAAAAAGTGGCCTTGAAAATGTCTGCTGTGTCACCCAGGCGGGTGGCACGGTTTAATGTTTATGTTTTTCAGGTAAACTCAAAAGAGTTTCATTAGGACAGGTTTAATTTGATTTTACGTTTTAAAGTTTAATTTGTTTTAATTGCCGGTGCTTTTAGTGTCCCCCTTCCCTTTTATAGGGGGCACTGGGGAAAAATTGTGATTTTAGTGCCCAAAAAAAACCCCCAAAAAAAAGAAAAACACAAAAAAAAAAGGAAAAAAAAGGGCCTTGTAAATGTCTGGTGTGTCACCCAGGTAGGGTGGCACGGTTTAATGTCTTTTGTTTTTGCAGATAAACTCCAAAAAGAGTTTCATTAGGACAGGTTTAATTTGATTTTACGTTTTAAAGTTTAATTTGTTTTAATTGCCAGTGCTTTTAGTGTCCCCCTTCCCTTTTATAGGGGGCACTGGGGAAAAATTGTGATTTTAGTGCCCAAAAAAAAAACCAAAAAAAAAGAAAAACACAAAAAAAAAAGGAGAAAAAAAAAAGGGGGCCTTGTAAATGTCTGGTGTGTCACCCAGGTCGGGTGGCACGGTTTAATGTTTTTTTGTTTTGCAGATAAACTCCAAAAAGACTTTAATTAGGACAGGTTTAATTTGATTTTACGTTTTAAAGTTTAATTTGTTTCAATTGCCGGTGCTTTTAGTGTCCCCCTCCCCTTTTATAGGGGGCACTTGGAAAAATGTGATTTTAGCGCCCAAAAAAACCCCCCCAAAAAAAAGAAAAACAAAAAAAACACAAAAAAAGGAAGAAAAAAAAAGGGGCCTTGAAAATGTCTGCTGTCATATCCAGGGCGGGTGGCACGGTTTAATGTTTATGTTTTTTTTCAGGTAAACTCAAAAGAGTTTCATTAGGACAGGACTCCAAAAGAGTTTTTTTTTCATTAGGACAGGATTAATCTTCTATCTTATCCTATGTTCTTGCCCAAAGTAATCTCTGAATTCCATCTATCTCAAAAAAATAATGTAATACTTTTCTATCATGTTTCATATGCTTTGGAAACTATGTGGGTGCCAATTGTGCTGTAGCCTTTTAGACTTGGGCTCATATTGGTCAATTAATAACACTGCTATTTTGTGGCAAATTGTTATCATATTGGCAAATGCTACCCATTAAAGCACCAATTTTATAATATGGTAATAATTTAAATTAACGACAACTTACATTTATATAGCACTTTCAATGTAATAAAATGTCCCAAGTTGCTTCACAAGAGCGTACACAGCCACATAAGGACATGTTAGGATAGATGACCAGAAGATTGGTCAAAGATAGGTTTTAAGAAGTGTCTTATAGGAGGAGAGAGAGGCAGAGATTTAGGGAGGGAATTCCAAAGCTTAGGACCTAGACAACTGAAGGCACGGTGGTCAATGGTGAGTGAAGGAAATTGAGGATGCACAATGGGATGTATGGCTGAAGGAAGTTACAGAGATCAGCAGGGGCGAGGCTATGGGGGGATTTGACCGGGGACCAACGTACATCGGCGAGCACAGGGGTGATGGGCAAACAGAACTTGATGCGAGTTAGAACATGGGCAGCAGAGTTTTGGATTAGATAAAGGCTACGAAGGTTGAAAGGTGGGAGCCAGCTAGGAGAGCATTGGAATAGTGAAGTCTGGATGTAACAAAAGCGGGAATTAGGGTTTCTGTACCAGATGGAAGGAGGCAGGGGCAGAGATGGGCGATACTACGGACGTGGAAGTAGGCAGTTTTGATGATGGAGAGGATATGAGGTTTGAAACTCAGGTCATACGAATAGGACCCAGATGTTGCGAATAGTCTGGTTCAGTTTCAGACTGAAGTAAGTCAACGACTCCTGACATTTTAAACCTATTGCACTACCAACATAATGTCACATTTGAACCAGATGTTATCACCACCAACCAATTAAATACATAATACAATTTAATAAATAAAATGAGTGTTAAATTAGAAAACATAATGCATCATAATGTAATTGAGGAAAGTGAAATTAATATCAGTGCAAGATAAGGGGAAAGCTATTGTGTAGGAGGTCGATAATATATAGACAGTTATTTCTGCTGTAAAGCCAGGGCTAACAGCAGAATGATTTATCAGCCAGAGCTACTGGTTAAAATTGTTAAGAATACGACCCTTCAAGCTTGCTCCGCCATTCAATAAGTTCATGGTTGATCTTCGACCTCAACTCCACTTTCCTGCTCTATCCCCATATCCCTTGATTCCCCTAGAGTCCAGAAATTTATATCTATCTATCCATTCATCCTTCCATCCCTCCCTCCCTCCCTCTCTTGAATATACTCAACAATACAGCATCCACAGCCCTTTTGGGTAGAGAATTCCAAAGATTCACAACCCTCTGAGTGAAGAAATTCCTTCTCATCTCAGTCTTAAATGGCCGCTCCCTTATCCTGAGACTACACCCCCTAGTTCTAGATTCTCCAGCCAGGGAAACAACTTCTCAGCATCTACCCTGTCAATCCCCCTCAGAATCTTATATGTTTCAATGAGATCACCTCTCATTCTTCTAAACTTCTGAGAGTATAGGCCCAATCTACTCAATCTCTCCTAGTATGACAACCCTCTCATCCCAGGGATCAATCTAGTGAACTTTTGTTGCACCACCTCCAAAGTAAGTATGTCCATTCTCAGATAAGGAGACCAAAACTGCACAGTACTCCAGGTGTGGTCTCATCAAAGCTAGCCCTGTACAATTGTAGTAACAATAGTACTCTTGTACTCCAATCTCCTTGCAATAAAGGTCAACATGCCATTTGCCTTGCTAATTGCTTGCTGTTACCGACATGCTAACATTGTGTTTCCTGTACGAGCACACTTAAATCTCTCTGACAACAACAACATTTAATAGTTTCTCACCACTTAAAAATATTTCTGTTTTTCTATTCTTTCTACCAAAGTTACATTTCCCCACTTTATACTCCATCTGTCACCTTATTTCTCACTCACTTAACCTGTCTATATCCCTTTGCAAGCTCTTTGTGTGTGTAGGCATGCCTGTTCACTGTGTGATGTCTGTAACACTCTTATGCCACATTGAATGTACCCTTGTACTGTACACACCTAACCGGTACACCAGAGGGTGCTGTTGCTGGAGATCCAGGGGTTGCCTGCACACAGCAGGTAACCCAGTATAAAAGGGAACTCACAGCTTGTTGTTGGCACTCAGGAGCTGCTAATAAAGGACTGCAGGTCTGCAGAGTTTAAGTACCATACCCTGCCTCGTGGAGTCATTACCAAAGATGCCTACATACATCACAACTGGCGACGGGAATATGAATATCACGAATTACACGCTCAACATGTCTAACCTCAGCAACTTTCAGCAATTTACAGAGGGGGAAGATTGGGACGCTTTTGTGGAAAGATTGGAACACTTCTTTATAGCCAATGACCTGGACGGGGACACACTGGCCACACTACTGAACAAACGCAGGGCCATCCTGCTTAGCAGTTGTGGGCCCACCATCTACGGTCTCGTCAGGGACTTACTAGCCCCGGAGAAGACAACCACCAAGAGCTATGAGGAACTTGTAACAATCATACAGGAACAACTAAAACCGAAAGAAAGCATCCTCACAGCCAGGCACCGGTTCTACACTTATCGGCGACCTGAGGGCCAAGAAATTGCAAAGTATGCTGCACACTTAAGAAGACTAGTTGCACCGTGTGAGTTTGGTGACCACCTTAATGAAGCACTAAGGGACATATTTGTCATTATAATCGGCCACAAAGGCCCCCTACACAAACTGCTCTCGGCTGACATCACGGTCACCCTGCAGAAAGCAATTCAAGTGAGCCAGGCCTACATGGTTTTGACCAGCGACTCCAGGCGAATACTGACCCAGGACTCTAAACCGGCGAGCGCAGTGCTCCGCATGGACACTTCTAAAGGCAGAAATGCTGCCCCGAGACCCGCAACCCTGAGTCCGCCACATGGGGCAAACCGGATGGCCCCATGCTGGCCCTGTGGAGGAAACCACAGGGCCCACCAGTGCCGCTACAAAGACTATACAAGCAAGGGCTGCAAAGAAAAAGGGCACCTTCAGAGAATGTGCAGAAAAGGCTGTACTCACTGTGTCTCTGATGAGTTGGCTAATCACCGGGGCTCCGACACAGATGAAGATGAAGCTGCTCAAACCCTGGAAGAAGAGTATGGAATCTTTACCTGCTCCACCTGAAGTTCTCCGTGGATGATGGAAGTGGACATCGATGGGGTCCCAGTCTCCATGGAGATCGACACAGGGGCGAGCCAGTGTGTGATGAGCCAAAAGAACTTTGAAAAAATTTGGAGGTGATCAGTGGTGGGCTATAGGAGGTTGTGGTGAGGGTTGTGTGGTTGCCAGGTGTGACCCCTGTGCTTGAGGCTGGCCTCGTATGTCCATAGCCTACCTGCAGCAAGACCACAAAATGGCTGCAGCACCACAAGCAAAAAGAGCACCACAGCCTACCTGCCGCAAGACCACAAAATGGCTGCAGCACCACAAGCAGCAGACCTGTAATCAAAATGGCCTCCATGCCACGAGTCAACATGGAGGAGCATCATGTGACATCGAGCAGCCAATCAGATTTGAAGGCTCCCTTAAAGGAGACCGGTAACCAAAAACATTTAAAGGGGAAGTTTCAACTATTTGAGTACACGGACTTTAAAGCTAAAGATGCAATAAAGTTGTGCAAGTACGAAAATGTATGCAATGTAACCATGAATTGTGATGCTGGTTTAACTAATGTAACTAATGAGATGAATGCAGGTGTCAGTAAGGTTAAGAACACGTTTATTATGCTTAACAATAATGAAAAAGAATGTGAAATGCCTAATGTAACATGTCTGTTGAAACCAGGACACCCAAAAGTGATGCAAATGTTAGAATGTATAATGCAGGCTCGACTATGTGTGATCAGAGCCAAGGTGTCATGTATACCGGTAGGACACTGCCAAAGGACATTGGTTCCTACAGGGACCATGCACACGGCAGGTAACCCAGTATAAAAGGGAACTCACAGCTTGTTGTTGGCGCTCAGGAGCTGCTAATAGAGGACTGCAGGTCTGCACAGTTTAAGTACCATACCCTGCCTCGTGGAGTCATTACCAAAGGTGCCTACATACACCACACTTTGTATCTTCCTCGTATGCAGAGATAATGTGAAGTAATGCATTTGGGGAAGTATGAGGTAATGCACTTGCTAGCAAGGCAAGGGAATATTCAATAAATGGTAGGATATTGAGAAGTGTAGAGGAACAGAGGGACCTTTAGGACCTGTCCACCGATTCCTGAAGGTAGTTAAGAAGGCATACCGGATACTTTCCTTTACTAGTCAAGCCATACGGGGGAAAATAAGGTACTATGCCCCTCCAGCTAGTGCCTGCAGGGGGCGCTAATGAGGTGTAAATATGTATTCGCCCGAGCACAGCGAAAGCAGCGCTTCCTGCTAAATTGGGCGGGGGCTTTGCGGTATCGCTAACAGGGAGCATCCCGCTCGGCTGCACCCGTCGATGATGATGTCATCATCATGCGCAGTGCCCCGTTACCACCCCGGAATTTAATTTAGTCGCGCCCCCTCTTTTCCCGCCTGGTGCTGACACCAACAGCTTCAGTTGTCAAGTTGCAATCGGGAGTCTCCTGGAGGAGTGCTATTTAAAGGCACCATTTTTGGAAAAGATTTTAGTCGACCACTGTTGTCAGCTTTCTTCTACATAGGCAGACAGGCCTTTTCACAGATTTCAGTGATTTTCAGTTGAAGGAGTGCTCTGGCTGTTAAATATTCCTGTGTTTCATTGAGGGCAGATTTGAAACAACAACTTTTATATCGTTTCATGGGGCTGTGTTGACACTCGACCTCCTGCTCTGACATCACCGTTGGAGGCAACTCAGGTTGAGAGAAATGCAGGGAGAAATGCAGAGAGAAAGGCAGAGTGAAATGCAGGGAGAGAGGCAGGGAGAAACATAGAAAATAGGTGCAGGAGTAGGCCATTCGGCCCTTCTAGCCTGCACCGCCATTCAATGAGTTCATGGCTGAACATTCAACTTCAGTACCCCATTCCTGCTTTCTCGCCATACCCCTTGATCCCCCTAGTAGTAAGGACCTCATCTAACTCCTTTTTGAATATATTTAGTGAATTGGCCTCAACAACTTTCTGTGGTAGAGAATTCCACAGGTTCACCACTCTCTGGGTGAAGAAGTTCCTCCGCATCTCGGTCCTAAATGGCTTACCCCTTATCCTCAGACTGTGACCTCTGGTTCTGGACTTCACCAACATTGGGAACATTCTTCCTGCATCTAACCTGTCTAACCCCATCAGAATTTTAAATGTTTCTATGAGGTCCCCTCTCATTCTTCTGAACTCCAGTGAATACAAGCCCAGTTGATCCAGTCTTTCTTGATAGGTCAGTCCCGCCATCCCGGGAATCAGTCTGGTGAACCTTCGCTGCACTCCCTCAATAGCAAGAATGTCTTTCCTCAGGTTAGGAGACCAAAACTGTACACAATACTCCAGGTGTGGCCTCACCAATGCCCTGTACAACTGTAGCAACACCTCCCTGCCCCTGTACTCAAATCCCCTCGCTATGAAGGCCAAAATGCCATTTGCTTTCTTAACCGCCTGCTGTACCTGCATGCCAACCTTCAATGACTGATGTACCATGACACCCAGGTCTCGTTGCACCTCCCCTTTTCCTAATCTGTCACCATTCAGATAATAGTCTGTCTTTCTGTTTTTACCACCAAAGTGGATAACCTCACATTTATCCACATTATACTTCATCTGCCATGCATTTGCCCACTCACCTAACCTATCCAAGTCGCTCTGCAGCCTCACAGCATCCTCCTCGCAGCTCACACTGCCACCCAACTTAGTGTCATCCGCAAATTTGGAGATACTACATTTAATCTCCTCATCTAAATTATTAATGTACAGTGTAAACAGCTGGGGCCCCAGCACAGAACCTTGCGGTACCCCACTAGTCACTGCCTGCCATTCTGAAAAGTACCCATTTACTCCTACTCTTTGCTTCCTGTCTGACAGCCAGTTCTCAATCCATGTCAGCACACTACCCCCAATCCCATGTGCTCTAACTTTGCACATCAATCTCTTGTGTGGGACCTTGTCGAACGCCTTCTGAAAGTCCAAATATACCACATCAACTGGTTCTCCCTTGTCCACTCTACTGGAAACATCCTCAAAAAATTCCAGAAGATTTGTCAAGCATGATTTCCCTTTCACAAATCCATGCTGACTTGGACCTATCATGTCACCGCTTTCCAAATGCACTGCTATGACATCCTTAATAATTGATTCCATCATTTTACCCACTACCGATGTCAGGCTGACTGGTCTATAATTCCCTGTTTTCTCTCTCCCTCCTTTTTTAAAAAGTGGGGTTACATTGGCTACCCTCCACTCTATAGGAACTGATCCAGAGTCAATGGAATGTTGGAAAATGACTGTCAATGCATCCACTATTTCCAAGGCCACCTCCTTAAGTACTCTGGGATGCAGTCCATCAGGCCCTGGGGATTTATCGGCCTTCAATCCCATCAATTTCCCCAACACAATTTCTGATTATCTGAAAGCATAAATGTCACAAGACTCACGTTAAGGTGAGGGCAGGGGGGCAGGAATGGAGCAAGGAAGGCAGACAGTATAAAGAAGTGGAAAGTGATAAAGCCTTCTAGAGTGATGGGGAAGTGGGATGAGAAAAGGAGAGGTGATAAAGATACCGCTGTTGCCCCCAGCGGGCTCGATGTCTCTGGCGGCCACGGTGCCCACCACCTGCGGGCCAATAAGCTGCAGCATTCGCTCCTCCAGGTCAGAGAGCTCCTGCAGTTGAGGCTCACCCCCGCCAGTCCTCTGCTGCTCTCTCCTATTATGTGTCATCTTGGCCTGCAAAAGAAAGGAATTTGTGTGAGTAGGGGTCTAGATATATATGTGGGAGATATGCCTGCCATCGTTGAATAGCTGTGAATGTACGGATGGTGTGAGATGAGAATATGACTTCATGAGTAGCTGCAGATGTTTGGTGTGGGAGTGGTGGTTAGCTCAATGTGCACAGACAGAGATTCACAGGCTGGTATGTAGGAGGTGTGGAAGCATGTACTCAGCTTGACCACCTGTCTGAGGTCGTTGAACTTCTTCCGGCACTGGGTCATGGTTCTACTGTTGACACCTCCATGGCCACTTTTCTCCACATGGCCCTGAAGACCTGTTGCAATGGCCTCCTTCCACATGTGGGAAACAACACATCATTGCTTCTCTCCACTGCCCCCACCAATGCTTCCAATACCATATCATTGAATCGTCTTGCCCTCTCTCTTCGAGCAGGATTTCCAGCAGCCATCCCACAAAGTTATTTCAGTACCTCACAGCTCTCCCTCAACTGCAGCACTGCTGAAATTGAGCAGGTGCAGCTTGATAGAACCCCACCTTTAAGAGCTGGAATGAACCAGTGTCAAGGATTGAAGGATGAGTCACCTGAAATTGGGTAGCACTCTGCCATTAGCGTCTCTGCAGCACCCACTGAGGTCATTAGCGCCTCATTTACCGACTTCTTCGTTCCTGGGGCAAAAAAGCCCAATTTTGCAGAAGTTAGCAATCGTTTGCGCCTGGTGCTAACTTTTCAAAAAGTTATGATTCTTTGAATCTACGGTTCGATGACAGCAGTCTCAGCTTCCACTGCAACACTCAGATGTTGGGTGGCTACTGCTTGTGGTGCAATGGAAACTGTGACATTGGCATCAGATGCTGCATTATAATTAGGTCCACAAGTGTGTGAATGGAGTTAGCCACTACTTCGATGTGGGAACGGATAGCCTCCAAGCTCTGCACAAAGCCCTGTGCTAAGTTAGTGCTGGACTCCTCCATGCTCCTTTACATTGACTGGAGCCTTTCTTTGGCTTCCCAATGCACCAAGCTTTTCATTGTGCATGCTCGTCAGTGTTCTTCTGTAGCCTGCTCCATCGAAGTCCTCTGCAGCGGAACCTGTCTGCAACCTCGTCCTCCAGCAAGCTGGCACCTGCGCTATCCTTACCCCCTGTCCTGATTGCAGACCACTCATGCTTGGTGTCTCACCACGTGCAGATCCAGCCACTAATCCGCCCTCTAAGATACGTTTAGTTTCAGTATCTGAGCTGGTGGCGGCGAGTGTGAAATCAAATGATGGTGCAGTGTCTTCTTCATCACTCTCTTCTTGGTGTTCCTCCACTGCCTGGCCAGGTTGCACCTCTTGGGTATCCGAAAGGATAAAGACACAAGCTTAAGGTTGTGGTGCGGGGAGAGGGGGGAAGTAAGAGGTGCATGCTTACACCATCTGCAACTTGTAAATCAGAAGAGAGTGCGCAATGACGGGATGTTGAATGTGAGAATGAGGATTAGGTTTGAGGATACCATCATCTTCGATGGTTTCAGCCCTGCCGCTGGCCAAGGCCTCAGCATTGGCCATCCCACTAATGACCAGCACCATCTCCTCCATGGGGTTTAGGAAATGCAGGCATGCCTGTCTACCTCCGGTTAGCTCTTGATGCCTCTGGTTGTGCACCACCTTATCCTGCAAGAGAGAGGAAAATGTGTCAGTGAGTGTGGTGCAATCTGTTGTGGCTCTCATGGTTGAATAGCTAGCAGTGTGTGCAAGCTGTGAGATGTAGGTGTTAGGTTTGCAGCAATGGTAAGTGTGTGTGGGTGAGGTGAAGCATGTGAAAGTTAAGGGTATGAATCTTGATTGATAGAAATTGTTGGTCGGTGAGTAATGGGGGTGTGGTGATTTGAGCAGTGGATGAGGCTACTGGTGCATTTGGTAGGGTATGGCATTTGAAGATACATTCACTGACCTTGCGCACTCATGTGAGGGCGTTGTATTTCTTGTGGCACTCCATCTAGTTCCTCGGGTCTTGACTCCTGGCATTGACCTCCACGGCTATCTGCTCCCAGTGCATTTTGACCATGTGTCTGGAAGGCCTTCTTCCCCCTTCGGATGCAGGACATCTCTTCTTCCACCTCCTTCACCATGACTTCCAGTGCAGTGTCCGAAAATCTGCAGTCCCACTCAGCTGGATGATGGTGGAGAGTCATTGGAGAAGGATAGAGTGGTCAACCATGTTAAAGACTGCAGACAAGTCACGAAGGATGAGGGGGATAGTTTGCCTTTGTTACAGTCACAAAGGATGTCATGTGACTTTGATGAGAGCCATTTCAGTGCTGTGGCAGGCACGGAAATCAGATTGGAAGAATTCAAACATGGAATTGTGGGAAAGATGGGCACGGATTTGGGAGGTGACAACACATTCAAGGACTTTGAAGAGGAGACAGAGATTGGAGATGTGGCGGTAGTTTGCAAGGACGGAGTGGTCGAGTGTTTTTTTTTGAGGAGAGGGGTAATGACAGCAGATTTGAGGGAGAGGGGGACTGTACCTGAGGAGAGGGAATTGTTAACAGTGTCAGCTAACATGGGCAGAGAGAATCCTAAGAGGAAGTTTGGCCCAATGGGCTAGGGGAAAGAAGGGAAGAGGCAGAGACGGCCGAACGGATGGTCTCAATCTTAGAGATAAAGAAGTCCATGAGCTCCTCACACTTATTGTCGCAGGGTGGAGACTGGGGAGAGGGATTTAAAAAGACGGTTAACAGTGGAGAAGAGTGCTTATGTATACATTCCAGAATGATTCTGGAATAGTGAGCAATTTTGGCAGACGAGAGCAGGACCCGATAATGCTTTACGTGGCCCAGCCAGATCTAGCAGTGAATAGCTAAACCAGTTGATTGCCATATCCATTCAAGTCTGCATCCTTGGACTTAAGAGAGCGAAGATCTGGGCTGTACCAGGGGGAACTGCCAGGATGAGAGAAAGTAATTGTTTTAACAAGGAATAGGGCATCAAATGTGGTGGTGAGGGTGTGATTGAGCAGATTGGTAGCTGCAGAAATGCCATGGTGAATGGAGGGCCAAAGGCTGGACAGTTGGGGGTTCGTAAGTGCAGTTGTAAGAGAGTCGAGAGAGAATTTTTTCCAGGGGCGGGCACAGAAGGAGGTAAGGGTGGAGATGGAAGGGGGAGAGCAATACGAGGAAGTGTTCAGAGATGGCTTTATTTTCAATTGACACAATGAGAGTAGCGAGGCCACAAGAGATGGCAAGGTCGATGGGTTGGCTACGAATATAGGTTTGAGAGTTTATATGGAGGGAGAGATTAAGAGAGGATAGAAGGCTATTGAACTCAGCGAAGAGAGAGCATGATGAATTGAGATGGAGGTTGAAATCACCGAGGATGAGAAGTCATTCAGTGCAGAGGCAGATAAAAGAAAATAATGAAGAAATAGCAGCAATAAAATATATCGTCCTGTAGACTGCTCCCAACATCTACATGAATCACAAGGGCTTGCAATCTATAAATGTCCAACTGGTGCGTGATGACCAACATTCGTGCAAGTCTGTGCCTACTATCCTGACATCTGTCATGACATTTTCCTGCTACACTAATCCTCCATATGTTCAATCTTTGACCTGGCACATCAAGTCACTCACTGGTTATTTGGGGATAATGATTATACCTGCACAAGTGGTTCATGAATCCTCTCAGAATCTCATGCTCACCAGGCAAATTGCAATGCAGCCAGATCCAAGCCTCCACTAGAGCCTTCATCAAGCAGACCATTGGACTGTAGAAGCAAAGATTCCATTGCCTGTACAGGTCTGGTGGCATGCTGCAGTATAGGCCACAAACATTGCCTCACATCATAGTGATTTGCTGTATGCTGCTTAACTTTGCACTGCAACAGGAACATCATGTGCAGCCAACAATGCAGGAGGACTTTGAGCATGATGAGGACGACAACACTGAGGATGAATTGATATTAGATTCCAAATTATGCCTGTAGCCAGAACTCTTTGGTAGAGTGTTTTACTTAAACAAACCCTGTTGCCCTGCACTAACAGTCATATCCAACATTTTTCCCAGTCCTTCCACCCTCAAAAGAACTACAACTGCTCAAAGTCCAACATTAGTATTAGTGGTGACTAATATTGCAGGATCACCAGATGCTCCAAGAACACCCTGAACACAAAGATTTCAGAAAACATTGGGTGGCGGGGGGGCAAAATTGGCCTCATCTGCGCTTCCAGGGGTGCGCTGACGAGGCGCAAATCGCTCCCAGCAAAATTGGCCTTGGGTTTTTTTGAGGCGCGACAAAGTATCGCCGCCCGCACTACCTCGTTACCGCCGCCCCATAAATTCGGCCTATCGCCCTCAGGTACCGCCTGGCACTGACAACGACAGCTTCAGCTGTAGGTGGGAGGCGGCTGGAGAATCGCTATATAAAGGTGCCATCTTGTCGTAAACTTTTCAGTTGACCATTATTACTTCCAGCTTGCTGACAAATTGGCAGAGTGCCTGTTCCAAGGATTGTAGCCGTTTTCACCTCAAGGACTGTTCTGGCTCTTAAGCATTGCTTTGTTTAATTCAGGGCAGATTTGACTCTGCAATATTTATCTCATTTCATGGGGGCTGTGTTGTCACTCCACCTTCGGCTGCGACGTCACCATCACAGGTTACTTAGGCAGAGACAAATGCAAAGACAAAACAGAAAAAGAGAGGCAGGAATACAAAAAGAAAGACAGGGAGAAGGAAATGAAGCAATACAAGGAGAAAGGCAAAGAGAGAGACAGGGAGAAAGGCACCGAGAGAGAAAGAAAGACTTGGATTTATATAAGCGCCTTTCATGACCACCAGACCTCTCAAAGAGAGCGGGAGAAAGGCAGGGAGAGTCAGGGAGAAAGACAGAGAGAGAGAGAGAGAGAGATGGAGAACGGTACAGAAAGAGAGAGGAAGAAAGACAAGGAGAAAGTCAAAGAGATAGAGAGGGAGAAAGACAGGTACAAGGACAGCAAGATGTGGTAGAAGGAGAAGACGCAACCGGAGACCTTAACCTCCGAGAAGTGGCTGCAGATAGTGAATGCATTGGTTGTAATCTACCAAAATTCCCTGGATTCTGGGGTGATCCCAGCGGATTGGAAAACCACAAATGTAACGCCCCTATTTAAAAAAGGAGGCAGACAGAAAGCAGGAAACTATAGACCAGATGCCCTAACATCTGTCGTTGGGAAAATGCTGGAGTCTATTATTAAGGAATCAGTAGCAGGGCATTTGGAAAAGCATAATACAGTCAAGCAGAGTCAGCATGGTTTTATGAAAGGGAAATCATGTTTGACAAATTTGCTGGACTTCTTTGAGGATGTAATGAGCAGGATGGATAAGGGGGAACCACTGTATGTGGTGTATTTGGATTTCCAGAAGTCATTCGATAAGGTGCCACATAAAAGGTTACTGCACAAGATAAAAGCTCACAGGGTTGGGGGGTAATATAATAGCTTGGATAGCAGATTGGCTAACTAACAGAAAATAGATGGGATAAATGGGTCATTTTCCAGTTGGCAAACGGTAACTAGTGGGGTGCCATAGGGCTCGGTGATGGAGCCTCAA
The DNA here is from genome assembly GCF_044704955.1 of Pristiophorus japonicus. Taxonomy (NCBI): domain Eukaryota; kingdom Metazoa; phylum Chordata; class Chondrichthyes; family Pristiophoridae; genus Pristiophorus; species Pristiophorus japonicus. The sequence continues at coordinate 121,973,145 of NC_091992.1, forward strand.
CTGTTTACAATTTATATTAATGACTTGGATGAAGGGACCGAGTGTAATGTAATGTAGCCAAGTTTGTTGATGATACAAAGATGGGTGGGAAAGCAAGTCGTGAGGAGGACACAAAAAATCTTCAAAGGGATATAGATAGGCTAAGTGAGTGGGAAAACGTTTGGCAGACGGAGTATAATATGAGAAAGTATGAGGTTATCCATTTTGGCAAGAAAAATAAAAAAGCAAATTATTATTTAAATGGAGATAAATTACAAAAGGCTGAGTACAGAGGGACCTGGGGTCGTTGTGCATGAAACACAGAAAGTTAGTATACAGATGCAGCAAGTAATCAGGAAGGCTAATGGAATGTTGGCCTTTATTGCAAAGGGGATGGAGTATAAAAGCAGAGAAGTGCTGTTGCAACTGTATTGGTGAGGCCATACCGAGAGTACTGCGTACAGTTTTGGTCTCCTTATTTAAGGAAGGATATACTCGCATTGGAGACTGTTCAGAGAAGGTTCACTATGTTGATTCTGAGATGAAGGGATTGACTTATGAGGGATGGTTGAGTAGGTTGGGCCTATACTCATTGGAGTTTCGAAGAAAGAGAGGTGATCTTATTGAAATTAAGATACTGAGGGGGCTCGACAAGGTAGAGGCAGAGAGGATGTTTTCCCTCATGGGGAATCTAGAACTAGGGGGCATTGTTTCAGAATAAGGGGTCGCCTATTTAAAACTGAGATGAGGAGGAATTTCTTTTTAGCTGACAGTTAGCTGCAGAGGAGAGGGCCAGGAGCTGGAAAGGCAATAACTGCACGTTGATGGTGTGAGGGCCAAGTATCCTGCAGGTCGCTGCAAAGGAACTCAACATACCGTCACTGTCCCGAGGGGGGTCAGCCACACCCACCACCATCGCATCAACTTGGACGCCCATCAAGGCAGCTAGCCGTTCCTCCAGCGGACTGAGCACTTGGAGATCTGGCTTCCCTCCACCAGTTTGCATTTGCTCCTGCCGGTTGTGTGCGAGCTTCGCCTGTAACATTAAACAGAATGTTGGAGGTAGAGACCTTCTATCAGTGGATCCCAAGTGCCTTACATACTTTACTATATTTTACTCTATGACAGTCTTCACAGCTCGATGTAGCTACCATTCTTGGTGTGGACTTGCTGTGGTAATGCTTGAATTAGGGTGCCAGTACCAAACAGTAATGGGGAGGCTCCCGTCTTTGAGACACGTATGAAGACTGAGGAGTCTACATGAGGGATGGGTCTGCAGAACCGAGTAGCAAGGTTAACAGCGCATGCATTCCCTTGCAATGGGTGAGGATGCAAATGGGAACCTTGACTGTGGCCTCACCCACTTAGAGCATGGGTTCAGAAACACTACATTGAGCAGAGAGTACACATTAAGGTCAGAGCATCGCATGTTGAAGTTTGAAATTAAAGATTCTCACCTTCACGAGCCGTGTCAGGTCGTTCCACTTTTTTCTATGTTGCAGTGCTGTCCTTGGGACAGTGTCATTCGCAGACACTTGCTCTGCTATTTCCCTCCATAGCCTTCAGTATGTTTGGGGTTGGGGTCTCCTCCCAGCCTCTGTCCTCAGCACCTGCTTATGCCTCTCCAGGGCATCAAGGAGTGAATCCAGTGCATCGTCCGTGAACCAGTGAGCACGTTGACGAGCTGCTGCTACAAGGTCTGCCATGCTCACCGTCTGAGTGAGTGCATAGGAAATGAATATAGCCACAAAGCATTGAGGCGCCCAATCACCGCCTCAGTTCAATCCAGGAGGTGCCACTATGTCTGTGGCACAGCTCCAAATGATGCCTAAGTCCCGGATGTTGAACCCACGCTTAACGGCCCACTTAGTGCAGCGTAGCGCATCCAAGTAAGTGTGCAACACCATGATTTTACGCTGCTATCAATTCTTTAGGCGTCAACACTGAATTTTACATTTGGGGACCGCACCTGAAGTGAGATGTTAAAAATTTCTCCCATGCGGTGAAAATGGTTCAAAAATGGCGATACTGAATTTCGACCACTTAAAACATAGCACCCCAAGTGGGGTACACTGGAATTTCCAAGTTAAGAACATAACATAAAAACATAAGAAATAGGAGCAGGAGTAGGCCATTTGGCCCCTCGAGACTTTACCGCCATTCAATAAGATCATGGCTGATCTGATCTTGGCCTCAATTCCACTTCCCTGCTGGCTCCCCATAACCCTTGACTCCCTTATCGTTCAAAAATCTGTCTTATCTCCACCTTAAATATATTCAATGACCCAGCCTCCACAGCTCTCTTGGGTAGAGAATTCCAAAAATTCACGACCCTCTGAGAAAAGAAATTCCTCCTAATTTCTGTTTTAAATGGCCGACCCCTTATTCTGAAACTATGCCCCCTAGTTCTAGATTCCCCCATGAGGGGAAACGTCCTCTCTGCATCTACCCTGTGAATCCCCCTCAGAATCTTATACATTTCAATAAGGTCACCTCTCTTCTAAACTCCAATGAGTATAGGCCCAACCTGCTCAACCTTTCTTCATAAGACAACCCCTTCATCTCAGCAATCAACCTTGTGAACCTTCTCTGAACTGCCTCCAATGCAAGTATATCCCTTCTTAAATAAGGAGACCAAAACTGTACATAGTACTCCAGGTGTGGTTTCACCAAATAGTTGTAGCAAGACTTCCCTACTTTTATACTCCATCCCCCTTGCAATAAAGGCCAACATTCCAATTGCCTTACTTATTCCTTGCTGTACCTGCAAGGACCCCCAGATCCTTCTGTACTGCAGCAGTTTGTAATCTCTCCCCATTTAAATAATAATTAGCTTTTTTATTTTTCCTACCAAAGTGGATAACCTCACAGTTTCCCACATAAAACTCCATCTGCTAAATTTTTGCCTATTCACTTAGTCTATCTATATCCCTTTGCAGATTATTTGCGTCCTCCTCACAACTTGCTTTGTATCATCTGCAAATTTGGCTACATTGCACTCGGTCCCTTCATCCAAGTCATTAATATAGTTTGTAAATTGTTGAGGCTCCAGCACTGATCCCTGTGGCACCCCAATAGTTATAGTTTGCCAACCTGAAAATGACCCATTTATCCTGACTGGTAGTTAGCCAACCCTCTATCCATGCTAATATATTACTCCCAACCCCGTGAGCTCTTATCTTGTGCAATAAACTTTTATGTGGTACCTTATCGAATGCCTTCTGGAAATCCAAATACATGACTTCTACTGGTTCCCCTTTACATCCTTAAAGACCTCCAGAAAATTTGTCAAACATGATTTCCCTTTTATAAAGCTGTGCTGACTCTGCTGAACTATAATGATTTTCTAAATGTCCTGCGACTACTTCCTTAATAATGGACTCCAGCATTTTCCCAATGACAGATGTTAGGCTAACTGGTCTACAGTTTCATGTTTTCTGTCTCCCTCCTTTCTTAAATAGAGGCATTACATTTGCAGTTTTCCAATCCTCTGGGACCTCTCCAGAATCCAGGGTCCTCACTCCATTAGCAGCTCATTTTGCTGTGCAGTCACCGCACAGTCATTGTCGAGGTAATCAGGAAGGCGAACGGAATGTTGGCCTTCATTGCGAGAGGGATGGAGTACAAAAGCAGGGAGGTCCTGCTGCAATTGTATAGGGTATTGGTGAGGCCGCACCTGGAGTACTGCGTGCAGTTTTGGTCACCTTACTTAAGGAAGGATATACTAGCTTTGGAGGGGGTACAGAGACGATTCACTAGGCTGATTCCGGAGATGAGGGGGTTACCTTATGATGATAGATTGAGTAGACTGGGTCTTTACTCATTGGAGTTCAGAAGGATGAGGGGTGATCTTATAGAAACATTTAAAATAATGAAAGGGATAGACAAGATAGAGGCAGAGAGGTTGTTTCCACTGGTCGGGGAGACTAGAACTAGGGGGCACAGCCTCAAAATACGGGGGAGCCAATTTAAAACCGAGTTGAGAAGGAATTTCTTCTCCAAGAGGGTTGTGAATCTGTGGAATTCTCTGCCAAGGAAGCAGTTGAAGCTAGCTCATTGAATATATTCAAGTCGTGGATAGATAGATTTTTAACCAATAAGGGAATTAAGGGTTACGGGGAGCGGACGGGTAAGTGGAGCTGAGTCCACGGCCAGATCAGCCATGATCTTGTTGAATGGCGGAGCAGGCTCGAGGGGCTAGATGGCCTACTCCTGTTCCTAATTCTTATGTTCTTATGAGATGAAGTCCCGTCTTCACAGTGAACACACCCTCCATTGTATCGTGGTGCACTTCCACTATGCTAAATGGAATAGATTTAGGACAGATCTCGCAGCTCAAAACTGGACATGCATGAAGCACTGTGGGCCATCAGTAGAAGCAGAATTGTATTCCACCACAATCTGTAACCTCATGTCCCACAATATCCATCACTCTACCATCAAGCCAAGGGACCAACCCTGATTCAATGTGAAGTGCAGAAGAGCATGCCAGGTGCTGCACCAGGCATACCTAAAATGAGGTGCCAACCTGGGGAAGCTGCAACACAGGACTACATGCATGCTAAACAGCAGAAGCAGCATGCTATAAACAGAACTAAACAATCCCACAATCAACGGATCAGGTCAAAGCTCTCCAGTCCTGCCACTTCCAGTCGTGATGGTGGTGGACAATTAAACAACTAACAGGACGAGGAGGCTCCATGAATATCCCCATCCTCAATGATGGCGGAGCCCAGCAAGCAAGTGCAAAAGACAAGACTTAAGCATTTGCAACCAGAAATGCTGAGTGGATGATCCTTATTGGCCTCCTCCTGAGGTCCCTACCATCACAGAAGCCAGTCTTCTGCCAATTCGATTCACTTCACATGATATCAAGAAGTGGCTGAGCGCATTGGATATAGCAAAGGCTATGGGCCCCGACAACATCCCAGCTGTCATGCTGTTCCAGTACAGCTACAACACTGGCTTCTACCCGACAATGTGGAAAACTGCCCAGGTATGCCTGTCCACAAAAAGCATGACTAATCCAATCTGGCCAATTACCATCCCATCAGTCTACTCTCGATCATCAGTAAAGTGATGGAAGGTGTCGTCAACAGTGCTATCAAGCGACACTCACCAATAATCTGCTCACCGATGCTCACTTTGGGTTCTGCCAGGACCACTCAGCTCCAGACCTCATTACAGCCTTGGTCCAAACATGGACAAGAGAGCTGAATTCCAGAGGTGAGGTGAGAGTGACTGCCCTTGACATCAAGGCAGCATTTGACCGAGTGTAGCATCAAGGAGTCTAGTAAAATTGAAGTCAATGGGAATCGGGGAAAACTCTCCACTGGCTGGAATCATACCTAGCACAAAGGAAGATGGTTGTGGTTGTTGGAGGTCAATCATCCCAGCCCCAGAGCAACACTGTAGGAGTTTCTCAGGGCAGTGTCCTAGGCCCAACCATCTTCAGCTGCTTCATCAATGACCTTCCCTCCATCATAAGGTCAGAAGTGGGGATGTTCGCTGATGATTGCTTCCATTCGCAACTACTCAGAAAATGAAACAGTCCATGCCCGCATGCTTGAAGACCTGGATGATATTTAGGCTTGGGTTGATAAGTGGCAAGGAACATTCGCACCACACAAGTGCCAGGCAATAGCCATATCCAACAAGCGAGACTCTAACCACCTCTTCTTGATATTCAAAGGCATTACCATCGCCGACTCCCCCACTATCAACATCCTGAGGGTCACCATTGACCAGAAACTTAACTGGTCCATACCTTAAATACCGTTGCAAAAAGAGCAGGTCAAAAGCTGGATATTCTGTGGCGAGCATCATACCTAGCACAAAGGAAGATGGTTTTGGTTGTTGGAGGTCAATCATGCCAGCCCCAGGACTTTGGGGACAAGCTGTGCTGGTGTCAGTTCTTGGTTATCTGAAAGCAGAAAGGCATAAGACTCAGGTTGTGGTGTGGGGGTGGGGGATGGGCAGGGGGGTGGTGGTGGGAGAATGCAAGATATCCACGCATACACCATAAGCAGCTTGTAAGTGAGAAAAGGTTGTAGAATGAGGCAGAATGTCCTCGGAGGTGGCTCTCGATGCATTAGTCGTGGCGGTGGAGAGAAGGCGGGGTGTCCTGTTTCCGCGGGGTGATAGGAAAGCCATCAAAGCCCACTTGCAGAATGCTCTGGCAAGAAAAAGTTGCCTACTTCATAGCCAGTAGTGTCATGCAGCGGACCTGGATACAGTGCTGAAAAAAGTTTAATGACCTCACACGACTGGTCAAGGTGAATGAAGGCTTCAGCAAATGCCGTATCCCACCATGTGCACCACAAGCCTTGCACAATACCTCACACCCGTGTCACCCTCCTACCAACAATTTCTATCTATCACCACTCTTACCTCATAATCATAGCTTACCCTCACAACCTTACCACTGCTGCAATACTCACACCCAAATCTCACACCTTGCACACACTGATAGATATTCAACTATGGCAGGCACATCACCCAAACACATTGCACTACACTCACTGACACACTTTCCTTTCTCTTGCAGGCCAAGGTGGCTCACAACCGCCGTGAAAAGCGGCAGACGGGAGGTGGCCAAGCCACATTGAGCAAACATTGGCGAGATGGTGCTCAACATCATTGGAGGGGAAGTCATCACAGCTGTGGCTACGAGTGAAGTTGAAGCCCTTGTGGACAAAAACAGTATGGTCATTCCTAATCCTTCTTCTCAAATCCCACTTTCCTCTCATCTTACAATCTTTTCTCACTTACAAGTTGCTGATGATGTATGCATGGATATTTTGCATTCTCCACAACCGCACCCCCCCCCCCCGGCCCCCTCCCCTCACGACAACCACAGTCTTGTGCCTTTCTGCTTTCAGATAACCAAGAACTGTCACCAGCACAGCCTGTCCCCAAAGTCATGAAGGAGGGTGGAGCTGAAAAACACACACCATCACTGCATCTGACATTCACAGACATCAGGTCCGAAACTGGCATTGTGCAGTAGAGGGTAGTATAGATGCAGGATCTGCACATGGTGAGGCACCGGGCATGAGTGGGCTGCAGCAAGGCCAGGGTAAAGGGTAGCGTGAGGGCCTGTTCCCCTTGGACAAGTTTGTGCACGAGTTCTGCTGCTCATGATTCAGATGTTGACCTCGCTGGGGTGGCCTTCAGAAATGTGATGGGCATGCACATGGAAATCGTAGGTGCAATGGCAAGCCTACCAGAGAGCCTCTTGTCAGTGTCAAGGAGCATGGAGGAGTCCGACTGCAACATTGGCCGTGGCTTTGCGCAGAGCTTGGTGTCCATGATTTCCAGGCTGGAACTGATGAACAGCTCCAGGAATGACCTTGTGGACTCAGCCATGATGCTGCATTTGATGGGCGATGTTGCAGCTTCCATTGCAGCACAGGTGGAAGCGACTCAATGTCTCACTGCTGCAGTGGAAGCTCGGACTGCTGCCATCGTGGCTGGGTTTACGAGTCTCGAAAGTAGCTTGCAGGGTGTCACAGCAGGCCAACAATCTGTCCTTCACTAGATTTCTAGGAATGCTGAAGCGCTGCCCTGGGAAAGTGGCAGTAAGTCTGTGGAGCAAGAACCTGCTGTCCTCTATCAGGATGATAGCTGCAGAGTGGAATGGCTGCTGATTTTTAGTCGAATGGCCGCTATTTTGAAAATTCTGCTCCTGCGGTATCCCGGCGAGTGACCGATCCCCGCTGCTGCCAATCAGTCCTAAGTGCGTTATCAGAGCACATACCACTGATGTGCCCTATCCAACGAGAAATTCTGCCAAGAAAATCTTGCTGTTGCCACCAACAACTTTTTCTGTCGGTGCACTGTGTTTGGAGTGCTTCTAAAATGGCGGTGCGGCTGCTATTAAAGGGGCGGATCTACTGCCGCGGCCGCCATCTTATTTTTTTGTCAGCCGACTGCCGTGTTGGGCCAACAATTACGTTCCCAGGTTCAGCCAGGCTGCCAAAAAGCAGTTTTGCACCCTCTATTGGATGACAGGCCACTGGCCCGTCCGAAACCCTCCCTGGTGGCCCCACGGTCCTAACCTAAAGAATCGCAGCAGCTCTCCCCTTTAAGTGAAGGGGAGAGACGTGGTGATGCGCTAGCGCGATGACACCATCAGCGCTACACTGATCAGTGACAGCGGCGGACAGTCCGCCCGCCCCCCGCATTTGGAAAGCAGTGACAGGATTGGTCCAAGTCAGCATGGATTTATGAAAGGGAAATCATGCTTGACAAATCTTCTAGAAGTTTTTGAGGATGTAACTAGTAGAGTGGATAAGGGAGAACCAGTGGATGTGGTGTATTTGGACTTTCAAAAAGCTTTTGACAAAATCCCACACAAGAGATTAGTGTGCAAAATTAAAGCACATGGTATTGGGGGTAATGTGTTGACGTGGATAGAGAACTGGTTGGCAGATAAGAAGCAGAGAGTCGGGATAAACGGGTCCTTTTCAGAATGGCAGGCAGTGACTAGTGGGGTGCCGCAGGGTTCAGTGCTGGGACCCCAGCTATTTACAATATACATCAATGAGGGAATTGAGTGTAATATCTCCAAGTTTGAAGATGACACTAAGCTGGGTGGCAGTGTGAGCTGTGAAGAGGTCCAGAACCAGGGGACATAATCTTAGGATAAGGGGTAGGCCATTTAGGACTGAGATGAGGAGAAACTTCTTCACTCAGAGAGTTGTTAACCTGTGGAATTCCCTGCCGCAGAGAGGTGTTGATGCCAGTTCATTGGATATATTCAAGAGGGAGTTAGATATGGCCCTTATGGCTAAGGGGATCAAGGGGTATGGAGAGAAAGCAGGAAAGGGGTACTGAGGGAGTGATCAGCCATGACCTTATTGAATGGCGGTGCAGGCTCAAAGGGCTGAATGGCCTACTCCTAACCAGGATTATGTCCCCTGGTTCTGGACTTCACCAACATCGGGAACATTCTTCCTGCATCTAACCTGTCCAGTCCTGTCAGAATCTTATACGTTTCTATAAGATCCCCTCTCACCCTTCTAAACTCCAGTGAATAAAGGCCCAGTTGATCCAATCTCTCCTCATATGACAGTCCAGCTATCCCTGGAATCAGTCTGGTGAACCTTCGCTGCACTCCCTCGTTGGCAAGAACGTCCTTCCTCAGATTAGGAGACCAAAACTGAACACAATATTCCAGGTGAGGCCTCACTAAGGCCCTGTACAACTGCAGTAAGACCTCCCTGCTCTGATACTCAAATCCTCTAGCTATGAAGGCCAACTTGCCTGTTGTAGAAAGTTGTACAGAACCAGTCAAACTGAAAAAGCATCTCAGCTGTAAGTTGTTGCTGATTTTCCCTTAAATAATGCTGCTGGAGGCTCCTTCCTGCTGTGAACCCTTGGTCAGCTGGATGTGATTAACACAGGCCTGGTAGTGCAGCGGCAAATGCGAAAATTGTAGATTGCCCACTCACTGACATCACGATCTGCATTATATACATATCTCTAACGAGCGTGAACATTGGTACGCTGTCCACCAGCCAAAATAGGCCAAAACAGCACTAACATCTCCAATTTCCAGCCCGATCTTGCATTGACGTTCGATTCCCGCCCTGTGTTAAAATAATCAAACATTTCATGTACCCGTGTCTGGAAGACAATCTATGCTAATGTCCTGAATTTAAACATGATCAAATCAGGACAGGTGCAGCACATTTTGTGTGCTCTGCGCCTGTCCAGAGGTGGGGTTAAGAAATATTCGGGCCAGTGTAGTCACTGGGCAAGGAGTATTAAAAGAAATACAACATTAATAGAACCAAATCTGAACATCATATATGTGCAATGATGACCTAAGTGTGCGTGGCAGACTTTTCTTGAGAATATAAAATGATTGTGATTAATATTCCCTTATATTCTAGGTGAGTCAGCATTTGTCAAAATTATTTGATAACATGGCTAAACTGAAGTTCCAAATGGATGCAGAGAACAAGCCATTGAAAGTTGGCATTGGCATGTACAGTAAAGAAAATGAATATGTGCCATTTGATAAACCGTGTGATTTGACTGGTCAGGTGAGTGTCTCTAAGTTTACTACAATGTCATGATCACTTGATAATGTGACGGTGTGATTACCTCTATTGCATGCACTCATTTGAACTGGTATGGTCATTTCACACCACCTTCACTTGCTCTGCCTCACTTCTGTTATGCAGTTCACTGGATGTTCTTTTTTGACTCTTTAATATTCCAAAGTGAACGGATCTGAACTGGTTGCTGCCTGCTCAAAAGTGCAATGTGGAAAATCATGAGATGGCCCAGCTTTATGCTTCTCTTTAGTCACAGGTACATTAATCCCGAAGGATCCTATAGAAAAATCAAGATGAAGTGTTACCATGGTGGATGGTGCCTGCACAAAATGCCTTACTGTTGCTGGGCAAAATAACCAATATGTTAGTAAGTGACTGAGCTTGAAGGTGAAACAATATGAAGCAGTGAAAAAAGCACTTTGCCTAGTTGGCTGCCAAGCGCTCCCTAGCTCACACTGTCAATTACCTCCACTTTCACAATTTGAAAGACTGATTACTATGTTGAATTTTAGGACTGCCACTAGTCTGGTTTTTATAGGCTCAATTTTCCCCAAAGCATTTTTTTGGCGTACTTTTAAGAGTTACACCCGATTTTTTGTGAAACAAGTACCGCCAAAAAAAAAGTGTTGTAAGTTTCCCCTTAGGATCCCTTCATTTTGGCGTGGCCTAACCCGAGGGGGATGAATCCGTGATCTGCGACAAAAAGATCAGGCTGCCATGGTAACCAGGGACACAAGCATGCAGCCACCTTGCAACACATTAAAAAAATTGAAAAACACAGAATAGCAACTTACCTCCAACCCTGCCGGAAGGGCTTGTTGGTCCAGTCCCATTCTCGGTCCCCACCGGTTCGATTCTCCTGTCAGTGCGTTCTCCCGCCCCTAGCCCTGGCCGAAGGACTTGCCGGTGCGTTCTCCTGCCGGTGAGTTCTCCTACTAGTGCGTTCTGTGAGTTCTCCTGCCTGCTGGTGCGTTCTGTGAGTTCTCCTGCCTGCCGGTGTGTTCTGTGAATTCTCCTGCCTGCCGGTGCATTCTGTGAGTTCTCCTGCCTGCCGGTGTGTTCTGTGAATTCTCCTGCCAGTCGGTGTGTTCTGTGAGTTCTCCTGCCTGCCGGTGTGTTCTGTGAGTTCTCCTGCCTGTCGGTGTGTTCAGTGAGTTCTCCTGCCTGCCAGTGAGTTCTCCTGCCTGCCGGTGCGTTCTGTGAGTTCTCCTGCCTGTCGGTGTGTTCTGTGAGTTCTCCTGCCAGTGCATTCTCCTGCCAGTGAGTTCTCCTGCCTGCCGGTGCGTTCTGTGAGTTCTCCTGCCAGTCGATGTGTTCAGTGAGTTCTCCTGCCTGCCAGTGAGTTCTCCTGCCTGCCGGTGCGTTCTGTGAGTTCTCCTGCCTGTCGGTGTGTTCTGTGAGTTCTCCTGCCAGTGCATTCTCCTGCCAGTGAGTTCTCCTGCCTGCCGGTGTGTTCTGTGAGTTCTCCTGCCTGCTGGTGTGTTCTGTGAATTCTCCTGCCTGTCGGTGTGTTCTGTGAGTTCTCCTGCTAGTGCGTTCTCCTGCCAGTGAGTTCTCCTTCCCCTAGCCCTGGCCGAATGGCCTCCCGGTCTGCTTCCCCGCCCCTAGCCCAGGCCGAGTGGTCTCCTCCCTCCCGGTCAAAGGCTTCCCCCCACCCACTCTCCCTCCCATCACCCCCTCTCCCTCCCCCCACCTTTCTCTTCCTCCCCCATCTCTCTGTCCCAGTCTCTCTCACCTTTCCTGCTGCTGCTGTACGGGCATCTGCTGCACTTAACTGCACCGATTCCCTTACCTGCGCTGATTTCTTTAACTCTCCGCAAGGGTTTTCGCGAGAGGCCACATACGCTGGCCTAAGTAGAAATGGAGTAACTATTAGTTGGCTAAAGTTGCCTAAATGGGCAGAATTGGCATAGGTGGCTGGTAACTCCCCCTTTTGAGAAAAAAAAACGTACCTAAAAAAAAGTAATGAAGTCAGTTACGCTGGTGCAAATTGATTAGGGAAACTGGGGATTTTTAAGTTAGGCCAGAAAAAACTGCCTACTCCAAAAAAAATGGCGTAAATACTGGGGAAAATTGAGCCCTATATGTGGTTGTGTGCAACAGACAAGATATTCAAAGGCAAATATTCCTCTGTTCTCTGGTGTAACTGCAGTAGGCAGGGGATAAAGATCTGCTGGGAAGCTATTCCATTGGTTCATTGGTGCTGAAATAATTTCCACAATTTTCCACTATGTGACATTATGCAAATAACACCTATGCCCAAATACAGACAGATGTTTTTAAAAATGTGTTCATGGGATGTAGACGTTGCTGGCAAGGCCAGCATTTATTGCCCATCCCTAATTGTCCTGGAGAAGGTTGTGGTGAGCTGCCTACTTGAATCGCTGCAGTACGTGTGGTGAAGGTACTCCCATGGTGCTGTTAGGGAGGGAGTTCTAGGATTTTGACACAGCACCGATGAAAGAATGGCGATATATTTACAAGTCAGGTTGGTGTGTAACTTGAAGGGGAACTTGGAGGTGATGGTGTTCCCACACACCTGCTGCCCTGGTCCTTCTCAGTGGTAGAGGCCACATATTTGGGAGGTGGTGCTAAAGAAGCCTTGACGAATTGCTGCAGTGCATCTTGTAGATGATACACACTGCAGCCATGGTACACTAGTGGTGGAGGGAGTGACTGTTTAAGATGGTGGGTGAGGTGCCTTGTGCTGCATGGTGTCTATCTTCTTGAGTGTTGTTGGAACTGCACTCGTTCAGGCAAGTGGAGAGTATTCCATCACACTCCTGACTTGAGCCTTATAGATCGTGGAAAGGCTTTAGGGAGTCAGGAGGTGAGACACTCGCTGCAGAATACCCAGCCTCTGACCTGCTCTTGTTGCCACAGTATTTGTGTGGTTGATCCAGTTAAGTTTCTTGTCAATGGTAACCCCAGGATGTTGATGGTGGGGGATTCGGCCATGGTAATGTCGTTGAATGTCAAGGGGCGGTGGTTAGACTCTTGCTTGTTGCTTAGCACTTGTGTAGCGCAAATGATACTTGCCACTTATCAGCCCAAGCTTGAATGTCATCCAGGTCTTGCTGCATGTGGGCATGGGCTTCTTCATTATTTGAGGACTTGCAAATGGACCTGAACACTGTGCAATCATCAGCGAACATCCCAACTTCTGACCTTATGATGGAGGGAAGGTCATTGATAAAGCAGCTGAAGATGGTTGGACCTAGGACACTGCCCCGAGAAACTCCTGCAGCGATGTGGCTGAGATGATTGACTTCCAACAATCACAACCATCTTCCTTTGTGCTAGGTATGGCTCCAGCCAGTGGAGAGTTTTCCCCCTGATGCCCATTGACTTCAATTTTACTAGGCTCCTTGATGCCACACTCGGTCAAATGCTGCCTTGATGTCAAGGGCAGTCACTCTCATCTCACCTCTGGAATTCAGCTCTTTTGTCCATGTTTGGACCAAGGCTGTAATGAGGTCTGGAGTTGAATGGTCCTGGCGGAACCCAAACTGAGAAGGTTGTTGGTGAGTATGTGCTGCTTGATAGCACTGTCGATGACACCTTCCATCATTTTGCTGATGATTGAGAATAGACTGATACGGCAGCAATTGGCCGGATTGGATTAGTGGTGCTTTTTGTAGACAGTACATACCTGGGCAGTTTTCCACATTGATGAATAGATGCCAGTTATGTAGCTATACTGGAGCCACTTGGCTAGAGGCGCGGCTAGTTCTGGGAACACACGTCTTCAGCACGCCAGCTGGGATGTTGATGGGGGCCATAGCCTTTGCTGTATCCAGTGCACTCAATCTTTTCTTGAGATCTCATGGAGTGAATTGAATTGGCTGAAGACAGGCTTCTATGATGTTGGGGACCTCAGGAGGAGGCCAATATGGATCATCCACTCGGTATTTCGGGCTGAAGAAAGTTGAAAATGCTTCAGCCTTGTCTTTTGAACTCGTGTGCTGGGCTCCGCCATCATTGAGAATGGGGATGTTCATGGAGCCTCCTCCTCCTGTTGTTTAATTTTCCACCGCCATTCATGACTGGATGTGGCAGGACTGCAGAGCTTTGATCTGATCCGTTGATTGTGGGATAGAAACATAGAAACATAGAAAATAGGTGCAGAAGTAGGCCATTCGGCCCTTCGAGCCGGCACCACCATTCAATAAGATCACGGCTGATCATTCACCTCAGTACCACTTTCCAGCTTTCTCTCCATACCCCTTGATCCCTTTATCCATAAGAGCCATATCTAAATCCCTCTTGAATATATCCAATGAATTGGCATCAACAACTCTCTGCGGCAGGGAATTCCACAGGTTAACAACTCTCTGAGTGAAGAGGTTTCTCCTCATCTCAGTCCTAAATGGCTTACCCCTTATCCTTAGATTATGTCCCCTGGTTCTGGACTTCCCCAACATCGGGAACATTCTTCCCGCATCTAATCTGTCCAGTCCCGTCACAATTTAATATGTTTCTACGAGATCCCCTCTCATCCTTCTAAACTCCAGTGAATACAGGCCCAGTCGATCCAGTCCCTCCTCATATGTCAGTTCTGCCATCCCGGGAATCAGTCTGGTGAACCTTCACTGCACTCCCTCAATAGCAAGAACGTCCTTCCTCAGATTAGGAGACCAAAACTGAACACAATATTCCAGGTGAGGCCTCACTAAGGCCCTGTACAACTGCAGTAACACCTCCCTGCTCCTATACTCAAATACCCTAGCTATGAAGGCCAACATGCCATTTGCCTTCTTCGCTGCCTGCTGTACCTGCATGCCAATTTTCAATGACTGATGTACCATGACACCCAGATCTCGTTGCACCTCCCCTTTTCCTAATCTGCCGCCATTCAGATAATATTCTGCCTTCGTGTTTTTGCCACCAAAGTGGATAACCTCACATTGATCCACATTATACTGCATCTGCCATGCGTTTGCCCACTCACCTAACCTGTCCAAGTCACACTGCAGCCTCTTAGTGTCCTCCTCATAGCTCACACCGCCACCCAGCATAGTGTCATCTGCAAACTTGGAGATATTACACTTAATTCCTTCATCCAAATCATTAATGTATATTGTAAATAGCTGGGATCCCAGCATTGAGCCCTGCGGCACCCCACTAGTCACTGCCTGCCATTCTCTCTGCTTCCTGTCTGCCAACCAGTTCTCTATCCACATCAGTATATTACCCCCAATACCATGTGCTTTAATTTTGCACAAAAATCTCTTGTGTGGGACCTTGTCAAAAGTCCTTTTAAAGTCCAAATACACCACATCCACTGGTTCTCCCTTGTCCACTCTACTAGTTACATCCTCAAAATATGCTAGAAGATTTGTCAAGCATGATTTCCCTTTCATAAATCCATGCTGACTTGGACCGATCCTGTCACTGCTTTACAAATGTGCTGCTATTTCATCTGTAATAATTGATTCCAACATTTTCCCCACTACTGATGTCAGGCTAACTGGTCTATAATTACCCGTTTTCTCTCTCCCTCCTTTTTTAAAAAGTGGGGTTACATTAGCTACCCTCCAGTCCATAGGAACTGATTCAGAGTCAATAGACTGTTGGAAAATGATCACCAATGCTTCCACTATTTCTAGGGCTACTTCCTTAAGTACTCTGGGATGCAGACTATCAGGCCCTGGGGATTTATTGACCTTGAATCCCATCAATATCGCTAACACAATATCCCACCTAATAAGGATTTCCTTCAGTTCCTCCTTCTCACTAGACCCACTGTCCCCTAGTATTTCCAGAAGGTTATTTGTGTCTTCCTTCGTGAAGACAGAACCAAAGTATTTTTTCAACTGGTCCGCCATTTCTTTGTTCTCCATTATAAATTGACCTGAATCTGACTGCAAGGGATCTATGTTTGTCTTCACTAATCTTTTTCTCTTTACATATCTATAGAAGTTTTTGCAGTCAGTTTTTATGTTCCCAGCAAGCTTCCTCTCATACTCTATTTCCCCCACCTAATTAAACCCTTTGTCCTCCTCTGCTGAATTCTACAATTCTCCCAATCCTCAGGTTTGCTGCTTTTTCTGGCCAATTTATATGCCTCTTCCTTGGATTTAACACTATCCTTAATTTCCCTTGTTAGCCACGGTTGAGCCACCTTCCCCATTTTATTTTTACTCCATACAGGGATGTACAATTGTTGAAGTTCATCCACGTGATCTTTAAATGTTTGCCATTGCCTATCCACCGTCAACCCTTTAAGTATCATTCGCCAGTCTATTCTCGCCAATTCACGTCTCATACCATCGAAGTTACCTTTCCTTAAGTTCAGGGCCCTAGTCTCTGAATTAACTGTGTCACTCTCCATTTTAATAAAGAATTCTACCATATTATGGTCGCTCTTTCCCAGGGGCCTCGCACAAGATTGCTAATTAGTCCTTTCTCATTACACATCACCCAGTCTAGGATGGCCAGCACTCTAGTTGATTCCTCGACATATTGGTCTAGAAAACCATCCCTAATACACTCCAGGAAATCCTCCTCCACCGCATTGCTACCAGTTTGGTTAGCCCAATCAATATGTAGATTAAAGTCGCCCATGATAACTGCTGTACCTTTATTGCACGCATCCCTAATTTCCTGTTTGATGCCATCCCCAACCTCACTAATATTGTTTGGTGGTCTGCACACAACTCCCACTAGCGTTTTCTGCCCTCTGGTGTTCCGCAGCTCCACCCATACCGATCCCACATCATCCAAACTAATGTCCTTCCTTACTATTGCGTTAATTTCCTCTTTAACCAGCACCGCCACCCCACCTCCTTTTCCATTCTGTCTATCCTTCCTGACTGTTGAATACCCCTAGATGTTGAGTTCCCAGCCTTGGTCACCCTGGAGCAATGTCTCCGTGATGCAATTACATCATATCCATTAGCAGCTATCTGCGCAGTTAATTCGTCCACTTTATTACGAATACTCCTCGCATTGAGGCACAGAGCCTTCAGGCTTGTCTTTTTAACACATTTCGTCCCTTTAGAATTTTGCTGTAATGTGGCCCTTTTTGCTTTTTGCCTTGGGTTTCTCTGCCCTCCACTTTTATTTTTCTTCTTTCTGTCTTTTGCTTCTGCCCCCATTCTATATCCCTCTGTCTCCCTGCAAGGTTCCCATCCCCCTGCCATATTAGTTCAACCCTTCCCCAACAGCACTATCAAACACTCTCCCTAGGACATTGGTTCCAGTCCTGCCCAGGTGCAGACCGTCTGGTTTGTACTGGTCCCACCTCCCCCAGAACCGGTTCCAATGTCCCAGGAATTTGAATCCCTCCCTTCGGCACCACTCCTCAAGCCACGTATTCATCTGAGCTATCCTGCGATTCCTACTCTGACTTGCACGTGGAACTGGCAGAAATCCTGAGGTCCTTTAAGGTCCTACTTTTTAATTTAGCTCCTAGCTCCCTAAATCCGTCTTGTAGGACCTCATCCCATTTTATACCTATATCGTTGGTACCTATATGCACCACGACAACTGGCTGTTCACCCTCCCCCTTCAAAATGCCTTGCAGCCGCTCCGGGACATCCTTGACCCTTGCACCAGGGAGGCAACATACCATCCTGGAGTCTCGATCATGGCCGCAGAAACGTCTATCTATTCCCCTTACAATAGAATCCACTATCACTATAGCTCTCCCACTCTTTTTCCTGCCCTTCTGTGCAGCAGAGCCACCCACACTTAGCTTTAGCTACAGCATGCTGCTTCTGCTGTTTAGCATGCGTATAGTCCCATGTTGCAGCTTCCCCACGTTGGCACCTCATTTTTAGGTATGCCTGGTGCTGCTCCTGGCATGCTCTTCTGCACTGCTCATTGAACCCGGGTTGGTCCCCTAACTTGTTGGTAATGGTAAATGCGGGATATGCCAAACCATGATGTTACAGATTGTGAGGTAAAACAATTCTGCTGCTACTGATGGCTCATAGAGCCTCATGGATGCCCAGTTTTGAGCTGCTCTAGCTGTTCTGAACCTATCCCTTTTAGCACAGTGGTAGTGCCACACAAAAAGATGGGGATGTCTTCAGTGTGAAGACGGGACTTCATCTGCAGAAGGAAAGTGCAGGGATCACTGCTACCACTGCTGTCATGGACAGATGCATCTGCGACGGGTAGATTGGTGAGGACGAGGTGAAGTATGTTCTTTCCTCGTGTTGGTTCTCTCACCACCTGCCCCAGGCCCAGTCTGGCGGCTATGTGCTTCAGGACTCAGTCAGCTCGGTCAGTAGTGGTGCTACCGAGCCACTATTGGTGATGGGCATTGAAGTCCAGCACCCAGAGTACATGCTGTACCCTTGTTCAACATGGCGGATTACTAATTCATCAGCTGAGGGAGGGCGGCAGGTGGTAATCAGCAGGAGGTTTCCTTGCCCATGCTTGACCTGAAGTCATGGGACTTCATGGGGTCCGGAGTAAATGTTGAGGACTCTCAGGGTCCCTTCCTCCCGACTGTATACCACTGTGCCGCAACATCTGGGAATTTTGTCCTGCCAGTGGAACAGGACATCCCCAGGGATGGTGATGGATGAGCCTAGGACATTGGCTGAAAAATGTATGGTAATGAGATGCAAATGATGGAATACCCAATATGATGTATTTTGCATTTTCACCATAGCAGAATCAGTGCTAGAAATGATGTGCAACAGGCATTGGGAATATTTCAATTTTATGCAGGAACCCACCTTTCTTCATCCCTGGAACCATTGTAGTAAATGTCTTCTCTACCCTCTCCAAAGTATTTGTGTCCAGAATTGGACATACTGCTCCAGCTGAGACTGAACTAGTGTTTTATATAGGTTTAGTATAATTTCCAGGCTTTTGTGCTCTATGCCTTTATTTATTAAGCCCAGGATCCCATATGCTTTATTAACTGCCTTGTTAACCTGCCCAGCCACCTTCAAAGATTTGTGCACAAACACCCCCAGGTCTCTCTGTTCTTGCACCCCCTTTAATAACATCCACTGGTTCTTCATTGTCCACTGTACTAATTACATCCTCAAAAAATTCTAGAAGATTTGTCAAGCATGATTTCCCTTTCATAAATCCATGCTGACTTGGACTGATCCTGTTACTGCTTTCCAAATGCGCTGCTATTACATCTTTAATAATTGATTACAACATTTTCCCCACTACCGATGTCAGGCTAACTGGTCTATAATTGCCTGTTTTCTCTCTCCCTCCTTTTTTAAAAAGTGGGGTTACATTAGCTACCCTCCAATCCATAGGAACTGATCCAGAGTCTATAGAATGTTGGAAAATGACCATCAATGCATCCATTATTTCTAGGGCCACTTCCTTAAGTACTCTAGGATGCAGACGATCAGGCCCTGGGGATTTATTGGCCTTCAATCCCATCAATTTCCCTATCACAATTTCCTGACTAATAAGGATTTCCTTCAGTTCCTCCTTCTCGCTAGACCCTCGGTCCTCTAGTATTTCTGGAAGGTTATTTGTGTCTTCCTTAGTGAAGACAGAACCAGAATATTTGTTCAATTGCCATTTCTTTGTTCCCCATTATAAATTCACCTAATTCTGACAGCAAGGGACTTACTTTTGTCTTCACTAATATTTTTCTCTTCACATATCTATAGAAGCTTTTGCAGTCAGTTTTTATGTTCCCTGCAAGCTTACTCTCATACTCTATTTTGCCCCTCCTAATTAAACCCTTTGTTCTCTTCTGCTGAATTCTAAATTTCTCCCAGTCATCAGGTTTGCTGCTTTTTCTGGCCAATTTATATGCCTCTTCCTTGGATTTAAAACTATCCCTAATTTCCCTTGTTGGCCACGGTTGAGCCACCTTCCCCATTTTATTTTTATGCCAGACAGGGATGTATGTATAATTGTTGAAGTTCATCCATGTGATTTTTAAATGTTTGCCATTGCCTATCCACCGTCGACCCTTTAAGTATAATTCGCCAGTCTATCCTAGCCAATTCACGTCTCATACCATTGAAGTTACCTTTCTTTAAGTTCAGGACCCGAGTCTCTGAATTAACTGTGTCACTCTCCATCTTAATGAAGAATTCTACAATATTATGGTCACTTTTCCCCAAGGGGCCTCGCACAACAAGATTGCTCGTTAATCCTCTCTCATTACACAACACCCAGTCTAGGATGGCCAGCTCTCGAGTTGGTTCCTCGACATATTGGCGTAGAAAACTATCCCTTATACACTCCAGGAAATCTTCCTCCACTGTATTGCTACCAGTTTGGTTACCCCAATCTATTTGTAGATTAAAGTCACCCATGATAACTGCTGTACCTTTATTGTACGCATCCCTAATTTCCTGTTTGATGCCATCTCCAACTTCACTACTATTGTTTGGTGGTCCCAACTACCAAACTCAACTCCCACTAGCGTTTTCTGCCCTTTGGTGTTCCGCAGCTCTACCCATACAGATTTCACATCATCCAAACTAATGTCCTTCCTTACTATTGCGTTAATCTCCTCTTTAACCAGCAACGCTACCCCACCTCATTTTCCTTTCTGTCTATCCTTCCTGAATATTGAATACCGCTGGATGTTGAGTTGCCAGCCTTGAATTGTGCTGGCTTCTGCCCCAATGACAGTCAAGCATCATGTGTTGAATCCAGCTCCTTCTGATGGACAGTCAAGATTCACTAATTCTGGTGCCAATGTATATAAATTTTGTGACCCTGTCCTGACCTGAGATTATGCGTCGATTTCAGAATTGCAGTTTACTGGAACGGGATCAAGGAATTTCAACCCCAAGATTTTAAACATAATACAGGTATCATCATCATAGGCAGTCTCTCGCAATCGAGGAAGACTTGCTTTCTCTGTTCAAGTGAGTTTTCAGGTGACTCTACAGTCCAATACAGGAATTACCGTCTCTGTCACAGGTGGGACAGACAGTTGTTGAAGGAAAGGTTGGGTGAGGAGTCTGGTTTGCCGCACGCTCCTTCCGCTGCCTGCGCTTGTTTTCTGCATGCACTCGGCGACGAGACTCGAGGTGCTCAGCACCCTCCCGGATGCTCTTCCTCCACTTAGGGCGGTCTGGCGGATTCCCAGGTGCCGGTGGGGATGTTGCACTTTATCAAGGAGGCTTTGAGAGTGTCCTTAAAACATTTCCTCTGCCGACCTGAGGCTAGCTTGCCATGTAGGAATTCCGAATAGAGCGCTTGCTTTGGGAGTCTCATTTCAGGCATGTGGACGATGTGGCCCACCCAACAGAGCTGGTCAAGTGCAGTCAGAGCTTCGATGCTGGGGATGTTGGCCTGATCAAAAGCACTGACGTTGGTGCATCTATCCTCCCAGTGAATTTGCAGGATCTTGCGGAGGCAGCGCTGGTGGTACTTCTCCGGTGCTTTGAGGTGTCTACTGTATATGGTCCACATCTCTGAGCCATATAGGAGGGCGGGTATCACTATAGCCCTGTAGACAAATAAGCTTGGTGCCAGATTTGAGTTCCTGGTTTTTGAACACTCTCTTCCTCAGGCGACTGAAGGCCGCACTGGCACGCTGGAGGCAGTGTTGGACCTCGTTGTCAATGTCTGCCCTTGCTGATAGTAGGCTCCCGAGGTATGGTAAGTGGTCCACGTTGTCATGCTCAACAAGCTCCCCGCTGAAAGGTCAAAATTCTTGAGAACCCCCCCCCCCTCCGCAGTGTTTGGGCTCATTGGAAAGGAAATTTAATTTGGTACTATCTACCGGAAAGTTTGAAATCCTAAAGTGCTTATGGAAGAAACTACGAACTTTAATCGAATTTTGGACTTTTACAAGACAAATTCAAGTCTGTGGGCGGGTCTAAGGAACTAAAGAAGTCAACTTGATTATTGGAACTGTCTGGGTGTTGGGACTAAGGTAAATTGTCTGGAGAAATGGATACTCGAAAACCCTTCTCCACAACAGACATTAACATTACAACAATAACTCAGCCATGAAACTAAACCAAGAAAAGCCATCTCCAACATGAATAAGAACAAAAGGCCCGCTACAGCTTGTATGTGAAAACCAAGCACAAAAGGAAACAGATTTAGAACACAACCTACCCAAGACTTATTAACTTTTAGCGAGCCCACCAAAATCTTACAAAGAATCCTGGACTGATTTGGTGCGAAGATTAGGACAACTCAAACCGTATAACTGGCCCCCTATTTTACTAGAAGGTATGCCATTCTATGCCTAGTACTATACTACGCTTATGTCATCAAGAAGGGGGAGAAACCAACATGACAGTTGTAAACTAACTTCTCCAGCCTCGTGTCTTGAAGTCCTGAAGGAAGGAAGAACATCACTATCGCGGCAGCAACCGACCACAGCCAATGTGGTACCAATGAAAAACCACCGCGATAGATCAAGCTCGAGACAAAACTCCAACAGAAAGAAGCCGAAGAATCGAAAGTCTCCACTCTACAATCTAAGTCCTGACTACCAACAAGTGAAAACATTACCTAAAGAGACTTCGAACCTATTTCTAACAAAGAAAACCAGGTACTTACCCCACCTTATCCTACGAATCTCCTGGGAGGACAGAGGCACCAACATTAGCGTCCTCGACCAGGCCAACATCCCCAGCATTGAAGCACTGACCACACTTGATCGGCTCTTCTGGGCAGGCCACATCGTTCGCATGCCAGACCTGAGACTCCCAAAGCAAGCGCTCTGCTCGGAACTCCTTCACGGCAAACACGCCAAAGGTAGGCAGAGGAAATGTTACAGGGACACCCTCAAAGCTTCCCTGAAAAAATGCAACATCCTCACTGGCACCTGGGAATCCCTGGCCAAAGATCACCCTAAGTGGAGGAAGTGCATCCGGGAGAGCGCTGAGCACCTCGAGTCTCATCGCCAAGAGCATGCAGAAATCAAGCGCAGGCAGCGGAAAGAGCGTGCGGCAAACCTGTCCCACCCCCACTTTCCCTCAACGACTATCTGTCCCACCTGTGACAGGGACTGTGGCTCTCATATTGGACGGTTGAGCCACCTAAGGACTCATTTTAAGAGTGGAAGCAAGTCTTCCTTGATTCCGAGGGACTGCCTATGATGATGATGATCAGGTGGAATGGCTCATTTCAAAGAAGATCAGGGGACTTTTCCCAGTGTCCTGATCAACATTAATCGCTTAACTAACACTTTAAAAAAAGACTACGTGGTCAATACCTCATTGCTGTTTGCAGAACCTTGCTAAGTGCAAATTGGCTGCTGCATTTCCCTGCATTACAACGGTGACTACACCTCAAAAGAACTTGATTAACTGTGAAGCCCTTGGTTGGGAATGGCTTTATATAAATGTAAATTAGTTCTTTATTACTTATATATTTGTCCCTAATTCTACTTGTTTTCAATTTGTTTTTGTTGCATGCATTGTTCCTAGGTTGAAATTTGGTTAAATCGGTTGTTAGACAGAATGTGTGCCACGTTGCGTCATGAAATCGGTGAAGCTGTAATGGCTTATGAAGAAAAGCCGAGAGAGCAATGGATATTTGAATACCCTGCACAGGTACTGTTCAGAGAAAATAAGTTATATATTCCATGGGTTAAATTTGAGTGTGAATGCAGTAGCAATTGTAAAGGTTACTAGCTAAAATAATTATACTTGTGATTATACCATGAAAGTATCACCTAGAATCAGCAATGGAAACCTGAGCGTAGATTCAGAAGGGAGTGAAACAAAGCTGGAAATGAAAGGTAGTAAATTACTAAGTGAGTTTGGAAGGCAGAGGAAACAAAGGCAAGAAATAGACAATAGACATTCTGAGAGTTGGCTGTGCTTAATTGTATATACTACAATGCAAGGAGTCTAGTAAATAGGGCAGTTGAGCTGAAGGCATAGGTAGACAGGGGAAGTACAATATCATAGCTATTACTGAAACAACTGAAAGGGCAGGATTGGCAGCTCAACATTCCTAGCTACAGGGTTTTCAGACAAGATAGAGAGGGGGCTGAAAAGGAGGAGGGTTGCAATATTGTTTAAAGAAACAATTACAGCTGTGAGGAGGAATGATACGTTAGAAGGATCATCAAATGAGGACATATGGAAGAACAGTAAAGGGGCAATCACATTGCTGGGAGTGTACTATAGACCCTCAAATAGTCAGAGGAAAATAGAAGAGCAAATATGTAGGCAAACAATAGGGCAGTAATAGCAGGGCTCTGACCATCATTTTCCAATCCTCTCTGGCTACAGATGAGGACTGCTAACGTACTTTTGTTTAAACAGGGAGAAAGGGATAGATTGAGTAATTACAAACCAGTCAACATCGGTGATGGGAAAAGTATTGGAAAAAATTTTGAGGGTCAGGATAAATCTTCATTTAGAAAGACACGGATTAATTAAGGTCAGTCAGCATGGATTTGTTAAGGGAAGGTCGTGTCTGACTAACGTGATTGAATTTTTTGAGGAGGTAACAATGAAGGTTGATAAGGGTAGTGCATTTGATGTAGTGTATATGGATTTGAGCAAGGCTTTTGATAAGGTCATACATGAAAGATTGGTCACGAAAGTAAAAGCCCATGGGATCCAAGGCAAAGTGGCAAATTGGATCCAAAATTGTCTCAGAGGGTGGAAGCAAAGGGTAATAGTTGAGGTGTTTTTGTGACTGGAAGGCTGTTTCCAGTGGGCTCAATACTAGGTCCCTTGCTTTTCATGGTATATATCAATAATTAGACTTGATTGTAGGGGGTATGATTAAGAAGTTTGCAGATGGTACAAAAATTGGCGGTGTGGTTGATAATGAAGAAGAAAGCTGTAGACCGCAGGAAGATATCAATGAACTGGTCAGGTGGGCAGAACAGTAGCAAATGGAATTCAATCCGGAGAAATATGAGGTAATGCATTTGGGGAGGGCTAACAAAGCAAGGGAATACACATTATATGGTAGGACATTAAGAGGAACAAAGGGACCTTGGAGTGGATGTCCACAGATCCCTGAAGGTAGCAGGCTAGGTAGATAAGGTGGTTAAGAAAGCATACGGAATACTTGCCTTTATTAGCCGAGGCATAGAATACAAGAGCAGGGAGGTCATGCTTGAACTATATAAAACACTAGTTAGGCCATAGCTAGAGTACTGCATGCAGTTCTGGTCATCACATTACAGGAAAGCTGTTATTGCACTAGTGAGGGTATAGAGGAGATTTATGAGGATATTGCCTGGACTGGAAAATTTTAGCTATGAAGAAAGATTGAATAGACTGGGGTTGTTTTCTTTGGAACAGAGGACGCTGAGGGGAGACCTTATTGAGGTGTATAAAATTATGAGGGGCCTAGATAGAGTGGATAGGAAGGACCTATTTCCTTAGCAGAGGGGTCAACAACCAGGGGGAATAGATGTAAAGTCATTGGTAAGAAGTTTAGAGGGGATTTGAGGGGACTTCTTTTCACCCGGAGCGTGGTGGGAGTCTGGAATGCACTGCCTGAAAGGCTGGTGGATGCAGAAACCCTCACCACATTTACAAAGTACTTGGATATGCACTTCAAGTGCCATAAGCTACAAGGCTACGGACCAAGAGCTGGAAAGAGGGATTAGGCTGGATATCTCTTTGTCGGCCGTCGCAGACACGATAGGCCGAAATGGCCTCCTTCCGTGCTGTAAATTTCTATAATTCTATGATCTGCTCACTAGCTACCTCGTCAACCAATACCTACCATGGTACCTGAAAGCTGCTTGGTCAGTCTGCCCTGACTGCAGCCAAGGAGCTGTAGTCTGCAACTGCGCTCACACAGGCTCAAGATCCCAGATTAATTACATTTATAAACTTGCAGAATGGGCATTTAATTGGCAAATTAAGTTTAACACAGTAAAATGTGAGGTTTATTACGATTATTATATACAGTTCTTGTCACCATATTATAAAAAAGATATAGAGGCACAGGAGAGGGTGCAGAGAAGATTTACAAGGATGGTACCAGAAATGCGAGTGTAAACATATTAGGAAAGGATGAACAGGCTGGGTCTCTTTTCTCTTGAAAAAAGGCGGCTAAGGGGCGACCTAATAGAGGTCTTTAAAATTATGAAAGGTTTTGATAGAGTGGGTACAGTGAGAATGTTTCCACTTGTGGGGAAGAGCATAACCAGAGGCCATCAATATAAGATAGTCACCAAGAAATCCAATAGGGAATTCACAAAAAACTTATTTACCCAAAGAGTGATGAGAATGTGGAACTCGCTACCACAGGGAGTGGTTGAAGTGAATAGTATAGACTAGACAAAGATTATGAGGGGTAAGGGAATCGAGGATTATGCTGATAGATTTTTAAAGGGACACTGCCCTCTGAAATGAAAAAATAAAAATCATGTAAAAATAGGCAGTTGTTTGCCCTACCATCTCAATTGTCTTCAGAAAAAAATTAACATTGGAAATAACAATGGGAGCTCTTAAAGCTGAATTCCTTTCTGCACCTAAAAAATTGAGAAAAGTGCTTCAGCACTAACAAAATTGGCTCAGCAAACCATTGAAGAGCACCTAGAATCACACACACAGCACTGCAGCTTTGTGCAGGGGGTTAACACTACAAGAGAGGTCCCCTACCCGCAGTAGGCAGGAGGCCATCCAGAAAGAATGATGTGAGACCACATCACTGAGGCCATCACTGCCAGCAGTGTCGCCCGCACTAACTGACTCCTGTGCCCAAAGAAGTTTCAAGACTTCCGACCACTAGTCAAGGTCAGTGAATGCATCTTCAAAAGCCGTCTCCTACCAACTGCTCCACTTGCCTCACACACTGCTTAATGCACGACTCATCCCCCCTCCCCAAGTCACTCACCTGCCAGCAATCTGTGCCAATCGCGAGACACCCCTCCCATTCCTAGCCTCAACTCACCCCCTTGGAGGAGATAGTGCAAGCCATCTTGGCAGGGGCATGGCTGAGCCCTTAGCCAGCGGCGGGGCAATAAGGATACAAGAAACTGGTATTCTCATACATTATCCTCCTTCTGGCATGCATCTTGCCTTCCCGCCCTCTCATCACCACAACTGCATCCTTGTGTCTTCCTCATTTCACACACCCAAGAAATGCAGCCTGCCAAGCCAGTGGTTGACCAAGAAGAGGGAGAGTAAAGTGAAGAAGAAGATACTCCGTCACTCGATTTGACATCCTAGCTCCTCCAGGTCGACCAGCAAAGCCATTTGCAGTGTCCCCCATTGAAATTCAGCAGCCTTCCATCAGCCATGCTGCAGCCACTGGGATAGCACTACTTGTTGATTGTGAGGTGGAGCGTGGCGGCGAGGAAGACTGAGAAGAGGGTTGGAGCGATTACACAGCCCTGTTTGACCCCAATCCAGACATGAATTGGGTCTGTAATAGATCCGTTGGTAAGGATCACGGCCTGCATGTCACTTGCGTCTGCGGACATTCCGAGGCTGAACTCCAGGATATAGTCAATTTATTTACTGAGGCATATGAAAGCATGGGCCTTACGCGTAACATCTGTAAGACAAAGGTCCTCCACCAGCCTGTCCCCGCCGCACAGCACTGCCCTCCAATCATCAAGATTCACGGCACGGCCCTCGACAACATGGACCATTTCCCATATCTCGGGAGCCTCTTATCAACAAAGGCAGACATTGATGCGGAGATTCAACATCTGAGAAAAAGAGTGTTTGAAGACCAAGCCCTCAAATCTACCACCAAGCTCATGGTCTACAGGGCTGTAGTAATACCTGCCCTCCTGTATGGATCTGAGGCATGGGCGATGTATAGAGGGAACCTCAAGTCACTGGAGATATATCACCAATGATGTCGCCGCAAGATCCTGCAAATCCCCTGGCAGGACAGACGCACCAACATCAGTGTCCTCGTCCAGGCTAACGTCCCCAGTATTGAAGCACTGACCACACTTTGCTGAGCAGGCCACATAGTTTGCATGCCAGATACGAGACTCCCTAAGCAAATGCTTTATGCGGAGCTCCTTCATGGTAAACGAGCCAAAGGTGGGCAGCGGGAATGTTACAAGGACACTCTCAAAGCCTCCCTGGTAAAGTGCGACATCACCACTGACGCCTGGGAGACCCTGGCCGAAGACCGCCCGAGGTGGAGAAAGTGCTTCGAGTCTCAACGCAAAGAGCGTGAAGAGGTCAAGCGCAGACAGCGGAAGGAGCGTGCGGCAAACCAGCCCCACCCACACCTTCCCTCGATGAATGTCTGTCCCACCTGTAACAGGGTCTGTAGCTCTCGTATTGAACTGTTCTGCCACCAAAGAACTCACTTTGTGAGTGGAAGCAAGTCTTCCTCGATTCCGAGGGACTGCCTATGATGATGATGAGCACTGCATGACATCAGAAGGTTAGGCAAAGGCATACAAGACAATCACTAAGGGAATGTATAAGGATGATGAGTTGATTTCTTGATGGCTAGATGTACAATGTTGGATTGGAAATTTTGCTTTGTGGTGGCTTTTATTTCATCATTGTGGCCAAAAAGTGATGGTCAGTAACAGAGGGAAGGGACGGTGTGGGACAAATTTTGAAAGGGGAATTGGGATTGTGGTCACTGGTACCGCAGGTGGATTATTCTATCCCGATATCCCAGCCAGAACACGACTGTCTGAGTTGCATCCTTCCTTCTGCTTTCTCCTCTGTGTCAATTTCTTCCCTCTGCGTGGATGCTGTAAATCTGAAATGAAAGCATAAAATGCTAGAAATACATAGCAGGTCAGGCAGCATCTTGACCTGAGACGTGAACTCCATTTCAGTCTCCACTGATGCTGCCTGACCTGCTGAGTATTTCCAGCATTTTTTATCTTCTCAGAGACCTTCCTTTATCATCCAAGGCCTTGCAAGCAGCCACCTTCACTCCCTGTAAATCTTTTAGAATGTATTGCAGCTAGCCACTACTTCAATAAAAAAAAATATCCAGTCCAAAAGCTTAAATACAAACTGACCTGAAAGATGTGTGTGTCCCTTTAAGAGGTGCTGACAGCATCTCTGTCAGTCCAGGGAATGCTCAGTTTTCCAGAACGAGCTTAAGACCCAGTGCTGAACTCAGCGCTAAGGTCAAAGTTCACTGAGGTGACGTTAAATCGGCGATGTCACGCTCTCTTCATTTACATGTCCAGGACCAGCGATGCTGTTGGTAACGCTAAGGCCCTCAGCCAAGTCCCGGCCCAGAAGAGGGCACTGGAATGGTGGCCTCCATTTTTCTCCAGGACATCAGCGCAAACGGGTGGCATTAGTGACCCAATTTCTAGGCCTATGTCCCTCTAATTTCTCCAGGATGTTGAACATGCCTTTGGATTGGAAAATTGAAAATGTAACTCCATTATTTAAGAAGGGAGGGAGGAAGAAACTGCAGACCTGTCAGTTTAATGTCAGTTGTGGGGAAGCCACTGGAACTGATCATCAGGGACTGACTGTGCACTTGGAATTGTATTAGCAGATTTTGAGTTCAAGCAGCAACCCCTTAAGACTTGGTTCAAAAAAAGAACTGGAGATACTTGAGGAAAAGTAGAAGGGAATTGGGTGTCCCTGTACACAAATCACTAATATCTAATACACAGGTACAAAAAGTATTCAAAAATGCTAATGAAATGTTGAACTTTTGTATTCAAAAGTGAGGAAGTGATGCTTCAGTTGTACAGAGCCATGGTCAGATCCCATCTGGAGTATTGAGTTCAGTTTAGGCAACCGAACTTCAGGAAACATATATTGCCCTTTGAGAAGGTACAATGCAGATTCGCCAGAATTGTATAAGCATACAAATGTCAATGATCTAAATGCCTTGAGCTCATGACTGCTTTAAATTCTGCAGCCTACTGCCTGTGGAACCAATCCCATGAGGTTTTACCTAGTGGGTTCACCGACGGGAGGGATTTCTTATTTTGTTTTTAGTTAAGATTGCATCGGGGTTCTAATTTGCATCTTAGGACCTGATTTACATGCCATTCATGAGGCTCCTGTCTACCTGCAATGAGAGCCTCCTCCATCTGAAAAGTGCACACTGTTAAAATAGCAATGGTAAGTACACCTGCTCAATTTGTACCCCACGCACGCTCCATTCCTACCTAGTGGTGGGGGTTAACTTTGCCCCCACTATCTCCCTCATGACTTAATCAATGATAGATTACCACTTGTATAGATGCTTATACATGTATCCAATGTTTATATTGTTGCAATATTTATTTTAGATTGCTCTGACTGGTATACAGATTATTTGGAATGGAGAAGTTACCAGTACATTTGGAAAACTGGAAGAAGGTTATGAAAATGCAATGAAAGACTATCTGAAAAAGCAGGTTTGCTAAATCTTAAGAGTACTTTTCTTTTTTGAGTATTATTGATGAACTGTTGACATTGTTGGCAGATCTTCAGCTGGGAGATTGAGTCCAAAGTTTGGATATTGATTAGTGGGGACTAACATTTGCTGAAGCACTGTAGGGCATCGGTCATTCTTTCCTTTCATTTAATGAGGAATATCACCTACTTCAGGAAAAATGTTGCAAACATAGAAACATAGAAAATAGGTGCAGGAGTAGGCCATTCGGCCCTTCGAGCCTGCACCACTATTCAATAAGATCATAGCTAATCATTCACCTCAGTATTCCTTTCCTGCTTTCTCTCCATATCCCTTGATCCCTTTAGCCATAAGGGCCATATCTAACTCCCTCTTGGAATATATCTAATGAAGAACTCTCTGCGATAGAGAATTCCACAGGTTCACAATACTTTGAGTGAAGAAGTTTCTCCTCATCTCGGTCCTAAATGGCTTACCCCCTCATCCTTAGACTGTGACCCCTTGTTCTGGACTTCCCCAATATCAGGAACATTCTTCCTGCATCTAACCTGTCCCGTCCTGTCAGAATTTTATATGTTTCTATGAGATCCCCTCTCATCCTTCTAAACTCCAGTGAATAAAGGCCCAGTCGATTCTGCCTGTCCTCATATGTCAGTCCTGCAATCCCGGGAATCAGTCTGGTGAACCTTCACTGCACTCCCTCAATAGCAAGAACGTCCTTCCTCAGATTAGGAGACCAAAACTGAACACAATATTCCAGGTGAGGCCTCACTAAGGCCCTGTACAACTGCAGTAAGACTTCCCTGCTCCTATACTCAAATTCCCTAGCTATGAAGGCCAACATACCATTTGCCTTCTTCGCCGCCTGCTGAACCTGCATGCCAACTTTCAATGACTGATGTACCATGACACCCAGGTCTCGCTGCACCTCCCTTTTTCCTCATCTGCCACCATTCAGATAATATTCTGCCTTCGTGTTTTTGTTACCAAAGTGGATAACCTCACATTTATCCACATTATACTGCATCTGCCATGCGTTTGCCCACTCAGCTAACCTGTCTAAGTCACCCTGCAGCCTTTTAGCATCCTCCTCACAGCTCACACCGCCACCCAGTTTAGTGTCATCTGCAAACTTGGAGATATTACACTCAATTCCCTCATCCAAATCATTAATGTATATTGTAAATAGCTGGGGTCCCAGCACTGAGCCCTGCGGCACCCCACTAGTCACTGCCTGCCATTCTGAAAAGAACCCGTTTATCCTGACTCTCGGCTTCCTGTCTGCCAACCAGTTCTCTATCCACGTCAATACATTACTCCTAATACCATTTGCTTTAATTTTGCACACCGATCTTCTGTGTGGGACCTTGTCAAAGCCCTTTTGGAAGTCCAAATGCACCACATCCACTGGTTCTCCCTTGTCCACTCTACCAGTTACATCCTCAAAAAATTCTAGAAGATTTGTCAAGCATGAATTCCCTTTCATAAATCCATGCTGACTTGGACCGATCCTGTCACTGCTTTCCAAATGTGCTGCTATTTCATCTTTAATAATTGATTCCAACATTTTCCCCACTACTGATGTCAGGCTAACTAATTACCCGTTTTCTCTCTCCCTCCGTTCTTAAAAAGTGGTGTTACATTAGCTACCCTCCAGTCCATAGGGCCAATACTATTTTATTTCTAACACCTGTATTAGCAGATTCTGTGTTCAAGCAGTGGCTCCTTAAGACATGATTCAAAAGAAGAACTGAAGAAACTTAAGGTAAAGGAGAATCAAAGGAACAACTAGGAACAGGAGTAGTCCATTCAGCCCCTCGAGCGTGATCTGCATTCAATTAGATCATGGCTGATCTGTACCTCAACTCCATGGTTAGCTGCATCCTGCAAAACCAGCATACAATGTTGTTTTCTGCATTGGTGGCTTCCCTTGCTTTCTCTATTCACTGCCTCTGAAATTGCTGCTTTCCAAAGCAATTATTCCTGCGAATGGACTGGAACACTATGCAATCATCAGCGAATATCCCCATTTCTGACATGATGGAGGGAAGATCATTGATGAAGCATCTGAAGATGGTTGGCCCTCAGGAACTCCTGCAGCAATGTCCTGGGGCTGAGATGATTGGCCTCCATCAACCACAACAATCTTCCTTTATGACTCCAGCCAGTGAAGAATTTTCCCCTATATTCCCATTAACTTCTGGCTGTGTGAGACAGATACCACATCACTGTTGCAGTTTTCACCCTGCTCTTGTGGAATCACAGTGTACTGTGACATAAAAAATATGAGGCAAGGGTGGAAGGAAAATATAAAAAATAATCTTTTGGGGCCAAAATTGCCCCTTTCTATAAGAACCATGACCCCCCCCCAAAGAGGTTGTGCCCGTGTTGCCACCCCGTTGGGTACACGCCGACCCCCCCCCACCAAGCAGTTTGGGAAATTGCTCCGTGGAAGCGGATCGGCCGCCGCATGGTGCCCCTGACAGGAAGCTGTGTGTGGCTGGGCGGCCTGCTTGCCTTTAAAGGGGAGGCCGCCATTTTATTTTATTTGAATTGTCGGCCGACTCAGAGGTCAGCTCAACAGTGACATTCACGGGTTTGTCCGGGCCTCCAACATGCAGCCTGGCACCCCCTCTTGGGTACCAGGCCGCTGGCCCAGCCAAAACCCTCCCTGGTGGCCCTATGCACCAACCTAAACTAACTGCAGAGTTCGCCGCAGCCCTCACCTTTAACTGAAGGGGAGGGACGTTGTGACGCATCAGCACGGCGTTGATGACACTGACCGACGTCTGCCCCGCTCCACGTTGACTTCCACCCTGAACACCGCAAAAAGGAAAACATTTTTTAAAAAGCTGGATTTCGCTCTACTCTCCGCACCACATATTGGGCCGGAGAAAAATCTTCAATATCGGTCGGAGGGCAATTTCGGCTCCTTTTATGTTTTACAGCATTTTATACAGCTTCAAATATTGTCAAAATTCTGTGCTGATGGTGCTGTTTGGATTGAGGTTTGATTATTTTACTGAGGAAGAATGGCGTTTGTGCCAAGACCAGAGGGGGATGTTTATTCGGCACTTTATTGCTGAACTTAAACTTTGTTGTGCAAGACTTGGGAGCCGAAATTGCCCCTCTCCTTAAGGCCTGTTAGCACTGCAAATCGGTGGCCACGCTGCGGAGTGGAGTGACCGCCGACTTTTTGTGGAATAGCCGCTGCTAGCCCAATTGCCCTCCCGAGTTTTCTCGGCAATGCCCCGATCCCCCCCTACAGCTGCCGATCTGTGGTAAGTGCGTCATCACAGCATGCACTGCCAATGTTCCCTCCTCGACGGTGACATTCCCCTCTGAAAATCTTCGGCCCGCCCGGTGGCCGTGTGAGGCTGTGGCCTTCTGCAACGGTGGTGCAGCTTCCCTTAAAGGGGAGGACACACTGCCGCTGCTGCCATTTTTTGTTTTTTGTCGGCCGACTGCCATGTTGCCCCGACAATTATGCCCCCAGGTTCGGTCGGGCCGCCAACAAGCTGCCTGGCACCTCTTCTTGGCTGCCAGGCCGCTGGCCCAGCCGAAACCCTCACTGGTCGCCAGGTGGGCCGAAGTTTTAAAATCATGGAGGCTTTCTCCTTTAAGTGAAGGGGAGAGCCGTGGTGACGCGGCGCCGTTATGATGTCATCGTGGCGGTCACTCCACACCGCCCCAACTTCTGCCCCTCAAGTGTTGTCACCGCCCCCATTAAGAGCGACTTCCAGATCCAAGAAAAAAAAACAACAAAGAGCTGAATGTCGCTCAAGAGATGAACTGAACCGCAACTGCGGTAAAAACCATTGAAATGGGGTGGGAGTGCCCCGTTTCGGGCGGGGGTCAATTTCTACCCCTTGCTGTCTAACAGTTTATAGAGTTCAAACTTGTGGAACAGACAACTCAAGACACGGAGATCTCGTTTCCCCTCACGGGCTAACCATTACTTAAATATCAACAAAAGAGTACAAGTGAAAAAACCAATAGCATCAATGCACAATAAACCCGCATAGATCGATCCCATAAGATGTGCCGTCTAACAGTTTATTTACCCTACACTCAAGCAATTATAAGCAAAACTCACACGTAATTAACACTAGTGGTGGTCAAGCGTCCAGTAATTAGTCTGTGGCTCTTTATTTGGCAACTGACCAGGTTGCTCTCTTGACTGCAACAACGTATTATAGTCCAATTATACCTAAAACCAGCCCACTGTTTGTATGTCCAAAACTATACCAATAGTGGAATAATTGGTCTTCAGTTCCTTCTTATCAAAAGTCTGCAGTTGTTTTTTTTCCCATTCTTTAATTAAAAATGTGTTACGTTTCAATCCAGTGTAACTTCTGTAAGAACGAGTTGTTTTTGCTGTCTTATCAATCCGTGGGCTCCAAGGACAGTTACAGGTACTGCATTTTGTCTGAGGATGTTACGAGTTGATTAGTCCTGCTTTCACAGACTTGCCCAGGACTTTTATCTGCGATACACATTTTTGCAGCTGCAACAGTTCAACAAAGAGGTATTTTTAAGTTCGGCCATGTTAAAGCACAGTTACAACAAAAATAAAGCTGAACATGGTGTATTCTTACAGTTGGTAGAATCATTCAGTCCCAAACCATAGCCTGTTTATACCCTGGTCAGCAAAGACTCAACTTTGAAGATGCAACAATTCGAAAGGATTCCATGAGCCGCACTACAGCAACAACTTCAGCAAGAACTACAGATCCATCATTGTAAATAAAGGGGAGAAAACTTTAATATTTATGTAAATAATTGAGGAAAAAAATGTACAGTTTTGGGTTGGGAGGAAGAATGACACACGTGTTTTTAGTATTACTTTCCTTCCTAGACAACTTTTAACTTAAAACAGCTTTCTGTATCTTCACCTCCTTGTTTATCCAAATGTCTCTTTTGCCATTTTTTTCTCTATATTCCCAATAAGTGGCATACTTTTAACTCAAAGGCGAAAGTGCTACCCACTGAGCCACAGCTGACACCTAATTAACTTGACCATATAACTAAACTGATTCTGAATGTGAGTTCAGGGCTCACCTTTTCTTTGTATCTCATTCATGTTTGGAATTCTATACAGTTTTCTCAGAATAGACTTTCAGAAGTTTTAATGATCATTAACAAACAGTTTAAAAAAATGTTTTGCAGTATTTCCTTTCATCCATTTTATGATGGGAGTTAGATTTGAAAAGCAACAATAATGGAAAGTCCATTATACTTTCTACCAATATTTCTTAAAAGAGATCTTTATTTTAAATTGTTATTTTTTGTGAAAGGTCAGTCAACTGAATTCACTTATCACATTACTGATTGGCAACTTATCAGTAGGAGAGAGGCAAAAGGTCATGACTATTTGTACAGTAGAGGTGCATGCTCGAGATGTTGTGAACAAAATTATTACAACAAAGGTAGGTAGAATTGTACTTCTTTCTTCGTTATGTTTGTGTTTAGTTCTTGTGAAGTCCTGTCCCTGCAGTACAGACTCACACGAGGCACATGCTGAAGTCAAGGTCACTCAGGACCTGCACCTTTATTTCACAGCTCTTGAATGCCACACTTGCCTGACATCTGTCTTTATATACCTGTGTGGAACAGGTATGCAGTGTCTCCTGCAAGTGCACCCCTGGTGGTAAGGTATGCTTGTGGTTACAGGTCATTATTCATTACAGGCATGTATAGCATGGTAAGATACAGTTATGTACAGTAATGTGAGATACATGACATCATCCTCCCCCAAGGTCTTATTGTCTTTATAGATTCAGTCTCTCAGGTGGTCTACGCTCTCGCGTGGAGCGTCTTAGTTGTGGTTCAGTTGTTTGCCTTGGTGCCTGTTTTTCTTTCAGTGTGATTGTTGGTATCTCCACTGGGCTGTCTGTTTCGTTCAGTGTGATTGTTGGTATCTCACCTGGGCTGTCTGTTGAAATAGCCCTTGCCTCAGGTTGTTCCCTCTGTCTGTCCACCATGTGTGGTGCGAGTTCCACATTGTAGTCTGCCTCTGGTTCTGCAGTGTTGTTGGTGAATCTACTTTTTACTTGGTCTACATGCCTCCGGCAGGTTTGGCCATTGTCCATTTGTACCACCAGTAGCCTGTTTCCTTCCTTGCCTGTTACTGTCCCTGCAAGCCATTTGGGACCCCTGCCATAGTTTAGCACAAACACTTTGTCCCCTATCTCATTCCGCCTCCCCCTCGAATTTCGGTCATGGTACTCAGTTAGCTTACGGCGCTTTGCCTCAACGATTTCATGCATGTCTGGGAGGATTAACGAGAGCCTTGTCTTTAAGGTCCGTTTCATCAATAGTTGCGCGGGGGGAACCCCAGTCAATGAATGCGGACGAGATCTGTATGCCAGCAGCAGTCGCGACAGGTGGCCCTGCAGCGTGGGACCTTGAATTTTAAGCATGCCTTGTTTAATGATTTGCACTGCTCGCTCCGCCTTGTCATTGGAGGCCGGCTTGAACGGCGCCACCTTAACGTGATTTATGCCGTGGTCAACTATAAAATCTTGGAATTATGCGCTGGTGAAGCACGGACCATTATCATTGACCAATATGTCAGGAATTCTGTGCATTGCAAACATGGTTCCAAGGCTCTCCACAGTGGTGGAGGTGGTGCTCGAGTTTAAAATGTGCATTCGATCCACTTTGAAAATGCATCGACGACTACGAGGAACATTTTGCCCATGAATAGGCCTGCATAGTCTATGTGCACCCGCGACCACGGTTTGGTGGGCCAGGACCAGGGGCTCAGGGAGGCCTCCCTGGGGGCATTACTGAGTTGGGCACAAATGGTGCACCGTTGGACGCAGAGCTCCAAGTCCGCGTCAATGCCAGGCCACCAGACGTGGGATCTGGCTATGGCCTTCATGAGAATGATCCCCGGATGCACGCGGTGGAGCTCCCGGACAAATGTCTCTCTGCCTCGCAGAGGCATAACTACTCGGCTGCCCCACATCAGGCAGTCTGCCTGTAGTGATAGTTCATGCATGCGCCTATGGAAAGGTTTGATCTCCTCGGGGCAGGCGTCGCGAGCCTCTGCCCAGTCACCAGTTAAAACACATCTTTTGACTAAGGATAACGTGGGTTCGCTGGTCATCCAGGTTCTGATTTGGCGAGCCATCATGGGCGAACCTGTGGACTCAAAGGCATTGATTGCCATGACTATCTCACAGTCCTGTTCATCAGACCCTTCCGTGGTTGCCAGGGGTAGCTTGCTAAGCGCTTCGGCACAGTTGTCTGTGCCTGGTCTGTGCCTTATTGTAAAGTCGTAAGACGCCAGCATGAGTGCCCACCGTTGAATGCGCGCCAAGGCGTTGCCGTTTATTGCCTTGCTCTCGGATAGCAGGGACGTGAGGGGCTTGTGGTTGGTTTCTAATGCGAACTTGGCCCCGAAAAGGTATTGGTGCATCTTTTTGACACCGTACACGCACGCGAGCGCTTCCTTCTCCACCATACCGTACCCGCGCTCCGCCCGCGAAAGTGACCTGGAGGCATTAGTATGGGTTGTAGTTTACCCGCATCATTGACATGCTGTAAAAAGCACCCGACCCCGTACACTGACGCATCACATGTAAGAACTAGCTTTTTACCTGGATCAAAAAAAGCCAAAACACTGTTGGAACATAGAAGGTTGCGTGCCTTATTGAAGGCGCGTTCCTGGGCGTCCTCCCAAAACCAATTGCACCCCTTTCTGAGTAACACGTGGAGAGGCTCCAGCAGCGTGCTTAAGTTCTGCATAAAATTCCCAAAGTAATTGAGTAGCCCGAGAAAGGCGCGCAGTTCCGAAACATTCCGGGGCCTGGGTGCCAGACGAATTGCTTCGGTTTTGGATTCTGTTGGGCGGATTCCATCAGCGGCAATCCTTCTGCCCAAAAATTCAACCTCGGGCACGACAAACAGACAATTGGATTTCTTAACTCTTAGGCCTACCCGATCCAATTGCTTTAGTACTTCCTCCAAATTGCGGAGATGGGAGTCGGTGTCCTTGCCCGTGATAAGTATGTCGTCTTGAAACACAACCGTTCCCGAGATGGACTCAAGCAGACTCTCCTTGTTGCGCTGGAATATAGCAGTTGCCGACCTGATGCCGAATGGGCATCGATTGTACATGAAAAGGCCTCAATATGTGTTGATGGTGGTGAGTAGCTTGGACTCTTCGGTCAGTTGTTGCGTCATTTACGCAGATGTGAAGTCTAGTTTCGAGAAAAGTTTTCCTCCAGCCAATGTGGCAAATAGGTCCTCCGCTCTGGGCAGCGGGCATTGGTCCTGTAGGGACACTCTGTTTATGGTAGATTTGTAATCCCCACAGATTCGTACGGATCCAGCAGGCTTCATGACTGGGACGATGGGACTTGCCCAGTCGCTAAATTCCATGGGTGAGATAATGCCTTCCCGCAGAAGCCTGTCCAGTTCATGTTCAATCTTTTCCCTCATCACATAGGGCACAGCTCTAGCCTTGTGATGGATCGGTCTAGCATCCTGTGTGATGTAGATTTTAACTTTAGCCCCTTTGAAGGTGCCCACACCTAGCTGAAAGAGATGTTCAAATCGACTTAGAACTTTTGAGCAGGAGGTCCATTCCTCTGACGACATGGCGTGAACATCATCCCATTTCTAATTTAGTTTTGCCAGCCAGCTTCTCCCCAGCAGTGCTGGGAGATTTCCGGGGACAATCCACAGGGGAAGTCGGTTCACTGTCCCTTTGTGTGTGACTGAGAGCATGGCGCTGCCAAGGACTGGGATGATTTCTTTGGTATAGGTTCTTAGTTTGGTGTTGACCCTTGTGAGTTTTGGTCTGTTGCTTTTGTGCAGCCACAGCTGTTCAAATTGTTGAGCGCTCATTAGAGATTGACTCGCTCCCGTATCCAGTTCCATGTTGACGGGTATCCCGTTGAGTAGGACCCTCATCATTATTGGCGGCGTCTTGTTGTTAGAACAGTGTCCATTGATTGTGTTGATCCGCTGTACCTCGGTGTCCCGGGCACTGTCCCCACCGTCTTCTGGTCCGCTTTCCGACCCTTCCGATTCGTATACCAGCCGAGCTGCTGTTTTTCTGCACATGCGGGCCAGATGCCCTGTATAGTTGCAGTTTCTGCAAACGGCACGCTGAAATTGACACCCCCTTGATGAGTGCCTTCCCCCACATCTCCAGTACAGACCGCTTCCATTGTTTCCGAAGGATGAGCTGCGTCTGGCTGATCTCTCTTGAGCTTCTCTCAGTTTGTAGTTGATTGCTCGCATTGTGGGTTGATGAGGTGTGAACGGCCGTTCATGTGGCCCTTGATAGCTTCTGGCGCCACTGCCTGCTGTTGAGGGCCTGCTCTCCTGCCTTTGTCTGTGTGTGGGGGTAGCGGCTTGTTTCACGCTGTGAACCCCTTGTTCCGATGTTTCGTTAGTTGTCGTACCCGCAGTGTAGATCAACCTCGTTTCTTCTTCTCCTGCCAAGAATGTCTGTGCAACCAAGGATCAAGTTCTTGGTCTCTATGAGCTTTCGGAATATGCCTGCGTGGCCTATTCCTTCAATAAAAAGTCAGTACTTCTCTCCTTAGTCCATCGGAGAACTCACATAAACTAGCCAGCCTCCGAAGTTCCTCCACAAAGTCGGGTATGCTCTGGCCCACACAGCGTCTGTAGTTGTAGAACCTGTGTCTGGCCATGTGTAGGCTGCTCGCTGGCTTCAGGTGGTCTTTT
Organism: Pristiophorus japonicus; assembly: GCF_044704955.1. Lineage (NCBI taxonomy): Eukaryota > Metazoa > Chordata > Chondrichthyes > Pristiophoridae > Pristiophorus > Pristiophorus japonicus. The sequence continues at coordinate 122,013,101 of NC_091992.1, forward strand.
ACCAGTGTGCTCAACTGCTTGCTGGTTTCTCGGGTGCCAGCAGGTCCTTCATTAAGACGTATGTTTTCGAACCACAGCTGGTCAAGAGATGGGCTCTTCTCTTGTCTGCCTTATCATTGCCTAACCAGTCTTTGGTTACAAAGCTTTGCTGGAGCATTTCTATAAAGTCCTCCCAATTATCTCTAACATTGTATTTTTCATCTGAGCCGTTGGTCGCCATTCTGTGGATTCTGTGATCCCGTAACTCGTCGCCACTGTAAAGTCCTGTCCCTGCAGTACAGACTCACACGAGGCACATGCTGAAGTCAAGGTCACTCAGGACCTGCACCTTTATTTCACAGCTCTCGCATGCCACACTTGCCTGAGACCTGTCTTTATATACCTGTGTGGAACAGGTATGCAGTGTCTCCTGCAAGTGCACCCCTGCTGGTAAGGTATGCTTGTGGTTACAGGTCATTATTAGTTACAGTCATGTATAGCATGGTAAGATACAGTTATGTACAGTAATGTGAGATATATGACAGTTCTTTACAGAAAAGCAAGACCAGCAAAATGTAGGAATGCAGTGGTTAGAGGGGGTTCAGTAATCAGGGGAACAGAAGTTCACAAAAAGTCCCATTCACCCATCACTGACCTACATTGGCTCCTAGCTAAGCAACGCCTCGATTTAAAAATTCTCATCCTTATTTTTAAATCCTTCCATGGCTTTGTTCCTTAGTATCTCTGTAACCTCCTCCATTGCTTTAGCTCTCCGAGATATCTGCACTCCTTCAGCTTTCAGCTACTGATGCTCTAGGCTTGGGAAATCCCTCCTGAAACCTCCCCGCCTCTCTACCTCTCTTTCTTCCTTTAAGGCGCTCCTTAAAACCTAACTTATTGATCAAGCTTTTGGTCATCTCCCACAATATCTTCTTATGTGGCACGGTGTCAAATTTTGATTGATAATACTTTCCTGTGATGTGCCTTGGGACATTTTAATATGTTAAAGGCGCTATATAAATGCAAATTGTTGTTGTTGAAATCATTAAGAGAGTGCAGAAAATATTATGAGGGGAAGTGGAACAGCCAGTAGTCGTGGTCCATGTGGCAACCAATGACAGGGAAGAGAAGGATTGAGATCTTGCAGTCAGAGTTTCAGGAGCTAGGGAGGAAGTTAAAAAGCAGGACCTCAAAGGTAGTAATCACTGGATTACTCCCAGTGCCACAAGCAAGTTACTATAAGAATACTAGGATAAGGCAGGTTAATGCGTGGCAGACGGGAGGGCTTCAGATTCCTGGGGCATTGTGACCAGTTTTGGGGCAGGAAGAATTTGTTCAAGATGGACAAGTTGCACCTCGACAGAGTTGGGACCAATGTCCTCGCGGGGAGGTTAACTAATGCTGTAGGGGAGGTTTTAAATGAATTTGGCAGGTGGATGGGCACCAGGATTAAACATTAGAGAGGAGAAACAAGGTGTACAGAGGACATGTAAAGACACATAGCACAAGAGAAAATAATAATTCAGAAATAGAAGGGATCAAACAGAGAGCAAATGTGAGGCAGTATAAATTGAGTTTAGAATGATTCTGTGTAAATGCATGTAGTGTGATAAATAAGGTTGGCGCACTGCAGGCACAACCTGCCTCATGGGACTATGACAAAGTATAAATAATAAAGACCCTGCTCAAACAAGGGGAGGATTGAATTTATATTCCTGGCTACAAGGTATTCAGGAAAGATAGGGAAGGAAAGAAAGGAGGTGAGTGGGGAACGGGTGCAGTTGCAGTATTGATCAAAGAAAATATTATAGTACTAGAAAAGGTTGATGAAGTTGAGAGGTCAATGGGACATCTATTTGGTTAGAATTAAGGAACAATACCTATTACACTGTTGGGTGTATACTATAGGCTACCAAATAGTGGGAAGGAGATGGAGGAGTAAATTTGTAGGCAAATTACAGAAAGACGCAAGAACTATAGAGTAGTTATAATGGGGGACTTCAATTATCCCATTAGAGACTAGATTAGTAACAGTGTAAAGGGCAAAGAGGGGGAGAACTTTCTTGATCAGTGTGTGCCCAGCCCAATGAGGAAAAAGCAGTGCTGGATCTAATTCTGTGAATGAAGTGGGGCAAGTGGAGCATGTTTCAGTGGGGGAGCATTTGGGTCAGTGATCAGAATATCATTAGGTTTATAATAGTTATGTAAAAGTACAAGAAACATTCATGGGTAAAAATACTTAACTGGTGGAGGGCTAAATTCAGTGAGCTAAAAATTGATCTTGTCCAGGAGGATTGGAATCAAAAATTGGAAGGCAAAACAGTATTAGACAATGGGAGCCCTTTGAGGGGGAGATGATTCAGGTGCAGAAAAAGCAAGGAACTGGGACTAATTGGATAGCTTTACCAAAGAGCCAGCACAGACACAATGGACTGAATGGCTTCCTTCTGTGCTGTATCATACCATAGCATCTTTTTCCGTGGTAAGAATAAGGTTTCTAACTCCTTAAGCACAGCTTGATAAAATTATACTTGAGTAATGTACAATGATAGCTTCCAAAAATAATCAAGAATTATTCCATAAAATAAGGGGTGGCAAATGCATATCAACAAATAATATGTTGAGATATTTACACTCGCAAAAAATATTCACCAATCAGTGAATGCATAAAGAAAATTGTACAATAATATTGATGAATATTTGGGGGGTTTTTTGCAGGTGGAGAATGTCCAGGCATTTACTTGGCAATCTCAGCTAAGACATCGCTGGGATGAAGAGAAGCAGCACTGTTTTGCTAACATTTGCGATGCGCAGTTCAGATATTCTTATGAATATCTAGGCAACACTTCTCGACTGGTTATTACTCCACTTACAGATAGGTATAGAACATTTAAATTTCCCTTGTCTGCTTTAGGGGTATTGCAACTAATTTTGCACAGGAGGATATAGCTTTACTGAGGATTTCCCCAAAAATGGTAGGCCTGGAAACCTAGCTGGAGGCCAGTGAACAAGACAGTACTAGAACATATTACAAAAATTCATAATCACAGACGCAATAGTCAGGAACCTTCTCACTTGGATAGTAACAGAAGAAATACATGGTATTAACAGTCTTACGTAATGATGATTTCTTTACCCTGAGCATGGAGATTCAGAAGATCACTTGGCAGGGGGCTTTTTTCATTGTTGCAAAACCTAAGAATATGTTGCAGAGTTGAAAGACTGGGAAATTCCTTGGATCTGCTTCTACTCCATTGGCCTTACTTTGTCAGAAGTGGAATTTCGTTGCATTTTCTCTGAAATAATGCTGATGGAGTGGAAGCAGCTACAAGGAATTTCCAGCCTTGGAGTCAGGAAACAGTTCAAAGGATGACAAGGGTAGAATGAAAGGACTAGAGAAAGGAAGGCTGGGAGTGGAAAGTTGGAACTGGAACTGAAAAATAATGCAGTTGAAGAAAATTGCTCGAAGTGGAACTAAAAAGGAAAGCAGTAGAAGAGAAAATATTTTCTTCAAGGCTGTTTTGAGGGATGTGAAGAAGTTTATTGCATTGAAAAATAGATAGACCAGGACTTAGAAATTCGTCAGCCCCGAAAACAGAGGCGGGATTGCAACGCACTCATTCAGAGAAATGCAGGCAGCACTCAACTTCGTGCTGCCTGCTTATTTCCATGATTGCAGCATTCAGCCCAGTGCTGAACGTTCAGCAGCGGTTCCAAGTTCGTGTGAGGCTAGCACCACTTAAAGTTAGTCTGCACTACTAAAAGGCAGTCTGCACCTCTTAAAGGTGGCTGGGGAAGACAATTGTTAGCATAGTGATTAAGTTGCGAGACTAGTAAATCAGAGGCCTGGACTAACAATCTGGAGATGTGAGTTCAAATCCCACCAGGGCAGCAGTGGAATTTAAATTCAGTTAATTAAATAAATCTGGAATAAAAAGCTAGTGTCAGTAGCAGCACCAGGCATACCTAAAAATGAGGTACCAACCTGGGGAAGCTGCAACAGAGGACTACATGCATGCTAAACAGCAGAAGCAGCATGCTATTAACAGAGCTAAGCAATCCGACAATCAACGGATCAGTTCAAAGCTCTGTAATCCAGCCACATCCAGTCATGAATGGTGGTGGACGATTATACAACTAAAGGGAGGAGTAGGCTCTATGAATATCCTCATCCTCAATGATGGCGGAGCCCAGCACGCGAGTGCAAAAGACAAGGCAGAAGCGTTTGCAATCATCTTCAGCCAGAAGTACCGAGTGAATGTTCCATATTGGCCTCCTCCTGATGTCCACACCATCACAGAAGCCAATCTTTAACCAATTCGATTATTCTAGCCAAGCTGTTCCAGTACATCTACAACACTGACATCTACTCGACAATGTGGAAAACTGCCCAAGTATGTCCTGTCCACAAAAACCAGGACAAATCCAATCCGCCCCATCAATCTACTCTCAATCATCAGCAAAGTGATGGAAGGTGTCATCGACAGTGTTATCAAGCGGCACTTACTCACCAATAACCTGCTCACCGATGCTCAGTTTGGGTTCTGCCAGGACCACTCGGCTCCAGACCTCATTACAGCTTTGGTCCAAACATGGACAAAGGAGCTAATAAAGGATGGAGTCGGTGGCTAGGGAACACAGTTTGCGGTGGGGACCAAAGACAATGGCTTCAGTCTTCCCAATATTTAATTGGAGAAAATTTCTGCTCATCCAGTACTGGATGTCGGACAAGCAGTCTGACAATTTAGAGACCATGGAAGGGTCGAGAGAAGTGGTGGTGAGGTGGAGCTTGATGCCATCAGCATACATGTCAGACCTTTTTTTCGATGATGTTGCCAAGGGGTAGCATATAGATGAGAAATAGGAAGGAGCCAAGGATAGATCCTTGGGAGCACCAGAGGCAACAATGTGGGATTGGGAAGAGAAGCCATTGCAGGTGATTTTCTTGCTATGATTACCTAGCCACCGACTCCATCCCTCTCCCTAGCATCTGTCTGAGGCTAAATCAGTCTGTTTGCAAGCAAGGTGTGATATTTAACCCTGAAATAAGCCAGGCGAATGCAGCACCACCCAGCTGGATGATGGTGGAAAGGCATTGGAGGAGGATGGAGTGGTCAACCCTGTCAAAGGCTGTAGAGAGGTAGAGAAGGGCGAGGAGGGATAGTTTACCTTTGTCACAGTCACAAAGGATGTCATTTTGCAAAGCTATCCTGGAGGACGAGGTCATGGAATACATTCGAGACAGTTTCCTAGAACAATACATTGTGGAATTAACCAGGGTACATGCTATTTTAGATCCTGTATTGTGTAATGAAACAGGGGTTAATTGGTAATCTCATAGTAATAAATCCTCTGTGGAAGAGTGATCATAATACAATTGAATTTCACATTGGGCTTGAGAGTAAAATACTTAAATCTGAAACTAACATCTTTAATAAAGCCACTTACATTGGTAGGAGGGGTGAGGTGGCAAAGTAGATTGGGAAATTAGATCAAAAGGTACGACAGAAGATACGCAGTGGCAAACATTTAAAGAAATATTCCAAATATCTCAACGAATATACATTCCGTTGAGAAATAAATTCTCCACAGGATAAGTGATCCATTCGTGGCTAACTAAAGAAGTTAAGGATAGTTTTAGATTAAAAGAAGAGGCTTATAATGTTGGGAGACCTTTAGAAACTAGCAAAGGATGATGAAAAAATTAATAAAAAGAGAGAAAATATAATATGACAGTAAACTAGCAAGAAATATGAAAACAAATTGTAAGAGTATTTAAAAAGGAAGAGAGTAGCAAAAGTAAGGGGGCAAAATTGCACCTTTTTAGAAGCCCGATAGCACCTCCGGGGGAGGCTAATGGGGCAGAAAAGAGTTTTCGCCCGGGGAGGGGGGGGCTACCGGTGATGACCATGCCCCGCGCCGACCCCTTACTGCCCCACAGGGGAAATTGACCCGTGGACCGCGAGGCTGGCGCGAGTGGGTGCCATCGCCAGCTTTGCGGTTCCTGTGCGAAAACCGGGCATGGTGATGATGTCGTCATTGCCGGTGCAGCAGAGCGGGCCATTACCAGTTACCGCTGTCGCCAAACTCCTGCGGGAGTCATTAGCGGTGCCGTGCCTGGGCAAAAATTCGTTTGTGTCCCGCTAAAACAGTAATGCACTCAGAAAATCAAATTCTCCCAACTTAATTGACCTGTCAATCCAAGTCAGCAGCCTGACCTGTAACTAACTCCAGCATTCTTTTCCAGAATCTCGCTAAAACCGACCCCAATCTCCCCCTTCGAGGTTGAGACAGTATAAATTATAATGGAGAATAAGGAACTGGCAGAGATTTTAAACAAATATTTTGTATCTGTCTTCACAGTTGATGATACAAAAAGCATAACACAAATAGTGGGAAAACGAAGGTGCTAATGAGAGGACGGCGCTACACGGGCAGGATCAGCAGTGCTATGTGGCTTCTCCATTAAAGTGGAGGACTGCTGCGAACTCTGCCGGCCCTTTTATGGTCTCCACTGGGCCACCAGGGCTGCATGGTGCTGTGGCTGCACAATTGCTGCCTGGATCACGTGATATCGATGGAGCACGGGCCGACCAGTGAGTCGGCTGAAGAAAAGAATGGCGCTGCACCGTGCAGCACAGCTCCCCTTTAACTTCCGCCACGGGAGCGGAGGTCAGCTTCATGGGATGCTAGGCAATTTCCGCCATGGGGCAGAAAGGGATCACCAAGGGACGCAAAGAGATTGGCGCACACGACGACGATGTACTCGCCGGAGGCATGGCGGCCCGGGGTGCTACTTGCGGGGCGCGTTGCTACTATGTTCGTGCCTCTGCTATCTCCCGCTCAATTTTGTGGGAGCTGGTAGCGACACCACCGCCCCCCCCGCACCAGGTGAAAACAGTTTTGCATCCCGTTTGCACCCTCCCACCCTGCGGAGGTGCTAACGGGAGGTTCAGAACAGGCAATTTCAGTCCCCGTGTATCTTCTGTTTAATAGAACTGATTCAATTTTACCTGTAGTAGTCTGCATATCAACTGCAGAACAAGATTATCATATATAAATGGTCAATTCTTTGGTTGAGAAACAAGGGTTCTTTCTATTAAAAACATTTCTTTTTGTTCAGGTGCTATATTACATTAACACAATCACTGCACCTGATTATGGGTGGTGCACCAGCGGGTCCTGCAGGAACAGGAAAAACAGAGACGACTAAAGATTTGGGAAGAGCTTTAGGCATCATGGTGTATGTTTTCAACTGCTCAGAACAAATGGACTACAAAGTAAGAAATACATGAGTTTGCTTGCAATTTCATAGAATCAAAGAATATTACAGCAAAGAAATTGGCCAATTTGGTCAATCAGTTGTATACCATTTTTTTTTCTCCATGTGAGCTATCTAGACTAATCCCATTTTGCTTAACCTCCACACATTTTAATTCATGCAACTATCTAATTCCCTTTTAAAAGAATTTATGGACTCTGCTTCAAAATTGGGACAAAGAATTCTATATTCTGACTAAGCATCATGGAAATAAATATATAAATTTAACCTCGCTTTTAACTCTTTTTGTGATTATTATAAATTTATATTGGCCTTGAAATTCTGGCCTCCCCAGGTCGGTACAGAGTCTGTACAGACCCAGGAAGGCATCGCAAAAGCTGGTTTTCGGCGTGCAATGCACATGCGCCGAAAACCAGCTTTTCCAATCTGTCAAGTTCTGGCTTGACAGATCGCACACATCTCAGCAGCTAGGACATTCGCATGGGCATGATTGTAGTATTTGCCCATCTCTTGCCAAGCGAATGTCCTTAAAACACTTGCGGAAGGGTTTTAAAACATAACATTAACATTTAAAACCACATTTTTCTGTTAAAAACCCTGCCCACTAAGGTAAGTTTATTTTAACTCGAATTACAAAACTTTAAAAAAAAATCAGAAAAAAACATTTTTTTTGTAACACATTTATTAACTTTAATTTAAATTAATGTGATTTTTTTCCCTATTTTTATATTTGTGTTTTGGTGTTTGGGGGCTGTGTTTCTCATTCATAATAATGAGGACTCCTACTTACGGAGTTCCCATAATTATGAATGAGAATACTTTAGCTTGATTGGCTGTCCAGTGCCACGTGACCCCACATTCTTCCTGTGCATCAATGTGCAAGGAGAGGAGGCCTCTGACCGGGATCGCTGGAGGGCGCAGCAGCGAAAGGTAGGTGCGGATCTTTTTTTACTATTTTCTGGCGAGTGCCCGCGGGAAGCCCAGCACCGGGATTTCAGGCCCATAACCTTGTCATTGTCTTTCTGAACAGTGGAAACAATCAGGTCGCTCATTAATCTTCTCAGCTGTTGTTAAAAAAAACTTACTTCTCAAGTTTCTCTATCACTAAAACTCCTCATCCCTGGTAGCATTCTAGAATCTATGCTGATATCTTTCCATTACTTTTATATCCTTCCGATCATGGAGTGTGAAAACTCCACACAATACTATAAACTGTGGCCTATCTAAGGTCTTGTAAATCCAACATTACCTCCATGGCTATCTATTCTGTATGTTTAGATACAAATCCAAAAACCCATTTGCCATATTATTGACTTTGCTATTTGCGCTATTGTGTATCTGTATATCAAGATCCCACTCCCACAAGTCGGCGGCAACGCTGCGGAGTGGAGTGGCCGCCGACTTTTCGTGGAATGGCCGCTGATAGCCCGATTGCCCTTCCGAGCTTTCCCGGTGGTGCCCCGATCCCCCTCCTACCACTCCGCTGCTGCCGATCCCTGTTAAGTGTGTCATCACCGTGCGCACTGCCGATCTACACCCCCCCCCGCCCCCCGATGACGACATTCCTGTCTGAAAATCTTTGGCCTGCCCGCCTTCCCTTAAAGGGGAAGATGCACTGCCACTGCCGCTGTGTTTTTTTTTGTCGGCCGACTACCAGGTCAGCCCAACAATTATGCCCCCAGGTTCAGTGGGCCGAAGATTTAAAATCGTGAACGCACTCCCCTTTAAGTGAAGGGGAGAGCCATGGTGACGCGGCACCTTGATGACATCATTGCGACGGTCACTCCGCACCACCCCCAACTTCCGCCCCTCAAGTGTACTCACTGGTCCCTCTCGTGTTGTCACTGCCCTATTAAGAACGACTTCTGGATCCGAAGAAAAAAAAACAAAGAGCGGCATTTCACGCATAAGAACATAAGAAATAGGAGCAGGAGTAGGCCATGCGACCCCTCGAGCCACCCAACCACGGTAAAGTATTTTCTCATTCATAATAATAGGAGTTTCGTAAGTCCGAAACTCCTATTACTATGAATGAGAAACACACCCAAACATTACATAAAACATTAAAAAAACATCTCACATAAATACATTATAGAAATTAAAGTTGATAGAAATGTTTTTGAAAAAGAAATATTTGCCGATTTTAAAAAAAGTTTTAATTATGGTTTAAAATAAAATTACCTGAGTGGGCAGGGTTTCTAACATAAATATGTATTTTTAAATTTTATTTTAATATGTTTTTGATATGTTTTTAAATTCTTAACGCTGGTAAGTAGGCTATGTGCCTGTTTTTACCAGGGGCAAGAGTTTTAAGGACATTCGCAGGGCAAGAGATGGGCAAATAGCCCAATCTCTGCCATGGGAATGTCCTCCTTCCCGAGATGCGGCCATCTGTCAAGCCAGAAACTTGACAGATTGGAAAAGCCGGTTTTCAGCGCATGCGCATTGTGCACCGAAAATTGGCTTTTCCTGTGCCTTCTCGGGTCTGTACACACTCCCTACAGACCCGGGGAGACCAGAATTTCAGGGCCGTTGTGTATTTTCTAATATTTATAGTTTGCCTCTGTATTACAGCACCTATGTTTTTACCCCTTAAAGTAGCTTAACTATCTAAAGATTGATCTTTTTTCACCATATAGTCCTGTGGGAATATCTACAAGGGTCTGGCACAAAGTGGAGCCTGGGGCTGTTTTGATGAATTCAACAGGATCTCTGTGGAAGTTTTGTCAGTGATTGCAGTGCAGGTAACTTAAAGATCTTCAATTGTCCCCTATTGAAGGATAGCAACAAAATTATAATTCTTCCTTTTAAGTTCAATTTCCAAATTTCAAATGAAATGCACTCCATCTTGTGGTGGAAAATCACTCTCACGGTAGCCCTTTCTATGCTTTGACACTTAAAGACAGAGGGGTAGATATTCCTTGAGTCCAATTTTCGGACCTGAAATGGGTACAAATGGAGTGCATGTCCCAAATGGGAGGCCTGAGACTGACCCAAAATGAGGTCTCTGGCCTCATTAGCATTACTTGGGTGAGCTGTCAGTGCCTTTTGTGCCTCCACAGGCAGCTTGCCCATTTTATAAGGATCAGTGTCAGGCCGCTTGCTTTGCCGACAGTGGCCCGAAAGTAAGTTTTGGAGGGGGGTGGAAAATAGGAAGAGGGCTAATTGCAGCTGGCACTGGCTCTAGAAAGTGCTGTGGAGCCGGGAGAACTCCAGGTTTTTCAAATGAAAAGCAAAACTTACCTTTTTGGTGGCAGCTGTTCGCTTGCTTAGTTGCATCCATGTCTGAGTTAACTTCTGAGGTACAGGCTCGACGCCTGCTTTGTGCAGAGCAGCCCAATTTCCCTGAGGAATCCGAAAATGGGTGGTCAACTCGTTAATGCCTGGTTTGTGCTACCCCGAGACCCAATTTCACCCGAGAGTGAGTTACACCCAAAGCCACTTCCACTTGTGTTTTCCATGATCTTTTATGTTGGTTCAGAATTAAATTCACCAGAATCTTGAAGCCTAACCTAAGCAGAGCAATTTCAAGCGCATTTTGGGCGCAATTTGCTGATTGGGCCCAAAGCGGAAACGCTACCCTAAAGTAATCTAGCACAGTAATTTTAGATACATTGGCCGGAATTTTTAATTTTGTGTCGGGTTCATTGCGTGCGGGTGCTGTAGTGGGTCGGGAACGCGATGTTCTGGGCAACACACTGCTTAGAGTGACTTTCACTTAATGGCCCCAATTGAAAGAGTCATGCGCATTATCCGGCCCTATTAAATGGTGCGGGTCTGATGACATCATTGATGACTCGTTTCCAGCACCCATATTTAAAGCAGCCTTGCACTGAACTTACTTGATGGGTGCCAGAGGAGCTTGAAATGTGACAAAGAAAGGACATAGTAGTGTTATAACTTCGGAAGAATAGATAACCAAAGGCAGAGGGCTGCACCATGCTTCTCTGATTCATCGCTGCATATGCTGGTGGAGGCTGTCAGAGTACACAGGAAGGTCCTCTTCCCTGCTGATAGGCAAAGGAGACCTCCACAAGAAAAAAAAGAGCTTGGCTGAATTTAGCTGAGGGGGTTAGCAGCAGGAGTGTGGTGAGGAGGACCTGGATACAGTGCTGGAAGCACTTCTGTGATCTCATGAGGTCAGGAAATGTGAGTGTAATGCCACACTCACCCTCATCCTGAAGTGCCTGTCAACACATCACTATCACTCTGCCTTCCAAAGTCTACTCCTGCACATCATTCTTCACACCAACCTACCTTGCACGTCCACCCATCCCTGTCTCTCTATGTATATACTCACATCTCTATCTGACTAACCACCCCTCACACTCACCCTCATTCTAATGCAATCATAGCAAGTAACACCACAGAAGGAGGCCATTTGGCCTCATAGTCACCCTCTATGGATGTAACCCATCCAGTCCTTACACTCATTCCATCACTCTCACTCAAACTTCTCTTTCCTTGCTTGCAGGAGGAGAGCTCACAACAACAGAGCGAGGGAGAGAACCGGAGATGCCCTCCAGTAACTACGCATCTTACAGCAGCAGAGGAGGTGGCCCTGAAAATTACGGGAGCTCAAAAGGCGCTGGCAGTGGGAAATGGAGAGAGGGGGGACATCCCAGCAATTTGGTGACAGAATCACATCTCATAAAGCCACATGGTATACAAGTCACCCATGTGGTGACTCATGTCAGCAGCCAGTGAAATATCATCACGTGCAGAATGGTAACATTACTCATTCTTATTATAACACTTCTAATTCATCTCTTTACTCTCCCACAGGTCCATCAACTGCCACCTCACCCCCCCCCCCACCCCCCCACCACTCATTGCCCAGCTGGAGGAGGAAGACCTCTCCTCAGAGGAACCTCCAGCCTTTGAGAGTGCATCATCAGCAGACCCAAGTGCAACCAGCATCACCACAGATGCTCACACCTTGGTGGGTCCTTTGTTACCTGGTGCCTCACAATTCACAAGTGAGCAAGAGCAGGTGAAGTTGACAGGGACAGCAGTGGAGACACCTTGCCGGAGGGCACAGGACACTCCAAGAACATAAGAGCATAAGAAATAGGAGCAGGAGTAGGCCATTTGGCTCCTCGAGCCTGCTCCGCCATGCAATGATCATAGCTGATCTTCGATCTCAATTCCACTTTCCTGCCCTAACCCATATCCCTTAATTCCTTTGGAGTCCGAAAATCTATCTATCTCAGCCTTGAATATATTCAACGACTGAGCGTCTACAGCACTTTGGGGCAGAGATTTGCAAAAATTCACAACCCGCTGATTGAAGAAATTCCTCCTCATCGCAGTTTTAAAAGGCCAGCCCCTTATTCTGAGATTTTACCCCCAAGTTGTAGACTCTCCAGCCAGGGGAAAAAAATCTCTCAGCATCTACCCTGTCAATCCCCCTCAGAATCTTATATGTTTCAATGAGGTCACGTCTCATTCTTCTAAACGCCAGAGAGCCCAATCTATTCAATCTCTCCTTGTGTCAAAGGCAGAGTCTCGGTTAAGGAGATCTTCAAAATGCTCCTTCCAATGGGCACTGACTGTCTCTCTGTCCTTGATGAGTACCTCATCGCTCTTGGCCAACAGTGAGGTAAGGCTTGGATGCTTGGGCTGTAGGTGGTCTTGACTGCACTGAAGAATCCACGCATGTCGTGGTTGTCGGCTGACTGCTGGATCTCATGTGCTTTCTCCATCCACCATCTTTTCTTTAGGTCATGGGTTTTTTGTTGGACCTTGACCTTCAGATGTCTGTAGAGTTGCTTTGTTGCTCTCGTGTTGGGTTGCTGTTTTAAGTTTAGAAATGCCTTGCACTTGCAGCTAATTAGCTCCTGGATCTCCTGGTCATTCTCGTTGAACCAGTCTTGGTGTTTCCTGGTCGAGCGACCGAGCGTCTCTTCACAGCTGTTGATTATGGCGGCCTTGAGGGCAGACCAGGCACTGTGGGTACTCTGGGTTATCGATGGTCGCCAGATTGGCAGTGAGGCGCTGACTGAACAGGGCTTTCTTAAGAGGATCTTTAAGTGCCTCTACATTGATTTTTCTGCGGCATTGTTTTTGTTGCTGTCACTGTTTCAGGACTACATTGATGTTAATGATGGAACGGATTAGACAGTGGTTCATCCAGCAGTTGTTGGCTCTTGTCATAGCGCGGGTGATGCGCACTTCCTTGCGGTCCCTCGCTCGGACGATGACGTAGTCAAGCAGATGCCAGTGCTTGGAGCAAGGGTGCTGCCATGATGTCTTGTACTTGTCCCTCTGGCGACACAAGGTGTTGGTAATGACAAGACCATGTTCAAGGCATTTCGTCAGTAGCTCGACAACAGAGGTTGGGGTGGTCTTGGACCTGGCCTGGAGACGGTGAAGGTTGAACAAGTTCCCACTGGTTCTGTAGTTTAGTTCCATTCCAACAGGAAGCTTGATGACTGTGAAGTGGAGCATGGCAGCGAGGAGGATTGAGAAGAGGGTTGAGTCAATGACGCAGCCCTGTTTGACCCGGTCCGGATGTGGATTGGGTCTGTAATGGATCTATTGGTAAGGATCATGGCTTGCATGTCGTCATAGAGCAGGCGGAGGATGTTGATGAACTTTTGGGGGCATCCGAAACAGAGGAGGATGCTCCTTAGACCCTCGCGGTTGACAGTGTCAGAGGCCTTTGTAAGGTCGAAGAAAGCCAGGTATAAGCGCTGCAAAAATCATGTCCGTTGTGCCTCGAAGGGGACGAAATCTGCACTGTGACTCGGGGAGGAGCTCCTCGGCCATAGGGAGAAGAAGGTTGAGGAGGGCTCTAGCGACGACTTTCCCGGTGGCTGATAGCAGAGAGATTCCTCTGTAGTTACCGCAGTCGGACTTGTCCCCTTTTTTAAAGATGGTCACGATCACTGCATCTCTGAGATCTTCCGGCATGCTCTCCTCCCTCCAGATGAGAGAGATGAGTTCATGTATTCAGGCGAATAGTGCCTCTGCCATACTTCAGTGCCTCAGCAGGGATTCCATCTACTCCTGTAGTCTTGTTGTTGTTAAGCTGTCTTATGGCTTTTTCTACCTCGTACAGTGTTGGGGTTTTGCTGAGATGGTGGTGGGTAGCATGCTGCGGGATAGAGTCGAGAACACTCGAATCAACAACAGAGTCTTGATTGAGGAGATCTTCGAAGTGCTCCTTCCAGCGGGCCCTGACTGTCTCAGTGTCCTTGATGAGTGTTTCTCCGTTCTTGGCCAGCAGTGGGGTGGGGCCTTGGGAGTTTGGACCGTAGGTGGCATTGACTGCGATGAAGAATCCTCGCACATCATGGCTGTCGGCCAGCTGCTGTATCTCCTGTGCTTTCTCCATCCACCACCTGTTCTTTAGGTCCTGGGTTTTTTTGATGGACCTCAGCCTTGAGCCGTCTGTAATGTTGCTTTGCTGCTCCCGAGTTGGGTTGATGTTTAAGGCTCAGAAATACCCTGCGCTTGCGATCTATTAGCTCTTGGATCTCCTAATTATTCTCATCAAACCAGTCCTGGTGTTTCCTGGTTGAGTGACCGAGCGTCTCTTTGCAGACACTGGTTATGGAGGCCTGGAGGGCAGACCAAGCACTGTAGGCATTCTGCGTCTCAGGGTCATCAAGGCACGCCAGGTTAGTGGTGAGGTACTGACTGTATAGGGCTCTCTTAGCTGGGTCTTTAAGTGTCCCGGCATTGAATTTTTTGTGACCCCGCTTCTGCTGCCCCCTTCGCTTTGGGGCTATGTTGATGTCAATGATGAATCGGATTAGGCGGTAGATCGTATTAACCTCAGATTTCGCCACATTATATTCCATCTGCCACCTTATTGCCCACTTAATCTGTCTAGATCTCTTTGCATCTTCGTCACATCTTACCTTTCCACCTAGCTTTGTATCGACAGAATACTTGTGTACATTGGACTCGGTCCCATCATCTAAGCACTGAACCTTGCGGCACCCAACTCGTTATAGCCTGCCAATCTCAAAATGAACGGTTTACCCCTACTCTCTGTTTTCTGTCCATTAACCAATCCTCTATCCATACTAATACATTACCTTGAATCCCATGAGCCCTTATCTTGTATAATAACTTTTTATGAGGCACCTTATCGAATGCCTTATGGAAATCCAAATATACTACATCCACTTGTTCCCCTTTATCTACCCTGCTAGTTACATCCTCAAAAAACTCTTAATAAATTTGTCAAACATAATTTCCCTTTCATTGAGTCTGCCTAATCATATTATGATTTTCTAAGTATCCTGTTACCACTTCCTTAACAATGGATTCCAGCAGTTTCTCACTGACTGATGTCCGGCTAGCTGGCCTATAGTTCCCGATTTTCTCTCTCCCTCCTTTCTTGAATAGCGGTGTTACATTTGCTGCCTTCCAAGCTGCTGGGACCTTTCTTGAATCTAGGGAATTTTGGAAGATCACAACCAATGCATCCACTTTCTCTGCAACCACCTCTTTTAGAAACCTAGGATGTAGGCCATTAGGTCCAGGGGATTTGTCGGCTTTTAGTCCCATTAGTTTCTCAAGTCCTTTTTCTCTGTTGACATTAATACTTTTAAGTTCCTCGCTCTCATTAGCCCCTTAGTTCCCACTATTTTTGGTATACTTCTTGTGTCTTCTACTGTGAAGACAAATACAAAATATTTGTTTAAAGCCTCTACCATTTCCAATTCCCCAATATAATTTTTTCTGTCTCAGCCTCTAAGGGACCAATGCTTACTTTTGTTATTGTCTTCCTTTTTACATAATTGTAGAAGCTCTTAGAATCTGTTTTTATATTTCTTGCTAATTTACTCTCATTCTATTTTCTCCCTTTTTATCAATTTTTTGGTCATCCTTTGCTGGTTTCTAAAGGTCTTCCAATCCTCAGGCTTACTACCATTCTTTGCAACATTAAGGGCTCAATTTTCCTGGGCCATTTGTGCCGTTTTTTTGGCGCGCGCCGTTTTTTTGTCGTATTTATTTTTGTCAGGGTTTCCCCCTGCGATATGCGCTGGTGTAACTGACTTAGTTACGATTTTTCTAGGCCAGTTTTTTTTTTACATCAAATGTTCCCTCATGTCTGCGCCGGTTTTTCCGCAGTTTTGCCAACATTTTTTCCTCCTTGGTCGGCGTATTTGGCCACTCCCGAAAAACCTTCTGGGCACTTAAGAAAACCAGCGCACATTGAGAAATCGGTGCTGAAAGACGACATTGTTTTTAATCGAAGATTTTGGAGGGAGTTGAGACCGCTGTAAAAATCAATAATAAAGTTCAACTTTTTTTACCTGTCAACGAAGTAAATGGTAGTTTGTTTGATTTCAGAAGTTTTCTCTTTTTTTTTACTCACTCACATGCTATCACCGAACATCTTGAAGCAGGGCTGGATGGTCATAGATTTGGCCGGCAGAATTGACCCCGCGCCCAGACACAGGGGCTCGGGGCTCAACTAGAAAACAAGTCATGGCGAGGGGAGGGGAGGTGAAGGGAGAGAGAGAGAGCGAGGTGCAGATTGGAAGGCTTTGAGGCCGGGGAGCGAGGTGCCGATCAGAAGCCTTTGAAGACTGCAACGGGGGGGGAGGGGGGGGAGGGAAAGTGAGAGAGAAGGGGAGAAGTCACAAGATTGCAATTAGTTAAGGGGGGAGAGAGAGAGGAACAAATAATGGAAATGATTGTTTTAATGTAAAATATATTTTATTCAAAAGTTTAACAATTATTTTGTACTTAACTTTAATAAAATTATTCTTGTGTCAAACTTTACTTTACAATCACTCTTTAAGATCACTTACAAACTTTTAAACTTGTAAATTAACATAACTTACCAAAAAAAATTAATTTGAGAACAGTTACAAAAGTAGCAACAATAATAATAACAACAACAGCAAAGAAAGGCTGCACATACCCATCTCTCCTCTACCTTATTCTAAGACCGCCCGCTGCGCTTGGTCTTGGACACTCCAACACATCTCCCCGCAGGCAGTGGCGCAGTGTTTCTGGGCGTGGTACCAAGCTTATTCTTTCTAACATCTCGGGTACTGTGCACCTCTTGGGCGGTGTCGGTGGCAGGCGGCAAGTTGGAGGGCCCAGGCGGCATGTTGGAGGGCCCGCCATTCGGCTCTTCAGAGGCTGGTGTGGGGATTGGAATGCAAGTGACAGTTGATTCTGCCAATGGACGTGGGGTCTGGGCATGTTCCCTTATTGCAGCAGCTAATTCCAACATGCCTTCCCTCATGCGCCCTGACAGTGTCTCAACAACCTGCAACATTCCTTCCCTCATGTTGAGCAAAACTGTCTGAACTACCTGCAACATTCCCTTCCTCATGGTCAGTGACAGTGTTTGCACTATCTCTTTCATTCCCTCCCCGATGGTCACTGACAGCGCATCAGCTACCTCTGACATTTCCCTCCCTCATGGCCACTATTCCCTCACTGATGGTCCTGGACATCGTTCCCATTTCTCGTGTCATTGCTGTTACTTCTCCCAACAGTCCCACTACCTCCATCACTCACTCACCTCCAGGAATGATTGGGTAAAGTCAATGCTCTCCGCACTCAATGACATCATCTGAACCACATCTGTTAGATCCTGCACCTCAGGGGAGTGCGGTCGAGCTCTCCTTCCCCTCCTCCCCACGAGTGTGGCTCGCAGCCCACCACTGGGACCCACAACCTGGGATGGTGGGGCCCCCTGGGTGTGCCTCGCTGCACCCCACCACTGGGACCCACAACCTCGGAAGGTGGGAAACCATGGAATGTCCCAACAGCACTCAAAACACTAGTCATGGAAGGAGCGGTCACCACAATGAGCGGCACCTCCTCCAAAGTCAGTAAAACAGTGGGGGCTTCATCCAGCTCCATCTCCTCCCCCCCGCTCTCCTCATTCTCTCCCCCATGTTCTTGGTCTGGAGGGTTAGATTGGAAGATGTTCTCCTCTTCAGGCTCATCTGGGTCTGAATCTTCTGCATCATCAGGGTTGGCCTCAAGTTCTGCAAAATATAACAGAACAGACAAATGGTTAGCAGCAGAGGAGTGGGGCAGGGTGGATGGCATGAGTATGCTCACACAGTGCAGGCCAGGCAGCAGGCTGATTTGAAATACCACGATGAATTTGCAGGACTTACCCTCTCCCTTGAGTGTGGACCCAGCTTGTGCAGTGGTGATTGCTTTTCTCCAGGCAGGACCCATCAAAGCAGCGACCCTGTTCGAGTTCTTTCCCTTTTATTATGTGCTACCTTCCCCTACAAAGATGAAAACCTAACTTTTTAGACAGGGTGTCTTTCTGCTGGGTGGCGTATACCAATGGTCACATTTACAACTGCAATTCCATTCTAGTGAATAAATGAAAATATTACTTACACTAACCACTTTTTACACTGGCCTCCAGATCTCGTGGTGGTCACCACTGCACAGTAATCTTCTGCAACTTAGTTCCAGCGTTTCTTCATTTCTTTGGGTGGAACTTTTATGTGACCTCTGCTGGTGTCCCGCTCCTGCCATCTGTTCTCAATCACAGTAACTAGCACCTTTGTTTCTTCCTGTAAGAAATTCTTGGTCCTTGCACCGCGTTGCATCTTCTACTGCTGCAGCTGCGATTTTTCCAATGCTCTCACACAGCACTCCTTCTCACACACACAACTGGCTCTTTAAAAATGGCCGATTGTCAACTCAGAGCTGTACTGCACATGCGCATCTATTGCAACAACGTCAGAAACGTAACTTTTTTTCCACGCATGCACAGAAGTTGCGGCATCGGTTTTCGGCGCAGACAGCAGGCTCACTCCCCGAGACTGGACACGCTGTGCGGCGCAAAATTCGAATTATAGATCAGGGAAACTTTGGCAAATTATTTCTGGCCGAGAAAAATGGGCGTAACTCTGGTAATATGCCAGAAAACGGGCTTGGGCAAAATTGAGCTGTATATACCTCTTTTAATCTAATCTAGTGAATTATTTTAATCTACAACATTCCTCAGCCTCAGTACTTGGTCTCCGCTGGGGTGTCATGAGCCATGTCTTCAGTGGATAGCCCTTGTCTCCAAGCAGCCAGCTGGTAAGTCTGTTTGAAGGTGCGAAGAGCTGAGAGAGGGTGGTCTGGTGCAGCACGAAAGAGTCATGCCAAGGAATCTGGCACCCACATGCATTATCTTTTTATGGTTGTAGACAAGCTGCACATTGAGGGAGTGGAAGCCCTGGGCAGCAGGTCTTGTTCCAGCAAGCTACAAATGTTTGCGATAGCCTTGTACAATAGCCTGAGCCTCCTGAAGCACTGCTGCTCAGTCATGTTGAGGAAGCTCATCCTCTGCCTGTATACCCTGTGTTGGGGGTAGCACCTCCGGCGCGGTGCAGCCAGGTGCTGACTCCCTCTCTCCTGTGGAGTATCAGGTTGTTGATGAGAAGGCTAATGTTGTGTTGCTGCTGCTACTGGTGTGGCTGTTGCTGGTGTTGTGGCTGGTGGTGCTCAGCTTGGTCCGATTCTGGGGACCAAGGTGAGACAGTATAAGTGGTGATGTTATAGATGGCAGGTCAATTCACGATCATGTTCTAATACTGACTAGCAATGTGCTGAGAGTGGCTTCCGAGGTTGCAGAAATGACCTGCAAAGTTCAGAAACATAAATCTGTGCACAAAATGGAGTCAACAAGAGCCTTTTTTTCTTAGGCAACTAATGAGGTGTAAGGTGTATGTATTTATGTGGTATTCCCACCTGTCAACCATCAGCCGGTCCAGACAGCGGGCGGTCGAGGGGGTCGTTCAACCTGACTGCCTGCCTCTCTTCCGCTCTTACATCCGGTCCAGGGTGTCCTTGGAGATGGAGCACGCGGTGTCCACCGGTACGCTCGCGGCCTTCCACGAGAGGTGGGCACCGGAGGGACTGGAGTGCATCATCACGCCCGGCAACCAAATTTTAATTTGATTTTACGTTTTAAAGTTTAATTTGTTTTAAATGCCGGTGCTTTTAGTGTCCCCTTCCCTTTTATAGGGGGCACTGGAAAAATTTGATTTTAGCGCCCAAAAAAAAACCCCCAAAAAAATGAAAAACACAAAAAAAAACAAAAAAAGGAAAAAAGGGCCTTGTAAATGTCTGGTGTGTCACCCAGGTCGGGTGGCACGGTTTAATGTTTTATGTTTTTGCAGGTGAACTCCAAAAAGAGTTTCCCACCTGTCAATTAATACCCTCGCACAATGGCCACTGAGCTTCCGCCTCCCCCTTCACAGGCGAGGTGCCTGAGCTGCGTGCTTCACGTGCCATTATATTCAGTAGCTGCAGCTAAAAGCGCTGTTAAGGGTCCAATAACAAGCAGTTAATAAGTTGAATTAGGTTGCCCGCCTCTGTGGAGCGGGTCTGTGGCGCACTGGGAAACGCGCCCGAGTTAAAGGTGTGAGGAGGCAGGATGATGGCAGGTTCCGATTTCCACAATTTTTAACAGCTGCCTCCAAACGCACACGCACGGCAACGGGAAGATTCCGGCCATTTAGTTCAATAGGATCACACATCATTCTGCAGCTAAGTGAAGTGCAGTAGGCACTTTACAGGTTCATTTCTGGGTACCACAATCTATAACTGAA
This sequence comes from Pristiophorus japonicus, assembly GCF_044704955.1. Taxonomy (NCBI): domain Eukaryota; kingdom Metazoa; phylum Chordata; class Chondrichthyes; family Pristiophoridae; genus Pristiophorus; species Pristiophorus japonicus. The sequence goes on from NC_091992.1 coordinate 122,033,915, forward strand.
TCTGGCCCATTACTCACTTCACGTGCACTGGCAGCTCAGCTGATGAGCGGTTTCATGCCAAATTCACTGCTCATTCTGATGGCACATGAAAAACTTGGCCTATAGCACTTTTAGCTGGGGAGCAGAATATCCAATGAGGTAGCATCCCTTTGAAGGCTGCAGATAACCATTAATGGGCAAGTTTGATGGTGTCAGAAAAATTGACAAATTGCTCATAATGATGCAGCAGAGAAATGTAACCAGTACAGATGCTGAAGGGCTGGAGGTCCAGCTGTAGGAAGTGCACCAAAGTATGTAATCCTATTTGAGGCTGAAGGCTACATTCCATAGAGCTATGAAGTTTGCAGAAGGAAACCATTCAGTATCCATGTTGTCTCTTCGCTCGAACAATCCAAAACGAATCCCATTACCCTGCTCTCTCTGCACAGCTCAGCATCTGACTCTCTGCTTCCCAAACTCTGAGATGATAGGTCCCCACATAATTCCCAGGCAGGTGTTCCAGGGCCTGTAGAATGAGGTGGGTGACATCTTGGTGCATGCAGCCAAACAGGTAACATTGGCTCTTGATCACCTTCTTTCATGCGATACCATGGAAAGCATAACATGCTGTGATTGAGGTGTTTCTGAAGAACTTTCCAGCATAACAGTTAGTCAAGCATTCATGTCTGGTAGTAATGTTACTGGAGATCTACTAGTGAAGCTTACTTTGAAAAGATGAGCCTCAGCGGCACAATATCTGTCAAAACAAGGTAATGCCACAGCTCTGCAGATGCTGTTAAGAGGCCACAGAGCATCACTTGGGCAGCTTGACCTGCTTATCATCATTCTGCAGGCCTTCCTCTTCCTACAAATGCATTAAGTCAGAGGATCTCTATTGTCAGTTTGCTATATGGAAAAAAATTAATAATTAATAGTAACCGGCACAAAAGCTTATGAAAAAATGTATAAGAAGGATTTTTAAAGGCCCCAAACCATTTATCTTGAATGTGTGTGGAAATTTTAAAGGTCCTCCACCTATTGATTCACCCTCAAAGCCTCCTGCCCACTAGCTTTCCTGGGACTGCTATTGAGTTGACATCCAGCACCCTTTTTGGGCCAGGAAATGGAACAGCACTCTTATTGAGAAGGCAGATGAAGCTTCTGCCTGCTTCATTTGGGATCTTCAAATGCCTGTCCAGAAAATGAAGCAGGTCTGAAATTCAGTGATAATCTTGCGGAACTGCTAGTTGTTGCACTAAAATCTTGGACATAAAATTAATTGACTCATGCATTGAAAAAGATGGCTGAAGAGATGATAAAAGGTTTAATATGGAAGGTATTCTACTGCAGGATGATGCACTTTTAGAAAGTTAATGACTTTGATTATACTCTACCAACATTGTTGCAGGTGAAATGTATTCAGGATGCAATAAGTGACAAGAAAGAAAAATTCAATTTTCTGGGAGAAAGTATTGTTCTCCGCCCTTCAGTTGGCATTTTCATTACAATGAATCCAGGTTATGCAGGACGTACAGAACTGCCAGAAAATCTGAAGGCATTATTCAGGTAGTGTAACTGATTATTTAATTTTAATATGGCTCTGTTTATGTGCTGTGTATTTAAAAAAATATGGGCTAGTAATTTGGTATCACCCATTTTGAGGTGGGGAACCCGGTGGGTCGGTAAGTGTAGCGTCTTGGGAAAGTTAGCGCCGTCTACCGTGAAATACGGTTTCAGCGTCCCAAGAGGGAAAGGGAGCGGTAAATCAGTCGTTGCACAATTCTCTTAGGGCGGTGAAGCCGAAAATCCTTGTGTTAATTTCCCAGAGCGAATGTGGATGAGGCGATGGGCACTAAACATTTCGGTGCCAGCCGCTTCTTAAAGGCGAGGTAAGATGAGTCTGCGCAGGCGCAGCTTCAGCATCACAGTCTGCTCAGAGTAGGAAGATGGCTGAGGGAGCAGATCACCAACGTGCCCATCGATTTTCGAACGCGGCCCTAGAGGCATTAATCGAGGCTGTGGAGAGGCAATGGGATGTCCTGCAGCCTGAGAGTGGAAGGAGCACCCTTCCTAGAGTTTTTTGACAGTTGTGGAGGGAGGTGGCACAGCACATGTCGGCCAGGAACACAGTGCCAGAACCATGACACAATGTCGCAAGAAGTTCAACGACCCCACTAGGGTCATCAAGGTGAGTACCCTTTCTATGCACATTACGATGCCATAATGTGAACCTCACTGTCTCATACAATGTACAATATGTGCAGTACCTGCTCCTTCACTATGTGTACTAGGCCATGGTCTTCATTGCTGAAGAGACCTGCAAAGTTCTGCCTCAGTTCAGAGCCATGTCCTGCCCATCCAAGCGTAGCTTACCTTTTTGTTCCCTACTCAGCCTCAGCCCTCCTCGTACTATTGTTTCACTCTTTATATGTGTTTGTAAAACTTCAGCCTTACCCTTAATCTTAGCTGGTAGCCATCTAATCCCACCGTTCACATAACCACTCTGCGCAGCTACTCAGATTCAAATGGACATGTGCACACTTCCATGCAGTAGCAGCTATTCAACTCTGCAAAGCACATGTGGCACACGATTAGCTGCACTCTTACACCTTCTTCTGTTTGTTATTGCAGCCAAAACTGGCTCATAACAGGCATGAGCAAATGCGCACTGGAGGAGGGGAGCATGACATACACGCCCTCACGGAGATGGAAGAGCGAGTGTCCGCCCTCACGGGCGCACAAGTGGGTGCAGTAGCGGTTGGGAAAGCCGAGCCCCCTGGGGACAGTGATGTCATGTTCATGCCCTTTGCCTCTCATATGTGACCATTTACCCTTGAAACCACATGCCCTTTACACATAAATGTCCTATGTCGCCTCCTTCTTCCCTTCCTTCTTCCTCCCCTGCTGCTAACCATACTTCTGTCTCTATGCACCAATCCGGCACGTTCCATCAGCTGCGCATAGTAGGAACAGCACCTCAGCGGAAGACCTGCTATCCTGGGGTTCGATGAGTCTGAGGTTCCTGGTCATACTAGCATGCAGCAATGCTAAGCACGAGGGGAAACTCGGGGGCCAGCTCCCCGGAGGGTGAGTCGGCCCCTGAGTCCTGCTGAGTGTGACTCAGATTTGAACTTGGAGGCTATGGCGAGCATGGATGGACTTGCTGAGAGGTTGGGGGATCATCTGCCGGATCATCTCATTCCTTTCCGCAGCCCATCGAGCCCATCCTTGAGCAGTACCAGAGAAAGTTGGACTTGACGAGCGACCATGGGGACCCAGAGGGATGGCGTGTCCCATGACTGATGTGGCAGCAGCTATTACAGCACAGGCCGAAGCCACGCAAGGCGTTCGTGATGTGATGCAATCACTGGTTGGTGGCATCCATTCTCAGTCTTCTGCATTGCAGACTCAGTCTGGTCTCATGCAGACTCAGTCTGATCTGATGCAGACTCAGATTCATGCCATGCAAGCACTGATTGCTGCCACACTGTCACAGCAGGCCAGCAATCTACGCTCCGGTGCCCCAGGGGAGTGGCAGTGTGTCGATGGAAATGGAAGGTGCTGTCCTCTCTCAAGATGACAGCATTCCGGCTCCCACCACTGCCACTCTGCCTTTGCACCAGCTGCGCTCTGCACCTCACCCATCTGAGACTCCTGCTGTCCATACTGAGGTGGTGCAGTCCGCAGCCAGGCCTTCCAGTCCGCAGCCAGGCCTTCCAAGCTTAGAGCTGATCCAGGGCGTCCTGTTAGGACACCTGCAGTCTCTGCCTTACAGGCACAGCAGCATTCAAGCAGCTTTGCTGCAGGCACTGCGGCCACATTAAAGAGGAGCACTAGGCGTGTGAGGACGGGGGGGGCGGGGGGTAAAGGGAAGGGGTGGGAAATATGAGAGCAAGTCCCAGTAAGGACATTGCCGACCATGTCCAGATGTCCACATCTTGTAAATATAATTGTACATATTTCGTTGCTGATGCTTGACACCTGTTAGTTGTGGAAAGGTCTTG